>NC_136072.1:322405993-323020993 GCF_964261635.1 Lissotriton helveticus | reverse complement strand
GGAATTTAGTACCCTCACATTCCAGGTCACACACTTCAACTCAGGTATGGTCCCCATTCACAATAAAAAGTACAGTTCCGAATAAAGAAAGAATCGTAAGCACACTGATAACGCCCCAAAACCAGAACTCTGATACCACCCAACAGTCCCGCTTCCCACCCATCCCCAGAATAGGTCCCCAACAGTAGAAACCCATCCAAATGCCTAAAGCCCAAAAGAACAGTCCCTGGCAACTACCAGAGTCTCACAATTGGTATGAGATAGGGGGGGTGGCCTGTCACTATTTCCAACGGACCGCAAGCAACATATACCTCCCAATCAGCTCTCCCCAATGTGCCCTGGGCGCCCCACATCCCCATCCCATTTATGGCAGTAGCCACTGCGTAAGGTAGCCGCCCAACACCAGTTCCTCACCTACTCAGAGGACATGTCTCCGCCCCAAACCCAAATCAGGGATACAGCAGCTTATACAATACCACTTCAGGGGGCATTAGGATCATTCGTCCAGCAAACCATCAGCAGTTCCAGGAGTGACATGGGGCAGCTCGGGGCCACCCGTCCCCGATTCCTCCGATGCCGCCTCGTCAGTGCCCCCTCGGGAGCCCAAGTCCACTGCAGATGTCGAACCCACTGTCTTAGAAATGTTAGAGACCGCCCGGAGGGCATCCCTGCGCTCCAGCTCAGTCTGTGAGACAGAGGGTGTCCGAGCATTCGGCGGTCGTCTCTTGGGTCTCCTGTTCCGTCTAGGTCTCGGTGTTGTTCTCCGTTGTTCCCCAGACATCCGATGTGTATCTGCGCCGGTCCTGTACAACTCCAGCCAGTCCCACACTTCGTCGGGAGAATCGTAGAAAGAAGATCGACCATCCATTATGATCCGCATGCGGGCCGGGAATACCAGAGAGTAGCGGATACCTTCCTCCCGAAGAGCCTTCTTGACCGCGAGAAAGGTTGACCGCTGCCTCTGAACCTCCAAGGAATAGTCCGGATAAATGGAAACTTGAGCGTTGTTCACCTTATAGGGCCCCAGTGCCATAGCCTTTTGCAGGATGAGATCGCGATCCCTGTAGTGCAACAAACGAGCCACCACCGGTCGAGGAGGCCGACCCTCGGCTGGGGGCCGAGCCGGCACTCGGTGAGAACGTTCCAGTGTGTAGAACGGCGACAAACCCTCCGGTACCACCACGTCGCGCAGCCAGGCCTCCAGATAGCCCAGCATGTCTGTCCCTTCAATCTTTTCAGGCAGGCCCACCACACGTACATTATTGCGGGGGTTGCGTCCTTCGGCATCCTCCGCCCTCTGTTCCAGCAGTTGCACCCTTTGCTGCAGCTCCCCCAGCTTGACCTCCGTCGCTTTAGCCGTGGGTTCCAGGGCGTCCATCCGGGTCGCAGGTCTGCTTGACCCGGTCCGCCAATTTGCCGTGGTCCGCGCGTAGTAGGCCCAGATTCGTGGATACCTGGCCGATGGCATGATGCAAGGCCTCCCTGGTGTCGGTGATGGCCTTCAAGATCTGCTCCAGTTGGCCCTGCGCTAGGCCCGTCGCCGATTCAGAATCCGGAGCGGTTGCCTGGCTGTCCGCCACTCCCCCAGCCGCGCCCGGTGGGGGCTTCAGGCGCTTCCCCATGAAGGCGACCGGCCTCGCTTCTCCCCGATACCGGGAGTGGTGGTGTCCCCCAGGTAGGTCTGTCGAGGGTGCACGCTGCTCCAGCTGCCCAGCACACACTAGGCCGCAGGTCCAGGGGACACTCTTCACGCCACACACGTGCTGGCGCCGTGGGCCTCCAAGCCAGCAGCCCTCCACCAGTGCAAGGCTAACGGGCTCCTTAGCCCAGGTCCACAGTCACGAGGAGCCCTCTCAGGCGAGCCGCCCCTCCACAGACAGTCACGATGTGCCCGGCAGGCGGCAGGCGCCGCTGTCACCACAGCTCGGCGACGGTGGCAGGTAGTCGGTGTCCCAGCTACGAGGGGGCCAGGGAGCAGCACGGGAGGGCCGTTCCTGGGGTGCGAGCCCCGCCACCCCCGTAGGCACCCAGCCCAGGCCCCAGCTCCTCACGTCGGCTGCAGCCAGCAGGGCTCCAACAGTTCGGGCCGCCTCAGGGGCCTGCAGCGCCGGTCCGCCAAGCCTCCCGGCGGCGACAGGGCACCCCGGGCTCAGGCAGCAAATGTCCAGTACTGTCCGAGGACACCGCAGGAAGGCAGTGCAGGATCGGGCCCTCCCCGATCCCGCGACCCGCGCCTAGTGCCCGGCAGGCCCTCGGGGCCTTAAGGTGCTCTCAGCCCCCTCACCTCCGGGTCTTGCCGAATCGGCCCCTGCGGGGCACCACTGTCAGGTAGCCCCAGCTCCGCCACCGCAGAAATCCCGCAGCGTCGGGGCTCCGTCCTTCTTGTCGGCCGGTGGCCGGCAGGCCCTCACTGCAGGCCGGCCTCCTGTGAAATCGAGGCCGGGGATGCGGCCGATCACTTAGGCGGCCGGAAATGGCCGGCGCCGCCTGTGAGGTCCCAGGCGCGGCGCGGCCCCACACGGGTGCAGGGTCGACCCTTCTACCGCCGTTCAGGCCACACTGATTGCGGGAGGAGATGCGGGCAATCCCAGGGCCCCAGGGTCATCAGGATGAGCTACAGCAGGATAAGTAGGGGAGGCCGCCTCGGAGCTCAGCGCTCACCCGTCCATTTTCTTCGGCAGCCAAGCCACGCCTCCTAATTGGAAGATCTGTATCTTATGTCCATCATATGTAAGATCCTGTTTGGCTCTCGCTGCCCGGAGAATAGCTTCTTTTTCTGTGAAGAAGTGGACTCTGGTTAAGATGTCTGGAAGGGGGCCCCGGGAACACGGTGAGCTCAGTCCAAAGCCGGCAGGGAGGCGTCGTCATCCCCCCAGACCTCGAGAAGCAACCGTGCCACATACGTCATGATGTCCTTCCCTTCGGCCCCAAGAGGGACCCCCCGGATGCGGAGGTTGTTCCGGCGGCTGCGGTTTTCCAAATCTTCTTGCTTCATCTGCAACTCAATGTGTTGATCTTCCAGGGTGGCCAGGCGCTGCCACAGTTGCTCTTGGTCTTCTGTGCGGGCATCCACCGTCTTTTCCAGGCCATCCACTCTCTCGCCCAGGTCCGTGATCTCTTACCGAAGTTCTCGAACGCAAGAGTGTACTTCAGTGCGCAAAGAGACAATTTCGGTTTTCAATTTGGACATGAAGGATGCCATGAATGCCTGCGTCACCGGGGGTGAGTCTCTCCCAGCCTGCGGGGTCACCCCTGCGGAGGCAGAAGATCCCATCTTGCCCCACAGCTCCATCACCCTGGTAGCCTTGGAAGCCGGTACCGGGGCATCCTTGCCTCTGTTAGTGCGCGTCATTGTTGCGAGGCAGGCAGACTCCAAAACGCCATCGTTGATGGACAGTTAGGATCTGTGCGATAGCCTGTGAGTCTGTCCAACCTCCAAACAGCCTCCCCTCACTTCCTCCGTGCACCTCCCTGGGAGAAGAAGCAGCCCATGGAGCGAAGGAGGCCCAGCCTCCTGTAGTAGCTTGTGCAGCCCAGCCACAGTGTGGGTGTCGCCAACCTTCTGGAGCGTCGTGGTCAGCAATGGCCAGGAGAGCCTCAGGAGGTCATCCGACAAGAATCTAATCAAGCTGTCCCTTGAAGGCGACCCTGCAGCAGGGCTAGTCCTGTGGTAAAAAATCAGCTTCCTAGGACAGCACTCCTGACTCGCTGCATTGCATGTCTCCGTACAGTGTTCAGTGTGCTGTGGTGGTGACGGCTGGCCTGGGTGCCCCGAGACCACGTAAAAGGCGTGACGCAACAAAGGATTCCCCACCCAGGTTCCAAAGGTGCCTGCGGTCCGTGGCCCCACTCCAGGGCTAGGCGTCGCGTGCAGTGCAGTTGCCCCCCCCACTGCCCACGAACAGATAGTGACACAAAAGTCCCAGGGGCAATCACCAGATAGCAGTCCCAACAGGGCCCCCCAAGAGGAACACCAGCAACAGAGCCGTCCACCGCCAGGGGCCCCTCAATGTCCCAACACCTGCTTCTCTAACGCATTAGCCCAGGGCTGAAGTAGGGGCAAAGCCTATAGGCCCTAAAGTGTGGCAAAGATCAGAGTCGAACGATGGGAGCACAGATGGGCAGAGCAGCAGCCAGAGGACCTGCCCTTCAAATTTCTCCCCCTCTACAGCACCCGGGCTCACCGCTGCAGTTTAGGGGGACGAGTACCCCCACAAAGTCGTCCCACCGCGGGCAGCTCTACAGGCCCCAGCAGATCCCAAGCCAATGGTGCCAGTCAAGCGGGGGTGCAGCGCGGTTCAGGGTAGTGAGGGTGACCGCTCCCTTTAAACCCCACCAGGGCGGCAGCGTCTCTCAGGTGCCACTCGTCGCACCCCACGTCGTACACCACAAAGTTCACAGTGTCCCTCCAAGGCAGCGTGCTTCCCCCGCGTTGGTTACTCACGCTTCTGGGCAGAGGAAAATGGCGGTCCACCAGCGCGTTATCTCCTTGCACCGTGCCTCCTGCTCTCCCCCAGCCAGCCCAGGGCAGATCACAGGTTTTCCGGGTCCAAGGGCGGGCGTCCCCGTGCCTCTAGGCCGCCCCTCACCGGTGGCACAGGGTGGCAGGGTTTTCCCAGCTCACTAGACCTCCCCGCGTGCCCCCCGGCCTCCTGTTTGCTGTGGCGCAGTTGTGTCAGTTTCTCCCTGTGCGCTTCCAACCAGCGCGATGTAGTTCCCGGGTCTTTTTAGGGTCTCAAAATGGCAGGGCGTCTACCCAGGGCCAGACGCCCCCCCCCCCTCCGTCACCTTGCTGCCAGTATGCAGGAGTCTGAAAGTGGAAGCAGATCAGGGCCCCCTCCCACGGCAACTACCGGGGGGCAGGTGAGCCTCAAGATGTATGCTGCTGTCGCTCAGGATCCAATACTTCCCACAGGGGGACCAACGCTCAGCACCCGCCTCACCCCCTCAGTCCGTGCGTGTGTCAGGGCCTGGTTTCAAAATGGTGTTCAGACCCCCCCGGGAGCTGCAGTCTCTTTGCCCGCCCTGCAGCAGCCTCAGGGGGAGTTCAGGGCGGCAGTCCATCCACCGGATCGCAGCGTAAGGCGGGCCCTGGGGAACATCTTATGCAGGGGCCCACTGCGGTCCCGTAAGGGCCGCATAGGCCGCACGCCCAGCAATTGCAGCAGGTCAGCTTTCAGTCCTTCAGGTTACCCAGATCCAGCCCCCCGCACTCACCAGTAAGGCCTAAGGAGGCTGTGCAGGCCGCTTGCTCACCCTACATAAACAATCATCAGCACTTCAGACCACCCTGGGCCACGCGTTGCCACTTGTCTGCAGGGCCCCCTCTGCCGTCCTCTGCCGTGAGTGAAATACTGATCAGTCCTTACTTATGCAAGGGGGGCTAGCCCAGTCCTCCCATGAATGGCAGCAACACTTCCTCCTCAGCTAAGCGCTCGTCTGTTTGGCCCCATTCAGCCGTCTGCGCTATGTCCGTGGGGCTCCGCATCCCTGTTGCAGTGTTCACCGCTTGCATATATTGGGGTAGGCTTTCACAGCCCCCTGACTCCCCAGGCACAGAGACAAGCTGTGCTGTTCCTCCGGGGCTCCACCACACAGAGGGCTTAAGATGGCGGGTTCCCGCACATGGCCACGCAGCTTACCAGCGTCTCAGGCAGAGGGTCCACCCCGGGCGAGGAGACCCCCCCGCGGCCCCCGAGTTCTCGGGTCCAGCTTCACCAGGGCCCACGTCGCCAAGGCCTCCGGCGGGGCGCTACGAGCTGGGTCTACCAGGCTGGATGGGCGCCGTCTGCTCTGCTCACCTCTGAGGAATGCACCTGGCGTAGCCTGCACAGTGTCCTCTCCGAGCCCGCCTCCGATCCCCCTCCCGGCGCCCGGGGGTCAAGCTCTCATGTGTCCGTGGGCTCTCCGCCCCCACATCAGTCTTCTCTGCTTCAGAGATGCCCAGGAGCACCGCCGGGGAACAAAAAGGACTCTGCTTCCAGCTCCACAAAATGGCGGGCAACTCCGCGCACCGGGCGGCCTCCAGCAGCACTGGCGCTCTAGACGCCTCCAGGCAGTAGGCAGCCTGGCAGAACTCGCCCCTCTTTATCAGCAGTCTGGGCTCCCCCAGGGATGGCAATAAAGTTCCCCCAGCTCCGCTTAAATAGCTGAAGAAAGTAGCGGCCTGCCGGAGCTCTCCTGACGCGTGTCCTACCTCATTGCTGGCAAGACCACGCCCCCTCATCAACACCTTTGATTGTCTTCAAGACTGACAAAGCCTGCTTTAGATACTAGTGCTTGAGTAAGTCATCAGAGGAAATGCTACCTTTGTGGCTGTAATGAGCTGTCTTAAGTTAGAGCATTTGACGTACCCTCTCATGGAGTGAAGCTCATTTAACCGGTTTCTCTGCATTCCCTGTATGGGACGCTAATAATCAAGATGCATGGAGGTTTATGATACTCTGTTCTTTTAACTCCATCCCACTTTCAAAAGGAGCCCAGTGCTTTCAGTGGTTCAAAGTACTTTCCCATTTCACCGTCTATTTGCTGTGCAGTCATAACTACAAAGAGTTACCTAGTGCATAATTGCTGATGCCAAATCCTCCTTTTTGTGATCTTCATTCGGAGCAATTGGTCAAATGGTGCCATGAAATCAAAAACCTCAACTGCATTTAATCAGACATGAGAGCCAATCCATTGCCTAGCAAGCAATAGTATACCTTTATCATAGTATTAAAATGGATAGAAGAGTAGGCAGGACGCCCAGCTGAATACTAAGATGTTGGGGTGAATTATGTCGCAACTGAGGCCGGGATATTGGTGGTGTTTAAAGATTTCTATGAGGCACTGTATACTGGTGAAAAATACGACCAACAGAAGGGTGAGTCTCTGATACAGAGTTTCTGTGAGAATACTCTGGATGCTGCAGAGGCGGAAAAGTTGGAGGCCCTTATAACTATGGGTGAACTAGAAAGAGCTATAAATGAGCTAGCATCTGGAAAAGCGGCAGGATCAGACAAGCTTCCGCTTGAGATTTATAAAACTTTCTTTGGAGTCCTGTAGGGGGCTACGCTGGCTACATTTCAACAAGCTCAGGCTGGTGCTTCTCCCCTATCATGGGACAAGGCCAGCATTGTAGTATTTAGGAAAAAAGATAAGCCTGGTTAACTGCCAGCTTCATACCGCCCTATTTCTCTTTTAAATGGCGACGGCAAAATATACTCAAAAATCCTTGTGACTAGACTGGCGGAGGTCATAACACCGTTGGTATTTCTACGACAACACAGATTTAGTCCGAAGCGCGGGACAACCAACCATGTCAATCGTGTGATAACACTCTTGGATAATGCTAACAGCAGAGGTGAAGCGTTCAGCCTTATTTTATTGGATGCCGAGAAGGCTTTTGATCGTGTTATATGGGGATTTCTATGGGCTGTGATGCGCAACGTGGGTTTAAGCAGCAATTTATGTCTGCTTTACAAACACTATACCGCAAGCCAGTCGCAAGGATTTGCATAATGGGTCTCGAGTCTAAGACATTTCCAATCTTACGCGGGACAAGACAAGGTTGTCCCTGCTCCCCTTTATTGTTTTCTTTATATATAGACCCGTTTTTAAAGATGCTGGAAGACAACCCTAGGATTGAATCAGTCAAGCTTCAGCAAGACGACGTGGCTGTGGTCACAATTAATCCAGCAAAGGCCATGCCTTAAATAGAGCAATTGGCGGTACAATATGGAGCGGTATCGGGTTATAAATTAAACGCAACTAAGACCCAAATCTTATGTGTTAACACAGGTGCAATTGCGGATCAAAAGGTTGTGCAGGAGTTGGTGTATCTGGGGATAAGGATCCGCGTGTGTCTGAGCGCTTTGGTTGAGTGTAATTGGGGGAGGCTGGTGGTAGAGGTCCGTAAACAACTGGATCGCTGCGAGTGCTTACATTTGTCCTTGGTGGGAAGATGCAACGTTCTTAAGATGATGATTTTGCCAAAAATATTATATTTTTTCAGATCAGTACCTCTAGAGATCTTGCGAGCTAATCTTGCTCGGCTGCAATCAATACGTGCAACATTTTTATGGGCTCAGGGCAAACCACGAAGAGCGATGCGATACATGGTTTTACCAAGGGAGCACGGGGCTGGGGCGGTTCCAGATTTCACGTTGTATTATCTGGTGTGCATGTTACAACACATGAATATTTTGCTGACTGGAACAGAACCAACTGTAAAGGCTGAATCCCCCCCTATCTATCAAATGCTGTTGGGCAGCGACGCAAAACATTTTGTTTTTTAATCTGGATTGGAGCTACTATAAGCGTACTAGGTTCAAAGTTCTAATTGCTACCTATAAAGCATGGTCAGTCGTTAAAAAAAAGTATGGGGTGGAAAGGGTATCATGGTACACACCGTTAACAGCAACTACTCTCCTCCCAACAGTATTTTGGGATCAGTTGATAGACAAATGGCGGACAAAAGGGGGGGGTGTTGTCGGAGATTTATTTTCTGTCGATGGTTTGAAGTCTTTTGATCAGTTAAGGGACCAATTTCATCTGTCTCGGGCTGACTTCTTTAAATATTTACAACTGCGCGACTATTTGATGAAAGCCCGATGGAAAGTTCAAGGTAATCCTCTTGTCGAGGCAGTTAGGAAAGATGTATGGATTGGCACACTCTACACTTTAATGTTGGGTACATGTGATAATGATTTGGAATCTCAAAATCATAAGTGGGACAATCGACTGGGGTGCCAGGGTACACAGGTGGAGATTTCCATAGCTTTGGCAGGCCGATAATTCATGTCCGCAAATCTATATGCTCAACAGTATAAAACTATTTTCAATTTATATTACAGGTCAGGTCAGGTCATTACGTCTTTATTTCGAATAAAATTCATAAAAGACAGCATACAGTACATGAAATATTAATAAAACAGAATTCATAAGCTCATTTAAAAAGTTATTAAACAATTGAAAAGACTTTACAGTAAAAATCCTTCGTACGTTATCATTTATAAAATATTCAAATTTCTAATACGGATCAACCATGCCCCGCCTAGGAACTTGGCCACACTAACCACAACGAGCTCAGATCTGATAGTACGAAACTTCCACAGGGCTTCGAGGTGTCCCCTACTCCCCAGTCTACTACAGAAGGGTTTGAGCCATTTTAAGCGCGGGGCTCGATAGGCTGGGCAGACAAAGAACAAATGACCAATGCTTTCCACATGATCCGGGCACCAGGGACATTTGTTATTTACATTCCCTGCCCACTTGACAGTAAATGAATTGATGGGGAGTGTCCCGACACGGAATTGATGGTACAATTTCCGATCGAGGGTTTTACAAATCACGTCCCAATAAGGCTCAAGAAAAGGTGTCAATTTATGAGTCAAAAAGTGCCCTGTTAAGTTGGTATCTAATGATTGGGTGACTGCTGTTGATTTGACAGATGCCCAAAACAGGTCTTTAAAGTCTTGTTTGGAGGGGAAAATGGAACCCCCCGGATTAGTCCACAGCTGGTAAAGGCCCATTTCTAGCAAAACGTGTTTAACTTCCCTAAGCCAGGGGATTCTAGAGGCACCCCACAATGATTTTACCTCCGCCAATTCATTGGCAAAAAGGCTAAGCTCCGGAATAGTCCAGAGCCGACGCCAAAGTGCCACCAAGCGAAACCGGGCCATCTCATTTAAGGGTCTACAGCCTAGGTCTAGCAGCAGTGGTTTGGTAGGTGTGGACTGGGGGAGCCCTACCAGGTTTCGCAAGAACTTGTTCTGGGCTATGACCAAGGTAGACAAATCCTTATAACCCCAAATATCAGCACCATACAGGGTAGCTGCTTTGATCTTAGCTTCATAAATCTTTAATACTGGGGCAATGCGTTTGGTCAAAGATTTCTTCTGTTCCTCTAGTAAGCAACCCGTGAGACGAACAAATTTAAGATATAATGCCTCAGTCTGGGATTTCCAGCTTAGTTGGTAATCCAGGGTCACGCCCAGATAGGTCATTACCTTCACCTGTTCGATCAAAACACCATTCAGACTAACAGAGCTTGTGATCGGGTTTTTATTACTGAAAACCATAAATTTTGTTTTGTCTACATTAATCTGTAGATCATTTACCCTGCAAAACTCTGCAAACCTATTCAGGGCTGTCTGCAACCCACTGCGGGTTTTAGAGAGAAGCAGGGTGTCGTCAGCAAAAATTAACATCGGGTACTTCGACCCGCCCAGAGAAGGTGCATCTGTCTGAGAATTGGTGAAGAATTTGACAACCTGGTTGATGAAGAGGAGAAACAGGGTGGGAGCCAGCACACATCCCTGGCGCACCCCACGTTTTACCGGGAAACTGTCAGTCACCTCACCCTGTTTGCCCCACCTCACTCGGGCGAAGTTATCCTCGTGTAATCTCATAACTATTTCCAAGAGTTCAACAGGTAGGCCCATGAGTCTCAGTGAATCCCATAGTTTTGCTCTTGGGACCAAGTCGAAAGCCGACTTGAGATCCACAAATGCGGCATAAATAACCCCTCCACCCAAAAAAAACACCTTCCAATAAAGCATAGTGAGTCTGAACACCTGATCTATGGTACTAGTGCCCGGTCTGAACCCAGCTTGCATGGGGGATAGTATGTTTTCCTGCTCTATCCACCCCTGTATTCTTACAAGAACCATCCTAGCAACTATTTTTTGTAGTGAGTCTATCAGGCTTATGGGGCGATAATTTTTTGGCAGCGAGCGGTCCTCTTTTTTAAAAATTGGTAAGATCTCAGCCCCTTTCCAAGATTCAGGGATCCTGGCCCCTGCTGCGATGGCATTGGCCAGCATAGTTATGTACGGGACCCATACATCAAGATTTGATTTGAAAAGATCTGCAGGGATTGCATCCAATCCCGGTGCTTTCCCTGACTGAACGGTACCCAGGGCACGTTCTGTGTCAGTGGGTGAAAAGGTGAGTGCGGGCCCAGCACTAAAAAGCAACCCCGATACGGGCTCTTTCTGTGAAACAAGCGCTTTGCTTGTGTCTTCAAATTGAACGGAGTAAAAACCCACCCAATCCAAAGCAGAGACGTAGTTAACAGGTGTTTGGGAGTCCGGGTCCCTACCCCACTTAACAATCTCCCAAAACTTCGTTTGATTAGACGATTTACACGCCAAGAGGAGTTCTGACCAAAATTGGTCATCCCATTCCCTCTTAGCTGTCCATAAAACCTGTTTATAAGTTAACCTGGCATTCTTAATATCATTAGTGGCCCTAGATTTGACTGCTGCAATTAATTTGCTATGTGCTTCCCTACACCTCTTATTATACCACCTTTTGGGAGCATTAACTTTCTTAAACCTCGATGGCTTTGTAAGCAAGATTTTTAGTTCCATAAAGCACTTCTCGTGTAGGTTGATAATTGGGGAATCAAGCCCAAAGGGGGGTTGTAGATCCACCATGTTACCCATTGTTCTCATTACCACCTCCTCTATTTCTTCAATAAGCAGAGGCTCTGCTAAGACCCTAGGCCATTTTACCCGCTTTCTATCATTGCACAAAATGATCTCGGACGTCGGGCATGCTGTTACAGAGGGTCCCCCCCCAGACCGGGTACCCTAAGGCCCAATGAGAGAGGATTATGGTCACTCTCTGGCCGTACCTCTACCTCCATGTCTACCACAAGCGATCAAAAATCTACTTTAACTAGTATGTAGTCGATTTGACTCATACTGGTCCCGTTATTGAAGGTTGGTTGGCCGGACTTGTCAGAGATTGTGCGCCAATTCACTGCCCGCAACCCCCACTCCATGCAAAATCCCAACCAATGCAGAGCCGCCTCAGTTCCCCTAACACCCTTGCCTATGGTTAATGGCGGGATGTTCCAAACAGTGTCCTCATCGGCTCCCACATCCTCATCTACACTAAGTAATTTATATTACACACCAGCCAGAATAGCTAAGTGGGGTGGAGTCAACGAAGGAAAGTGCTTTCGGTGTGGTACTGATGCTGCTGACGTGGTTCATGTCTTTTATACGTGTGGGCAATTAAGTACGCTTTTTGAACATATGGAGAAATTTCTAGCTGAGATTTTGGGGGCACCGGTGCGATTGTCTGCTGCTCAGATTTTGTATGGGGTAGAGAAGGCACCGGAAGGGGATGAGGTACCTATCCAATCCATGTATTTGATTTTTCTTGCGGCCGCTGTAGCTAGGTTATGTATTGCATCAATGTGGCTACAAAAGGACCCCCCATCTTTTGAGGTATGGAGGGCTAGATTCTGATCAATCTTTAATATGGAATATAGCCTGTATGCTCTAAAAGACAGGCGGAAAATGAAATTGGGACGTCAGATTTGGGGGGCAGTCATGACCTATATGGGGGTATAAAGGTATTATCCTGGCTCAGTTATTCTTTCTTCTAAGTATTTGTTTTGGAAGACTATAATAGCTCCTCTGCAGATTGTACTAGTACTTTTGTCTTCAATCATGCCCTTAAAGTTTGATATATTTTTTTTTTTAAAGTGTTCTTTGTTTATAATTTGCGGTCAACCATTGCTGACCAACCGATGAAACACCTGGTCCACTGTGATACCACTTCTCTGTTATTATGATACCACATCTGTGTTCTCAGAGTTTTAGCAACAGAACTGTAGGCTTGCAGTCAAGCACCTACGTCAATGTGGGTCAAGCACCTACGTCAATGTGGTTTAACAGTTCCGTATTAATCAGGTATAAAAGAGCTGAACCCTAGTTTGAGCACAGAACTCTTCTGCAGTGCCATGCCCAGCCTGGGTTCCCAGACGGCCGTAAATCTGCATTGGGCCCACAAAGCCTACTCTCAGGTGGTAGAACCCAATCTAGATTTACATTTTTCCTTTTTTAGTTTCTTCTCTTATTCTCAGTTTTTCATCCCCACCCAATTCATTGCATTTAATGTACTTTAAGAATTGTAATTCTTGGATGATCAGTTTTCTCATTTCAGGCTTGCCATCAAGGCACTTGCACACTTATGAATACGTATTTTGGTGTTGCTATTTCTGACTGATTGAAATTGTGATTTCATTATTCTCTCTAAACTAATGGATTGATGAATATATTGTTTGCTGTGTTAATGACTTGGTGAATAAAAGAGCCACTTCAATGCAAGACCTTCGTTTCACACCCTAGTTAATTATTTTTAGACAAGCAGTGTTTAAGCCCCTATAGACCTCGACAGGATGGTTTCATTCGCCCCTCAACAGCTGGCTGACCACAAAGGTCTCGTGCAGACTGCTCTTGCCTACGGTGCGGACCTGGGACAGTCCGGCAGATTGCCCCTGGCCTCTCCTCACCACCAGCTGCTGGGTAAGTCAGGGACCTTTTTATTTTTTCCCTTGTATTTACTCCAGTCTCTGGTGTGTGGCCGGGAGGGGTGAGCCCTCCGGGTACCCCTTCCTGATCCTTGGTCCCCTGTAGCATTCTGTCCTGTCAGGACGACCGCCCTCTACGTCTGTGTGTGGTCACGGTCCTCGCCTTTTGCTTTAGATTTTAGTAATTTTTTGTTGAATACTTCTTGTGGTTACATTTTTTGTATTATGGGTTTCCCGGTTTGAGTCCGAAGACGTTCACGGTTTGAGTCCGGGGGCGTTCATGTTACATTTACTGGTGTCTCCAGATTCGAGTCCTGATTGCGGTTGTATTGGTTTCCTGATTAGTTGTGGTGCTTTTGGTTTCATCATTGATTAGTTGCACCTCTTCCCTTACTTCTCTTATGTTGCATTTCAAAGTTTGCCTTCTGCCACATTTACGTTCCTTTTATCTCATCTGTATATTTTACAATTTATGTTTATTTTTACTATATTGTGGTTTCCTGATCACGGTTGTGGTTTCCTGATCTGGGTCCCTTTTCAATGCTTGCATTCTTTTCCTGCCCTTTTTGTCCTCTCGGGCTCTCGTTATTTCACGATCTTTCATACTGCATCCCTCTCTTTTCTTCACAACTTTGTTCTGCATGGATTGGGTGTAATATTCTTTGAAACTCCTTTATCTGTAAACATCTTCTCTTTCACCGATAATCATCCTTTATTTATTTTATTTTTTAACTGCGCAGTTCACAAACAAAAAGGGGAAGTGTTTCACTTCACTGCCCCCTCGCTCTCTGCAGCTTCCACCCGCCTTTCTATAGGTACTCTTGTGGTTTCCAGTCTGGCTTCCACAGCTGCACTGCCCTCGTTTATCCTTTTTAGGTCTCGCCTGTCAATGCGCATGCGCATTGAGCTTGCGAGACTATAGGGGCTTAAACAGAGTTTAACTAGACTGGCGATTTGATGCAGTGCATGTGCGCTTTTAGCTCAATGCGCAAGCGCAATGAGTTAAAAAGCGCGTGCACAGCATCAAATCGCCAGCCATCTGTTGCCCAGCTTGGTGCCGCCAGCAGCTCTTCCCGCTCCACCCCTTGCTGCCTCAAAGGCTTTCACGGCCGGCCGGCCGTGCTTTCAGTTTCACGGCCACCAGGCCGTGTCTCCTTTTCTGTTGCCCAGCTTGTTTTCCCTGTTGTTCTCATCTTCATCTCCCCCCCCCTAATTATTCACCCCTACTGTTGTTCAGACCCACCACAGCAATGCTGCCCTCCATCGCCGCCGGCCATCAAGCATTTTCTGCCTGCAGTCAGAGCTTGTTTAATCCATCGGCCACGCACCTTTCTTTATGCCTTATTTGCCCTATTTTAAATTAATTAGTATTCGTTTATGTAAAGTAGCCCGATGCGCATCCTCTTTAACAATAGTGGCCCAGCTCAACTTCTTTTAGCATTTTCTGCTCGCCGTCGCCACTACTCATCAGTACTTGTTTAATGCTCCCACTTTTTGTGTTCTACGACAATTGTTGGCATGGAAGTTATTTAATGTCAACGCGAGTGTGCTTGAAAACAGCTGCTGCCTGTTCACTTCTGAACTGCTTGTCTTTCAGCTGGTTTACATTGAGCGGCACGCGTCATTGCTCCTGGTTAATCTCTCTACTGCCTCTGTAGCCGCCACAATCTGCCTCACTTCCACTTCTGTATCTCCTCTGTGCCCCTCAATGCCATGGCCCTCCCTCTGCCTCTCTCACTCCTCACCCCAGCCTCCACTCCTCTCTCCCCTTTCCATGTCCTCTTTCCTTCCCCTCCCGCTCCTTTTTTTCCCCTGTTGTTTTCATCTTCATCTCCCCCATGGTTACTCCTTTCCCAGGTCTATCTCCATTGCTCTGCCTTCCTTCTCTCATGCCTCTCTCCCCAACTCATCTTCTCCCTTTCTATACTCAACTCTCTCCCTTTCTATACTCTCAGACTCCCTCTCCTGCTTCTCTCTCTTGCTTCGCTCTTGGGCTCCCTGTCCCTACTTCTCGCCCCTGATACACTCTGTCTCCCTCTCCATGCTTCTGTCCCCTGCTGCACTCTCAGGCTCCATGTCCGTGCATCTCACCCTTGCTTCACTCTTGGGCTCCCTCTCCGTGCTTCTATTCCTTGCTGCACTCTCTGCTCCCTTTCTGTGCTTCTCTCCCCTGCCGCACTCTCGTGCTCCGTCTCCGTGCCTCTCTCCCCAACAGCACTCTTGGGCTCCCTCTCTCCCTAACAGCACTCTCGTGCTCCGTCTCCGTGCCTCTCTCCCCAACAGCACTCTTGGGCTCCCTCTCTCCCTAACAGCACTCTCGGGCTGCCACTCCGTACCTCTCTCCCTAACAGCACTCTCGGGCTTCCTCTCCGTGCCTCTCTCCCTAACAGCACTCTCGGGCTCCCTCTCCGCGCCTCTTTTCCTAACAGCACTTTCGGGCTCCCTCTCTGTGCTTCTCTCCCCTGCTGCACTCTTGGGCTCCCGCTCCGTGCTTCTCTCCGCTATTGCACTCTCAGGCTCCCTCTCCGTGCTTCCCTCCCCTGCTGCACTCTCAGGCTCCTTCTCCGTTCCCCTCTCCCTTGCTGTACTCTGTCTCCCTCTCTGTGCTATTCTCCCCTACTGCACTTTAGGGCTCCCTCCCCATGCTTCTCACCCTTGTTTCAGTGTTCAGCTCCCTCTCCGTGCTTCTCTCCGTTGCCATTCCCCTCAAATTGCCTTCCTCCTCTTCCTCCCTTTTTCGTCTCCCCCCTCTTGCCTCTTCTTTCCACACTCTTTCCCCCCTCTGTCCACACTCTTCTGTCTCTTCTTTTCACACTCTTCTCTGCCTCTCCTTTCCACACTCTCACACACTGACCCATTTACTCTTTCTGTTTTGCACTTACCTTGACCTTGGGCACTGAATTCTGCACAACAGTTCTCAGAAGAAACACAAATGTGTGCTCTGCTACTAGTTGATAAATTCAAGCACTACAAAAGCATTGATCGATGTCTTGAGGTATTTTATTTTTGCCATGTAAACTTAGGCATCGTGGACATGAACAAAGATGTATTAGACGTTATTGCAGGGTTTATCTTTTCTGATGTGGCGGGTGTAGCATATGGAAACGCATTGTCAGGCCACTTAAAATGAAGGCGCATCTTTTCGTATTACAAACAAGGGCGGCATCTGTACTGATAATACGGAAGCGGAAGCCGTGCTGAAGCATAAAGTTAATGAAACTTGATGCTGCAGCACAGCTCCCACTTTAAAATCCACCTGGTTCTATGGTACATCTCAACCCCTCCCGCGCCCATTTGGCCTCTAATCGTAAACTAAGAGGTGTTAATAGCCCCGGGCTCTCAGTCGCCACGGAGTGGGATTTTTTTTCTGTCAGAGTTGAGCTATCTCTCATTTCTCTCTCTCGCGAACAGTCTAATTGGCATTGTTCACAGCGGGGGTTCAAATTTGATGTCAGTTACACCGTCGCATTTATTGCCTACAGTGCTTAGTTCTCTTTTTCAATTTTTACAACTTGTCTGAGTTTTAGGTCGCTATATTATGTTCACATTACCCAAGCGCCTGTTACCTTTTGCCAATGGATGCCATTAGATATCAAGAGGTTTACTGTCGGGTGCTATTTCCATATGTTAAACCTGCACTGTGTCTATCACTGAGCCACCTGGCGCTCGCGCATGAAACAGAGCGCGCCATATTTTAAAGCTGCTCTGACAGGGCCTGTCCAGGAACATGAATACCGTCTGCTCAGTCTTAGTGTTGCCAAGAATACAGTATCTAACAGCTCTTGAAATACAGGCTTGCTTCCACTTGCTGTGACTTTTGACATTGCCCATGAATATCTTTCGGACTCTGCTGATTCTTTTTTAGAAACAAGCTGCAAGCAGACAGCCGACGCATGATGGGCGAGAAATGCTCTCCAGATCTGAAATGCTTTTTTTAACACTGCACATTTAAACAACTCTTTTCAAAGACGCTCTTCAGGCTGTATTTTTGGTAATGTTTGTTAATTGAAAATAGTTCCAGAAATTCAACAGCATGTAACACCACAGCATCACTCAGCGCCACAGAATCACTCAGCACCACTGAATGCTACAGCACCCCTCAACACCACAGCACCACTCAATGCCACAACACCACTCAACGCCACAGCCCCACTCAGCACCACAGCACCACTCAACGCCACAGCACCACTCAACGCCACAGCATCACTCAACGCCACAGCATCACTCAACGCCACAGCACCACTCAACGCCACATCACCACTCAACGCCACAGCACCACTTAACGCCACAGCACCACTCAACGCCACAGCACCACTGAAGGCCACAGCATCCCTCAGCACAACGGAAGGCCACAGCATCACTCAGCACCACTGAAGGCCACAGCACCACTGAAGGCCACAGCATCACTCAGCACCACTGAAGGCCACAGCACCACTCAGCACCACTGAACACCACAGCATCACTCTGTGCAACCATTCAACAACAACTGGTTCTAAAATGTTCTCTCAATGTTTCAAACTTTATTACAAATGTCACAAAAAGATGTTAATATTTCACTTCTGTTCTTGGATTTTCATCACAATAAAATACACAGAAATTTAATGCTGCGATGCAGCTGATCTGCGGTCAGAAAGGACCAGACTTCTCAATAATTGGCGGGCGGGTGGTCGCCAGCTTTATGTGCGGGTCTATTTTTAACTGTAAGCTTTTCCTAAGCGTTAGCATTCCGTTACAGCCCCCCCCCCGCCCCCCTCTAAGATTGGACCGGTTACCTCCGATAGCTTCGTGTTTTCATTTTAGGTCTGGCGTTAGGCAATTTAATATTAGTAAAATCAAAAGGTCCTGGCGTTATCCAGCACCTTTTGATTTTATTAAAGCTATTTATTGAGGAGACCAGCCTCTCCCGTCCCCCCTCACCCCCCCCACCGGTGTATTGTTGTATCATTCAAATTTTTCTTCTGCCCATTACTGCCTAAGATATGGGGTGTGGGTCTCCTCATGCACCCGCTGTCTAACTCCACTGTGTGTTGATGACATTCTACTTTATCAAGGAGCACATCTGCTCAGTTAACTCACTTCAGGGCTAGTGACTACTATTGCAGCATGTGCTTTTAAGACAAAGTGCGTTTTTCCATTGGTGAAGAACCATTCCGCTGCCACAACACTTTACAAAAAACATGGCAAAGCAGATAAGTATTGACAAAGCCAAAGGGCTGGCATTCAGCACTAGATCAGTGGGCTTTGCCAATGCTTGTTTAAAGATTACCAAGTGCTTGGAGCCTGGCGGTGCCTGTTGGGAATGAACATGGAGGTGTGAAATAGCTTAGTTCTCAGGCTAGAGGTTTGGAGGGAGGCGGGGGCATCAATGACGTTTCATTAGCAACTTGCTTACCAGGAGACCCGGACTCCTGAGTAAACAACTCAAGATATCTACACACACATTCTTCCCATTCCATACCCTTTGGGTGGCAAAAGCCTCGTCTCTGCATGGACTCTGTACCTCAGTGCTGCTCTTAAGCTATGGCAGCACATGCTCTCCTGGCAGACCTTTTACAAGGAAAGTCACGCTTTCAGTCCTTCAAGTACATCACTGGGTGGGACAAGCTGTGAAGGCCCTACAGAATAATTTCACCAGCATTGTCTACATTCCTTACACTGGTGACCTCACCTTCTTTCTTAATGTGTACATTTTTATTTTATTTTGTAGAATCATTTAAGAAATACATAGCTTTAGTTTCTCTTTAATGGAATAAGTTAGCTCTCATTACTATTGGATGTAGTAGGTTTTGGATGCAGTTGTGTAGCAGGCATACATACTAAAGTCTGCATGTTAATGGCCCATTTTGTTATAAGCTTACTGCAGCTTGCCACACAACGTACCTATAGAGAGCCAAAGCAAGTTTGATAGTTTCATTGTTTCCCACCTTGAATTCCCGTCGTACTTCACTTTCTATAAAATACAACTTGCATCACTCTGCGCAACCACAGCATCACTCAGCGCAACCACAGTATCACTCAGCACCACCACAGCATCACTCAGCACCACCACAGCATCACTGGTTCAAATATGTTCTTTCAATGTTTCAAGCTGTTTTCAAACTTTCGAGCTTTATTACAAAATTCACAAAAAAAGTTAATATTTCACTTCTGTTCTTGGATTTTCGTCACAATAAAAACACTGAACATAATCTTCACAAAAGTTATTTACAAAAGTTTAAGCTATTGCCATTACAAATTAAATACATTATTAAAAAATTAATTTTAAAAAAACTAAAAGCCATTGTTATTTGTAATATCAATACATCTAAGTCACGTAAATACAAAACATGTTGCATTACAAATGCTATAGGTGTCACATTTGCGAAAGTTATAACTATTGGCATTGTAAATGACAAAGCGATTAATTTAGCTATTTTAAAAAACAACACATAAATAAAAAAAAATCATTTATAAGACCAATAGCTCAAACTTTCCTAATGCGAGACCTATTGCATTTCCAATGCTTGTTTCTTGTTTTATTCATTCTTTACGACGCTCTTTCCCCTTCCCACAATATACACCACTCTCCCCTTCCTTGCAAAGTTTCTCCCTTTTACCATGACCCACTCTCTGCTCTTCTCTCTCTGATCTCGGGTTTTCTTGTAGGGAGATTGAATAACTAGGTCTGTCACTGTGCAATGTTTATGCATTTTTTGTTTCCATTTAGGTTGTTCACAATGCCTCATATTTAGTGTTTCATCATTTATTTTTCATTTCACTAATGTGTTCTATTTAATGTTCGTTGTCTTTGTTTTTCATGTTTCACTGTCTTTGCTTTGTTGCCTGCCTGCTGGTCTTTTAATAACACAGTGCCTTCCTGCTGGTCTTTTAATAGCTCAGCTCCCGCCTTGCCACTTTCACACTCACTAGTTGAGTGTCAAGGCTGCTCGTTAGAAGTTCTCTCTGTTGCTGCCTTGCCACTTTCACACCCACTAGTTGAGTGTCAAGGCTGCTAGTTAGAAGTTGTCTGGGTTGCACTACCACGCCTCTCCACACCTTAGCCTCCAACCCAGCTAGGCAGCACCCCTTCACTCCTGTTCCTTTACTCCTGACTCCTTTCCCACACCACCTTTCCCTGCTTCACCACTCCTATTGACGGTCTCTTCCTTTTTAAAAAAAAATGTGTCTACCATTTGCTTCTGCAACTGCTAGCCCAAGAGGGGGGGGGTGGAGGTATCCCTCTTTCGCTCTTGCCCGACTTCACCGCGCCCTCCTTGACCGTTACGTCAAATATCCCTTTGTGTATCATTAGTTTCGCTATCCATTTAGTGCACTGCACTCCCACAGCCATCTATAACTCTACTTTTGATTACATAATTCCCCTTAAACAACATCAGAGTGACATCCTCTCCACCACTTGGGATATCCTGGGGGTGGTCTTCACCTCCCACCACCCAAGTCTGCTTCTCTGTGCTATCCTTGACTGACCTACTTCCCGCCCACTCATGCACATCTCTCTCGCCAGCTAGGTTAGCACGCCATATGCCCCTATTGTTCAAATATGCAAATGCCCCGCCTGTCTATGTTCCCTGGAGTCAAATGGACAAAGAGAATTTGAAGAAACAGCTCCCCCCTCCCCCCCCCCCTTGACAGAGGGCGCTGGCAAATGGATAGCAGCCCTGGAAAAGAACACTGCAGGTAGCAATTTAGGAATGGGAGATATGAAGAATCTACTCATCTCCATCATGGGGGAGGAAGCAGTGGACATATTTAAAAGTGTCAGCAATAACAAAATAACTACAACAGAAACGCAATATGATGGAGACACATTTAACAAAATAAGAGCACACGTCTGGGCCCAATTACGTAGAAAGTTTCCAGAAATCCTGGACATTGGGTCACTTATGTCACAAACACTGCAACCCAACGAGGACTCTGCTAATTACATCTCAAAACTGAAGGAAAAATGGCATAAGGAGATAGGAGACAAATGGAACGCAGCAGGAGGTAACAGTAGGCTTTTCTATCACGTGGTAAAGAAAGGGCTCCCAACTGACACTCAGGACCAGTTGGATGGAATTGTAGCAATTGAAAGTAAGCCATGGCCTGAGATACAAGACCATATTATACATTTCTGTAAAAAGAGGCAAGAACAAGAAAAGAATAGGCAGTTGGCTATAGAGAATGCAGCTGCAAAATTGGTGGAACAGAAACTTAATAAGAATAAAGGAAACACCAGACAGTCATGTTAGCTGCACCTGTCAGTCAGATGACAACTGTCGCCACATTTCCCCAGGCTGCCATGAATGCACTCACAGGCAACATACAGCCTGCCCCGCAACATATGCAAACCCAGCCTGGCGTACAGGCCCAGCCACAGCCTGCCGTTCAGTACGTAGAGGCACAGCCCCTCGTACAATACATGCCAGCACAACCTGCTTACAGCAATGACCAACAACATTATTACAACAACCGAAAAATACCAATAGGAACACAGGCATGCAGGGAAGAGGTAGTGGTATGAGACAACAGTGGTTCCAACTACAGCCTGGACAACATACCTGTTTCTATTGCCGGAAAATAGGCCACATGCAAAGAGAGTGCCGTACTAGAATTCGGGATCAAAATCAACAGTCCATGAGTCTCGCCCAACAAGCACCACCACGATTCCAGCAACAGCAGATGCATCCACAGCCCCTCCAGCCCCAAATGCTGTACTCTTACGCCCAACCAGTCCATCAGCAAAACATGCAGCAAGCGCAGCTCCAAGCACCCATTATGGCCCAAAACCAGCCACCACTCCTGCAGATGCAAGTTCCAATGCAACAGCAGGTACCTACATACCAGGTGATACCCCAAACACAAAATGCTGTGCCCCAAGGAGGCATGGTGAGCTCCCCAAATAATACGTTCACACAAGGCACCATCCAGCAATACCAAGCAGGTAACACTGGTTAGGATAGCCCACAGACAACTCTTGTGTGCCCAGTTTTATCATGCACTGTGGTCGGTGAAGACGACCCCACCATCCTGGTCACGATAAACAATAAAACATACAGCTTTCTCATTGACACAGGCGAAACGTACTCCTGTATTACAGATGGACCACTGGCCATTTCAGATCAGATAGCGGACACACAGGGATTCTCTGGGGCAATAGCAAGGGTCCCTTTCACTAAGCCAGTACCCATAGAGATAGCAGGCCATTTAGTGGAACAACAGCTGCTCTACTCACCACGGTCTCCAGTGAATCTCTTAGGACGTGACCTCATGGCAAAATTAAACATGACCATCCACTTCAATGAGAACAGAACAATGATCTGTTCAATACCAGGTACACCACTGGCTAGAATGATGGCAGTCACTGTAGACTCCTCCTTGAGCAGTCAGGTTAGAGCACGTCAAGTGGATGAGCACGCCTTTTCTGTGGTAGTCCACACAATCATTGCCCCCAGTCCAGAACTAAAAGTTCGCACTGTTCAGCTACCGAAAGAGTTCCTTTTCAGGTCCCAAGCGTCAAGCTTGCAGATATCTGACAAGCACCTGATCCTAGACATATGCGCCCTTGAAATAACACATACAAGCGGAGCATTTCAAGCATTTGAAGATCATGCTCGTACTTGGGCTTGGGTCATCTTCATTGAGCCAGGAGGTTTAGTAAGGGATTTCTCAGATGACCAACTCTTTGGACCCGTCGAACATTATTCAAAATGTGAGATCATATATCTGAATGAAGTGCCCCTCTCAGTGGCAGTGGTAATGAGAACACCCACTTCCATAACAAAATATGACTCTGTACGTGAAGCAGATTTGGCTCAAGTCCCGGCACATCTGTGGACGACAGGCCCAAATGACGTAGGCCATATTCACTCCGCCGCTCCATTTAAAAAAACACTGAAACCAGGTGCCATCCTACCCAGAATAAGACTGTATCTGTTAACTAAGGAAGCAAAGGAGGGTATTGCCCCCACCATATAAGCCTTGCTGGATCAGGGAGTCATATATCCTTGCATTTCTACTTGTAACACCTGTCTTTTCCCGGTGCGCAAGAGCAAGACCAACCAATGGAGGCTAGTTCATGATCTGCACAACGTTAACAACATAGTCATACCAGTTTCCCATCATCCCAGACCCATCTGCCATCTTCACAAATGTCCCCCCGGATGCACAGTACTTTTCCGTCATTGACCTGAAAAATGCGTTTTTCAGCGTCCCCCTAAACCCAGACAGCCAGTACCTATTGGCTTTCACATTCAGAAATGTGCTAATGGCGTAAAGAAGGTTAGCACAAGGTTATTGTGAATCTCCCAGCGTCTTTAACAGAGTTGTCAAAACAGATTTATCCAATTTCCAATGTGACAGCACTTTGCCGCAATATGTCGATGATATCTTGCTCTGCAGTCCCACAGAACAATAATGTAGGAAGGACACCATTTCTCTACTCGCTACCTTAGCACAAAGAGGTTACAAAGTGGATAAAAATAAACTTCGGTACTGCCAAAAAGAGGTACACTACCTTGGCCAATTACTGTCAGCATGAGGAAGACGAGTCACGCCAGACAGAGTTGAGGCAATAAAATGGACCTCTGAGCCACAGACAGTCAAGGACATGCAGAAATACCTAAGACTAGTGAACTATGTCCGCCAATGGGCCTTTGATTTCTCAACGATAACAGCCCCTTTGTTGAAAGCAGTTAAAATGGCCAAAGACAGACACAACAAAATAGACTGGACACCTGAGATGAGATCATCCTTCAAGCAGTTAAAAGATAAAATAACAAACGCACCAGTTTGAGGTTCACCTGACTACGCAAAATAATTCTACCTGTTAACTCACTGCGACGCCAAGTCATGACTGCAGTGTCTACGCAAAAATATCCCATGGGCCATAAACCCATTGCCTACTTCAGTGGCATGTTGCATTCCGTCATGAGAGGCCATTATCCATGTGAGCAAGCTCTTGCCGCAGCAGCATTCGCTGTAGAGAAAAGCACCCCCATTGTCATGGGATCCCTCTTAACACTGTACACTGAACACTCCGTCTTTGCCAAAATTCAAAAAGCCAAGACAACATTGACAACACAAAGAGTGTCAGGTTACGAAGTCATACTATCATTGCCTTCCCTGAAAATTGTCAAATGTCACACAGTCAATCCTGCCACGTTTTTAGCCCATCCCATTGCAGCCTCAGATGATGACATTCATGATTGTGCCACAAATTCTCCAGATCAGTCAGGAGCAGCAAAAGTGTACCCCTTGCAGCACAGCACCATATATTTTGTCAACGGGTCCTCCACCATTGATCAAGAAACAGGGATCAGGTACACAGGAGCTGGAGTGGTAAAGGCCCAACAGCGTGAATCCTCTGATTCCCTAGACATTGTACAGCAGATTGCATTACCTCCACATTATTCAGCCCAAGCAGCCAAGTTAGTGGCACTCATTGCCGCTCTCAACCATGGGGCTGACGACCGCATCACCGTTTATTCAGACTCTGCATATGTCACAACAACAACACACTCCAGCATCTTGCGCTAGAAAAGGCGTGGATTTCTTAAATCAGATGGGACCTCTGTAATTCACAAGCAGTTATTAGAAGAACTAATGGAGGCCCTCACACTGCCATCTGAGGTAGCTGTAGTCAACTTGCCAGCGCACACTAATGGTCAGGACTTTGTCTCCAGAGGGAACTCTCTGGCAGACTGGGCAGCAAAAGCTGCAGCCAGAGGCCCCCCACCTGTAGCTGCACCAGACGCTCAGTGCTACCCTATCCTACTTGCCCAAACAGTACCTCCAACAGAGCAGATAGACATGGAGGAAGGAACACCCGACACAATCCCCCTTACCATATCGATAACACACAGCAATATGATCACATTGCGCAACTACATCTCCGAGAAATACAAGAAAGTGCACCAGATCAAGAGAAAGAGGTATGGAAGAAGAGGGGCGTACAGCAGGACCATGCAGATTTAATTTATAGGCAGACCATGACAGGATAACCTGTCATGCCAAAGGCCTTACTGCAAGTGGCACTGGATCCACTACACCTTCCCACACACTTCTCCACAAGATAATATGTCCACAACGTTACAAACAGACTGGTTCATTCCCAATGCCCACGAGCAAATATAACTCTTAGTTAGTAAATGCCTCATCTTTCAGCAATATTCACCAAACCCATCTCTCAAAACAGTCGCCTCCACCATCCCTAAACCCTCTGGCCCCTTCAAAGAACTACACATCGACTATGTCGACATGATTGATTGATGCCAAAATTATCGATATCTCATTGTAGTATTAAGCAGATTCTCATGCTGAAGCGAAGCTGGACCATGTGTCCACTGTGATGCCAAAGCAGCAGCCATATTCCTACTTCGTGAGGTCATTTCCTGGTTGGGGGTGCGCGACGCCATTCGCTCCGACAACGGAAGTCATTTTTCGAACACTATCTTTTCCTCCCTGACAGCAATGCTAGGCATCAAACACAAACTAACATCAGCTTATCACCCACAAAGCAATGGCATTTGTGAACGCCTCAATGGCTTGCTCAAAGGTAACATAAGCAAAATAAGCACCACAATTGGTAAGAAATGGCTCTACTGCCTCCCAATCGCCCTCTTTGCACTAAGAAATTCCCCATGTGGGGGAGGAGCTTAGCGCGCATCCAAGATGATCGCGTGAGCACAGGGCTCCCGAGACCCTCGCCGCCTCCAGCATATATCCTGTCACTAATCCTGTTACAGATGACGGGTTATTAAGAACACGACCCTGCTGCCATAAAAGCTCTTTTCGGAATTCGATTTGGATGCCAGGAACCGGACTCACTCCGCTCTGAAAGTTGACGGCCTACACCGAGGAGCAACCTGGGACTCAAGTCCCCGAGGTACCCGGGTGGTAATCGAATAACAACGGCCAGTGGAGGTTGTCCTGTGCCCTCGAAGTACTTTCGGTTTCGTTTTTGGGCCTCCTCTACTGAACCCAGTCTTCATCTGACTTCGGTGGCCCATGGTCTGCTCCTGGCTCATACGCTTGCCCGTGCGCCCCGTGTTTAGACTCTCTTGAGATTGACTTGTGCGAAGCCATTCGTACCAGGTCTCAGGGGGCCCTCAGGGGCGCGTCGCTCACTATGGTGGGCAAGCCTGAAAGCGAGAAACGGACGACCAAAGTTACGCACAGTGGGGGCGCCGTTCAATCAAATAGTATGGACCGTTACACTCGCCCTAAAGGTTCCCCCAGTGGTGCTGGCAAAACACCGGACGAGACCAGCGATGGCTCCGCGATGATGGAGGAGTTGACCTTACAAGACGTCATGAGCGCCATTGCGGGGGTGAGGACTTCCATGGGCCAGCAATATGAGATATTGGCTTTGAATCTGGACACGGTGGCTATCGATGTTAACTTGATCAGGACCGACCTGGCGAAGACCAATGAAAGGGTCAAGTCTTTGAACATCAAAACCGCCAGTCTTACGACTGATGTGTCCGATCTCCAAACCGAGGTTCGTAATCTACGCTCCTCTACCGACTTGTTCGCCCGCCGGCTGGAAGACTTTGAGAGTCGGGCAAGGCGCAACAACGTCCGTATCATCGGGGTTCCAGAGAAGACCTCCGTGATGACTACAGATCTCCTCGTGGAGGACCTGCTATTGAATCATCTGGCCCCCAAGGGCCTCGGTAACTTTTTTGCGGTCGAACGCGCCCACAGAGTTCCGGGTGGGGAACATAAGCCTGGCGCTCCGCCACAACCCATAATTGCCAGAATTTTCAATTTTAGGGATAGAGACGCTATCCTGCAGGCATCGCGGACTACTGGCCCCACGAAATTTGAGAACGCTACGATTGGCTTTTACCCAGACTTTACTCAAGCTGTGCAGAAGCAGAGGATGGGATTTATGGGGGTCAAGCGGAGAATGCGAGACATTGGAGTGAAATATTCTATGCTCTTTCCTGCCCGACTTCGGATCGAATACAACGAACGGACGCTTTTCTTTGACCGACCTGAGGTCGTCAGCGACTGGCTTGATACTTTGCCGACACAGCGAGGTCGCACGGAACATTCGGGGGGGCGCAGAAGGTGGCCCGCAGGAACAGGAGTGAGGAGTGACGACCGGCACACGCAATATATGGACTTCGCAGCAGTGGTTTGATGACTTTTTCTGTTTCTGCATATATTTGTTCTACCCAGAGGCGGCAGGAGAGACGGGACTCTCCCTCCTTCAGGGGTTTTCTTTCTTTTTGTAAACTAGTTTCATGATAGAGCGACAGGCACACTGCAAGTTGGGGTGGCTCTTTGGTCTAACGCAGGGGTGCAGGGTGGGGGGGATGTGTTCGAGGGGCTTTCCTGGGGGTGGAGAGGGGAACTTTGTTTGCTTTTGTTTGGTTTAGAGGCAATGTTTTACGACATATTCTGATTCTGATTCATATTCTGATCTTGGTGTCCGGTTCGCTGGGGGGGGGAGACCGCCTTCAACTTCGGGATGGGGGGTAGGGAGTTGAGGGTATTAAGTTGGAATGTCAATGGTCTGGGGGACAGGATAAAACGGGGTATAGTGTTGCAGTTTTTGAAACGTCTCTCCCCTGATGTAGTGTTGTTACAGGAAACGCATTTGATAGGGAACACATTCCACGCCATGAATCGACGAGGGTATCGTCTGGTTGCGCACTCTGGATTCACTACCGGGTCGAGAGGGGCGGGGATTCTAGTTAGGAACTCCCTCCCGTTGGAAATAGATGGAACGACTCTGGACGACAGGGGACGGTATGCGGCTATCACGGGCAGATGGGAGGGGAAGACGATTTCCATACTTTCTGTGTATGTCCCGCCTGGCTTGCAAACTACGACATTTGCTGACCTGGGGGAGGTAGTACTGGGACTCCCTGAGGGTATTTTAGTTATGGGTGGAGACTTCAACTCGGTGGTTTGTGGTAGAGAGGACCGTAACCCCCCTAGAGACCTTTCTAGATCGCAGTCTTGGCTGGGCAACTTCCTGGAGACACTGGGTCTTGTGGATTGTTGGAGGATGATGCACCCAGGACAGGCACAATACACCTTTCACTCGGGGGCACACGGGAGCCTCGCTAGACTTGATTATGTTCTTATGCCAGCGGCACAGGCCGTCTCGGTGAGGGAGGTTAAACACCTAGCCAGGGGTATTTCGGATCACTCCCAACTGTGGCTCTCCATCAATATTCAGCTGGGGGCGGAGGGTCGAGTGGCCCCGATTAATCCCTGGCACCTTCGCAATCCTAAAACCCGGGCGGGTGTGGTTAAGTCTATTAATCATTACTTCACGGAGAATGTGGGGTCAGTATCCTCCTCCATTTCGTTATGGGAGGCCTTCAAGGAGGACTCGCATCTGTTACTTAGAGATATCGCTCTGCCTTGTTTGTCCGATTCGGACAAAGAGCTTATGGAGTCGGAATTTTCCGACGATGAAGTAGCGCTCGCTATCCGCTCCATCCGCTTGGGAAAGGCTGGAGGCCCAAATGGTATCCCCATTGAGCTGTATAAGTTACGTCCGGACAAAATGGCGCCATATCTCCGTGCGATGTTCCTGGAGTCGCGTGATGTCGGATCACTTCCCCGAGATCAGCGGCTTCCGTCCATTGTTGTGATCCATAAGGAGGGGAAACCCCGGGATCTATGTACATCTTACAGACTGATATCACTTATAAACGCCAAGCCCAAAATCTTGGCAAAACTATTGGCGAACCGACTGATAAAGGTGATTGGCGACCTGATACACCCGGATCAGTCTGGGTTTATTCCTCACCGCAATACCGCGTTCAACCTGCGCCGTCTTCATGGCGTCTTGGCGAGGGCGGAGTCCTTACGTGAACCGGCCATCTTGGTGTCCTTGGATGCCACGATGGCTTTCGATACGGTGGAATGGCCATATTTGTGGGCTGCCCTCGCGAAGTTTGGCTTTGGCCCTGGATTCATCAGGTGGGTTAAACTCCTTTATGAGGAGCCGCTGGCCCAGGTGGTGGTTAATGGCAGGGTCTCGAAGTCCTTTGTTCTCGGGAGCGGTACGCGACAGGGATGCCCTTTATCTCCTCTGCTTTTTGTGCTTGCTTTAGAACCCCTTGCTGCTTGGCTGCGATGGGAACCATCGCTTGAGGGTATCAGGTGGACCCCCGACTTTGAAGGTAAAAACTCTGGTCTAGTAATTAATTGGGCTAAATCCAGTGTCTGTGCTCTTACTGGTGACGTATCCCCCTTACCGCGCATATGCCCGATACAGATATCGCAGATTGGATTTAAATATCTGGGGATTTTTATATCCTTAGACCCCGCGGTGCGATATGAACGCAACCTGCTCCCTCCGCTTCTTCGACTTAAATCTGACCTAGCGGCCTGGGGTAACCTGCCGTTGTCCCCGATCTGGAGGGCGGCTCTTTTCAAGATGATGTCCCTACCCCGATTCCTGTACGCCCTTCAGAATACGCTCGATCTCGTACCAGCCAGATACTTTCGTGAGATAGAGAGCCTGCAGAGACAGTTAGTATGGGGCGGGCGTCCTCGCATCGCCTTAGCGAAATTAACTCTGCCCTGGTACGACGGGGGCATCGCGCTGCCGGATATCAAGTGCTACTATTGGGCGTCCCAATTGAGTGCAATTAATCATGCCATGTACGGCCCAACTCCAAATCCCGCATTTGAAATGGACAAATGGCAGTTGCCGGGAGGGAACTATAACAGGGCGTTATGTTCCAAATCGACTAGCAGGGGTCTACCGGGGCCCACCGGGGTGGCGGTACGGGTATGGGGTAGCGCCAACGCCGCCATGGGGTGGTCAGACAGATTGACCAGAGCAACCCCGCTCTATGCAACCAAGAGATTGGGAAGCCTATGGACAACGAAAGGCTTCGAGAAATGGGACCTCATTGGCATCAGTAGGGTAGGGGATCTCTGGGTCAAAGATAGGATGAAGTCCTTTGCAGAGCTGCAGTTGGAATATGCGCTTAGTGATAGGGAGCATTTCCGTTATATGCAGATCCGTCACGCACTTCACTCGGTCTTCCCGGCCGGAACCGTTATCCCGGAATCCTCTCCCCTTGAAGATAGGGTGCTTGATGGCGATGTTCCGGATAGCACTATATCTTTAATATATAAAAAGCTGATTAACGATCGAACGGATTTACTATTGCAGCTCCGGGAGGACTGGATCGGTGATGGACTGGAGTTGGATGATGAAGACTGGCAGGCTGCGATATCCTCTCCCAAAGAGGTTGCGATTCCGGCCCATCTCCGGCTGGTGCAACTAAAGATTTTACATCGTATTTATATAACGGGTCCCCATCTGATGCGTATGGGTTATTCTGTAGATGGTTTATGTAAGCGTGGCTGTGGTTTGCTTGGTATCTTTCTTCATATTATATGGGAGTGTCCTGCGGTGGCTGTGTTCTGGAACCGTGTGCATGTGGTCATGGAAGAGGTCTCGTTGCTGCCTGAAGCTCGACGCTGTTTACTGAATGTGTGGGAGCCGAATGACTATTCGGTGGCACAGACGCAATGCGCTACCCTTGGGAACATGGTGGCTAAAAGGGACATAGCACAATTGTGGGGGTCCCACAGAGCGCCTACGATTTTAGCTTGGAAAGAAAACATGGACTGGTGCATGTTCAGGGAAAAAACTGTATATGTTGCACGTGGCAAGCCTAAGAAGTGGGGCAGAATCTGGAACCAATGGAATTCATACCGTGGGGAGATTTGTACCCCCCCCCCCCCCCGTTTGTGGATGTCCAGGAGATACCGCAGTCCCCATAGCCTGACGTTCCTTGTACGGTACAGATTTTTGCAGAAACATGATCATTTTTCCCTGCCCCCCCCCCCCCCCCCCCTCCCACCTTTCTTTCTATTATTGTCACAACACACAGTGGCTGACACGGCTCTCCCCATGGAACGGACACATACTACATTGCCTCTTTGTTTAGTTAGTTTTGGTTGTTTTATTGTTGGTTTGTATGTCTTTAAATAGTAAAACCTTGACCTTATCCTGCGCTACAACATATGAACCGTAAGAACAGTATGCTGAATCGCTGCCGGGCCCCCGGGCTGTCGGCTGAATAGCTGTGTCTATGTGAAATACTAACTTTCTGTTTAGTTTCAGCGACGGCCAGCCCCCGTGGTTGTAGGCCCGCAACTGTACTACTGCAACTGAAAATAAAGGTTTTATAAAAAAAAGAAAGAAATTCCCCATGTTCAGATCACCACCTCACGCCACATCAGCTTGTCACCGGACGATCCATAAATATAACTGTTCCTTCTACTAGGCCCAAAGCAGATAGTGAGTCATCCTCTGAGATTGTGAAAGCAGATCTCTACGATTACTTGTGTGTACTAACCTGCGCTGCGCAGTTCCTTTCTACCCAGGTATCCAAGAGGAAGGAGAAGGGCCCCATCGATCCTGAGCTCTCACCAATCCATCCTAGAACTTTGATATTTGTCCGGAAACATGTCCTGTAAAAGATGAAAAATAAGTTGGCCCTTTGTTGAATGAAAATATTAAATTGAACCGTAGTTTATATTAATTTCTGTCTTTAACCTGCTTGCTAATAAAATAAGCCCACTAGTCATAATGAAATGTTGCTCCATGATGCACAGCTGGTGCACAGAGAGTTAAATTAAGTTGTCTGAAATTCAGCTAAAGCCAGAAAAGAATAGCTGGTGAACCGTGTGCGTGCTCATTCTGCTGTAGCTCCAAGTTGTTTAATGAATCACTAGCTTTTCACCCATGTACAGAGTCAGTTCAGCGAGACCTTTCTAAGAATCGCTCGCTGACCCAGGACGTGCCAAGTTTGTTCTGCCCCTCGCCCGGTTAAGTGAAAGGGCAGTGTTTGCTCAGCATAGATAGCAGAGATAGCAAGTGCGTCATTTGTATGGAAAAGCAGAAAACACGGGCCTCTGCTGATAGTAGATCAACATTGCACATTGACATTTCAAGATAACCGGCCAAGGCAAGGCTGAAAGTCAGGAGGCGGTAGTTTAAAGATTAACCTATAGCTGCATGGTCAGATGTGTTGCAAATAATGTAAATTGTGAACGTAGACATATTTTTGAAATGCACCTTGATACTGTAATGTACACGTGGACCTAATTCTAGCATGGTCACACCATGATGTCATTGTTAATCATTAATGTATCCAGATTCTGAAAACTGTATATAAGAACTGGCTTGCTTACTGAAAAACCAGATCACTTTGCACTCCTGCAAATTGTCTCAAGCTGCAGCTTTATTGGCAATAAAGCCACTTTCTTTTGAAACCTTGTATGTGCCCTTCTTCTTATCCCTATTAATGAATTTGTTTGCTTTAACAGAATGGTGCCGTGATCCAAGGGGAACTGATGGTCTCTGCAGGGGATAAAGAACTGCTGTCTTTGGAATCTTCAGGGGCCTTTCCAGTCTCGGTGTAATCTGCGCAGCTACTGATGAGAGGACTTGTTTCCTGACACGCCCAGAAGGCAAGGCTCCCGCTGATCATCCTTTGACAAAAGACACCACCAGCTTCCTTTGAACCATCAGGTTTTTGCTGCCACAACAAAGAAGGACGCATACAACGGCATCATACTGTCTGGTCTGATGATCAGGTAGGCAGTGCTTAAATGCACTGAACTCAAGTTTATTAAATGAATAGTGTTTTTCTAAAAATACATTAGAAGGTATATACTGAGATTCATTAGGGGTCTCTAGGGGAGGTCTGAGGGTGCCTTTAAGAAAGATACCTGAGGAAGACTGTCCAACCTGTGAAAGATCTTGAGGATCTCAAGGACAGGAGAAGGACCGTGGGTGGTCGCTTTTAGAAGAGGGACCGTGGGTGGTCGCCTTTAGACAGAGCATGCTTCTGAAAGACGTCTAGAAAAATATGCATATTGCTGAAATAGGTTGTACAACAGTGTGTTCAAAAAGTGTTAAAATAAAGTGTAGAACAGTGTATATCTAGAAAATAAATTGATAAATACATACATAAATAACTAAAAAATGCTTAGTAAATTATTTCTGAGCACAGCTAAAGGCCGCAGGGCAGCATTAGATGTCACTCAACCGACAGCACCTCGCGGTACCCCAGCATGGTACGTGTCAAAGAAAAAGGGATACTCTGCAATTGTCCATCTAGATCAATGGACTCATTACACCAGGAAAAATACTGAATTGCAATGGCCAGAATATGGCACGTTTGATAAAGCTAAAATGCTTTATTTAGAAGATTGTTTAAGAGAACGTGAAAAGAAAGGGAAGAAGGTACGTTTGTTGCAGTGGGATGCTTTCCATGCATGGAGATCATATGTAGCTTCAAGATTCTCATGCGAACCTAAAAGTATGAAAGGAAAAGCTATGGTACATGATAGGCAGAAATGGGAAGAAAGACATGTAAGTAATTGTAGGGAAAAGGAAATGGAAGTAGACAAATGCTTCACAGTTCACGAGCCAATACCAGATATTTACCCAACTCTACCTAATGCTCCCTTAGAACAGGAACATACTGAAGATCCTGTAATAGAGGCATTATTAACAACTCCACCACCATACAGCCCACAAACAATGCAAACTCCATCAGCATCACAGACACACACACCACGAGATACATCACCACCTAGTAAGACAGTACCTATATCACTACATGACACGCCTCTCTCTCACTCTGGTAGACAAGGGTTACGACAAAAAATATCAGAAAAAGAACAGAAAATGATACACGAGTGGGTGATGGACGTTATGAAAAATGGTACCGCTACATGGCGTACTGCAAAATGTCGCTTCCCCCCAGATTTCACGCCTGCACTTCAACGCAGCGCTTTGCATAAATTGGACAAAAAAAGTTACAGCTGGTTTAAAGACTGGGCCAAATTTTGGCCTGAGGAAGACAGCTACCCCCAACCTGACAGATTGTCCCGTGCTCATAGCAACACGATATCAGCAGCAATAGATGATGTAGGGGCATTAAGCACAGAGATATTAGAGGCTGTCCAGATATTAGCCGAATGGATAGATACTCTTCTGATACTACAAGTACACAAAGGAAAAAAACTAAAGAAGAGGAAGATAGTACTCTTTCCACTTCTAGAGCCCTGCCATTAAGAGAAGTACCAGGAAGTCAGGAAGGGAAGCCCACTATTAAAGTTCACACACCATGGTCAAATGTTGAATTACATAGATTTGCGCTTCAGTTTCCAGACATTAGACAAAACAGAGAAGAATGGTACAGACAAACAGAAATAATACTAAGAGTTGGCACTCTGACACTGGATGACATTGAACAAATGTTTTCTATAATATTGCCACCAGACATTTGGGGAAAAATAAGGAGAGAAGATGATGAACTTTTCAAAATAAAATGGGAAGATATAACTTCAGTAACAAGGAAAGGAGGAGATGATATTTCAGATGAGATTAGAGACTTACCAGCAAAAATAATGGCTAAAGTAAATACACTGATCCCCAGAAAACAAATAGACTGGTCAAAATTAAATGCATGCATTCAAGACACTGAAGAAACAGTATCTGGGTTTTTCGCTAGAATACAGAAAATCTTCACAGCTTCCAATGGTTTAGATACTCAAAAGGAAGCATCACAAAGTGCACTTGTCTCTTGTTTTGTAAATAATTTAAAACCATCAATTAAAAAAGGGATTCTAGAGTACAACCCTACTTGGTCATGCAAACCGCTAACTGAAGTTTTACAATTGGCGCAGTATTACGAAATGCTAGGTAAAAAGGAGTTGGAAAGTAAAAATAACAAATTAAAAGAGTTAAAAACTAAAGTTTTGATTCAGCAGGCAAACCAGTATAGCGGCAGAGGAGAAAGAAGCAGGGGTAGAGGAAGAGGCCGTGGGGGTCCACAAAGGTCATTTTCTACTCCCCCTACACAGCATACCACCACAAATGAACAAGGATACACACAAGGATGCTTTAATTGTGGGGGCCAGGATCATTGGAGAGCTCAATGCCCACACCCCCTTAAACAGTCACAGAGAGGGGGTGGGATGGGGAGATCAAGAGGTCGGGGTAGGAGCATGGGAAGAGCTGGTTATCAACAGCAAGGACGTGACTCACAACCTGCCCCTGCAGACTATCCCCCCAACACAAATTTTTTTGATAATGAACAAATACCAAAAATGCAGGTGCATCACCCTTACGATGGAATATATCAGGAAGGGCCCCAAGGGGAATGGGACTATTATGCACGATAGGGAGGCCCGAGAGAGTTAATACAGAGGATGGTAATCCCTGTAGATCCCACTGGACCATATGTCAGGGGTAAAATTGAAGGTACACCTGTGGAATTACTAATAGATACAGGGGCCACCAATTCCTCCTTAACTAAGAAAAAGTTTCCAGATGTTCCTCTCTCGGGAAAAATAAATAAGTCAGTGGGATTCACCAACATACCTGTAACTAGCCCAATTTCGGCTCCCTTGAAATACAGTATAGGCCCACTACAGGACACCCATTCATTTCTAATATCAGAAAAATGTGCATTTAATTTGTTGGGATTAGACTTGCTTAAGAAAATGAATGCAACCATTACGTGTAGGGCAGATGGAGTATTCTTGGAAGTAGATGGGCCAATGACAGAGGAAATAGACAACTGTTTACTGTCGATAGGAATAAAAAATATACCAGCACACATAATGGATCAAATAGATTCAAGAATTTGGGCGAAACATAAAAATGACACAGGAAGAATGAACATGACACCTGTAACAATTACAATTAAACAGAATGTGAAATTACCAAGGATACCTCAGTAAAGAATAGCTCCAGAAGGCCTAAAGGGGTTGCAGGATATAGTAACTGACTTGCTCAAAGAAGGGATTGTGAAAGAAATAACAGGCAGTCCTTGCAACAGCCCTATTTTACCGGTCCTTAAAAAGGGAGATGGAAATACTACTGAAAAGAATTATAGATTCATTCTTGATCTCAGGGAAATTAATAAGATTGTGGTGCCTCAGTTCCCGGTCGTCCCCAATGTAGTCTCAATACTGTCATCATTGTCACCAGAAATGGCATATTTTTCAGTGGTCGATTTGAAGAATGCCTTCTTCTCAATTCCATTAGATGAGGGTAGCATGTATCTGTTTTCATTCTCAGTCTCCGGGAGGACCTTTTGTTTCAGAAAGGTTCCCCAGGGGTTCACAGAAAGCCCAAGCATTTACAATCAGGCCTTGAAAAGAGAACTAGATACTTTCAATTTATCACCAGATTCTGTGCTAATACAGTATATAGATGACCTGCTGATTGGCAGCAACTCTGAGCCACAATGTATAACTGACACCATCAATTTGTTAAATTTCCTAGCTGAACGTGGTCACAAAGTTTCCCCAGAGAAACTACAATTTGTTCAACAGGAAGTGTCCTATTTAGGACACATCCTGTCGAAAGGGCAGAGAAGATTGGATGACAAGCGCATTAAATTGATTCTACAGACACCAGTGCCACGCACCCAAAAACAGGTGCGAGCCTTTTTAGGTATGGCCAGCTATTGTCGACATTGGATTGCTAACTTCTCCTTGATTTCAAAACCCTTATTGGCCCTGACCCACAAAGACACTCCCGAACCCCTTCAGTGGTTGCCAGAACATGAACAAAGCTTCCTTGCCATTCGGCAAGCTCTCTGCTCTGCTCCTGCTTTAGGCCTACCAGACTATTCTAAGTCTTTCCTACTCTATGTCCATGAGTCTGACGGGAGTGCTCTTGGGGTTCTATGCCAGCAGTTTGGTGACCACAAAAGACCATGCGCATATTTCTCTGCCACCTTGGATACTGTAGCCAAGGCTTTACCTTCCTGTATACGTTCTGTTGCAGCAACTGCCTTAGCACTACAACGTGAAGAAAGCATAATAATGGGACATGAAGTTGATGTCTATGTTCCACATGCCGTAGAGCTGATACTGAATAAGACACGCACGCAGCACCTCACAAATGCCAGGCTCACGCAGTATGAGATCTGTTTATTCGCAGCACATGTGACACTTCACAAATGCAATGTGCTTAACCCTGCCACTCTGTTACCTGTCCCCACTGATGATTTAGTGGATTCAGACCATGATTGTATTCTGTTAACTGAAGAACAAACGAAGGGTAGAATTGACATGACTGATACACCCTATGCAGATGCTGAAGGAGAACTGTGGGTGGATGGGTCCTGCCTTAGAACAGAGGATGGAAATACATCAGCAGCCTATGCAGTTGTAACAAATAGAACTGTAGTTGAGTCCTGTAAGATACCTGAGTTGTCTGCACAAGCAGCAGAAATTGTGGCACTCACACGAGCTTGTGAATTATCTGAAGGAAGGTGTGTTAACATATATACAGACAGCCAATATGCCTTTAATGTGGCACATTCCTTTGGAAGACTCTGGAAGGAAAGAGGTTTTATTACCTCACAAGGCACAAAGATACAGCATGGAGTGCTGATCACTAAATTACTTAATTCCTTGACACTTCCAAAGAAATTGGCCATAGTTAAATGCAGTGCTCATAAGAAAGTTACAGACAAGGTAGGCCAGGGAAATGCATTTGCTGACATTACAGCAAAACAGACAGCAAGAAATAATTCAGCACTAGTACTAACGGTCCAAGAATTACCTGATGATGTGAAGTCATTAGATCTAACAAGTGAAGGTATAAGACTGATGCAACAAGGAGCAACAGCAGAAGAACAGATGGGTTGGTCAAAGAACGGGTCATTTGTTCAAGGATGTTGGATGAATGATGCCAAAGATAAATATATGTTACCAGACAGGATGGTCTACTCTATGTGTTTGGCCATGCACGGCCCGGCACATATATGCAGGGATGCGATTGTAAATTGCATGGATAAATTCTGGGTGAACAAGAACATAAGAAAGATAGCACAGGAGATATGTCAAACATGTATGGTATGTGCACAGTACAATGTGGGTAAGACTGCTCCAGTACCCAAGGGACACTTTCAGAAGCCAACAATGCCATTTGAAGCCCTGCAAATAGACTATGTGGAGATGCCCCCTACAAATAAGTATAGGTATATCCTGGTGGTGGTGTGCATGTACTCAAAATGGATAGAGGCATACCCGGTAAAATGCAATGATGCCATCTCAACAGCCAAGTGCCTGATAAAGGAGCTGATCCCACGTTTTGGGGTCCCAAAAACAATATTTTCAGACAATGGCAGTCACTTCTGTAATGAACTAATAAAACTGACATGCAAAGCCTTGGGAATACAGCAGAAGCTACACTGTGCCTACCATCCAGAGGCCGCTGGCGCAGTGGAAAGAAAAAATGGCGTGCTCAAGGCCAAAATAGCCAAGATATGTGCTGACACAAAATTGACCTGGATGGATGCCTTACCTATTGCCCTGATGATCATGAGGAGCACACCAGATGCCAAGACCAAACTCAGTGCACACGAGATTGTCACTGGGTTGCCGATGGTAGCTTGGGGAGTTCCAGACAAAAATGCTCTGCCTATGATGACGAATGAACTGTTGAATGATTACTGCATGTCACTTACACGTACTCTTGCTTCTATCAACCAGCACGTGAAGGGAGCACTTCCAGAGCCGCTGCAGGTCGAGGGGCACAAGTTCAAGCCTGGAGACTGGGTGCTCATCAAAGCATTCCAGAGGTCCAACTGCCTCCAAGCTCGCTGGAAGGGACCGCAGCAGGTGCTGCTCGCTACAAAGACAGCAGTGAAGTGCACCAACTACAAATCCTGGATTCACGCCAGTCATATAAAGAGGGCACCCACTGAGACGGCATCCAGTCAAGACACAGGTCAGCAACACACGCCAACACCAGAACCAGTCAAAGAGGAAAAAAGGTATAATTTGAGATCTACAAAGAAGAAGGAGATGAAATGTCAGTGATTCCAGTACCTGATCTTCTACAGGAAATAGATGAAATACTACTATTAGATATTATCCTAACAGATATTTTGACGACAATTTTTGACTTTGAGAATAGCAGTGAGGAAGACAACGAAAACGCACTCATTTACCTTGAGGAAGTATTTGATCAGCTAGAATACCAACTAATGCGAGATTTAAATAGCATAGCATTACAAGAAGCCTTGAGTAGAGTACTTTCAGACTAAGAAAATACAACTAGGGTATATTGCACACTACCACCAGGAGTAATAGCTCAGTTGCAGAACAAGAAAAGTTTAGCACACTTCATCAGGGAAGTTCTTAGTAAAAAAAAATTTGGGCCAGTACAACGTTGAGTAGATGAACTGACCCAGGAGGTATTTGCGAGTCCTCCTGTAACTGCATAGTGCCCGTGCCACTGCAGTAATTAGTAGATGAACTGATCCAGGAGGTATTTGCGAGTCCTCCTGTAACTGCATAGTGCCCGTGCCACTGCAGCCATTAGTAGATGAACTGATCCGGGAGGTATTTGCGAGTCCTCCTGTCACTGCGAGCACCCGTGCTGCTGCAGCAACCAGCAAAGAACTTTTTCCAGGTCGTCGAGACAGCTAGCTTTAGAAAACTACCTGTGGGGTGAGGTATAGTGGACACTCCTGTGAAAGTAAGTGTGGCTGCACCACCAACTGATATATATGATCAAAGGGTTGTGCATTACAAAAATTACATGCATATCTTTGGGAGACGAGAAGTACCAAGAAATTCTCAGAGACCATCTGAAATATTAACGAATAGTTGTTCGCAATATATTCTGTACTACAGCCTCACCTTATATGTGTTCATGCTTTTTGTGTGTTTAGCTTATATTATAGTAAAAATTCACAGTGATAATTCACAACATAGAGTCATCAATAGCTCTACATCCAATTAACAAGAGTATAAGAATAGATAGGTATGGGTAGGGAAAATACAGCTTTAAAAATGAAGAAAAAATGGTACAAGTCTAAAATGTGTATACCTGGGGTGATATTCTGTCTGTTATTGCTAGCATTAATTACTGTATATCTATTAGATGTGTTCTATCCTATGGAAAAATTGATCCCAGCACCAACAACACCTGCTACAATACCTGCATACACTTTGTCACCTGAAGAAATAGCCCACAGAGAAGATATGCACCACAATACCTTTGTGACTTTGTTGCATCATACCAATAAAATATTACCAAGGGGAGATTGCTGGATATGTTTGCAATTCCCAGCTTCGGTAGACCAAAGTTTGCCCCTGGTTCAAGTCCCACTGCCTTTCGCAGCATCCTGTTATGCTATTTACATAACAATAGTAAAGATAGAGATAATAGCTGTTTTACAGAATTTAAAGAAAAGCACCTCTGGTGGTGCAGGGGCAACTACGGCTCCGCCTGCAGGAACATTATATAACAAATATATGGCAGAGATTCTGACACTGGGAAATTGCACGGAGGTAGTAGAGCAGAATGCAACATTTCCCCTGTCTGACATCTTTACCCCGATCTTTCCAACTCAGAATACAAGCATTGGGATAGCAGGCCCATCAAAAGAGGCAAATAAGAATATACCATTTTTGAAGTTAAAATTAAGAAAGCACAACGCAATAGGGAGTATTTGTATTAAGAGTAACGGGACCTATCAGGTGGGCAATAGTACAAATTGCAATATGACATTTGAAATGACGGCCGGAAATATTAGCATTCCACTTTACGTAGGTGACTCAATTTATTTCATTTGTGGAGATAAGGCTTATACATGGCTTCCAACAAGTTGGAGTGGTTGTTGTCACCTAGGTTTTGTATTACCTGCTATAGCGATAAAAGACACAAAGGAAGTACGAAGGGACATGCAAAGACATGCACCACGGCGAGGCAGAAGGAGTGTGGATCAAAGAGATACAGCAGCAGAAATAGCAGGTGATATATTTAAGGGAATAATACCATGGATTGGTCCATCTATCAACTCAGGGGATATACGTAGATTAGCCAGACTACTCGAAGCAACAATAAACGAAACTACAAGTGCACTTGAAAATATTACAGTAGAGCTTCAAGCTGTGAGATTGGTTTCATTACAAAATAGAATGATTCTTGACATGATGCTAGCAGAAAGGGGAGGAGTCTGTGCAGTTATAGGGGCGTCCTGCTGTACCTATGTCCCTGACACCTCTGTTACTGTCAGGGAAGCAATAAAAAGATTACATCATATAGGTGTAGAAGCACATCAGGAGTCTGGTACATGGGATATAGGAGGTTCACTTTGGAGTTGGTTGAGCGCATGGGGTTGGAAGATAGGAATGGTGTTCATAACAATTTTCCAACTAATAATAGGCTGTTGTCTATTAATTAATTGCCTGCCAATGTGCTGTCAACTATTGGGACAGCTGACTAAATGCCAAGCGAGGAAATTAAAGGAAAAAGAAAGAATGCTGATGCAAACAGCCACTACTGAGGTAATGAACATAGACATTTCTGACATTGATAAGAATGAACAATATAATTATTAGACTGTGATATGCTGCGTGACGAAATTATTTTAAACTGAGGTTCAAAGGGTCGATTTGTAAAAGATGAAAAATAAGTTGGCCCTTTGTTGAATGAAAATATTAAATTGAACCGTAGTTTATATTCATTTCTGTCTTTAACCTGCTTGCTAATAAAATAAGCCCACTAGTCATAATGAAATGTTGCTCCATGATGCACAGCTGGTGCACAGAGAGTTAAATTAAGTTGTCTGAAATTCAGCTAAAGCCAGAAAAGAATAGCTGGTGAACCGTGTGCGTGCTCATTCTGCTGTAGCTCCAAGTTGTTTAATGAATCACTAGCTTTTCACCCATGTACAGAGTCAGTTCAGCGAGACCTTTCTAAGAATCGCTCGCTGACCCAGGACGTGCCAAGTTTGTTCTGCCCCTCGCCCGGTTAAGTGAAAGGGCAGTGTTTGCTCAGCATAGATAGCAGAGATAGCAAGTGCGTCATTTGTATGGAAAAGCAGAAAACACGGGCCTCTGCTGATAGTAGATCAACATTGCACATTGACATTTCAAGATAACCGGCCAAGGCAAGGCTGAAAGTCAGGAGGCGGTAGTTTAAAGATTAACCTATAGCTGCATGGTCAGATGTGTTGCAAATAATGTAAATTGTGAACGTAGACATATTTTTGAAATGCACCTTGATACTGTAATGTACACGTGGACCTAATTCTAGCATGGTCACACCATGATGTCATTGTTAATCATTAATGTATCCAGATTCTGAAAACTGTATATAAGAACTGGCTTGCTTACTGAAAAACCAGATCACTTTGCACTCCTGCAAATTGTCTCAAGCTGCAGCTTTATTGGCAATAAAGCCACTTTCTTTTGAAACCTTGTATGTGCCCTTCTTCTTGTCCCTATTAATGAATTTGTTTGCTTTAACAGTCCGACGCTGGAAGGACCCAAAGTTTGAAAGTCCTTATGCTGTGACAGTTTCCTCACCAACTGCTGTTCGGATGGCTGAGAAAAAGGCTTGGACCCATCGCCGCAATATCATTCTCGACCCTGCACCTCAGCAGCACCAGACAGTGCACTGAAAGAAGGAAATGACATGCCCTTGGTCCCACTGAATGAGGACAGCGGCTTCCCTTCCACTGTCGATGAAGACGAAGATGACACTCACTTACTGCTCCATGAGCACAGCAGCCGCGATGAAAAGATATGTATCTGTTCTGTATTAATATTCTGTATAATTTTTGAAGTGGCACTAGCAACATTTAATTGGTAAATTTTTTCATCTCTGTAACGGTTTATTTTCCTCAAAATGCAGCTAGCAACCATGCCATAGCCTTATCAACACCACCCACTGTACCAGCGGTCACCCATAGCCGACAAGATGCACAAAACAACACACTAGGTCCAACACACCCTGACAGGAACACTAGCAATGCACACACTAGTAGGCATCCCGGAACCCCAACTTCCATCCCCGGTTGGAGAGATACTACATGGGACGATACCCTGGATATAACAATAGGCCTCCCACTCTCAGGTCACCAACACAACTCCTGTAGACGTAGAATTCCCTTGCACAGAACACGTCAATTCGTTTTTACCGTCCCCCCGGGTCTATCAGCCAAAATGGCGCACCCCTACCAGATCTAAACAGACAGCAACAAGTTGGGCCACCGCTCTTCACGACATGGTTGTCTACATTGCCAACCAGCATTCCATGCCTGCCCTCTATTCCCCAAATTCTGACCACACAGCGAGCGGCCATGGGGCCCATAACACCGAGACATGACAGCAGTAGGGAAGAAGGTCACACAGGAGTCGTGTTACGTGTGTGCACACATCCCACATGCTGCAGGCACAGACAAATTGGTTTTCCCCCATGAAATCCCACCACCGACTGCCAAATGTCTCCTCCACTTATTTCTTTGCCGTATCCACGGTCATATTCAGCTCCTGTCAGCAAATCTTGATACTGTGTTTGTAAACACCACGGCATGGGATCATAATTATCTCACATTCAGAGTTGTGACTGACGAGTGACAATTTGAGAGGGACATAAAGATTATGTGTAGGATGAAAATACCTAACTCCATAATACAGCGTTGGGAGCGTAGCTTTGAGAAATTAGGATAATTCACGTTTCCATCACCCATAGCAACATGTGATCCAAGAGTAGACAGCAAAGGCTCACACACTGCCCAACACCCTTGTCAGTACAGGACTGTGCTACGTTTACAGGCCCATATTTATTTTAACAACAAATGGCAGGGTCTACACAACATGACATGTAAGGCAGCTTCCTTAGGAGCACCTTTTGTAGTGTCAGACTGGGATGGGGATACTGATTGGGATGTCGAGGCTGAGTGCCAAGAGGTTTGGGAAAGGGAAACTAGAACGTATACCTTTGGTATACCTTTGGTAAGGGCACAACATATAAATGGAAAAGAGCATACAAGGTAAAATCTCCTCTCATTTGCTTCCTAGGCAATGGTACAATTCATGTGGGCTGCAACGCTGGTTGCAATAACACCATCTTTAATTTGGACTTTCAAGACGGGGGCCTGTTGCCTATATGGCAAACATCAGCTATTGCCCGGTGGCTGCAGGTGACCCGATAAGAGCTTATGAAGCTCGTCAACAGTACCCAAGACGGATTCAACACCTTAAAAGAACTACGGCCATTGAGACTCATGATTCTAGAGCATCACTATGTTCTAGATCAGCTGACTGCTGTGGACGGTGGAGTCTGTGCTAAAATAGGAAAATCCTACTGCACTTTATTTCCATCTAACGATGCGGACAACGGAACGATTCCCAAGGCTATGGAGGACTCGGACAATTTAGGAAAAAAGATGCGTGAGGAGGTAGGTGCCGAAGCAGACGACTTTAATAACTGGTTTACCTTTAACTGGATGCCTTCACGGCTGTCTGCTATCTTCAAAATGTGTCTATCTATTTTCTGTGTGTTGATGCTGGTGTGTTGCGGTGTACAGGTCATAATTAAGTGTGTCGAAAAGTTCCGCACCAAGGTAGTCGATATGAATTACGCTAGCACAGGGATTTACCAGAAAACACAGTATGAGGACATGGACCGTGCTCCAGGGGACGGGAATGGGACGCAATTACAAATGAGTGAACTTACAGCACCTGACGCTCATTATGACATACCCACAACTCCCCCACTTCCCCCAGGTAGATACACCATGAGAGAGGGCCTTGCAGCTGCTCAATATGAAAGTCTGGTTAACAGGTCAGAGGAAGAATATGCCAAAATAAGAGAACAACAACAGGGCAATTACAAGTGCTGCACCTTGGATGCCACAGCTAGGGGAAGGGTCACCAAGATACTCTGTGAGGAATTTGTTAAAAAATGAACAAGAGGAGGGAAAGGAAGGAGGGTCATGTTTTACCATATAAATTCCCAACATAACATTCTGCTCTACCCATGCAGCATGAAACACCCTATATAGGTCCCACCAGTTAAAACCTGGGAGATGCGTTATCTTGACCATTTTATGTTTTTATATAAATATATATGTCGTATTGTACTTTTCCTTTACAGGTACTCCCCATACAGGATCTGTAAGTAACACGATCCCACCACACTCACAGCGCACTTTAGGGTGTGCGCTGATATATACACCATAGTGGCCTTCTGAACCTTTTTGGCCACACACACAGAATTGGTCCTGAAGAAAGCCTCATGAACACACCAGAAGGCTGGAACTAGTAGACCTGCACCTTTTAAGGGATATAGAGGCACATTTTAACCTCATGCATATCCGGACTATGTTTTTATCCATGTCCCAGGACTCTTCTATTAAAACTTTTACACGGGTATTTCCTAGAGACATTTTTATCACTTAATTCCCCTTCACATAGCACTTTCACTTTTCACAAAACAACCTGCTCCGCTGTAAATCAGGCATCGAAGCACAGCTGGATTGCGCTCTGCAATCCAGCTGGACCCCGATGATAAAGCATGCCACCTACTAGGTAGGTGGGTGAGGGGTTTCCTAAAACAACCATCTGTTGTTTGCGTTCCTCTACCAAAGTACAGGTCAATAACTATGACCCAAAACCTACTAAGGACTTGTCCACGTTGTTTGTTTGCATATTACTCAGGGAAAGGGACAAGTAGCAGTTCGATTTTTCCTTACTCTCTAGTTGTTCTTTTGCATTTTTACCTTACACAGTCACCAAGTGCCATAATAGCTCACACCCCCCATGACACATCTACATGTAGGCCCAAGGCCTCTGCCTCATTTTATCTTCTTCAATAATAAAATCTCCTAGGCCCCACTAATCTCAAACATGCATTTCTCTTGTGCCCAGCACTGCGTGGGCAGCCTGGCCATCCATAGAAACTGTCCACAGTTACATGAAAAGACTATGTAACACATACACAGGACCAATTGGTACATTCTCGTTATTTCATAAGTATTGTTTGCTTTATTTTTATATTATAAAACTATCCAAGCTTACTCAAACGAAACCAAGACAGCACCTTGCCTTGACAACACCTGGTTCAAAGTTCCGCTTTCATATATATATTCCGAGAAACTTACGTTAAAAGTGTTCTTTGTTTATAAGTTGTGGTCAACCATTGCCGACCACCCGATCAAACATCTGGTCCACTGTGATACCACTATTGTGTTCTTATGATACCACTTCTGTGTTCTCAGGGTTTTAGCAACAAAACTGTAGGCTTGCGGTCAAGCACCTACATCAATGTGTGTCAAGCACCTACGTCAATGTGGTTTAACAGTTCCGCATTAATCAGGTATAAAAGACCTGCACCCTAGTTTGAGCACAGAACTCTTCTGCAGTGCCATGCACAGCCTGGGTTCCCAGCCGGCCGTATATCTGCATTGGCCTTACAAGGCCTACTCTCAGGTGGTAGAACCCAATCTAGATTATCATTTTTTCCTTTTTTAGTCTCTTCTCTTATTCTCAGTTTCTCATCCCCACCCAATTCATTGCATTTAATGTACTTTATGAATTGAAATTCTTGGATGGTCAGTTTTCTCATTTTAGGTTTGCCTTCTAGGCACTTGCACGCTTATGAATACGTATTTTTGTGTTGCTGTTTCGTACTGATTGAAATTGTGATTTCATTATTCTCTCTAAACTAATGGATTGATGAATATATTGTGTGCTGTGTTAATGACTTCATGAAAAAAAGTGCCACTTCAATGCAAGACCTTCGTTTCACACCTGTGTTCATTATTTTCAGACAAGCAGTGTTTAAGCGCCTATAGACCACCACAGGAGGGTCTCATTCACTCCTCTCAAAAGTGCTATCCTGAGAGTAAAATAAATTGGATGGTGGTGATTTTTCATTTTGGTGTGATCCGGTATCTCAAATCAGGGGTTTAGTGTCTGTGAGGTTGGCTAGGAATAAAGGTCATTTACAAGCTCTGACCAATGAAATGCTGGGTAAAGTTTGAGGCAAGTTAAACTCCCTTTATTATGTGCAACAAGAAGCTAGAAAGGTTGTTTTCTTTGAGAGACAAACAAGGGCATAGTCAGGCCTTTGCTCAAGCAGGTCTGCATCATGCCTGCTACAGAAGGTGAGGTACTGGAGCATCACAGCGCTGGGCTGGGCTGGGCTTGGCTTGGCTGGGGCTTTAAACATCCCCTTCCTTCCTTTAAACGAAGCCATCGAACACCCGTGTTCTATATCCCATTCGATGCTCATGACGAGCTCAGCTCGTCATGAGGTATACCTCTCGTGTGCTCATGACGAGCTGAGCTCGTCATGACCACACCCATTTCCATTATGGCCCAGCACAGCAGGGGGATCTTCTGAGCACCCAAGGTGATATAGAGGACGACTGCAGGCAATTTTGGACCCTGCTAAATGAGGGTGATGTCCCCAAGTGTGGCCTTTGAGTGGCAAAATCCATAGGCTAAGATATGCTGCTTTTGAATTTGGCTGAAGATCTGATGTTGGCGGAAGTATCATGGCACAAGCTGACGACCGTCTCAGAAGAAAGTATGCATGGGAGGACATTATTTTCATAGGACAGCCCTCTTCTCAGTCACATTATTATGCTGCAGTTGCCGTTTAGCGTTACTAGAGGGAAGCAGTAGGAACATAAAAGCACACTAAGGCTTTTCTTCTGCTTGCTGACATACCTCTTGCTCATGTTTGTCTTGCAGGGCCGACAGAGTGGAGGTCTGTGATGACTGAGTGAATGAGTAATGAGGAATGGCCGGCCTTTGTTTATGGTGAAAGGGGAAGATTTGGAAGGTAAAGAGCAAGATGAAATTGTCTAAGCATACATGTTTGCTGAGTGATTGATCGAGTGTGTCACCTCTCTTTGAAGGGACACGTGAGAGAGGAACAGCAGCTCCATAGTCCTCAGTTAGGAGAGAAAGCAAAGATGAATATTTCTCTCAAATAAAAACATTTGTACCACCTCAAAGCTGGCAAGTGTGATATGGTGCTTTGCAGGTGTAAGTATTTGCCTTGTATGGTGCATAAATACGCATGGTTAGTCAGAATGTCAGTAGCACACTCTTTGGGAGTATCCTCTGACCAGAAAGGTCAGGCACTCCTTTCCAGGTATGAGGCCAAGAAAAAGTTTGGGAAGCTTGCTCCAGTCATCTGCAGGCTTTAAAGATACTGGGGCAAAGTTACAGCGGGAGCAAGGCTGTACAACATTCAGTCACGGTTGGACAGAAATCTTTAGCAGGAACATTTGATCACCCTTCACTGTGGGACCAGGATTCCCATATCTCTGTGCCTCTGACACCTTTTATGACCTCTGGATACCACCATCTCATTACCCCTCAAATGTTCCCTTCTGGTACCCCAGCTTTGGTAGTGTACCAGCCATGTTTCAATTCTTTGATTGACCACAAACACCTTTCCTTTCGGTCCTCCATTCACATTCCATCAGTAACCCAGCCTCTTCTGTCACTGTTCAGTCTCAACTGACGGTTTTGATGCACATTGATTGGGTATGTATATAGGCACTTACTGCTCTGTACAGCCCCTCACTGCACACGTAGACTACATTTCTTTAAATCATACATACATTGTCTGCATAACAGTAACGCCTGGACTTACCTCTGTGAATTATCCCCCCATAGGGAGGACAAATAAATTGAATAGCACGCCAAACTCTCTACAGATGCTGCCAATCAATGCGTTGCTGCCTATTTGCATGCCATGATTATTCTCTATGACCCATCCAACTAATTGCCACAGGTACCCTCGCCCTGCCCCATATGTCTGCTCCACTGCCCCCTATATTTAGCAAATGTTAGTGCTCTCAAATTTCATAGCGGCGATCTCTATACTGTCTGTTTGCAATAAAAAATTCCCAAGGGTCCCTATGACATGCCACACGGAGGGGAGAAGAGGCAGTAAAATCTCGGGGAGCTACACTGAGAGTAAAATACATTGGATGGTTGTGATTTTTAATTTTGGTGTGGTCTGATTTCTCAAATCAGGGATTTAGTGTCTGTGAGGTTTGGCTAGGAATAAAGGACATTTACAGACTCTGACTAATGAAATGCTGGGTAAAGTTTGAGGCAAGTTAAACTCCCTTTATTATGTGCAACAAGAAGCTAGATAGGTTGTTTTTTTCAAGAGGCAGAAAAGGGCATAGTCAGGCATTTTCTCTATCAGTTCTTCATCATGCCTGCAGCAGGTGAGGTACTGGAGCATCACAGCACTGCGCTGAGCTGGGGCTTTAAACATCCCCTTCCTTCCTTTGAATGAAGTCTTCGAACGCCCGTGTTCTATATAGAGGATGACTGCAGGCAATTTGGGACCCTGCTAAATGAGTGTAATGTCCCCAAGTGCGGCCTATGAGTGGCAAAATGTGGTACTGAAAATTCTGGACCCGTGTCACAAACATCGTCGTATCATGACAATTTTGATATCAGCAGACCGAGAATGACTAGTAGACTATGCAGAAGCATTTTTCGTCATGTTCGAGTGACGAAAGCACCCTGTAATCATAGTTTTCGTCCTGAACCCTCGGGGTCCATTTTGTGTACGGCAGCCATTTTGTATGTTGCCCTCACATAGGCCGATGACTGAGGCCAAAAACGAGCCTGAAGGACACGTACACCTTTGATGACTTCTGTGTGACCTGGGCAAGCTGAGTCCACTGCCTGAAGCCAAACCTGTTTGGTCAGTTCCTCTCCCAGTGGCCGAATAAGATTAGTATCAAGGCACAACATATCATAAAACCTTTCAGCGCACACAAACCATGCCTAATCTAACACACACCTGTCCCTGTTTCTTTCTTTATGACCAGCTTTACGAGGAGGAGGTGCCCGTTTTTATTGGGGGTCCGTCGATATCTGATGAAAATACTGGGCCTTGCCGGGTAATTGATTGTGGGCTGGACAAACTGAAATATGGGCTTGTCATCATGACTCTGCTTTTTCTTTGTAGTGAAAATATGTGAATGGTCAACTGTAAAATAAGGAATGTTTGCCTAAAGCATAATATTTTGTATAAAAGAGGAGACTGGCTTTGTAAGTTTGAGCAGTCTCCTGAGAATATACACTGTGTTGTACTTCTAGGATACCTGTTACTGGCTGCAGCCAATAAATTCGATCTTTGACTTCACCTAGAAGACTCTGTGTTTCTGTAGTCTGAAACAGGAAGGACTCGAAGTCTTAGGGTGTGTTCCCTGGCACCACTGGGTTCTGAAAAACCCAGTACTTCAGTTGGCGCCCAACGTGGGGCGATTTCAGCGGTACCGGTCCAAGCCAGAGGTTCGTGAGGAACTTCGTGTGAAAATTCTGGAGGAAGGCCGCCACTTCATCGATCCCTGCATGTCGACGTGGTCCGAAAGTCTTTGCTGCGAGGTTCCCCGCTTCCTGACGGCTACGAAGGACTGCTGCCCTGACTATCGCCCTGTTTTTGACCCTTGATGATTGGTAGAGCGAAACGATAGACGAGTCTTCTGGTGACGTCATCGATACCTCAGTTAAGTATAAGTGGAGCGTCTCCCAGTCCTTAGTTTGGTTCTTAGTTTGGGTATCCCCTTGGGATCTTTGATTTGGAACTTGCAAGTACCAAAGCCGAGGGATTCGTGTATTCACGAGAATATCGTATTCGATAATCCTTTGAAGTTTGAAGCTAGACTAAAGAGCGAAGATGCCTGGTCTTAGCAGACTTGGAAATTTGTTTTGTCTTGGTTGTAATAGGGATTCCCGATTGGAGAACTCGTGTCCGGTTCCTCCGATTGGAACTCCAACCTATGAATTGTATGTGAAACATGGTGTAGGCCCCATCACATACAATGAAGTATGGATCCGATACACCAGAAAAGATGGTGTTTTAAAATGGCCCCAATATGGTAGCTTTGACACGGAAATCTTAGATAATCTGGAGGTTAAACTTTTTAAGAAGAAAGCCCGGCCGGCGATGTTTGACTCTTTCTGCCTATGGCGAAAGGAAGCCAAACAGAAGGAAATTAAATTAGCAAAGAAAAATAAGAGAGAAAAGGGTATCTCGATAATGCAAGCTACTATACAGTTTAAAGATAACAAAGAAGAACAGATGAGTGAGCAGTTGCATAGGCAACGTAAAATGGTAATCGATAAATGCTACCCTGCTTTGCCGCTTCTCCAGGAAGATGCAGCGAAGGAACTTGAGACAGATTCTTTAATGTCTCATTTATTGAGTTCACCACCCCCTTATGCGCAGAGTGCTACAGCACCTCCGCAACCTCTAGTTGCGCAACCCCCGGTTGTTGTGCCTCCTGCTCCCCCACAACCGCCAGCACCTCTCCAGCTGGCTTCCACTCTTCTGGCCCAGCCTTCTCAAGGGCCACTGACTATGCTACCTGCTCCGCTACCTGTTCCGCCTTCAGCTTCTGTAACTTCTCCACCTGTGCTACTGTTCCTACGTTGACCTTTTCTCAGTCTGCTTTATCTCCCGTCCTATCGACTTCTCCTTCTGTTCGACAGAGAATGACTGACACTGTTGCTAGTCTTATATTTCCTCTCTTTGGGTCATCTGGTGTGACCCCCGATTCGGAGCGTAAACAATTGCGTAGTCAACTGCCTGACTCTCGAGAAAGGGAAATGTTTGACCGTATCGCGCGTAAATGGGTTACCGACCCCACAAGGTATGAGTTACAGTCTGTTATGGATGTCTTCCGACAATGGGAAGCACCGAAGCAGAGATATGTTTTTGAGAAAATGTGTGTTTTTCTTTGTGAAGAATTGGAGGATAATGATTTGGAATCCAATCCGCCTGAATTGTGCCGTGTACGGTTTGAGTTTGCAAAAGGCACGATTGTGGGTTCTGATGTTGAGAAAGCGGTTGCGACATTGTTATCGTTTAGGAGCGAAGCTATTTCCCAGCAGTTGTTCGAGCCTGATTTTTCTGTTAGAAAGAAGGTGAGACAATATCCCATGAGAGAAGTTCCCTCACAATGGAGAGAAGGGGACCCAACTGCTAATCCAGCCATTCCGCCACATTTTCAGCGTGTTTGGGTACATGTTCCATGGAAACGAGCTGAAGTTTTGGCTCTTAAACAGACATTGCCTGATCCCCGTAAAAATCCTGCAGGGTATTACAAGGAACTGTCACAGACCGCAGGCTCTTGCATTATGAATTTAGCTGATATAGACATGTTGTTTGGAAATGTTGTTCCACAGCCTTTATGGGGAAAGATTCGTCATGCGGATCATGATCAGGAGTTAGGTGACTCATGGGCTAATATTAGTGCTGCAGACGAAAGACAAGTTGGTGGTGCTAAACCCGAGCCTTTAGTAGCAGACCTTCCTGGTAGGATCAATAATTACATGAAGACTTTAATGCCTGCGATGCGTGTGAATTGGGACAAGCTGTCTGCGTGTAAGCAGAAGAAAGATGAAACAGTGTCTGATTTCTTCACCAGGTTTGAAGAGACGTTTGTCGACCACAGTGGTCAAGATATGAGTACAGAAGGTGGTCAACGGTTGTTCGTTGACAAATTTGTGCACAATTTGCTTCCCGAGTTGTGTAAGAAGTTAAAGGATTCAGAAAGTTCTTGGGTCGTTTCCTCTTCAGCACAGATATTGGCTACTGCACAGTATTATGAAAATCGAGATAAAGATGAAAAGGACAGGGCGGTCAAGAAAACTAAAGAGTTAAAAACGAAGGTTCTTTTACAGCAGGCGTATCCGCCTCGTGGTGGTCAGAGTAACTATCAGCAACCTCAACAGTATCAGAGAAACTCCCAAAGGGTCGAGTTTTCTCAACCACGTGTCCCTGTAGGTCCAAATCAGTGTTCATATTGTAAAGAAGAGGGTCATTTCAAGTATAGTTGTCCTATTTTGTTACAGCGTATCGATGGTGTTTCTAGTGCGAGAGGTCGAGGTGTCTCACAAGCTCCTAGAGGTAGAGGACGTGGAAATTTCCCCCAGAACACGCGTCCCTTTCCGCCTCAAAATTCAATGAATAGTTTTGACGGCAGAATAACGCGTCTGGTAGGACGGCTCAGTACTATGCTGATGACTACTACCCAGAAGATGAGAATATGGAAGGTAATGATTGCTAGGACAGCTATAGACAAAGAGAGGGAGTTGTTTCAGTTCCAGTAGATCAGAGTGGACCTTATGTTGAGGTGATTACATCAGGTGTGCCAGAGCCTTTTCTGTTGGATACTGGTGCTACAAAGAGTTCTATTATGCACTCCAAACTCCCTGGCGCACCTTTGTCTGGTGAAATGAATGTTTCAGTAGGTTTTTCTGGCTCCCCGGTTAGGAACCCGATTTCTAGTCCTATGTCCCTTTCTGTTGGACCTTGTGAATTCGAAGCGCCCCTTATTCTGACAACCGGTTGTGGTGAAAACCTGCTGGGATTGGATCTGTTGAAAAGATTGTATGCGACTTTGTACTGTTCTCCTTTGGGAGTACAACTTACACTGGGTAAGAAAGTGATCTCTCCAATGTATTTATCGAAGGATAAACTTCCGACAGAATTGTCGTTTCTTCACGATATTCTTTTGGCTACTGGTCCTAATGATGTGGGTCTCTTGGAGATACCGCCATATGTTGTGACTTTGAAAGCCAATGTTAAAATGCCGCACATTCCCCAATACAAGATTTCTAGCGAAGGTGAAAAAGCGTTGCTAGCGATCATTTACGATCTGATCGAAAAGGATGTGATTGAAGAGACAAGAGGCAATGTTTGCAATAGTCCTGTTCTGCCTGTTTTGAAGCGTACTGATCCTTCTCAGCCACCTGTTTACAGGTTTGTGATCGATCTTAGAGAGGTGAATAAAATCGTTGTGCCACAATTTCCAGTTGTCCCTGATATAACTGCCCTATTGACTATGGTTCCAGCTTCTGCGACCTGGTTTTCGGTGATTGACTTGAAGAATGCTTTCTTCAGCATCCCGATTGCCGAGGAGAGTAGGGATATTTTCGGCTTCAGTTTAGGAGGCCGAAGTTTCCGCTTCAAACGCGCTCCCCAGGGCTACTGTGAAAGCCCATCGATATATAGTCAAGCTTTAAAGACACAGCTTGATACGATTGTTTTACCTGATGGCGCTACACTTATTCAGTACGTTGACGATTTGCTAGTTGCTGCAGATACTGAGGAGATTTGTAAAGAAGCCACGTTGTCGTTGTTGCGTCATTTGTCTGATTTGCACCACAAAGTGTCTCTTTCGAAATTGCAATATTGTCGACAAGAAGTGACCTACTTAGGTCATCTCTTATCGAAGAAGGGAAGGAAACTGACCCCAGAAAGAATTCAGGCAATTGCGAAATTGAGTGTGCCAAGGACACAGAGAGAAGTACGTGCTTTCCTAGGTATTACATCATATTGCAGACAATGGATACCGAATTTTTCTTTGTTGGCCAAACCTTTGGTGGCATTAACTTGTAAAGATACACCGAATCCCATTCCATGGTCTGAAGAGTGTCAGAAAAATTTTCTGTATTGCGTGATGCATTGTGTTCGGCTCCTGTGTTGGGTACCCCCGACTACAGTAAGCCCTTTACATTGTATGTCCATGAGAAAGAAGGTTGTGCATTGTCAGTGTTGACACAGTTGTTCGGAGACAAGCAGCGTCCATGCGCGTATTTTTCGTCGACTTTGGATCCGGTAGCTAAAGCATTGCCGAGTTGCTTGATAGCCACAGCAGCAGCAGCTGTTTCCATTCGGCAGTCTGCTGGTTTAGTGATGAATAAAACATTGATTATGATGGTTCCACATGTAGTAGACACTTTGTTAAACAGGACCAAAACACAGATCTTAACTAGTGCTCGATTGTCGGGTTACGAGTTGACACTATTAGCGAGTCATGTACACATTAAGAGATGCAACACGTTGAATCCAGCTACGTTGTTGCCGATTGTAGCAGAGACGGATGCTTCTGAACAGCATGATTGTTTTCTAAGGACAGAGGAAGAAACGAAAGGGAGAGTAGACTTAAAAGACACCCCTCTTGTGAAGTGTGATGGTACCTTATGGGTGGATGGTTCATGCTTCAAGCTTCCGAATGGAGATACGACTGCAGCATATGCTGTTACAACTTTGCATACGATTGTTGAAGCTGCACGTATCCCACATAATTCAGCTCAAGCAGCAGAGTTGATTGCACTTACGAGAGCGTGTGTGTTGTCGAAAGGAATGAAAGTGACCATATATACCGACAGCCAGTATGCATTTGGTGTGGCTCACAGTTTTGGACGATTGTGGAAGGAGCGTGGGTTTCTGACTTCGCATGGAGCTAAGATACAGCATGGTCAGTTGGTGAATGAGCTTCTTGAGTCACTGACCCTGCCGTTGCAAGTTGCGATTGTGAAATGTAGTGCACACAAGAAGGTTATTGATGATGTTGGACGTGGCAATGCATTTGCTGATGAAGTCGCAAAAGAAACAGCAAGGGATGTGATGAGTCGAATGTATGTTGCAGGCCCTGCAAGATGGGTTGGTGACGTTGGAATGTGTGAAGACACGATAGAGAGTGTGAAGTCTATTCAAGCTGAAGCTACAGAGAAAGAGTTGAGTGTGTGGAGAGAGAGTAAGGGTAAATTGGATGCGAATGGTTGTTGGGTTGAATTGTCAGAGCATCAGAGATGGTTGTTACCCAATGCGTATGTGCTTGCAGTGGTTACAATGGCCCATGGAATGGCTCATATCAGTGTGAAAGGGATTTGTAAGTTGTTGGCTCCAGTATGGCAAAATGCTGGAATTCCTAAGTGTGCAGAGAATGTATTGTATTGTAAGGGGAATTTATAAAGCGCGCTGACACCATGGGTTTCCTGGCGCTGGCAGACAACTGGGGGACTGGGAGGGTTTAGCCAGATTGAGGGAAGAGCCAAGTTTTTAGGGATTTACGGAAGAGGGTAAGGGAATTGGAGGTTTTAAGAGAGAGGGGGATGGAATTCCAGAGTTTGGGGGCCAGAAATGCAAATCTCCGGCCTCCGGATCTGCAGAGTTTGACAGGGGGAGTGAGTAAGAGGTGCAGATGAGAGGATCTCAGGTTCCGAGAGGGGCTGTAGGTCCTGATGAGAGATTTAAAAAAAACAGGACAGGAACCAGATAAGGATTTAAAGGTGAGGTAGCCGATCTTAAAGGCTGCCCTCGAGATGACGGGGAGCCAGTGCAGTTTTAGAAGGAGGGGTTTGGCGGATTGCCATTTCGGAATCCCAAAGGCCAATCTCGCCGCTTGGTTCTGAACGAATTGTAGTCTGCAGAGAGATGTTTTGGGCAGACCATGATAGATAGCATTCGAAAAATCTAAGCGGGAGAGGACAAGGGCCATGATTACTTGCAGGAGAGCTTCAGGAGTGAGGAGATAAGCCACCTTCCTGATCCTGCGCAGCTGGAACATGCAGGAGGAGACAACTGTCCCCACCTGGGGCCCGAGGGAGAGACCGGAGTCAATAGTGATCCCTAGGCTTTTTACCGAGGCCACAGGGGTGGGGGGAAGGCCAAGTTCTGCCGGCCAAAAATGCGGACCCCAGTGGGTAGAGCTCTTGCCAGGGAGAAGAAGCTCCGTCTTTCCGGGATTCAGCTTAAGCTGATTTTGGCACATCCACGATAGGATGTGGGACATAACTGCCTGAAAGTTGGGAATAGCAGAGGGGGAATCAAGAGGGAAGATGAGTTGCAGGTCGTCCGCGTAATTGAAAACGGTGACGTCCCACTACCTCAAGGAAAAGAGAAGGGGTCGAAGATAAAGATTGAAAAGAAGGGGGGACAGAGAGGAGCCCTGAGGGACCCGGCAGGGCAAGTGCTCCCGAGGAGCTCTAAAAGTGCCCAGGCTAAGGGTCTGAGACCTCCCGGTCAGGAAGGATTTGACCCATGCCAACGCCAGGCCCTGGATGCCAGCTTGCTTGACACAGTGGAGAAGGATGTTGTGGTCCACCGTGTTGAAGGCAGCCGACAGATCTAATAAAACCAGGGCCTGGGGAGTACCCTTGTCAGCACCGTCTCTCAGGGCATCCAGCACAGCCAAGATGACAGTCTCCGTAGAGTGGCCGGGTCTGAAGCCGGCCTGGTTAGTCTCAAGAAAGGTGGAGTTCTCAATAAACTGTGAGAGGCAGGTGGTGACATGGGCTTCCAGAATTTTGGAGAAAAAAGGCAGGAGAGAGATGGGGCGGTAATTCGCCGGGACGGCGGGATCAGCCCCAGGTTTCTTCAGTAGAGGCACCAACACGGCCTCCTTGAAGGAGCGGGGTACCGTACAGAGAAGAATTCAGCAGGGGAAGGATACAATCAGGTAAAGAGTGGCAGATATTTCGTAATATGGTGGGGGGACAACAGTCGTCTGGGGATCCAGATTTAACGCGGGTGGCCAGTGTGGCCAAAGCGGTAGGGTCTAAGGGAGGGAAAAGTGTAAAAGAAAGAGCATTATGGGGGGGAGAAGCGGGGCCGGCGCCAGGGGGGATAGTCGGAATGCTATCTTTGATCGAGGCAATTTTTTGGACAAAGAAAGTGCTCAGCGCGTTACATGATTCTTGTGTGGGGGCCTGAGTCGGAAGTGTCCTAGGATCGGAGGTAAATTCGTTGAGGATTTTAAAAATCTCCTTAGACTTGCAGGGGGCAGATAAAATTTTGTCTGAGGCATAAGCTTTTTTGGCGGCGGAAATGGCTGTTTTATACTCGTTCCGCGCAGCCACATATGCACTTCTGCTAGGTAAGCAGTAGTCTCTCCTCCACCTGCGCTCGAGTCGGCGGAGTTCTAACTGCAAAGTCTTAAGGTGAGGGGTAAACCATTTATGGGAATGATAGTGTCGGGATCGGGGAAACTTGGTTAAAGGTGCGAAAGTATCGCTGGCTATAGTGAGCCAGTCAGAAACTTGCCCCTGAAGCTCGTCAGTGCTTGAGTCTGTGGGGAACAAGGGACGGGTAAGAGAGAGATGAGATAAGAGTTTGGAGGAGTCGGTGGTCAAGAACTGCATGGTGTGTCTGAAATACAATCCTGGTAGGGGAACCCCAACTCCAGCTGGTCATTTTGCGCCTCCTACGTATCCGTTCGAGGTTTTGCAGCTAGATTTCATCCACATGGAAAGGTGTAACAATTTGAAATACGTACTCGTTGTTGTTTGTGCCTTTTCAAGATGGGTAGAAGCATATCCCCTTAAAGATAACACTGCCCTGTCCACAGCTAAAGCCCTTGTCAAAGAATTCTGCCCTAGGTTCGGAATGCCGAGAATGGTCTGGAGTGACAATGGGAGTGAATTCGTGGGTCGAGTGATGAAGAAAGTATGTGAAGGGCTAGGCATCCAACAGAAATTCCACGCTGCAAATCACCCATAATCAGCTGGACTAGTAGAATGCTACAATGGCACATTGAAACTAAAATTGGCCAAGATTCAAGCGAGCTCTGGTCTTAAATGTCCTGATGCTCTGCCCTTAGCACTCCTATCAACAAGAATGACTGTGCATTCGCGAGTGGGACTTAGTCCTTATGAAATAGTGTTCGGCCGTCCGGCCAACATATGGGGATTGCCAAGGCCGACAAAATTTAGTGAGATCGAACACCCTGTACTGCTTGATTATTTGTACAAATTGACGGCTAAATTGCGTGTTTTACACCAACAGGTTCACGATACTCTGCCTCAGGTCTCTGATGCTCCAGGACATCCGATCGATCCTGGATCCTGGGTGCTGGTCAAGAATTTCCAGCGGACAAAGAATGACCAGCCCCGCTGGACCGGCCCCCCACCTAGTCCTTCTCTCAACGAGATCAGCCGTTCGAGTGGAAGGGAAAAAGAACTGGATCCACGGCGTACACTGCAAGAGGGTCCCTTTGCCTCTGCCGTACGACCGGTGGGTCCAGGAGGGTGTCGCTGACTCAGAGACTGGAACTGTGCCTCGTTTTCTGCCTTTCAGCGATGCACGTGTGAAAGGGACAATTTCTGAACGAGAAAGTGACAATCTTTTGCAGGAAGCTGTGCCACCGTCAATCCGATTGGACACTACAGAGCCTGAACTCCTGTTCCAAGACCAGACATTAAATGGAAAAAGACGCTATAACCTGAGGCCGAGAAATATGGACTAACAAAAAATATTTTTTTCCTTTTAATTGCTATATTCAAAAGTGCAGCTCTCTCATCTGAGAAACTTTTTTATTTTTGTTTTTCGAACCACCATCCGGGTTCAGCTGTAGGGTCGCGGTTGCCCAAGTCTTTGGGGTGCAGCCGAAGACGTTAGGTCGACGGTTCTGGTTGGTCTAAGGGAGTTGCCCTGGACTGACAGAAGCATTCCTAAGCATAGAACACCCTACCACCGTGAGCAGCAATTAGAGAGGATGTAGTTTTTCAAGATGGAGAGACCTGCCAAACAGATGAACTTTAAGGCTAAAATTTGCAGAATGATGACCAAGAAACGTTTTTTGATATTGTGCATTTTTATGTTGTTCAGTGTAATGATGTTTTTAATAGGATATGTTTTATATTCTTTTCGAGTGACATTTGCACCCACTACACAGCCCATACCTCCTCCTACTGTTTCCTCGCACTCTTTCCACCCTTTCTCTGAACATGAGTCTGTTAGGAGATTAGAGTTTATTAATAACTCCTTCGTTCAGCTTTTGCACCAACACCAATTAGTAATGAACACGACTAACTGTTGGGTGTGTGGCCTTATGCCTCATACAACGGACAAAGGTATCCCCTATCTGGTCCTGCCTTTTAGCCATAATGGTTCCGTGTGGGCATACAGGACAATGTTCATTTACGCACATGAAGTCTACCCCCTGCGTTCTGTGAAAGATAATCCTAAGAATAGTGCTCTAGTTAAGGGTATAGTAGATATGATTAGGGAAGATACTTCCTATGAGAATATCCCGAGAGATGAGACACGAGACACTAGCATACATTGGATGGAATGTGACCGGATATGGAGTTACTCTGAGTGAGAAACAGCAAGCTAAGAGATCTTCCCCGATTTGGATTGTACCCCATCAGGGTCACCTATGTCTGCAAGGTAATGGCAAGAATCCCAGAGCTCAGCTAGGGAAGAGTATCTGCAACGAGACGTATGTGTTTGCATCTCAGACTTCCCCGTCGTTCCTAGCGGCTAAGGGTACCTATTTCATCTGCCATGATAGAGCCTATACATGGTTGCCCCCTGACTTTTCGGGCACATGTTTTGTTTCGTTCCTGTTGCCTCCCACCTACACAGCTGCGGCAGATTACCATACGACAAGGATAGTTAGAGGTGTCCTCAGTAAAGAAGACACTGCAGGACAAGAATTTGGAGATTTTGTGAAGGGTTTTTTGCCGTTTTGGGGACCCATGGTTAACAGCAGGAACATAAGGAAATTGACAAGGGTGGTTGAGTCCACTGTAGTTGAAACTGCCGGTGCCCTTAGTAACTTGACTGCTGAGCTCCTGTCGGACCGTCTTATGACCCTTCAGAACAGGGTCGCGTTAGACGTCATACTTGCAGACCGAGGTGGGGTATGTGAAGTGATCCAATCGAGTTGCTGTGTTTTCATTCCAGATAACGCTCCAACAGTGTACCAGGCCATTTCCAAACTGCACAAGATCTCCGACTCTATCCACGTGGATAAAGGAGACTGGTCGTTGATGGGATGGTTCTAGAAACTGTTATCTGCCTGGGGATGGAGGATCCTAATGGTCATTGGGATGGTCTTAGCCATCCTTTTCCTGTTCTGTCTGTGCATACAGTGTGCCCCTGCTATATGTGGCCTCTGTGCTACATCGTGTGTAGGGAAACCTGTATCGAGGGACGAGCTAAGTAATAGGATGATGCTACAGCAACATCTCAATGACTTTACGAATATAGACCTGGACTCAGATTAGCATGAGTATAGGTTATTGCCTATGTAAGGGCAAAAGGAGGGTCTGTGGTACTGAAAATTCTGGACCCGTGTCACAAACATCGTCGTATCATGACAATTTTGATATCAGCAGACCGAGAATGACTAGTAGACTATGCACCAGCATTTTTCGTCATGTTCGAGTGACGAAAGCACCCTGTAATCATAGTTTTCGTCCTGAACCCTCGGGTTCCATTTTGTGTACGGCAGCCATTTTGTGTGTTGCCCTCACATAGGCCGATGACTGAGGCCAAAAACGAGCCTGAAGGACACGTACACCTTTGATGACTTCTGTGTGACCTGGGCAAGCTGAGTCCACTGCCTGAAGCCAAACCTGTTCGGTCAGTTCCTCTCCCAGTGGCCGAATGAGATTAGTATCAAGGCACAACATATCATAAAACCTTTCATCGCACACAAACCATGCCTAATCTAACACACACCTGTCCCTGTTTCTTTCTTTATGACCTGCTTTACGAGGAAGAGGTGCCCGTTTTTATTGGGGGTCCGTCTATATCTGATGAAAATACTGGGCCTTGCCGGGTAATTGATTGTGGGCTGGACAAACTGAAATATGGGCTTGTCATCATGACTCTGCTTTTTCTTTGTAGTGAAAATATGTGAATGGTCAACTGTAAAATAAGGAATGTTTGCCTAAAGCATAATATTTTGTATAAAAGAGGAGACTGGCTTTGTAAGTTTGAGCAGTCTCCTGAGAATATACACTGTGTTGTACTTCTAGGATACCTGTTACTGGCTGCAGCCAATAAATTCGATCTTTGACTTCACCTAGAAGACTCTGTGTTTCTGTAGTCTGAAACAGGAAGGACTCGAAGTCTTAGGGTGTGTTCCCTGGCACCACTGGGTTCTGAAAAACCCAGTACTTCAGTTGGCGCCCAACGTGGGGCGATTTCAGCGGTACCGGTCCAAGCCAGAGGTTCGTGAGGAGCTTCGTGTGAAAATTCTGGAGGAAGGCCGCCACTTCATCGATCCCTGCATGTCGACGTGGTCCGAAAGTCTTTGCTGCGAGGTTCCCCGCTTCCTGACGGCTACGAAGGACTGCTGCCCTGACTATCGCCCTGTTTTGGACCCTTGATGATTGGTAGAGCGAAACGATAGACGAGTCTTCTGGTGACGTCATCGATACCTCAGTTAAGTATAAGTGGAGCGTCTCCCAGTCATTCGAAGTCTTAGGGTGTGTTCCCTGGCACCACTGGGTTCTGAAAAACCCAGTACTTCAAAAATCCTTAGGCTAAGATATGCTGCTTTGGAATTTGGCTGAAGATCGGATGTTGGCGGCAGTATCACGGCACAAGCTGGCGACCGTCTCAGAAGAAAGTATGCATGGGAGGACATTATTTGCAAAGGACAGCCCTCTTCTCAGTCACATTATTATGCTGCAGTTTCCATGTAGCATTACTAGAGGGCAGCAGTAGGAACATAAAATCACACTGAGGCTTTTCTTCTGCTTGCTGACATACCTCTTGCTCATGTTTGTCTTGCAGGGCCTACGGAGTGGAGGTCTGTGATGACTGAGTGAATAAATAATGAGGAATTGCCGGCCTTTATTTATGGTGAAGGGGGAAGGTTTGGAAGGTAAAGAGCAAGATGAAAGTGTCTAAGCATACATGTTTGCTTAATGATTGAGCGAGTGCGTCGCCTCTCTTTGAAGAGACACATGAGAGAGAGGAACAGCTGCTCCATAGTCCTCAGTTAGGAGAGGAAGCGTAGATGAACATATCTGATAGAGACATCTAGCCGCAGATTACTTAACTTAGAATATCCCCAGGCGTCATACTGGATCCATAAATGTTTTGCAGTAGCCCCTCTGCGCGCCGGGGGATGGTGCCACACAACCCCACCCTGACGTTGTCCACGTATGTGACATCAGCAAGGTCATAATAGTCCCTCCCGGCACCCTGACATCAGTTTCCTTCTTTTCCACGTGCAATGTGGATCCGGAGTGAGCAGTTCTTTTGGCCTGTTTTCAGGCCCCCTTTTCGACACTTCGCATCAGGAACAGTGTGCGATGCTTTGGGGCTTTAAATCTTGTACTTCCTGTTCCTGGCAGATGTCCGCGATGGACCCGCATCTTATTTGTATGTGGTGCCTGGGCGAGCACCATGACTCTATGGACTTTGACGCCTGCCAACACCTGAAGCTGAAGTCTTGGAGGGAACGCCGTATGAAGCTTCTCTCTGCACTGCTGTCCCGGTCAGAATCGTCTCGCCCCCCCGGCATCTTCATCAACAGCAGGTCCCTCTGCTGTCTGGTTCCACCGTCGATCGCCCTCTGGGGCCTGGGGAAGTCGTTCGCCGCTTGGTAAGTCGAGGCGCTTGTTGCTGAGGTCTTCGACCTCCCCTTCTACTGTTGTCAGGGGTGTTGGTTCCCAGAACATTCCGGACATGCGCTCCCAACAGTCGCCCCCCTCTATCCGCCCTTTCTGGGTGTGGGGGTGACTCAGGCCCAGATGGAGGCCATGCTCTGGCTCTGCAGGCCTCCCTTGGGTCCTCTCCCGTTCCTGAGTCGTCATCGCGGCCTCCGCTTCATGTGGGATCTCCGACGGATTCGCCGGCCCGTTCGCCCCTACTGCCAATTGAGCCTTTGCCCCCCAGGAATGTCAAAGATGTGGTGTCATTAGGGTGCGGCCTGGTTGGGCCCCCCTCTACGGTCCACATGGAGTCGTTAGGGGGCGGCCCAGCTGGGTCCCCCTCTACAGCCTACGGCGCCTCTGCTGTGCTGCATAGCCCTGCTGGGCTCCCTGTGGCTCTGCAGGTGGTTGCCGGTGCTCATAGCCTTGAGCACACCTCGGGCTTCCGGGCAGGCAGCCACCTATCCGAAGCTCGGGTCGGTGCAGTCCCGGCACCAGAGGCTCACTGCTCCGGCTCTGCCTCCACTTCTTTCTCCGGAGTTGGAGCCTGTCATGGTTGAGGCGGAGTCGGTGCCGGGCGGTGCCGAAAGCTTACCTCGCCGGATCTGGTGTCTTCTCCTTCTTCGGAAGGGGAGCTTGTCATAGTTTTGGCGCTGGACGGCGCCGACTCGATGCCGGATGCAGCCCAGTCGGCGCCTGACGAGGCACAATCGGCGCCCACATGTGTCATTTTGGCGCCGTGTCGACGCTGAGTTGTGGGCTCTTCTCTAGGCCTCTCTCGCCCAGTGTCACCAAAGGTATTGTTGCCAGTGCCCCCCTTGGAATTTGTGGAGTCTCCTCAGGTGCTCCCAGATCCAGCAGGCTATTCGCCTCCACAGGAGACCCATCAGGATCCTCATTCCTCAATGGGGCTCCCTTATGTGGGGCATTGGTCACACCCTCAACATCTTGGAGGGTCAGCGTACAAACCGTCCCCACTGATGAGCTTTTGTCCCCTCCACAGAGGGCTACCGAGGCTGGTGCGACTTTTTTCAGAGTGGTATCATTTGCCACCTGCATTTTAAACATGCAACCCCCTTCTGCCCCTTTGTCTGTGGACCCCTTGTTTGAGGTCCTTCACTGTGGGTCCGGGAATGTAGAGCCGCTTCTGCCCTTTGAGGCTTCCCTTTATGATGCCCTTTTGGGTACCTGGGTTCGGCCTGCTTCAGGTGACACGGTGGCTCATTCAGTTTTGCACCGCCACCGTCCTGCTCCACATGATCCTGTTTGTCTTTTTGTGAATCCTGATGCGCAGGGGTTTATGTTACAAACTGCCTTTCCTTCCCTCACCCATCTAAAGCTTCCTCACTCTTGGGAGTCCAGATGGCTTGAGTCATGGGGAAGGAACATCTTTGAATACACTATTGAACCCCCAAGCTCCTTAAATACAGTGTGTGTTTTGGCTTGGGCTACTTCTGCCCTGTGGAACTCTGCAGAGTCTTTGCTTTCTGGCACCTCTGAAGGTGCTCGCGTTGATCTCCTTCACCTCCTCCGGGATGGCCGCGACCTTGCCGAATTCACACTCTGCTCAGCCTTAGATACTGCCGATTCTTTGGGCCGAGCTATGGCGGGCTCTGTTGCCTTACGGCGTCACGCTTTGTTGCGAGAGAGTATCTTCCGTGTAAATATCCAGGAGCGACTGGTTGACTTACCCTTTGATGGGGTTTTGCTGTTTGATGCTCACGCCAAGTCGGCGGTTCACCGGCTCCTTGCGGTCTTTTGTCTTCCCACTTAGGTCTTCTTAGGCCTGTCTGCCATGGTGGTATTTTTTCATTTGTAATCCTTTAGATGCGCTCTGTATTTGATATGGCAGTGAGCCTTGCATCTTTCTTTTTCTGTGATCAAGGGTGATTACCCTTTTATTGGCTTCCCTTGGATGCGTTTTGCTTTGAGCTGCCTGTTGGCTTGCTGTGGCCGTATTCCACAGGTTGCTGTGTCTGGTCCTCTGACTGTGGTATTGAGCTGGGGGTTTAGCTCGGTAATTTCATACGGCTCGGAACTCATGTGCACGGGTTCAGTTTGTTACTGCACTCCTTTGGCTTGCCTTATTACCCTAAGAGGTGTTCCCCATTGTTTGGGGTATGCATACTCCATGTGGGGTACTTGTATGCTATTATATAGCTTTGCTTATCTCACCTGGGCCTGGGCATCCTGTGGACTCCATGCGTCGCCTGGTGGTCCATTGTACGGTCCATTTCCTTCTGCCATGGTCACCCACCTCCTTGGGAGGTTTCATGGTCCTCTTCAAAACAGGCTCCTACTTGCCATTACTGTACTAGGTGTGATTCTGTATGGGCATGTTTTTGCTCCTAGCTAGTTCTGTCTCTACATATTTATATGTTTATACATTTCTGTATACATGCCAGTTGCCTTGGTATTACTCTTCCGATATCGCCACCTCCTTTCAAGACTGCGAGGTCTAGACCAATATCTCCATGTGTGGGGGAGCTTTTCTCAGTTGTTGCAGGTTGCCCATAGGCTCCTCCTTGCATCTGCTTAATGGGGTGATTTCCCAATTTGACATATGCTCCCTTTTTGGTGTCAACGCTGTACGTGTCTTTTCTGTGGTGCTGGTCTCAGACACTGAGGCTCTTCCCACCATTCGTTAAACTAGGCGTTTTTGGCCACTTCCTTCAGCTATGCCTTTTTTCCACATTTTCACATAATATGGTTAAGGCTACGCACGCGGGACAGCTCTTCTGATAGCATTGGTTCTTGACTACTGCCTGCAAGTCTATATTGTGGGTTGTTTTTTACTTTGGCTTCATACTGCCCATTCGGTCACTCTTATGCTTCTTGTGTAAGCCACTTTATGGGCTCTATGACCCTTACCTGCTGCAAGTTTCTTCCTGCTTCAGCGGGTATAGAATTGATGCTAATTGCCCCCTAATTTCCCTTTTTAGGGATAGTGGGTGCACTTGGCATGTTTCTTGTGCCGCCGGCTAATCCAGATGCTTTACTCAGGTTCTAGCTCTTGCCTATCGGCTCTTGACACCGGCTCCTTCGGCTCCCTTCTATAGGCTAGTATGTTAGGCTCTGGTTGCATCTCTTCAAGTTCATTTCGACCTTGGGTCGGTGTACTCTTCGTGCGCCATTAAGCGGAGAAGTGGGCCTTCTTCTTCTCTCTCTCTCTCTCTCTCTCTCTCTCTCTCTCTCTCTCTCTCTCTCTCTCTCTCTCTCTCTCTCTCTCTCTCTCTCTCTCTCTCTCTCTCTCTCTCTCTCTCTCTCTCTCTCTCTCCCCTCTGGTATAGGGCTCATGCCGTTCTACCTGTCGTTTTTATACGGGTAGGGTTCAGCGCCATTATGAGATTTTTAGGATATCTTCTATCCTGTTATTTCTGCTCTTTCGAGCTGCTTGGGTTGCTGTCTGACCACAGCTTTCCACCCTTTATCCGTCACTCTGTTGCCGGATCGGATGCTTGGCGCTTTCTGTTCTGTTCTGTCGCAGACCCACCTCCCTTTTGGGGTATGGCTGTGGTATCTATTCTAAGTTAAAGAATCTGCAGCTAGATGTCTCTATCTGATGTACGAGTTACTTACCTTCGGTAACAATGTATCTGGTAGAGACGTTGTCTAGCTGCAGATTCCTTAACGCCCACCCAGCTTCCCCGTTCTGCGAGAACCTTGCTGAGTGGTGTTCTCCATTGGCCTCTTCAGTTGCCACTGGGTTATCTCTCAAGGGAGTTCAGTTTGTTGTGCCTCTCCGAGTATTTCCCTATCCAGTTACCTTCTGCTTAGGGGCTTCTTTCCTGTAATACAGTGCTTTTTAATTCAGGAGGAGATTCGTTTTCCTCTCCAGTTACCTTCCCTTACTTCCACCTTCTCTATTAACTTGGGGTCCTGGTATCCTCTTGGTCATCCTCTTTGGGGGTCGGTTGTGCTCTGTTTCCGACCTCTGTTATTATAGGGAATGGGCCAGTCTTTTCTACCTTCCTACAGTGGACTGTTGTTCTTTATGTACTCCGCCCTTACTAAACGGCACAGTTCTACATGGCAGTATTAGTCTATTTCTGTCTGTTGAGATGTTCTTCCCTTGTTGCACTCGGGGAAGGGTCTTTGCTTAGCTTGCAGGGCTCTTTCTCACAGCTTTTCACTTGTATGTAAGCATTGTCTAATTCTGTCTTTTACAATGGTTTCTTCCACCACCCTCCTACTTCATTCACTGATTTTTCATCCCTCGCACACTGTTCCCATACTTTCACAGTTTTTTGTTGGTGGCTCCAGAAGAAAACGGATGTCAGCTCGCCAGGAGGGACATATATGACCTCGCTGATGTCACGTACGTGGCACCGTCCCCCCGAGGCGCCGAGGTGCTGCTGCAAAAAAATTCCAGATTCAGTCTGGTGCCTGGGGATGCTCTAGGTTAAGGAATCTGCGGCTAGACAACGACTCTACCAGATACATTGTTACTGAAGGTAAGTAACACGTACTTCTCTCAAATTAAAACACTTGTACCACCTCAAAGCTGGCTAGTGCGATATGATGCTTTGCAGGTGTAAGTATTTGCCATGTATGGTACATAAATACGCATGGTTAGTGAGCATTTTCCCAGAATGTCAGTAGCACACCCTTTGGAAGTATCCTTTGGCCAGAAAGGTCAGGCACTCCTTTCCGGGTATGAGGCCAAGAAAAACTTTGGAAAGCTTGCTCCAGTCATCTGCAGGCTTTAAAGATACTGGGGAAAAGTTTAAGAGTGAGCAAGGCTGTACAACATTCGGTCACGGTTGGACAGAAATCTTTAGCAGGAACTTTTGATCACCCTTCACTGTGGGACCAGGATTCCCATACCTCTGTGCCTCTGACACCTTTTTTTGACCTCTGGATACCATCATTTCATTACCTCTCAAATGTTCTCTTCTGGTACTCCAGCTTTGGTAGTGTACCAACCATGTTTCAATCCATTGATTGACCACAAACACCCTTCCTTTCTGTCCTCCATTCGCATTCCATCAGTAACCCAGCTGCTTCTGTCATTGTTCAGCCTCAAGTAACGGTTTTGATGCGCATTGATTGGGTATGTATACAGGGACTTACTGCTCTGTACAGTTCCTCACTGCACACATAGACTACATTTCTTTAAACCATAAATACATGTTCTTCATAACAGTTAGGCCTGGACTTACCTCTGTGGATTATCCCCCGTAAGGGGGAGAAATATTTGAAGAGCACGCCAAACTCTCTACAGACACTGCCATGCACTGCTGCCTATTTGCATGCCATGATTATTCTCTATGACCCATCCTACCAATTGCCACAGGTACCCTCGCCCTGCCCCATTCGTCTGCTCCACTGCCCCCTTTATTTAGCAAATGTTAGGGCTCTCAGATTTCATAGCGGTAATCTCTATACTATTTGTTTGCAATAAAACATTCCCATGGGTCCCTATGACATGCCACATGGAGGGGAGGAGAGACAGTATAATATTGAGGAGCCCCGCCTGCAAAAATACTACCACATGCTCCTTGTTCTACCTTTCAGTACCATACCCGCTGTAGGATTATATGGTGCCCCCTTGTGTTTGGTCATTTAAACTGTCCCAAACCTGTTCACCCCCCCTAAACCCACCTCTAGCCCTTATCCTTTGTTGGGTGCACCCCATAAGGGAGGAGGGGAGCAATAAAATCTAAGGATAGCCCCCAGAAGCCATGTCATTCTATGCCCCCATTACCCTTCATAGTGCACCCCAAAACCCTTTTAATACAGCCCCAGACAATGTCACCAGGGCCTGTATGTCGCTTATAGTTACTACTGCACTGGTACAGACCACCACTGAACATAGCTCAGTGGCAAGTCTTGTGACTTTGGTGGCAAAGGCTCTCAAAATCCTTAGGCTAAGATATGCTGCTTTTGAATTTGGCTGAAGATCTGATTTGGGCGGCAATATCACGACACAGGCTGCGACCGTCTCAGAAGAAAGTATGCATGGGAGGACATTATTTACATAGGACAGCCCTCTTCTCAGTCACATTATTATGCTGCATTGCTGTGTAGCGTTACTAGAGGGCAGCAGTAGTAACATAAAAGCACACTGAGGGTGGGGGGCGTGGCTACGCTGGCTATGGAGGAAGACGTGTTTGCTTAGGGCTCCGTTGGAGGCTCCCCGGGTTAGCTTCGATTCTCCATCAACAAGGGCCCTGCTGGAGGTGAAACTTCCCTTGCTGCTTGGGGAGCCTGTCATGCAGCCCCTGTGAAACTTCTGGGGTGATTGTGCGGCGTCCTCCACACCGGGACCTGCCACCTTTGCTGCAGCCCGGCGCGATGCAGCTCGGCCTGTGCAACCTACTATGCGAGCCGGGGGACTGGCTCCGCCCACCAGGCCCAATGGCGTGACGCATCTCCATATGGTGGCCACCGCCTGGTCCGCTACTTCTGCCCTCCAGTGGCGCGCTACTGCGACGGACGCCGACGGAGACCTACTGCCCTTCTTTGGAGGCCAGGGAGCTCCTGCTCCATTATCCTGCCGGTGAGCCTTGGTGGAGGAGGCGGCTCTGCGGAGCGCCCCGCCCCGCCGGGACCATGCTGGTGCTGCGCTGGTGAGGGCAGATGGTGCTACAGACTTTCAGCGGATCACTGACATAATATCGAGGGACATAATATCGACTATCAAAAATATCGTTGACAAAATATCGACAGACAGAATATCGACTTTGTATCTACAAACAGGTAAGTACAAAAATATCGAGTACAAAATATCGTTTACAAAAATATAGTTTATAAAAATATCGACTTTATTGAAAACAATGTTTAATTAAAATAATATAAAAAATGAATTACTAAAATATACTTAAAGATACTTAAATTACCTTATAATAATTAAATGATTAATGAAAGTTATATAAACAAAATTACAATCATATTTGTAAAAACATATATATATATAGTAACATAATATAATTAAATAATAATCAATATCATTACCGTAGGATAGCGGAAGTGTAAAAATTACTATTCCCACTCCAGAGAGTGCAACAGTAGGCGAAAGCGTTGGATAGCGTAGGGGTAAAAATTACTATTCCCACTCCAGTGAGTGCAACAGTAGGGAAAGCGTTGGATGGCGTAGGGGTAAAAATTACTATTCCCACTCCAGTGGGTGCAACAGTAGGGAAAGCGTTGGATAGCGTAGGGGTAAAAATTACTATTCCAACTCCAAAGAGTGCAACAGTAGGGAAAGCGTTGGATAGCGTAGGGGTAAAAATTACTATTCCCACTCCAGTGGGTGCAATAGTAGGGAAAGCGTTGGATAGCGTAGGGGTTAAAATTACTATTCCCACTCCAGTGGGTGCAACAGTAGGGAAAGCGTTTGATACCGTAGGGGTAAAAATTACTATTCCCACTCCAGTGGGTGCAACAGTAGGGAAAGCGTTGGATAGCGTAGGGGTAAAAATTACTATTCCAACTCCAAAGAGTGCAACAGTAGGGAAAGCGTTGGATAGCGTAGGGGTAAAAATTACTATTCCCACTCCAGTGGGTGCAATAATAGGGAAAGCGTTGGATAGCGTAGGGGTTAAAATTACTATTCCCACTCCAGTGGGTGCAACAGTAGGGAAAGCGTTTGATACCGTAGGGGTAAAAATTACTATTCCCACTCCAGTGAGTGCAACAGTAGGGAAAGCGTTGGATAGCGTAGGGGTAAAAATTACTATTCCGACTCCAAAGAGTGCAACAGTAGGGAAAGCGTTGGATAGCGTAGGGGTTTAAATTACTATTCCCACTCCAAAGAGTGCAACAGTAGGGAAAGCATTGGATAGCGTAGGGGTTAAAATTACTATTCCCATCTTTGAAGCACGAGGGTGCCCCCGCAAACACTTTAGGATATGGAAAAGATGGGCCGAGTATAGGGACTTGCCACTAGACCCCCCAGTTGAACCCGAGGAAGAACCCTAGGCCTCCCCCATGGCGTGGGCTTGTGTCTGGCGCCAGACCGACCACTCTATACTCACTTAATGCTGTTCCTTCTTCGCATGTGCACGGGGTTAGGGAGGGACTGCGGGGTGGGATTGGTTGAGGGTGGTTGGGCGTTGGGGATGGGAAAGGGTGGGGGGTAGTTTTGAATAAATGCAATTTGAAGTATGTTTAATTCAGATTCCGATCCTGCTCTATGTAATGTATTCAAATGCTTGGTGGTTTCTCCTGACTGTGGGGTACCACACTCATTGCCTTGCTTGATTATTCAATAAAATCTGTTGTGAAAAAAAAATATATATATACTATTCCCACTCCAGAGAGTGCAACAGTAGGGAAAGTAAATACTTCTCATATTATTTAAAAATATATAAATTAATATCTATAAAAATTAATTAAAAGTAATTACCAATTTAATATAATATAATAATTAATCAATTAAAATTACAAATTACAATTAATTTTTACTATTAGTTACCTATTCAAATTAATTACAAATTAACAATTAATTAATTAACAATTAAAAAGTAATTAAGAATTAATTCAAATTAAATACAATTAAATAAATTGAATTATTTAATTAATTATGAATAAATTACTTCCCACCCTATTCCCCTATAAACTCACAACCCACTACAGAAAAAAATTCGTAAAATTAACATAATTAGCAATTAATCAATTAAATAAAATTAATTGGCAATTAAAATGTAATTAATTACCCATAAAAATTAATTAACAATTAATTCTAAAAAAAAACAATAAATATTTTTACATATTTAATTAATTATAAATAAATTACTTCCCACCCAATTCCCCTATAAACCCACAACCCGCTACAGAAAATACATTTGTAAAATTAACATAATTAGCAATTAATCAATTAATTAAAATTAATTGCCAATTAAAATGTAATTAATTACCAAATATAAATTAATTAACAATTAATTAAAAATGAATACCAATATATACATTTACATATTTAATTAATTATAATTAAATTACTTCCCACCCTATTCCCCTATAAACCCACAACCCGCTACAGAATTAAATTACGCAAAAAATAAATAAACAAAATTCATTAATTAAAATTAATTATAACATAAATACAGACTTTCAACACATATAATAACATAACAAACACTATAAAAAATTCAATATTATTCAAAATTCGATAATTTTAATAACCTATATTATATACTTCGATATTTTAATTTTCTGTCTTTTTAACATTCGATATTACATTACTTACCTTCAAAACGATATATTTGATGACTATATTCTGTCCATTCGATATTTTGTCCAGGGTATATTTTGTACTCAATATTATGTCCATTCGATGTTTTGTAGTCGATATTATGTCTGTTTACCATTTCAGCACTCCCTCAAGGTGTGCGTCAGCGCTCTGGGCCTCATCATTGTGGATAACGGTGCCGGGAAGCAAGGCGGAGGACACCTGAGGTGCTGATAGGACCTCGGCTGGAGGGGTGGCGGATGTTGGTGTCCCAGATGGCCTGCTGTGCTCTGTGACTGTAGGGGAGCCCCAGAATCAGGCGGAGGGAGCCCAGCAGACGCATGGGAGCTGAGTGACACGCCTGTGCCTTGGCCCTCACTGTGTTGCACCGCGGCCGAGTCTGGTGCCTTGCCCCCGAGAGCTGAGCTGCTTGTGGCGACCTGCACGGCTGGCTAGGAGGAGCGCGGGAGTGTGGCCTTGGCGGCTGCTGGCTGGCTCATCGACATTGGAGATGGTCTCGGTGCACCAGGCTTGACCTGCGCTCACACCTAGTTAGATGTTGCGAGGCCGACGGGGCAGAGCGAACGTGCCAGATACTACCGCCCCCACCTCCACCAATGCATGCCCAGGTGAGGAAGATGGCGGAAGCGGAGTCTCCGGTTGCCTTGTCTGGCAAGTTGGATGCTGTCCTGGCCACGGTGGAAAAGCTGGGGGAGACCTTGAACAATACCCGTACTGCCCTTGAGGGCAAAATTGATCAAGCGATCATCGACCTTACACTTCTCCATGCTGACCACCGCAAATTGGCGGACCGAACGACAACACTGGAGACTACGATGACTGAGGTGTCCCCACGAGTGCTGGCAGCGGACAAGCACATACAACAACTCCTCAATCAAGTGGATTTTCTTGAGGATAGGGCGGAGGATGCAGAAGGCCGGGCACGACGCACTAACGTACGCGTGGTGGGGCTGCCAGAGGGAAAGAAGGGGAGAAATCCTGTCACTTATGTGGAATCATGCCTGTGTACCCTCCTGCCGGACGGGGCCTCGTCCCCACATTTTGTTGTGGAGAGAGCGCATCGAGTACTGACCAGACCCTACCATCGGGCACTAACCCTCAACCACTCCTGATCAGGCTGCTGAACTATAGGGACAGGGATACAATCTTGCAGGAAACCAGGAAGTTGCACGACGTCCAAGTGGATAATCAAAAAGTGATGTTCTTTCCGGACTATACGATTCACGTGCAAAGGCATAGACACTCTTACATGGTGGTGAAGAGACGCCTCAGACAATACGATTTAAAATATTCTCTGTTATTCCCAGCCCTTCTGCGAGTGGTAGCAAATGGTAAAACACACTTCTTCACTACATCTGAAGAGGCTGAAAGCTTGCTAGACACATACTCCCCTTTCAGAAGCTGCGCCAATGCCTGATTACATGAAAATCGACACGCCTGGTAGGACTTCCCGTCGTCGCCGTCTCCGGGGGAACAAGCTGAAACAACTTCCCGGATCTTGCCCAGGTGCTGCGCGGACAGGGAGGTGCCCTTCAAGCTGTGGCCAGTATCAGCGGGTCGCTCGTGAAGGAGAGTGAATCCGTCACCAGCCAACAGGCTCAAGACAGCGACGCTGCGGACCTCTCGGATAACCCCCTCACCACGCAGGACTCTTGCGGGCTGCCGGATGTTACTCCACAAACTGCCAATTGTATATTTTGATGCCCGAGGTTGTTTCTCTTTATTAGACCCTTTCTGCCTTCAGAGACATCTCACGCAAGTATATGATTGGATGTTATGTAAAGTTGTGAAATGATTGCCATGTACACCGCTGCAGTCCCTGGTGCCTCGCTGTGCCATGCTCACCCCACCTATCCTATTTGTTTTACTCTGCGCAGGGGTGGCACTTTAAATGTATCTGATGACACACCATGGTCCCACCCTCTTTTTTTTTTTCCTATGGTAGTGGTTACTGGGGTTTACTGATGTGCACCACACCGATGGGATCATATGTAGTTCACTGCGGGGAGTCCCGGGGAGTCTCTTCCCTCTCTGTGATATTCATAGGCTATACCACATAGTTCACCCCCCTAGAGGTAGATCGTAAGATGGTTACACATATAGTTTGGACGATTGCCTGTTGCACATTCGCCCATTTGGTATTCCTTTTAGGTTTGAGTGGATGTAAGCTGCGTTGCAGCCCGTTTGCCTTGTTGTTTTTTTGTTTATTATTACTGCTATCTGTTTTACTGCTCCGTATGCCACATGCAACGGACTGGGATGGGGTACTTCTGACATTGCACAACCCTGGGGTGGGGCCTCTGGGATTGTGCACACGTGTGACACGCTAATCTACCCCACTCTTGTGCCTGATTGGGTCGTGTACACTGCTTTCTCTACAATGATATGGCGCCTATCAAGATTGGGACCTGAATGTGGGAGGCATTCATAGTCCATCACTTAGATATCTTATTTACTCCTATCTCAAGCGTCACCACATTCAAGTGGCACTATTACAAGAAACACACTTGCAGAAGTCAGAAGTAGGGCGGCTGCACAGACGTTGGATGGGGCAATTTTATGCGACGGGCTACTCAGCATATGCGTGTGGGGTGTTAGTGTGGATTAGGCCAGGGACCCCCTTCCGGATGATTGACTCCAGCATAGACGCGGAGGGTAGATATGTTCTGGTTAGAGGTATCTTGGATGGTAGGCAGATTGTTCTTGCATCATTATATGTGTCCAACACGGAGCATGCAGCCTTTTTGGATGCGGTTTCCCTCAAACTGGCTGGTTGGCATGATGTTTGCCTGATTTTGGGTGGGGACTATAATAGTGTCCTAGACGTGTCGTTGGATCGTTCCTTGCCTCCCCTGCCTGGCACTGCCACACATACAGGGCGAAAGGTCTAAACTAATGGGCTGCGCATTGGCATCGTTCTGAGGCTTGGCACCATCACAACCCACAAGACCGGGTTTATTCTTATTATTCAAGAGCACATGGTCTCCATGTGCATTTGGATCGCATTATGGTGTCAAATGACTTGCTCTCGAGCATGTCTGGTTCCTACTTTATGGGGCAGACACACTCGGATCACAATCCCCACATGGTGGAATTGCAATGGAAGGCCACCGTGCCACCGATACCTACGTGGTGACTTCAGCCAGATGTCTTGCTTGATGCGCCTTTTCGGGATCTGTGGGCCACAAATGTGGCACAATATTGTGAGAAAAATGCAGGCACGGCTTCGTCGCCCCTGCTCGAGTGGGATGCCTTTAAAGTAGTAGTGCGGGGACACTGTCTAGGTATGCAGGTGGGCATTAGGGCACAGCTAGAGAAAGAACTCACCACCTTGGAGAGGACGCTGGCGACTGAGGAGCAAGATGCACTGGGGGGATCCCGGGACCGGCTTGATAGATGTAGGGAGGAACATGCCAAATTACTCGAACAGCTCCGCTGTCTCAACTATGCCACCCAATCGGCGCGCACACACCATATGGGAGACAAGGCTGGGAAACTGCTCATGTGGCTGGTGCGCCAAGATGAAACACAATTCCCGGTTACCTCTATACATACAGCGGTCGGGGACCCAGTCTACATGCAGTGGGACATACATGACACATTTGTGGCTCATTACCAGGGACTATACATATCTCGCACACGGGGCATGACCCTTGAGTTACAGTTTTATTTAGATGGGATGGAGCTTGCGAATACTACACGTACACAACGGGATGAATTAAATAGTCCTCTTCTAGCTGAGGAAATACGGGACAGCATATTCTCATTGGCAAATGGGAAGTTACCAGGACCAGATGGCCTGCCGACAGAATTATATAAAGCTTACACACATATACTGGTGCCGCAGCTGCTGCAGGTGTACAAGAGGGCAATGGAGGAATCCACACTCACTGACTCGCAAAAATGAGGCCCTGATAGTGTCCCTGATAGTGTCCCTCCTCAAGCCTGACAAGGAACCCGAATTGCTAGGCTCCTATCGTCCGCTCGCACTCCTTAATACTGACTACAAAATATTCGCATCCATACTTGCAACGCTTCTCTCACCCCTGGTGAAAACGCTGGTGCACCCGGACCAGAATGGTTTTGTACCCACTAGGAATACCTCTCTCAATCTACGCAGATTTTTTAGAGTACAGCAGTATGCGGTACCTAGTAGGCCCCGCTCCACCTGCCTGGTGCTGGACCTGGAGAAAGCCTTTGATTCTCTGGAGTGGCCCTATCTGGCAGCGGTGCTACGCAAGTATTACCTGGGCGATACCTTTTTCAACATGGTCCAATTGCTGTACCAGCGCCCCACAGTTCGCGTCCGCACCGGCAGGCTTGTGTCCGCCCCCATTAGAGTGCGGAGGGGAACTCGCCCGGGCTGTCCGTTGTCCCCGTTGCTTTTCTCTTTAGCCATGGAGCCAGTTGCGATGCTACTCCACAGAAGTGTTGAAGACTGGGGCATACAATTAGGCGATGGGACACATGCCGTATCTCTCTATGCCAACAATTTACTGCTATATGTGCGTGATGTCACTGCCATAACTGCGTCTATAGCGGAGGTGCTGAGGGTGTTCGAAGAAATGTCGGGTCTCCCGGTCAATTGGGCCAAGTCTGGAGTGTATCCCTTCAGCGCGGACACGGCAGAAACCGATCTATTCATTACTGGTACGAGGCTCCCGTGGTACCCCATCACCTTTCGTTAGCTGGGAATCCGTATCTATCGGACTCCAGATGATTTGTTGGAGGGCAATTTGATTGGGGTAATTTCGGCAATAAGGACCCAAGTGCATTTCTGGAAGTCACTGCTGTTAAATGTCATGAGTCGTGTCACACTGCTTAAAATGATTGTCCTACCAAAGTTATTGTACTGTTTCTCTAACCTCCTGTTTATGTCCTTACCAGGTTTTTCCGTGAACTGGAGCGTATGCCCTGAGACCTTATATGGAACAAAGGCAGACCCAGGGTTGCGCTGTGGAAATTATATGCTCCTACCTCCCAGGGCGGACTAGCTGTCTACAATTTGGAACTGTACTACATAGCAGCTCAGCTAGAGTGGGTGACAAAGTTGCTCAATGTCGCTCATCTGGATGATACGGCGACCTTGCAGCAACCGTAGACCCACGCTCAGATCACTCATTTATTCCATCCGGCTACCAGGCTCCCCCTTCCACTCCAGCTACATCTGGGTCTAGCTCATAGATGTTACAAAAGAAGCCTATATCTTACCCGTGAGACGCTCCCATATGCCCCGATATTGCTGCTCTTGGGGACGTCCAGAGGGAATACGGATACTCCCGAAATCGTTCTTAGGCACTGGCATGCAGTAGGTATAGAAACTTTGGGTGACCTTTACAGAGACGGCGCACTTCTAACATTCGAGGCACTAGCGGAGGACACTGACTTACCTGCTGGACAATTTCTCCTACATGTCTCTCTCATACGAGCCCTTTCGGCGTTTTTGGGAGATTTAGCTATTGCAGTATTTACATGTAATGGGGGCAGGATCACATATAGTGCACTGGCTGGTGATGGCCTTGCTCACTCACACACTGGAACCAATGCTGGCACGTCGTGCCCACTGGGAAGCTGACAGAGGCCGACCCTGGACGGACAAGGAATGGGCCACCATCTTAGCTGGTGCCACTTATATACCAAGAAGCTCTAAGTTCAGGTTGATACAAACCTATATAATACAACAGGCGTATCTTTCCCCTGACAAAATAAACAGATGTTTCAATATTGCTACATCTGAAGGCCCACGCTGCCGGCAGCTCGATGCAGACATGCTCTATTTGCTGTGGTCCTGCGCCTCCCTCCACGTTTACTGGCGAGCCGTTGCTGCAGCATTGGCGTCCTACACCGACACGTCCTTTCCGCCCTTGTGGGAGATCTGCATTTTAGGGGGTCTATGTTAGGTCCAAGAAGAATAGTTACCTCACGGTTCAGAGACTTAGAGCTAATAGTTGCCAAACGCTTGATAACGAAGCGGTGGAAACAGGCAGACCCCCCAGAGATAATCTCCTGAACAAGTTTACTTAAGATATGGGTACAGGCGGAGAGCACAGCACTGCACAGGGAGGAGGCGGCGGGTCTCCGCAAATACCCCATAGCGCAGCACTGGGACACCATACTCACAGCGTTCAGTAGTGGAACCACCGGGGAAGGAGCAGATGCCCATCTAGCAGTCACAAAGTATGCCTGCTGAAGGTCTTGGGAGGCGGGTAACTAGAAGATAGCGGCGAGCGTACACATCCCATTGAATGTCGCCTGGTAGAGTAGGGCGGCTGCAACAAATCCCTGCCCCCCCCTACTGTTCTGGCACCTCCCTCTCAACACTAGCCCCCAACACCTACATGAGTCCAAGTTTCACCCTAGTGTATTGGCATTTGGTGACTACCACAATACACAGACCCATGGCCAGTACTGTAATAGATATCCCGATTGATTTTTGATGGCAGCCCTTTTAACATGTTGTTTGAAATTGTTATTATATAATTGTATAGTTTGTTGGTGCAAGTAAGTTTCTCCGTATCCCTTTTCTTTGGGACGAATCCACTCGTCGGCCTAGTGCGTTGGCCATATGAACCTATCTCCACCACCTGTTCAGATTAAGGTGGTTCACACATACTGACTTCATTGATACCAACGATGCTGTCAAATGATATTGGCGACTTCTCTTCCCCTCTTCAGCCAAATCCTTTCTGCAATGCCGATTGGACACTGTGTAACGGTGCGGAGGACAGGCAATCACACAACTGCTCTGAGAAGCAATTTGTTGGTAACAAGTTGATGTGTCATCATACATTTAAGAACACTCTGTTATGTCATGAGCCATAGCTTTCTGATAGCGTTGTTGAGATGTTGTAATGTACTGATAGAACAACACTTCTGACATTTCTGTTTTGTAATGTGTTATATGAATACGGACAAATGTGGAACATAATAAACAGAAAAAAAGATAAAAAACCAATACAGATATTTAAAAAGAAAAGAGAAAGAAAAAAAACAAGCATTGGAAATGCAATAGGTCTCGCAATAGACCAGTTGGAGCTATTGGTTTTGTAATTGACAAATTTCTTTTAATGTGTGGGTCTTGAAACTTGCAAAAGTAATAGCTTTGTCATTTACAATGGCAATACTTTATACTTTTTCAAATGTGATACCTATAGCATTTGTAATGTCAACGATACATACAATCCAGACCCTACTGCCGTTGACAGCGCTCGTCATTTGCCGAGAGGTACAATGGCAGGCAGGGTGGGTGTCTGTAAAGGTGGAGCAGCCAAGGAACTGAGTTAAGGAGCCACCGTGCTAAGAGAGAAGAGCTGTGTGACAACAGTCAAAGCAGCAGGGGACGAGCTGCATTTTTGCCACCCACTAAAAACAAGTTTTCGGCATTGTGGGGGGCTAATTGGGGAGAGTGGGGAAAGGGCCTGAGGTTTCAGTGGGGCGGAGTTGGGCTCGATGTTTGGATGGGTGAGGGAGGTGGGGGGTTGCATGGCTCGGGAGGAGGCGAAAAGGGGATGGGTACAGGAGGGGAGAGACATTGCATTAAGGGGGTGGTCGCAGCAGGGGCCTTTCATCCTTCTGATGCCGTTTGGGTTGGGGTGCAGTTCGGCGGGCGAAAGAGCGCAACAAAAACTTGCCATTCAATTCTTTGTTTAAATTGCCGAAATTATAGATTGTGACGGGAAATTTTTATTTTTTATTATATGGATGGCTGCATAAAAGGGAGGCATGCTGCATTAGTATTTTTGCAGCTTAAGGGGAACGGAGTGTTATAACAAGCACAGACAGCACTAGGAGGAATAAATGGAGCAAAGAGGCGGGGGGATATTACCTGTAGAAACGGAGTAGCAAGCATTGGCAAAGTCAGTTGGTCAGGTGGGTGCCTGCTAAAATGTTAAGCGTGGCGACCGTCTTGTTGTTAATGCATAAAGATTAGTGCAGCGCCCAGGATGTGAGGGGGGGGGGGCTTGCAGGACAGTGATGAGGAGCAGTCAGCAGTGTGGAAAAGCGGGCGCCATGCTGCACCCTATAGCACGCCGCCTGTGTTGTTAATATATAAGCAGATAAGCGGCTACGTTTAAATAAGAGTTGGACGGCCGTGCAGCGGCATTGTTTACTTAGTCTCCTGGTCAGCTGTGATTACATGCGGCAGTACAAACGGTTAAAAAAAAGGGCTAACGAATAGTAATTGATAACAATAGAAGTATAAAAGCGGGTGCCTGCTAAAATATTAAGCGCGGCACCTGTGTTGTTGTTAATGATGAAAGTTTTGCGCGGCGCCAGAGGGCAGGATGGCAACGTGGAGCAAGTGTGTTACTCTTGGCATTGCTGTGGGGAGGGGGGAAGGGGGGAGGGGGGAGGATAAACACGAGACACAGCCTGGCGGCTGTGAAAGTGAAAGTACGGCCGGCCGGCCGTGAATAATTAGGGGAGGAGGGAGGAGCTGGGGAACAGATGGCTGGCTTTGATGTGCACGCGCTTTATGTCAATGCGCTTGCGCATTGAGCTTGCTTTTCACGGGCACTGGATGGAATCGCCCGATGGTTAAGCTCTGGATAAGCCCCTATATTCTCGCAAGCTCAATGCGCAAGCGCGTTGACAGGTGAGACCTAGAAAGGGAGAAAAAATAAAAGCACAATGAGGCTTTTCTTCTGCTTGCTGACATACCTCTTGCTCATTTTTGGCTTTCAGGGCCTACGGAGTGGAGGTCTATGATGACTGAGTGAATGAGTAATGAGGAATGGCCGGCCTATATTTATGGTGAAGGGGGAAGGTTTGGAAGGTAAAGAGCGAGATGAAAGTGTCTAAGCATTCATGTTTGCTGATTGATTGAGCAAATGTATCACCTCTCTTTCAAGGGACACGTGAGAGAGGAACAGCAGCTCCATAGACCTCAGTTAGACGAGGAAGCATATATGAATATTTCTCTCAAATAAAAACACTTGCACCACCTCAAAGCTGGCAAGTGCGATATGATGCTTTGCAGGTGTAAGTATTTGCCATGTATTGTGCATAAATACGCATGGTTAATGAGGATGTTCCCAGAATGTCAGTAGCGCACTCTTTGACAGTATACTCTGGCCAGAAAGGTCAGGCACTCCTTCCCGGGTATGAGGCCAAGAAAAACTTTGTGAAGCTTGCTCCAGTCATCTGTAGGCTTTAAAGATACTGGGGAAAAGTTAGAGGGAGCAAGGCTGTACAACATTCGGTCATGGTTGGACAGAAATCTTTAGCAGGAACATTTGATCACCCTTCACTGTGGGACCAGGATTCCCATACCTCTGTGCCTCTGACACCTTTTTTTGACCTCTGGATGCCACCATCTCATTACCCCTCAAATGTTCCCTTCTGGTATCCCAGCTTTGGCATTATAGCAACCATGTTTCAATCCTTTGATTGACCACAAACACCCTTCCTTTCTGTCCTCCATTCACATTCCATCAGTAACCCAGCTGCTTCGGTCACTGTTCAGTCTCAAGTGACGCTTTTGATGCACATTTATTGGGTATGTATACAGGCACTTACCGCTCTGTACAGTCCCTCACGGCACACGTAGACTTCATTTCTTTAAATCATAAATACATGTTCTGCATAACAGTAAGGTCTGGACTACCTCTGTGGATTATCCCCCATAAGGAGGACAAATATATTGAAGAGCACACCAAACTCTGAACAGATGCTGCCAATCAATGCACTGCTGCCTATTTGCATGCCATGATTATACTCTATGACCCATCTAAACAATTGCCTCAAGTACCCTCGCCCTGCCCCATTTGTCTTCTCCACTGCCCCCTATATTCAGCAAATGTTAGTGCTCTCAGATTTCATAGCGGGAATCTCTATACTGTCTGTTTGCAATAAAAAAAATCCCAAGTGTCCCTATGACATGCCACACGGAGGGGAGAAGAGGCAGTAAAATCTTGGGGAGCCCCGCCTGCAAAAATACCACCACATGCTCCTTATTGTACCTTTCAATACCATAACCGCAGTAGGATTGTATGGTGCCCCCTTGTGTTTGATCATTTAAACTATCACAAACCTGTTCACCCCCTAAACACCCCAGGGGTGACATCACTCTTACGATACACACACACACACACATGTTTTACTTACCAATTGGCCAGCAAGGCTGTACAACATTCGGTCATGGCTGGACATAAATCTTTAGCAGGAACTTTTGATCACCCTTCACTGTGGGACCAGGATTCCCATACCTCTGTGCCTCTGACACCTTTTTTTGACCTCTGGATACCACCATCTCATTACCCCTCAAATGTTCCCTTCTGGTACCCCAGCTTTGGCATTATAGCAACCATGTTTCAATCCTTTGATTGACCACAAACACCCTTCCTTTCTGTCCTCCATTCACATTCCATCAGTAACCCAGCTGCTTCGGTCACTGTTCAGTCTCAAGTGACGCTTTTTTTTTTCTTTGTAACTTTTTATTATTTGAAACACAAAAAAACCAAAACATCAAACAAACAGGCAAGGCAGTACAGTGATAATACAGTCATTAGGTCTGTGCTCAAGGAGGACGGGAGATACATGATAGCAGGAGAAAAAAGTCTTTGAATACAGATGAGGGGAGGGAGGCGGAGGCAGAATTGCATATGAACAGTACGATATACCACAGCCGGAAGGGATATAGGTCAGGGCGACGGGGAAGGACTCTGGATAGCGGTGAGCGGGGGTGTACAAATATCTCCACGGTATGAGTTCCACGGATTCCAAATCTTCCCCCATTTTTTGGTCCTGCCTCTAGCAATATATACTGTTTTCTCTTGAAACATGCACCAGTCCAGACTCTCTTTCCAAGCAGTCACTGTAGGCGGCCTTGGGGATCCCCACAACTGGGCAATATCTCTCTTCGCAACCATATTGGCCAAAGTCACCCACCGAAGCTGCGACACGTCATAGTCATTCGGACCCCATACATTCAATAAACATTGTCGGGCTTCCGGCATCATAACAACACCCGTGACATCATCCATAATCTCATGTATACGTTTCCAGAATCGCACCACCTCAGGGCATTCCCATATGATGTGGAGATAGGTGCCAAGGAGACCACACCCACGCCGACACATACCATCCGTAGAGAAGCCCATATGAATTAGACGGGGACCAGTGACATAGATTCTGTGGAGGATCTTGAGTTGGACCAGACGGAGGCGGGCCGGAATCGCCACCTCCTTGGGAGAGGAGATCGCGGACTGCCAATCCTCATCATCCAGTTCAATACCATCAGCAATCCAGGCCTCACGGAGGCGATCAAGCAGACCCGATCGGTCATTAATCATTTTCTTATAGAACAGTGAGATAGTACTATCCGGCACAAAGCCATCTAGTATACGATCTTCGAGGGGGGAGGAATCCGGAACAGCACTACCCACTGGCAACACAGAATTTAAAACATGACGTACCTGGATGTAACGAAATCTTTCCCTGTCACTCAGCTTATACTCTAGTTGCAGTTCAGAGAAGGCCATAACCTTTCCTTTAACCCAGAGATCACGCACTTTACCAATACCGATCATGTCCCACTTATCAAATCCCTTCGTACTCCATAGGCCACCCAACTTCGCAGAGGCATAGAGCGGTGTCGCACCCGTTAATTTATCACTCCAGCCCATAGCCGCCGTTGCGCTATGCCATACCCGCACAGCTATAGCGGTAGGTCCCGTGAGTTGTTAACGGGAGGGTCCCGAGTAAAGTGCCCTATAATAATCACCACCCGGGAGCAGCCACTTGTCCATTTCAAATGCTGGATTCAACGCCGGGCCATACATCCCGTGGTTGATAGCAGCAAGGTGGGAAGCCCAGTAATACCTACGAATATCCGGGAGCGCTATACCGCCATCATACCAGGGGAGCGTCAATTTCGGAAGAGCTATGCGCGAAAGTCCGTCCCATATTAGTTGCCTCTGCAACGATTCTACTTCCCGAAAATATGTCGACGGGATAACATCAAAACTGTTCTGGAGGGCATATAGGAACCGAGGTAAGGACATCATCTTAAAAAGGGCCGCACGCCCTAGGGGAGACAACGGTAATTTACGCCAACGCGCTACATCGGAGCGTAACCGTTGGAGTGGGGGGAGCAAATTACGTTCGCAGCGAACCGCCGGGTCCATGGAGATAAACACACCCAGGTACTTAAAGCCAGACTGCGACAACTGGATGGGACAGCCCCGTGGCAAACGAGGGACATTACCCGCCAGTACATAAATGTAGGATTTCGACCAATTAATGATGAGGCCCGAGTTCTTCCCGAAGGAGGTAAGTACGTCAAACAACACATTGAGCCATTTTTGGGGAGAGGTAAGGTACAATAAAATATCATCCGCGTATAAGGAAATGCGATCCTCAAATTCCGGCGTCCAGCGTATACCCTTCATCAAGGGTTCCCACCGTAGCCAGACGGCAAGAGGCTCCAACGGCAAGGCAAAAAGGAGTGGGGACAACGAACAACCCTGTTGTGTGCCCCTACCGAGAGTAAAAGGCACGGAGACGCGGCCATTAACCACCACCTGGGCTAGCGGTGTTTCATACAGGAGTTTGACCCAACCGATAAAACCCGCGCCGAATCCAAACTTGGCGAGTACCGCCCAGAGATAAGACCACTCGATTGTATCAAAGGCCATCGTGGCGTCCATGGACGCCAAGATGGCCGGTTCATGCTGCGTCGGGGCCCTCGCAAGAACACCATGCAGACGTCGCAAATTTAATGCCGTGTTACATTGCGGGATAAAACCCGATTGATCCGGATGAATCAGGTCGCCAATAACCGTAATCATACGATTAGCAAGCAATTTGGCGAGGATCTTGGGTTCCGAATTTAAAAGCGAAATGGGTCTATAATACGAGCAGAGATCTCGTGGTTTACTACCCTCCTTATGGATCACTACAATGGTCGCAAGACGCTGATCTCTGGGGAGGGAACCATTATCTCGCGCAGCCAGAAACATAGCACGTAGATGGGGAGCCAAAGTATCAGGGTGTAACTTATACAGTTCCACAGGAAGGCCATTGGGACCCAGAGCCTTGCCGGAGCGAAGGGAGCGCAGCACGAGAGCCACCTCATCCACCGAGGGCGTGGCATCCAAGCAATCACGCTCCGATTCCGACAAACAGGGTAGCGCTATGTCCCGAAGCAACAAGTGCGAATCCTCTTCAGGCCTGTCGGACACCGAGGTATAGACCTCTCGAAAATAATCAGCAAAGCATTCAACAATGCCAACAGGATCAGTTACACCCACACCATCACATGTCACAATCACCGGAACCACTCGATTCGCTCTCTCCCTTCTGTCCAGCCAGGCAATCAATGTTCCTGCTTTATCAACCACATCATAGAGCCGTCCTTGCTGTTCCCTACTCATCGTCTTTGCCGCATCAGTAACCAAAGTTTTATATTCTAATTGTTTAAGGTGGAGGACATGTAATGCTTCTCGAAACACCCCCCGCTCCAACGCAGTCTCCAGGTCTGTGATTTCAGTTTCGAGCTGAACAATTGCCTCGTTCTTACATTTCTTGGCACACCCCACCAAAGACAATGCCTGTCCCCTGATCACAGTCTTAAAAGCTTCCCACAATGAGACAGGTGAGGATACAGAACCAACATTTTCAGTAAAATACAGATCAAATGATTTAATCAATTCAGTGCGTGTCTTGGGGTTGAGGAGATACCATGGGTTAATCGGAGCCACCCTGCCTTCGGCCCCAATGCTAAGATTAAAATGAAACCAAATAGGGGAATGATCCGATATGCCCCGGGCCAGGTGTCTGATCTCTCCAATCGAGGGGGACAGTGCCACCGGTATCAGGATATAATCTAATCTAGAAAGACTGCCATGAGCTCCCGAGTGAAAGTAAACTGTGTTTGCTCTGGGTGCATTAGTCTCCAGCAGTCTATGAGGCCCAATGTTTCCAGGAAGTTGCCCAACCGGGACTGCGCAGCAGGAATATCTCGGGGGGAATAGCGGTCTCTCCTGCCAGAAAATACAGAGTTAAAATCACCACCCAGTATCAAAACACCCTCAGGGAGACCCAGCACCATCCGCCCCAGGTCCGTGAATGTCGTGGATTGCAAGCCCGGGGGGACATAAACTGACACCAACGAGATTGGCTTTCCCTCCCACCGCCCGATAGTGCAACATATCGACCCCTGGCATCAAGGATCACATCATCAACTTCGAGGGGGAGGGAAACCCTAAGCAGAATACCCACTTCTCTAGAACTAGAGGTAAAACCAGAATGGGCAGCAAGACGATAACCCCTTCTATTAAGAGCGTGACAAGTGTTTCCTATCAAGTGTGTCTCTTGTAACAGAACGACATCAGGCGAATGGCGCCGCAACAGCTGCATGACCACCCCTCTCTTTATGCGATCACCCAACCCATTCACATTCCAGCATAATACCTTCAACCCAACCCCCCATCCAAATCCAAAATGAACTCCCATCGCAAAACGGGCAACACACCAGTGTCAAAGATAATGAAAGTACCTTGCCTTGAAAAAGAAAAAACAAACAATCCCAGAACTCGTCCCCCCTCCCCCCAATGTTCCCAACACAACTCCCCCCACCCTGCACCCCTGCACAGACTCAAAAGCCACCCCAATTTGCAGTGTGCCTGTCGCCCTAGCAATTACAAACATGAACTAATCTACACAAAGAAAACCCCAGAGGAGGAAAGGGTCCCGCCATCCCCGCTACCTCCGAGGATACAAACGGAATGATCAAAAAAAGTCAGTTAACTCCGGCTGATCACGCTGAAAATTGTTCCGGACACAGGCACCGTAATCATTCTTGATCCATCAGTCCCCCTTCCGCACCACCAGCATGTTCCTGGCCAGCGCGGCGAGTCTGCAAAGTGTCCAACCAATCACTCACTTCCTCAGGCCTGACAAAGAAAAATGTTCGATTGTCATATTCAACACGCAGCCGGGCCGGGAATAACATAGCATATTTTAGTTCCATGTCTCTTAGTCGCCCTTTCACATCTTGAAATCCCATACGTTGTTTCTGGACCGATTGAGAAAAATCTGGATAAAAATTCACAGCGGCGTTCTCGAACTGCGTAGGGCCGCTTGACGTTCGTCTGGGTAGAACCTCCACGGTTGGCGGTCTTGACCTTCCGTTTCTCACCCTCAGGATTGCCCGTCATGGCGAGTCGGGTGCCCCAAGGGAGGCTTGGGATCTGGTCCAAATGGCTCCTTTAAATTCACACACGGGAACACAGGAGGCAAAGTTGAGCCAAGTGGAGACCACAGCCCAACAGTCGCCCGCTCGAAACTCAATGAGGTGGCATCAGGGCTCATCCGATTAACAGACACACCGCATATATGAGGCAGTGCGCCGGAGAAACAAAACCGAAAGTGAAGTGAGGCTGTGGTCCGATCCCCGCAAGCCGTTGTTGTTAAATTACGACCCGGGCACTGCCACCACTCAAGGTCCAGGCTGCTCCATGGAGAAGGCCGCAAAGTTCAAGACGGCAAAGCTCGGGGACCCTGGGTCCGATTTTGACCCAAAAACCTGCTAGTACATCAGCCGGGTTGTGTCTTCAATGATCTTCCATCAAATCAGGATAGTGTACAGGATAAATGCGGGAGGCAGCGAGGGTCCTCGGGAGCCCTGTGCTCACGCGGCCATCTCGGATGCGCGCAAAGCTCCTCCTCCTCAAGTGACGCTTTTGATGCACATTTATTGGGTATGTATACAGGCACTTACCGCTCTGTACAGTCCCTCACGGCACACGTAGACTTCATTTCTTTAAATCATAAATACATGTTCTGCATAACAGTAAGGCCTGGACTACATCTGTGGATTATCTCCCCATAAGGAGGACAAATATATTGAAGAGCACACCAAACTCTGTACAGATGCTGCCAATCAATGCACTGCTGCCTATTTGCATGCCATGATTATTCTCTATGACCCATCTAACCAATTGCCTCAAGTACCCTCGCCCTGCCCCATTTGTCTTCTCCACTGCCCCCTATATTCAGCAAATGTTAGTGCTCTCAGATTTCATAGCGGGAATCTCTATACTGTCTGTTTGCAATAAAAAAATCCCAAGTGCCCCTATGACATGCCACACGGAGAGGAGAAGAGGCAGTAAAATCTTGGGGAGCCCCGCCTGCAAAAATACCACCACATGCTCCTTATTGTACCTTTCAATACCATAACCGCAGTAGGATTGTATGGTGCCCCCTTGTGTTTGATCATTTAAACTATCACAAACCTGTTCACCCCCTAAACACACCAGGGGTGACATCACTCTTACGATACACACACACACACACATGTTTTACCTACCAATTGGCCAGGAAGGCCCATCTCCAACTTACCTCTGCTGCACCACCATCAGTCACCTGGTGCCTAACCTGGGATTTGAACCCTGGTTGTCTGGCTGGAAGTCAGTAACTTACCCACTAGACCACACTGGTATCCATGTCAGTAGCCTATCAAATTGTCCCTATATCATGGTCATCCTTTTCATGTGCAATGGAAGCCACAGGCAACGTCACCAGGGCCTGTATGTCGCTTATAGTTACTACTACAAAGGATTTGGCCACCACAGAGCTATAGCTCAGTGGCAAGTATTGTGTGTTTGGTGGCAAAGGCTCTCACAGGATAGGGGTTCAAATCCTGCTAAAGCTCTCAACATATCCTAAGGTGGTAACATTTGAAATTGTGCTTTTATTTTCATTTGCTAAGTTTATTTTCACTTTGAAGGGGGCGCTAGGGGGTGCACGACCAAGAGGGCTGCATGACTGTTAGGGTCTGGCAGCTTGGCTACCTGATCCTCCACTTAACCTTTGCCACCGCTGAATAATCTGACTATCTACACTGGGAACCTGTGACAGCAGCTGCCTGCTTTCTCCGGAGCTGTTTTTGGTTGTGTGCAGCGATCTGCGCGGACCTTGGAGCGGTGAGGAGATCACAGCGGAACACCCTATGTGGCCTGCCTGAAGCCCTGTGCGGCTGTGGTGTATACTCGAGCAACACGGCTCCCACGTGGTTGGTGGGCTCCAGCAGTGCTAGCACGAGCTGGAGCTGTCATCGCCGACTTCGTTCATACCATCGCAATCTCCTGGACACTGGTGACGCTGATTAAAGCAGTGAGTGCCATTTGGGAATAACTCCTTATTGCTCTGGAGCCGCATTTACTCACCGCTTACAATCCGGGACGTGTAATTAGCCCGGCACGCAAGCCTATCCCGTCAGATCGGCCTGAAGTGATCGCAGCACTGGGGAAATGATGTGATAGAGCGGATTGTCGACCAGGGAGTTCCCCCGGACTGCCTGTGCTGGCTGCATCTGTGCATCACTGGGAGTGAGCACGGCCGGTGTGTCACCTCGCTCGTATGCGCCCGCACAATAGAACTGACTGCAACGTTTAAGTCCACAGCAGTAACGGAAGGGTGCAATCAGTATTTAGCCAGAAGTTCCAATATCTGCGGTTCAGAGACCAGGCCTCCCCCCCCCCATCCATGGTCTGGCTATACACCTCAATTAGATGGAGGCCTGTGAAGTAGGGTGGCAGCTCTGCACCACGCTCCATCAATATTGAATCATTGATGCGCAAGATGCTGTGCGAATACCATTAACCCTTCGAAGGGTGTAAGTCTAACTGTCTTTGGATTCACTGACAGCGCTGTGTTCCATATATAGCTTGCTTGACCTCTGGATTTCCCCTGCTGACTGGCACTCTGGTAACTGACCTACCAACTTGGATATACACAGCACTGAGCTACGCAGCCAGGCGCCTCACCACCTTTTGTTCCATCACCCCTACCTGCACTACCCCCCTTCATTGCTCGGACAGCATCGGGTGTCTGAGGTGTGTGGGATCATTGTGGGTCTGTGGAGCAGAGGCCCTCCTGTGTTCAGGTGTTGCAGGTTGGGGCTCATTGTGCATCCTTCTGCATAGACAACGTGTTGAGACAGCTTCTCCTGCGAGTAAGACGCGGACCTCGCTGCTGCTATGGGGTAACCAGGCAGACGAAAACCTAAGCTGGTATTTGCGGCCAAGAAGGTCACCACCTCGAGCTCAGAGGAATCTGGTCAGGCAGCCGGCGAGATTTTGATAGCGCAGACTTCGACTCAGAGAGATGAAGTTAAGGCACTGCTTTTGGCCTTGCAACACAGCATGTCTGATCTATCAGGAAAAATGGACACCATGAATACTCGCCTGGACTTCTTAGTCCAGAAAGTGGACAAGCATGATGGGCAGATTAAAGAAGCCGAGAGACGCATCTCAGATAATGAAGACACTACCGTACAGTTGTAGCAACAGGTATCACACATGGACAAATTACTCAAAGTGATAGCTGCTAAGAATGAAGATCTTGAGGCCCGCAGCCGCTGGAACAATATAAGAATCTTTGGTATCCCGGAAAGCACCAACATGGGCCGGATGGAGGAGTATGTAGAGCGACTTCTACATGGGGCCTCTGACGAAGATCCGTTCTCCGCCCAGTTTATCTTGGAGAGAGCACACCGCTCACTAGGGCTGAGTCCTCCGACTGTTGGACCCCCTAGGCCAATTGTGGCTCATCTCCTCCATTACCGAGATCGAGACGCCGCCCTGAAGCTGGCAAGAGACCATAAAGAACTGAGTTATGATGGGGTGAACTTTGCATCTTTCCAGACTTCCCCGTGGCGGTGCAGTAGGCGCGCAGAAAATTCATCGGAGTTAAGCAAAAGCTTTGTAAAGCCCAGATTGGAAATGCGCTTCTTTACCGGCTCGTCTCGAGTTTCCTATCGGGGAAAAACACAGTTTTCACCAACCCCCATCAGGTGGAAGAATTCCTGAAATCGCTCTCCTGGAAGTACATCAGAGGATCGTGCGTCTAGATCACCTTTTCCACAAGAGGACTGAAGATCACCCCCCAGATGCGGACAGATGTGAGATCTTTCTGACCCTGGGACGGCATGGTATAGCTGTTCTCGTTTGACTGTTTCTCTGTCTGGGGACTATCTTTACTGCATGGTGGGAGAGAATTCCCATGCCTGGTGATGCTGTAAGGACAACAACCAGATCGACGCAGATAAGTCATTGATGCCGTTTCAGGCTTGATGTTATTTTCCTTTTCTCTATTTGTTAGCTGTCTTGTATTCTACTTCAGTGCAGTGGATGGTTGGACATTATTTTGAGCCAAGCGCCCCTTCCCCTCTCGCTTGTTTCTCCCCATTGGGACTCTGTTACATTAACTAGGTGGGATTGTGGGAAATGAGGTTTTCGGGGAGCCCTGGTGACCCCCGTATGGGCATTCCCCCTCAATCTTTGTTGATTTTCTTTATGTTGTCCTTTAATTCCACGTTTTCGTGGTATGCTATGTTGTGGCGCTATTGGGGTTTTAGTGGGCAGGACTATCACAGCACAATTGGGTTGCTGCTGTGGGTGGGGGTGGGGAGGGATTTGTTGCTGTTCTCTAGTGGTTTCAATTACATACACCAGCAGTGGTACCTTTCCACACATGGAAGTACATACACCTATATTCATTCATACAACATCGCTCCTATTTCCCATCATCTGTGATATGGCATTGCACACAGACTCTCTACATATCAATCTACTCACGTGGAATATCAGAGGCCTTGGTGACCCCCGGAAATGTCGACAGATGCTGGCGTATCTCGACAGACATCATGTACATATAGCGATACTCCAGGAAACACACACTGACCCCTGCAGATTGCCCTGCTTTGGAAGTAGATGGGCATCAGATTGGGTTTTCTCATTGAACTCGTTGTACTCCCGGGGCACACTAATTTTGGTTAAGAGGGCCACTCCTTTTCTTTTGGGTGGTTCTTTAGAGGTCCCTTCTGGTAGGCACCGCATACTTTGTGGTCTCCTGGGAGCACAACCCAGAACATTGGCCTGTTGCTATGGTCCTAACACCGATGATCCAGATTATTACACCTCTCTCTGGGGATAAATTCTAAAATTGGGCTCCACCCATATTCTTTGGGGTGGAGATTGGGGTGGAGATTTCAGTACCACACTATTACCTGCACTCGATCGCAGGGAAGCTTCTTGCAAACCTCTTGGCACACTGGCTCATACTCCTAATGGAGAAATTAGTGATGCTGAACCAGGCAGTTTTCAAACTCGGAAGGGCGACCTCCCACAACCTGTGTACACTGTTCTCTGTCATGCACAATGTTGACCCCCAGCTAGCACTTGTGGCAGTCTTTTTAGACGCCGTGAAAGCTTTTGATTCAGTAGAATGGGACTATCTGTTCACCATACTTAAATGCATGGGCCTCCCGAAAGGGTTTCTTTCATGGATACGTCTCCTCTACAACTCTCCCACGGCCCGGTGAGAGTTAATGGTCCTACTTCCCCCCCAATCATGCTTTCACAAGGAACCCGTCAAGGATGCCCCCCTCTCCCCCCTCCTTTTTGCCCTGGCAATAGAACCCCTTGCGGCGAGAGTTAGACATCATCAGGAAAGGGCCCTTCGTTGCATTCTACGTCCTATATTGATTTCTCTATATAAGGACGTCGTCACCCTTTATGTAAAAGATCTGATTTACAATCTTAATCCAGTTCTGTGGAAATTTGTGAGATTTGGTGGGCTCTCGGGAATAAACATTAATAGGGCTAAATCCCAAATTTTCCCAATTACTTCAGCCGCAGTGTCATTTGCTGTGGATTATCCCATTGAGTGGTGTTCGGAGGGAGTGAAATATCTAGGAGTACATATTGATAGAGCGCGCGAGGTCACCCAGCCAATGATTTCGCCGTTTCCGGCTTCAGGGCCCATATACTTTCAATTCACACTACTCATTGACAGGGCGACTTCACGGGCTGCTACCAATTGTGTGTGTTCCCTACTGTTATTACTCAGTGTACCCGACACGGGTACCTATGACTTCAATGGATCAGGGGCCTAGCTGTAAAAGGAAAGGCAGCAAATGCAATTTCAAATGACATTCAATACTGTTGTAAATGACCACGGACAACTGGAAGTTTTAAAATGTTTATCTAAAGTTCGTTATCATCAAGCATTAGACTTACAAGAATAAGGCAATCAATGACCAAAATAATGAAAAGTATATAACTATAGAGAAATAAAGTCAGGGTAATCATTTAAATGCAATAATGAGATGCAAAGGAAATATGCTATGCATTCAAGGCAAGAAATCTTTAGAAAATGTAAGTAAGGCCGTTCTAGACCATATCAGAAAATGACAAACTGCAATGCAAAATATGATTTCTAAAAGGTAGGGTAACATGGGAACATATTAAGAAAATTATGCAAATGGCTTTACGTTTCAATAGTTTGCGGCAAAAGCATGGAAAAATCAACATATGCAAAGGTGTCTCTTTATTGAAGCAAAAGTCAGAAATATAGAAAGGTGCAAGTTTAAAGAATTTAGAGCAGTATTTACCTAGACTGGTGTGGAAACCAAACCCTGGCCACGGGTCAGTTAAGGACAGGAAACCCTCAAGTAAGGATACCCCTCAAAGGACAGCAGGTGTAGAATGGACACCCCGGACAGGACAGGATACCCTCAGATTAGGAATCAGGACAGGACCTCAGGACAGGACAGCAAACCCTCAGGACAGGACCGCTCAGGACAGGACCGCACCCGCAGTTTGGAAGCAACGCCTGCGCTCCACCCTCTCTGCAGCTATCGATCAAGACCCCGATTGGGTCAGCGAACTCCCAGCAAAGTGCTTCGCCAGCACTTTAAGGTTCAGTAGAACCTTAGTCTATGGTCAATTACGGACAGAGTGCTCCGCAGCGCTCTGTATCTTCAGTCACCTATTGAGTACGATGGGTCAGTGACAGGTCAGCTAAACCAGACAAGTCAGACAATTCCCTAGGTGAACCCAGGGTAGATATACTCTTTTGGGTCAGTGTACCACCCCCCAATGTTGCAAAGTGTCAGAATCCCTCAATTTGGATTGGTCCTAAGGTAGGATTTGGGTAACACACCAATCATAATACACCATTTGGATGCTACATTTACATATTTGGGTACCGCCTAGCGAGATTGGGGTTCCCATGAGAAACTGCACAGCAAACAGTAGCGCGACATACATTGTAGCATATGAGGAGCAACATTCTCCGTTCTCGTAGCGCAGAGGTGGCTTTCCCAGGCGCATCTTGACTGTGGCTGCCAGCTGGCTGAGTTCCACTGTCCAAAGTTGCCACCTTTCAGTGCTCCCTGATCATGCGCAGAAGAGACCGTCAATATGGCTCCCAATCAGTTCGGACCCCCATTCCCCGCGGTACATGAAAAGTAAGCGAGAACAAATTAATACATCGAAATAACAGTATGAAAACACATCACAGGGTTTATACTTTCAACTTATCACTAAGAAATATACTTATGCGGTTTAAATGTTAGCTACATGGATACATACACAAGAGCAGTGGCACGAGCAGTACCACGTTGTAGGCAAAGCTATGAATTACGCATGCGCATAAATTTCCCTCCACTTCTGCAGACCCGTCAGGACACGTGAGTGTGGCTGACGCATGCGCAGTAACTAAATACAAGCGGCGGCCATATTTTACGGACATGGATTAAATCATTAGGAATACACATAGGCAAGCTTCTTAATCCTTATTCAAACTTAATATAAATGTTAGTAAGACGTACATTTATTACCTTGTTACACATAAACGAGGTTCGTGAATACAGCAAGGTCGCAAATATGCGAAGCTTTGCTTCATCAATCCCCTCTTTGATGATATTTACTATCATCACAAAATAAATGGAACCAGATACCAACTTTCTCTCACACTTTATACAGCTCTATCTCCTCCAGCAATCGCTCCAACTTTTTTCTTTCAGTTCTGGTAGGGTGAGAACTTTTCACCTTTTTATAAATCTGATTATTCATCTCTTCTAATTCCAGCTCATCCACACTTCGTTTCACCCCTCTTGCATTCACCTCGTGCTTTTTGGTGCGCTTGCGGCATTTACAACAAACAAATATGAAAAATAGGATGAGACCTATAATTCCAATTGGCATCAGTACCTTAAACAATAAGCTTTTACCTACGCTAGCAAGCCAATGACCTACATTTGAGAGACCATCCACCAGTCTCTTCCAGGCACTATCAACCTCGAGTGGTCTGAGTTCCTTTGTCAAATTAGTAATGTTTTTCACGTATCTTTTGAGCTGTACACTTTTATCCGGAATATAAGTGCAACAATGTTGCGCCTTCAACATCCGGCAGACTCCGCCCTCTTTCGCCAATAAGGTATCAAGAGCAAGTCGATTCTGCAAAACCATTGATCTGATCGCAACCATTTCGGTGTTGACCAGCAGAAATCCATGAGCTGTCTCAGTAGACAATACGTCCACTATAGTGGACAATTTACAAATTCTGTGAGTGTTCAGAACCACTCCCACTCCAGGTATCAGTGCACTGAAAATACTACCCATAATTTCACCTATACTTTCTCTTTTACTACGCATTAAGCCATTAGTATTTTCACTGCTTCCAGCAACTCCATTCACATGGTATATTTTCGGGAAGACAATGCCAAAATAGCAGCTTCCATACCAGTGATCCGGCAATTTGAAATAAGCCTTGTCCCCACAAATATAATAAATTCCAGGAAACACAGGCTCTGACCCATTTTTGAAACCCCAACCTCCAATTACCTTGTAATTATGTTCGCATTCACTGGAACCAATGAAAATGTTATTATAATAGCTAGTCTTCTCGCGGTGAAGACATAGCTTGCCTTTCTTTTCAAAATCCAGCAACAGAGCAGGACCCGCCCCACCAGTTGAGGTGCCTTCCATGTTCTCTGCCCATCTTGGCCTTTTCTGACTTTCGTCATTAGCCTTCTTTTGTATCTTAATTCTCCTTTTCTCTGCCATGTTCAGGAACATCTTTTCCTGCTCACGCAAAGAACAAGTCAAGTTATCTCTGTGTGCGTCCGCTATGTCAATGTTACCTATAGTCAGAAAGTAGTCTCCCATGTATCGTATAACATCACTTTTGGTATGTACAGGATTCAAGTTCCCACGTATAGGAAGTTCAGAAAAGATCACGTCATTGTTAGAGTAATAGTACTGTAACGGTCCTCTTTTGTAAAATAAACTAGCTAAAATGCTACAGGAGATTCCATATGTCAACGGCAAGTGATGGTATGTCACGCCTTCAGCCACAGAGGTAGGTAGCTTCATGCAGACATAGCAATCTTCAATTTCCATAGTCTCTACATAGTGTATTAACAAGTTTGCGAAAACATTTAAGTGTGTCCTGTTCTTAATTCCGTGATAATGTAGTCCTCCCTCATCTGATGCTTCTAAGTCTTGTTTTGTTTGTCTCAGTGCTCTCTCATGTCTTGCTACACTCTGTGTTGTCAGCTCCTCACTGTCAGTATTTACAATTTCAGTAGGGACAATATTAGTATCTTTACTTACAGCAAAGGGTATAAAGATTGTTAGTCCTATCCATACTAATATCAGGACAACTACACTACAGATACATACCTTACAGCATGTTTTGCAACAGCTGCGACTAGGTCTACCACTCATGTTTGAATCAGAAATTTTGGCTCAGAAGAAGTTTCTCAACCCCTCTTTGTGACTTTACACGAGTAGCTTACTTTGTGCAAATTCACGGTGGCTCGTCTTCTTCTTCGTCAGAGTACTCAGGGACGGGCTCTCCGTCGCTTACGTCAGTTATATCGAGATCTTCAAGTTCTTCCAACACAAGTGTCCATTCAGGTGACTTGTACTTTTTGTTTTGCCTTTTTATTCGATCACTCCTTCTGTTGGAAGTATCCTCTTGTTGTTTAGCTATGCGTGCACTTCTCCTTTCTTCTGCACGTTTTTCTTCTACCGTCTTTATCCTTAGTCTTAGCTTCTTTACGAATCTGGGCTCAAGATGCTTTCTTTTCTTAAGTCTTTTAGTTGGTACCTGGACTTCGTTTTCTTCTCTTGCCCTTTTGTTCTCATTTACCGTTGGGAATTCTGTTTCAGTTTCTTCTTCTTCTATCTGACTAAAACCAGGGCTCGCATCTATTTCTTCTGCCTGGTTACTAATCTGGCCTTGTTCAGGTAAATTATGTTTTTGCTCTTCAAGTGTCTCTGATTCTGTTTCCTGAACACGTTCTTCTAATCCTACCTGATCCTGTTCAAGCACTTCGATCTCTGGACTTTCTTCTGCTCGAACTATTACACTATGTCTAGTCTGTCCCTTCCCGATATCAGGAGTCAGTGGAGGAGTATCAAACACTTGCTTTGTATCCTGCACTTGTTCAGTATCGGGCACTTGTTCAGTCTTATTCACTCGTTCTGTATCAATCACGTGCTCTGTCCCTGTCTGACCTTCTCCTTCCTCAGTTTTGATGTGAATCTCAAGATTCTGAGGTTCTTCGCCTGTGCCTTGCTTTTCCTCACTAGTCCACTCTCTACCTTCCTGTAGACGCTCCCTTGTTCGAATGGGGTCTTCAGTGAGATCAATCAGTGGAATCCACTCTTCTGGCCATATACTTGGCAGCTCGTCTTCAGCTACTTCTGGCTCAGCTTCTTGGACCCCTTCAGCAGGCTGGACTCTTGGTAGTTCGTCATCAACTATTCTTGGGCCAACATCTGCTGATTCTGCAGCTCGACTGGTACTGGGCTGTACGTCGTCAGCTACTTCCAGTCTGGCTCCTGCAGAGTCCTCTGCTGGACGTACTTCTGCTTCAGGCTCCTCGTCTGGTGGTACCTTCTGGGTGTGGCTGGCGTGTACCCAGCGTGGAACTCCTGCACACTTTACTGCTGTGGTAGTTACCAGGATCACCTGACGTTTTTCTCCCCACCTTGGCTCCAGGCAGCTCTTCCGAGTATGCTTCTTTATCTTCACCCAGTCCCCTGGGACCAATTTGTGGAGAGGAGTCGTTGGATTGAGGATGGCGTCTTCTCCGATCTGGCGAGAGATAGAACGCACTTGGTCACCCAATCTCTTGCAGTATTCAAGTACCAAATCATCAGTAATACTCAACAGTTTGCTTCCTGGTACCCATGCTTGTCTCATCACTCTTCCCATAATGATTTCATGGGGACTTAGGCCTGTCTTGCGATCAGGAATACTTCTGAGTCCCATCAGGACCAGGGGCAGGGCCTTCACCCAGGTCAATTTAGTTGCATCACACAGTTTTGCTAGTCTGTTCTTGATAGTTCCATTTATTTGTTCCACTACTCCAGAAGCCTCTGGACGGTAGGAACAGTGAAGCTTTTGTGAAATTCCAAAGGCCTTACAGAGTTCGTCGATCACTTCATTATGAAAATGTGAGCCTTGATCTGATTCAATAGTGACTGGAACCCCGAATCTAGGTATCAGTTCTTTCAATAAACACTTAGCTACTGTTTTTGCGTCATTTTGGGGAGTAGGGAAAGCTTCCACCCACTTTGAAAATAAACAGACCATGACAAGGACATATCGTTTCCCTCTACAACGGGGCATGGTGATGAAATCAACCTGTATCCTTACAAAGGGACCCCCGGACCTCCCAATTTTTCCCAGTTCCACCACAGTCCTCTTCCCTGGGTTCATCTTCTGACATGACAGGCACCTCTGGCAGAGGGACTCTGCTACTTTCCTGAACTTTTTACTGTACCAAGTCTGTTGGAACACTAGAATCATGGCATCCCTACCCATGTGTGATCCTTCATGTATCAACCTCGCCATTGTGCTAAGTAGGTGTCTGGGTAACACAGGCATACCAGTTGGACCTATAATGACACCATCCACACGTCTTGGTCTACACCCATCGTCCTTCCACTTCTCTCTTTCTTGCCAAGGTGCCGCCTGCTGCCACTCTTTCACTTCATCCCATGTAGGCACTTCTTCAAACACCTGAAGTTGGCAGCTGGTTCCTGGCCCCCCTCGTTTTGGATTTACGATATACCGATCTCTTGCGCACCATTGGGCCACTCGATCAGCATAATCGTTTCCCAATGATACCTTGTCCATGCTCTTCTTATGAGCAGCACATTTTACCACTGCCAGTTCCTTCGGTAACTGGATTGCCTCTAAAAGGTCCTGAACAACTTTTCCATTTCGAATAGGGGTACCTGATGAAGTCAGGAACTCCCTCTGTAGCCACAATTGGCCAAAGTCATGCACGACCCCATAACAGTACTGACTGTCAGTATACACTGTTATGCGTAGGTTCTTCCCAATTTGGCAAGCTTTTATCATAGCAATCAATTCGGCTACTTGTGCAGACTTGATGTGATATAGATAACCTGCTTCCTCAATTTTCTCTAGGGACACTCCTGCATAGGCAGCACTCAGGCCTCCTTGTTCATGCCTTAGACATGAACCATCTACAAATAGTTCTTTATCATGCTCAGGCAATGGCGTTTCTTTTATGTCTGGGCGTGGCTTGGTATTGAATTCTGTTAGATCAATACAATCATGTTCATCATCCACCCCCCCTTCCATATCCTTTGGGTCGGGGAGTAAGGTGGCTGGGTTCAGAATACTGCACCTAACAATGTTTACATTTGCAGCACCCACAAGAATCCTCTCATATTTAGTCAGCCGACTAGGGGTGAGATACTGAGTTTTTGTTCTGGTCAACAAAATTACCACTCCATGCGGAACATACACAGTTACCGGATGTCCCATGACAATTGACTCACTCTGTTCTAAACTGGCACAGGTAGCAGCTACTGCTTTCAGACAACCTGGTAATCCAGCAGCCACTGGATCCAAGGTGGCAGAGAAATATGCCACAGGCCTTCTGGTTGTGCCATGTTCTTGAGTTAGGACAGACAATGCGCAATTATCGCGAGTGTCACAGAATAGGGCAAATTCTTTGGAATAGTCTGGCATTCCCAATGCAGGGGCTGTACACAGACAATCTCGCAGTTTGGTGAAGGCTGTTAAGCTTTCATCATCCCATTCTACAATCTCGGGTGTTCCTCTCTTGGTCATTTTTATCAAGGGCCTGGCTAGGACTGCAAATCCCAGAATCCACTGCCTGCAGTACCCTATCACACCCAGGAACATTCTGATCTCTTTCTGAGTACGGGGTAACTGCATCTTTTGAATTATCCTCACTCTTTCCGATGTCACTTTTCTGACACCTTTTTCTATCTGGTGCCCCAGATATTTCACCGATTTTGCACAAAACTGTAACTTGTCAGGGGACACTTTATGTCCCTTTTCACACAGGTGATTAAGTAGGGCAATGGTGTCAATCACACAATCCTTATGACTTTTAGACGCCACCAAGAGGTCGTCTATATATTGCACTAAGACAGAGTTCCCAGGTAGGACTAAAGTTTCCAAACATTTTTTCAAGATCTGATTAAAGATAGAGGGGCTCTCTGTATACCCTTGAGGGACCCGGTTCCAGCAATACACGTGACCCTCGAAGGCAAATGAGAAAAGAAATTTGCTATCTGGATGCAAAGGAATGGAAAAGAATGCATGACACAAATCTATCACAGTGAACCACTCAGCATCCCAGGGAATCTGATACAGAATAACTGCTGGGTTCGGGACAATAGGGCAACAGGGAACTACTATTTTGTTGACTTTTCGTAGATCCTGTACTACTCTGTACTTGCCACTAGGCTTCTTGATGCCCATAATCGGAGAGTTACATGGGCTACTCATTACCTCCTGTATGATGTTTCCTTCTAGCAATTTCTGTATTTCCACAGCAACACCAGCTTTCACTTCTGCATTCATCCTGTAGGGTTTAGTATTGGGGTATACTGCATTGTCCTTTATTGCTATCTGTATGGGGTCCACATTTTTCATCAACCCTACATCTTTCCCAGTAAAGTCCCATACCTCTGGCTTCACTGCTTCTTGGAGTTCTTGGGGTAAATCCTGCATGGTCATTCGTTTAATTTCCGAGTCAGGGCGGACTAACAATAATTTATAAATGCCGTCTTCATCTGGGGTCTGAATTTCAACACCCTTTGGTGTGCAAAAGATGGTACAGTCAATTTTGCACAGCAAATCACGTCCCAGTAAGTTCACTGGACTGGTGTCGCAAACGACAAATCTATGCATTTCCTTAAAGTTTCCAATTGATATTTCCATGGGCTTGGTAACAGGAGTACTAATCAATTGATTAGATACACCCACTACTTGGATGGCTTCTCCCGAGAGGGGTAGGTTTGGAACGTCCACTGTTCTCACAGTAGAACGGGTAGCGCCAGTGTCCAACAGAAAGGTGACATCATTCCCGTCAACCTTTCCTTCAATGTATGGTCCGGACTGGTCTACCGGCAAGGAGGCACCAAGTACGCACTCCTCGTCCTCCCCTCTCAGGCCCCGTCAGTACTGGTCATCACAAAGGAAGGTATCATTTAAAAGATACTGCGAAGTTGCTGCATTTCTGTTCTCATTGCTTTCCCAGACTTCTATCTCATCTCCCTCTGCCTGTTTTCCCCTGTATACTTGCTTTGGTGCTCGGGGCACCTGAACTGTTTTTACCTGTGGTTGAGTCTTTCTTGGTCTCTCTTTCTGCGTCTGTGGAGTTAAATCAGGAGTTTTGGGGTTATCTTCGGGCAAGTAAGGACACTCGTTACGCCAGTGTCCAATTTCGCCGCACTGATGGCAGGGAAATTTCTTCATAGCCTCTTCCCTGCTCATTTTGGGCCGGGGCTTTCCTCCTCCCCCTCCCCCAGGACCTTCGTTCTTAGCATTTTTGACCATGTTACTCAACTGCTTTTCCTGCTGTTCTGCGAGCTTCACCTGAGCCCACATCACTTTTTCCTTGAGAGCCTTTTTCTTTTCTGCCATCTCGTCCTCGCAGTACTTTGCGTACCGCAGGACCTCATCTACCTTTTTGGAGTGCCAACAGATTTTGTTATCTTTTATCCACTGACAAATTTCAGGTCTTAAACCGTTTACAAACCTGTAAATGAAGTGCGTCATATCCTTCATCTCGATGTTATCTATACCACTGTATGTTTTAAACACCTGCAACAGCCTTTCATAATAGGAGTGCACTGTCTCCTCTCTTTCCTGCGTTGTTCTATCTATCCTGGTCCAATCAGTTTCCTTAGCTGGCACCTTTAGTTTCAAGTGCTGAATTACCTGCTCATACTTTCTCATGACTTCCTTCGAAGGTTCCCCTGTTTCTTTATCTCTTGTGTACTCCTCACTGGGCCAGGCTATGGCTATTTTACACTCGGTCCATAGATCGACCGGGACCACAATGTCGAAAAACCCATCCAGGTCTTTCCACAGGCATTTCTGCACCTTTACAAACCTTTCCACTTGCCGGTACCATTCAACCGGCTTCTCGCGCAATTTCGGGAAATCGTTAGTAAAGGACACAATATCCTGTCTGGACCATGGAACGTGCACATACCTCCCACCTGGTACTTCCCGCATGGGGCATAACGTTTCGGGCTTGTCTACTTCTCTCAGAGGGAACTCAGGGGTAGCTTGTCTCGATCGGGCCTCATCTTTCTTTCGTGCCCACCTCGTTTTCCACCTTTCCACGTCTCCCCATTTTTGCAAAACTGCAAGCAACTCTTTAATCTGCAACTTCCTCCCTGACACATTCAGGTTCTCTAAATCCTTGTCTGAGAACTCAGCTCGGTATGGTTTCTGCAAGGGCTTCGATCTGGATTTATCTATCCCCATACTAGCTGCGGTGTCGGTCAGTTTTCCGTGGAGCACCCTAGTACTCCGGGTAAGGCTTTTACACATAAACAGCAACTCTTCCTCGGAATAAGTATTCAATCTGTCTAATCCCACATTTCCTGCCATTAATTCTTCTATTTCTACTCTCAGTTTGTAGAGGTCTAAAGGTTTCGTTTGCGGAGCCTGTTTTTCTAACTCACGACTCCAATTTTCAATTTCTTCCGGCGTTACCAAAGAGACATTCCTGGTACCCGTTGCTGACTCTAATTTAATTTCTTTCGTATCGAAAGGATTATGCCTCTTCTGCACTCCCTTCCCTGTTTGTTTGTTTGGCAGGTCCAAGAACACAACTTCGGACTCGCACTCACTGGACTGATCGTCTATCAGTAGGGGCTCTTGCCTCGGCGGGGCCATTATCGGGTTCATAACTGGAGGGTTCGGACCTCCTTGACTATTCCCGTACAACGGAACCACGGGTCCGATTGTTACCGGAATAGTCAAAGCTTCAGGACTGGTATTTAACTGGGAGATTTTCTGAATTATTTCTGACCTCTGTCTCGCTATGGCCTCTTGCTCCCTTTCATCTAATACTCTTCCTAAGGTTCGGTCAGGTATCATCTGTGGGGTCAGGTGAGGCGTAAAACTCGGGGCAGTAGGATGCGTTTCACTTGGTCCCCCACCATAATTTGGTTTCGGGAACAAAGTTCCTGTGCCAAATGACCTGCGCTCTTCCCCATATGGAGGCTGCAAAAAGGGCACTCCTGAACTTAATGGCTTCTCTTCATTTTCATAAAGAGGTCTGGGGTAAAAGAGCTTTTCACTGGAATATTTTTCCTCCGGGTTCACGGGCATACTGGGATATATATTTCGTACCTCCGGGGGCTCGGGCTTCTCAAAATAGGGCAATACCTGGCCCCCTCCCCCCCTACATAGGGATCTGTCCTCCTCCTTAATAGATGGACGCTGGAGATTCTCTCCAGCACTGGAAGGTCGGGCTCCTTCATTATAAGGGGGCGGACTTCTCGTAAAGATGTCATCTAACAATTCATCGTCTGACTCCCCAAGGGCCCCCCAATGCTTACTCTTTTCTGTCCTTTTCTCTCCCCCAGAAGGGTTTCCTGCTGGCATCATGGGAAACAGACCCTCGACAATCATGCTCTGCCTCCACTGTTTCATCCTCTTATCCCTGGTCTCCTGTTTCAGCCTGGGGTACCACTTAGTCAGACCTTTGTCCATTCGGGGTTTCTCTCTTTCAAAAGCCTCAATCTCCCATTCCTCTAATGCCTCATACTGCGTTAGTCTCGGTCTGGGATGCAATTCATTCATGCGAGTTCTCAAATTAAATAAAATTCTGCCATTGAAAGTACCGTCTAACGGAAAAGCCAATACTCCGTCATCTTTTGTGTACTTTACCCAATTCTCCAACCACACACAGGTGTTGTACCCTCGGTCAAACATCATGAATGAGGCGGGAGTATTCGGTGGCGGGATAGTAACGCCCTCTCTAGACTTAATCGGTTTGTCCGTTTTGAAATAATTCTTTACCCTACTTACAAGGGACATCTTTCTCTTAGCTCCGTACATGATATCGTATCTATTAGCTTTCCACTGATCCCTCTCGAACCCTTGGTTTCTTGGATCGGGTCTAGTCTCTGGACTATACGAGTGCCACATACGATTTCTACGCTTAACTCTGTTTACAAAATCACCTCCAATCAGAACGCGTCTTGCAATTCCGTGCAACCAATGAGGTGCGCGCGTTCAAATAATTTCGGCCAATGGGTGCGCGGCCCCTTCGTGAGACTGTCCTCACTCCTCGGCGCTTCACCCCTCCTTTACAATTCCAGCCCCGCTACCCGCCCGCTGCTTCTACCAATCCCAGCGCGGCACGGAGTGACGTCAGAGACGCTTCGCGGCTGACTCCCTCCCTTCACAAGGTAACGGAAACTTTCTTTCTTTCTAAAGTGCTCAGTGCTTGGTTATTTTACAACGAATACACATTCGCCACAGTGCTCAAGTGTCTAGACAGAAAAGATTTCTTTTACTGCAAGTAAACTACTTCCATTTACTTTTCACGCGCTGCGGGCAGATCTCTTCCGCCTACCCTTCACTCTAGCATCGGTGAACCTGTTATTCCCCTAAACTCATCCACTTCTCCGGGATATATCCGAGTCTAAGGTTTCCCAGCGGACCCCTCTGCTTTCACCCAAGCTCCGAGGAACCTGCTACTCTTCCGATGTGACCCTTACTAGGTTACGCCACTATGGGAATTTTGCCAATGAACCTCGTTACTGACATTTATTCACACATGTATTCAGAAAAACCTAGTTAGTGCTTCCCGGTTATCCTAACCTGCACCTAACTTTCCTTAAGCCTGTGACCTCAGGACAATGGATTCTATTCACCACTTGCCCTTTCAATTCCCCGGGGAGTTCGGACAACACAATACGAGACGGTTTACAAATGCATGGATTAATACATATAACAATATAAGAACAAGAATAATAACAATACAACAATTCATGAATTTCAGCAGCGTATTCACAAGAGAGTGATCGGTTCCCTCGCGACAGCCGCTCTTATAGCAGCATCAATATATTAGCAGCTACCGACTTAACTAGTCTAACTAATCCTACCTAACCTTTAGCTAGTCCCTAACCATCCTCTGATCTACCAGAAAACTGATAGAGCGTGCGAGGTCACCCAGCCAATGATTTCGCCGTTTCCGGCTTCAGGGCCCATATACTTTCAATTCACACTACTCATTGACAGGGCGACTTCACGGGCTGCTACCAATTGTGTGTGTTCCCTACTGTTATTACTCAGTGTACCCGACTTACCATCCACCGACACGGGTACCTATGACTTCAATGGATCAAGGGCCTAGCTGTAAAAGGAAAGGCAGCAAATGCAATTTCAAATGACATTCAATACTGTTGTAAATGACCACGGACAACTGGAAGTTTTAAAATGTTTATCTAAAGTTCGTTATCATCAAGCATTAGACTTACAAGAATAAGGCAATCAATGACCAAAATAATGAAAAGTATATAACTATAGAGAAATAAAGTCAGGGTAATCATTTAAATGCAATAATGAGATGCAAAGGAAATATGCTATGCATTCAAGGCAAGAAATCTTTAGAAAATTTAAGTAAGGCCGTTCTAGACCATATCAGAAAATGACAAACTGCAATGCAAAATATGATTTCTAAAAGGTAGGGTAACATGGGAACATATTAAGAAAATTATGCAAATGGCTTTACGTTTCAATAGTTTGCGGCAAAAGCATGGAAAAATCAACATATGCAAAGGTGTCTCTTTATTGAAGCAAAAGTCAGAAATATAGAAAGGTGCAAGTTTAAAGAATTTAGAGCAGTATTTACCTAGACTGGTGTGGAAACCAAACCCTGGCCACGGGTCAGTTAAGAACAGGAAACCCTCAAGTAAGGATACCCCTCAAAGGACAGCAGGTGTAGAATGGACACCCCGGACAGGACAGGATACCCTCAGATTAGGAATCAGGACAGGACCTCAGGACAGGACAGCAAACCCTCAGGACAGGACCGCTCAGGACAGGACCGCACCCGCAGTTTGGAAGCAACGCCTGCGCTCCACCCTCTCTGCAGCTATCGATCAAGACCCCGATTGGGTCAGCGAACTCCCAGCAAAGTGCTTCGCCAGCACTTTAAGGTTCAGTAGAACCTTAGTCTATGGTCAATTACGGACAGAGTGCTCCGCAGCGCTCTGTATCTTCAGTCACCTATTGAGTACGATGGGTCAGTGACAGGTCAGCTAAACCAGACAAGTCGGACAATTCCCTAGGTGAACCCAGGGTAGATATACTCTTTTGGGTCAGTGTACCACCCCCAATGTTGCAAAGTGTCAGAATCCCTCAATTTGGATTGGTCCTAAGGTAGGATTTGGGTAACACACCAATCATAATACACCATTTGGATGCTACATTTACATATTTGGGTACCGCCTAGCGAGATTGGGGTTCCCATGAGAAACTGCACAGCAAACAGTAGCGCGACATACATTGTAGCATATGAGGAGCAACATTCTCCGTTCTCGTAGCGCAGAGGTGGCTTTCCCAGGCGCATCTTGACTGTGGCTGCCAGCTGGCTGAGTTCCACTGTCCAAAGTTGCCACCTTTCAGTGCTCCCTGATCATGCGCAGAAGAGACCGTCAATATGGCTCCCAATCAGTTCGGACCCCCATTCCCCGCGGTACATGAAAAGTAAGCGAGAACAAATTAATACATCGAAATAACAGTATGAAAACACATCACAGGGTTTATACTTTCAACTTATCACTAAGAAATATACTTATGCGGTTTAAATGTTAGCTACATGGATACATACACAAGAGCAGTGGCACGAGCAGTACCACGTTGTAGGCAAAGCTATGAATTACGCATGCGCATAAATTTCCCTCCACTTCTGCAGACCCGTCAGGACACGTGAGTGTGGCTGACGCATGCGCAGTAACTAAATACAAGTGGCGGCCATATTTTACGGACATGGATTAAATCATTAGGAATACACATAGGCAAGCTTCTTAATCCTTATTCAAACTTAATATAAATGTTAGTAAGACGTACATTTATTACCTTGTTACACATAAACGAGGTTCGTGAATACAGCAAGGTCGCAAATATGCGAAGCTTTGCTTCATCAATATCACCAATGACTGTTAGGAATTGCTGCGCAGTAACTATGGTTGCGCTCTTGTCCATCTAACAAGCTGTATCAATAGATGGATTGCCCTCTCCCTCACCATTGCGGGCCGTCTATCGCTCATAAAAATGGCAATTCTTCCCAATTTTTTGTATTTTTTCTCAATATACCGCGATATCCCGGTAAGCCCTTTTTTAACATGCTTCGATCTGAACTTATACGATTGGTCTGGGGCATTAAGCAACCACAGTTGCAGTGGGACGTACTCACCGGCCCATATTCCCAAGGAGGGTTTGACGTGCCCAATTTTGAATTGTATTATTTATGCGCCCAGGTGCACTTTGCACACTATTGGTTTCACCCCCCTCGATATACACCACAAGTGGCTACGGAGCTTTGGCTTGCACATCCAAGTCTGGCACCGCCTCTCTCACGTACTTAAGGCACCGATGCTTTACTCTCTTTTGCTCCCACTCACTTATCATCCCAAAATGCCATTACTTCAGGAGGAAATATTTGCCAGGACCAAATCTAAGTTTAACATCAGCTGCTGGGGGGACCTTTATCTAAATTGGAAATTTAGGAGCTTATCGCAGCTATTTCAGGAGTCCCAGCCTTCCCCTACGGACTACTTTCTATAAGCGCGCTTAAGGCAGAGACTAAGGGAGCACATGCCATCGTATACTATGGAACCTCCCACGATTGGCCCGCTGCATCACGTATTGCGCACTGCAGATGCTTCTCACCTTGACTCTACTTGATACCATAGTGTATACACTGAAATGGAATGCACTCCTTGTCCGGCACGTGCCAGATGGTGTGCTGACCTGGGGTATGTCATTACAGACCAGCAATGGGACTATTGCTGTCAGCAGGCTTCGCATCACACATTATAAGTTTCTGCACTGTCTCTACTACACCCCTGCCAGGTTACACCGCTATGGGTGATAGATGCAGAACAGACAATGCTGATGTTTTTCACCTGGCATGGGACTGTGTTGTAGTGCACTCGTACTGGCAGCAGGTGTTTCCAGCACTGCAGCGTATGACCATTCTAGATATACCGATTACTGGCCTTACTGTATTACACGGAGGCGATACCCGCAGAACACCGTAGATTCATCACATTTAGTATACTACTAGCCAGACGAAGGGTGGCCTGCAGGTGGGGCAGAGAAAGGGCTCAGAACTTTAAGGAATGGTTGAGTGACATGATTTTGTGGCAGGAACAACTAAATACCTACTCTGAATTAATTCCCGCATCCTCCAGACCGCGGGACATATGGGCCCCCCTCACCAGGTACCTGATTGAGTGCCCATCTTCGCCTACTGAGGACTCCAGAATGCAGTCACAATGAGAGAACTGTGCTAGGCTCACGTTTAACAGAGATTGCATTTGATGGCTATCACTGTATCCTGTGACCAGCGTTTGTACCTCTGGATGAAAGCTTCGAGAATATGCTATGTATTCATGTAAATGTTAATTGTGATGCTTATGTACCTCTGATGCTATTATCATCTATGCATTCATCTTTATACTGTGTATGATCCTGCTTCCAGAAACACTGCTTTATTGGAACCGATTGCTGGAAATGTTGATTTGTAGAATAAACTAATAAATAATAAAAATACAAATAAAAAGTTTCTTTTCACTTTGAAAACTAGAGGAGAAAAGTGGCCACTCTTTTTGGCATGTGCGGCGCCCCAAAATTTTAAATCTTTTCCCTCGTGACCTACCACCAAACCCCTTTTTCTCAAGTAGGGGCAATAGAGGAAAAGCCTAATCTTTCTTTATCAATGTCTTCATTCTTGGTCCTTTAAATTTGGTCTATTTTAGGGCGCAAGTGTGGCCTCAGGGGGTAAAACTGAGCAGAAGAATGCGAGGAAGGTGCTACACTGAGAGTAAAATAAATTGGATGGTGGTGATTTTTCATTTTGGTGTGTTCCAATATCTCAAATCAGGGGTTTAGTGTCTGTGAAGTTGGCTAGGAATAAAGGTCATTTACAAGCTCTGACTAATGAAATGATGGGTAAAGTTTGAGGAAAGTTAAACTCCCTTTACGATGTGCAACTGGAAGCTAGATAGATTGTTTTCTTAAAGAGGCAGAAAAGGGCATAGCCAGGTCTTTGCTCTAGCAGGTCTGCATCATTCCTGCTGCAGCAGGTGAGGTACTGGACTGGGGCTTTAAACATCCCCTTCCTTCCTTTGAACGAAGCCCTCGAACACCTGTGTTCTATATAGAGGATGACTGCAGGCAATTTGGGACCCTGCTAAATGAGGGTGATGTCCCCAAGTGTGGCCTATGAGTGGCGAAATCCTTAGGCTAAGATAGGCTGCTTTTGAATTTGGCTGAAGATCTGATGTTGGCAGCAGTATCATGGCACAATCTGGTGACCGTCTCAGAAGAAAGTATGCATGGGAGGACATTATCTGCATAGGACAGCCCTCTTCTCAGTCACAATATTATGCTGCAGTTGCCGTGTAGCGTTACTAAAGGGCAGCAGTGGGAACATAAAAGCACACTGAGGCTTTTCTTCTGCTTGCTGACATACCTCTTGCGCATGTTTGTCTTGCAGGGCCTACGGAGTGGAGGTCTGTGATGACTGAGTGAATAAATAATGAGGAATGGCCGGCCTTTATTTATGGTGAAGGGGGAAGGTTTGGAAAGTAAAGAGCAAGATGAAAGTGTCTAAGCATACATGTTTGCTTAATGATTGAGCGAGTGCGTCACCTCTCTTTGAAGGGACACATGAGAGAGGAACAGCAGCTCCATAGTCCTCAGTTAGGAGAGGAAGCATAGTTGAATAGGTTTCTCAAATAAAAACACTTGTACCATCTCAAAATCTGGCAAGTGCGATATGATGCTTTGCAGGTGCAAATATTTGCCGTGTTTGGTGCACAAATATGCATGGTTAGTGAGGATTTTCCCAGAATGTCAGTAGCGCACCCTTTGGGAGTATCCTCTGGCCAGAAAGGTCAGGCACTCCTTTCCGGGTATGAGGTCAAGAAAACTTTGGGAAGCTTGCTCCAGTCATCTGCAGGCTTTAAAGATACCGAGGGAGCAAGGCTGTACAACATTCGGTCCCGGTTGGACAGAAATCTTTAGCAGAGACTTTTGATCACCCTTCACTGTGGGACCAGGATCCGCATACCTCTGTGCCTCTGACACCTTTTTTCTTTTTGTTCAGATCTTTTTTATTTGAGAATACAAAAAATACAAATGATATAAATGATACAATAATTACTAAAAATTCAAAATACAGAGGAGTGACACGAAACGCAGCGAAAATATAAAAGTAAATCACAGGCATACACATTAGGAAATGCAAAGTGTAAGAATGGCTCATTGAACAAAGGGAGACAGAAAATACAGCATTGGCGACTACAGTCGACACTTTCAATGGGGTGATAATATGTTCAGGTTACAATAGTGTTTCGAGGGAACATAAAATGGAACCTTATGGACACTTATCATTTGAGAACAATGTTCTTACCGGCCATCCATACTAAATTGAAGCCATGGAGCAGAGATAGGGGAGAGGTAAGGGGGGGGGGGGGTTAGGTAGCAGCAACATAATATCAAACAATATGTACAGGAGAAGACTGTTGGCTCATAGTACAGGCGTGAATAACCAGTGTGTTGTCATAGGCGTAGTGTGGGACAATTGATTTAAGGTGGGTCGTAGCAAAGCTCTAATGAGTCTAATAGACTCCATAATTTGGTATGAGGTTTTTGCCAAGTGGGTGAATGAAGGACGTCATTGTCAGCTCCCCTCAAGGACGTCAACCATTCCTGCCAGATTTTGAAGGAGACATCGGAAGCATTCTTCCAATTGCTGAGAACAACCTTGCAGGCAAGCGTCATCATGAGATCTAGAAGGTGTCTGTCGTTGTCTCTAGTTATGTTTGGATCAATCACCCCCAGCAGGACGTATGTGAAATACCTAGGTGGCCTATAATGGAAGGTACGTTGGATGTAGTTATAGATCTCATCCCAGAACTTTTGCATTAGCGGACAGTTAAAGAGCATATGTGCTAGGTCACCAGCTTCTGCCTTGCAGTTCCAACAGAGGGGATTATCTGTAAGATTGAGCTTGAAGAGTTTTTCTAGTGTCCAATATGACCTGTTTACTAGCATAAATTTGGTCTGCAATAGTATCGGGGATATTTTGTTATAGAAAGGCGTAAGGTGGATTTTATCCCAGTAAAGGGCCATGTTGGAATGGTTCGGTTCATTCTCCCAGTCCCGTTCACACTTCCTGTGTGCCTTCTGAGGCATAGGAGATAGGATCTTATAGATTTTTGATACCATATGGCCTTGTGACATGAGTTGGATCAATTTGTTGCAAAGTGTAGGGTTCTGTGATGGGATGTCTCTGGCAGAGATTAGTGCTTTAAGGCGTAGAAATTTGTAAAAATCAATTGGTTGGAGGTCAAATCGCGACTGTAAGGTGGCAAAAGGTAAAGGAGTGGTTCCTTCATAAATATCTTGCAGCAGATTCACACCCTTCTTGGACCAGTGATCCCAGTAAAGGAGTTGGCCCTCATCTTTTAAAGCTGGGTCGAACCAAAACGATGTTAAGTTAGATTTGGAAATTTTTATTTTTGCTTTACAATGTCTCTCCAGGTTGAGGAGTGCCCTTTTAGTGTTAAGGAATATATATTTAGAGTGAGGGAAGGCTGTGGCGTCCAAAGTCATTATGGCGGGGAGCGGTAGGTTGTTAATGATGGATTTTTCAACTTGCGTCCACACCGGTGTGTAGTCCTGGCAATTATGGAACCAATTTGTTCCCTGTTTGCATAAATAGGCTGTTTGGTAGCATCTAAAGTTTGGTAATCCTACGCCTCCTCTGTCTTTTGGCAGTTAAAGTTTACGTAAGGAGATTCTTGGTTTCTTATTTTGCCACAGGAAATCGTTAAAAATCTTATGTATCCTGGTAAGGAAATCTTGAGACAATTACATAGGCAACATGCTTATTAAATAATTGACAAGTGGTGTGATCATCATCTTTAGAGTTTCTACTCTACCCCACCAGGACAAGAATTTTGGGGACCAGCCGTCCAATAATGAGGAAATCTTTTTATATAAGACATGCTCGTTAGTTTTAAGAGTACTGATTAAATCTTTCTCGAATTCAATACCACGATATTTAAAGCTTTTTGTTTGCCAGCATAGTCCGGAATCACTCAGAATACCTTCATCGCCTATGTTGTTAAGCAATTTTACCTTAGTCTTGTCTTTATTAAGTTTGTATCCGGACACCTCAGCAAATTCCGCAATAGAGGACATCAGGGCCGGGATTGCTAATTCCGCGTTCTCAGAGACCACCAAGACGTCATCAGCGTACGCCGCAATTTTGACTGTGACATCTCCAAATCCTATGCCTTTAATTAGTTTGTTGTTTCGTAGAGAGTATAAGAAGGGCTCGATTGCTAACAGAAATAGTGAGGGAGAGAGGGGACAGCCTTGTCTTGTGCCTTGCTTCAGTTCGAATGAACTCGAAAGGCATCCACCTGCCCTGACTCTTGCAGAAGGGTTAGCATACAAGGCCATCACCATGCGGATGGAATTGGTTCCCAAATTAAATTTATGTAGTGTGGCCTCTAGGTAGGCCCAGTCGACCTTATCAAAGGCCTTCTCGGCATCAAGAGTTACAGCCACCGTAGGGGAGTTAGTCAATTTTGATTTTTCTAAGATGTGTGCAAGGGTTCGTGTATTGTCGCTGGACAATCTGTTTTTGAGGAACCCCACCTGCGATGGGTGTACCAGTTGGGGCAGCACCTTTTGAATCCTTTTGGCCAAAATCATGGCATAGATCTTACAGTCGAGATTGATCAGGCTTATCGGCCTGTAGTTTTTTGGGGACGTAGGGTCCTTCCCATCTTTGGGGAGGACAGCAATAATAGCCTCTGCAGGTGTGCCATGTACTTGCCCACTTGTGGCAAATTGCTCAAATAAATCTCTTAGTGGCTCCGTTAGGACAGGTGAAAAGCTTTTGTAGAATATCGCACTAAATCCATCAGGGCCCGGGGCTTTCCCAGTTTTAAGGGAGTTAATGGCTTGTATGATGTCTTCCAAGGAAATGGGGCGATTTAGTTTGTTTGGTGGAAGAGAAGGGAGTTTGCAATTATCTAGATAATGCCCCAACTTGGATTCGTTGATGTCTTTGTTTTTACTGTATAGATCGTTATAGAAATCTTTAAAGATTTCAGCAATTTTGTTTGGGTCTGAGTGTGGCGTCCCTAATTTATCAACGATACTCTTGATGGAAGTTTGTTGTAGTTTGAATTTTAGGTAGGATGCTAGGCTTTTATCCGCTTTATTGGTGTGACACAGCCTGAAGTTTTTGCGATGCTGAAGCCAAATACCTGCCCTATCACTGATTATTTTATTATATTCGTAGTTTTTATTCATTAGGTCATTGAAGACCAAGACGTCTCTAGAAACTATATGGCGTTGTTCTAGTGCTGTTATTTCCTCCTCTAGTCATGTTAGGGTGGAGTTAGCATCTCTATTCATGGCAGCTCTTATCTTAATTAACACCCCTCTAACAGTTGTTTTTAGGGCCTCCCCTCTCGTAAGATCCGTGGTGTCCGCTCTTTTGTTGTGGGTAAGATAGTCAGTGATGGCCTAAAAGGGCTCCAACTATGAGTCCCCTTTCTTTCCCCTCGGTGATTGTTCAAGGTAGAGGGAAAGACCGCCGGCGTTTCCCCAGCCGGCGGTCTTTCCCTCTACCGTGAACAATCACCGAGGGGAAAGAAATGGGACTCATAGTTGGAGCCCTTTTAGAATCACGAAAGGAATTCACCTCTCAGCTGCTATGCGACAAGATAGCTGATAGAGGCTGTGAAGACGATGTATGTCCAAGGCAGTGCTTAAAAAACGTAGTGCCTTGAAGAAGTTGCCAAAAAGTTAAGTGGCAATGAAACATGTCGGCAAGTGGAGTATGGTTGGATAAGTAGTAACCACACTCACTTTTTTAACATTCCACAACCAACATTAAGGAAAAAGAATAAAATTGGAGATCCGTGTTGCTTGTGGTATCTATGTTGTTTTGACTTTAATGTACGTCATTTGTGGTTTGTCTACACTGTATGTATTTACAGACACTATCTTTGTTTGTTAATTTGGACACATTTTCTTTGGCTTGATTGCACCAATGATGAGAACAGGGCAATCCTGGTGAGTACCTGCCAGGTTCCCGTTGGTGGTTCTCCCGTGAGGTGCCATCTCGCTCACATACACTTTTTCCTTTCTGTCTGAATGTGACACTTTGGTGTGTGTTTTTTGTCGTCTCACAGCTGTTATTTTAGGAAGAGGGCCTGGGCATTTTTAATCATGGCACAATATGGATGTATCTCCTACCCCATCAATTGAAAGAGGGGAGGTGTTTTGTAATGTTTTGCGATATATGATACACCATTAAGTTATAAATGTAATACAGTGCCTGGGGTATAGGTTCTTTTTTTGAAAAGTTGATGAGTGGAGGGCGGCCTATGACCCCTTTTCCCTCTGAGCTCCTTGTTGTTAGATATAACATAAAACTCCCTACCATCTTTTGACAATTTAGCAGAGACCCATCTGCCTTTAGTATCGGCATTGCTTTGCAGGACATCCATATTAGCTCTTTTGGCAATGAGTGTAAGGACCCCGTTTTTTTTACCCAAGGCATCAGACCCAATTGCCTCACTATACCATTTATTTTTCATTGAGTTAAATTGTGGCGAGTCGATTTTAGTCTCCTGAAGTAGTACGATGTCACCTTTCTGTTTGTGAAGATAGTCTAAGATTTTTCTCTTTTTGATTGGGTGGTTGATCCCTTTGACATTGAGCAAAACTATCTTGATAGCCTGTCTATTCGCTGCCATAGTAGGGGAGTGGATATGATGTGTCAAATCAAATCAAATCAATCAAAGTACTTTATTCGGTTAGAAATATAACCATAAAAGCAAAACACATAATATTACATTCACATGAAAAATGAAATGTCCAAAGATTTCAGTAAAAGACGTAATTCCCTAGTCACAAACCGTGCAAAACATTCAAGCTTATTGATTAACATAATATAAAAGCAAAAAGAGTGATAAAAAATTGTTACTACAGATAGAATTATGACAAACCTCTTTGGGTCTAAGAGGGCTGGATGGAAAAAAAAAAAATATATATATATATATATATATAATTCATTACAAGTTAGAATTTCCGTATAGATAATATCTATGTCTATACAATTTAATCCATCAAAGTTAAACCCGAGAGTAAGTCAAATTGATTAGAAGAGGGGATGATGTAACCACTCGATACGAAACCACTTCTGCCCAACAGGTGATTGCTCTGTACTTTTTGACTTGGCGAGGGGACGTATGATATTCTAGGGTAAAATTCACTTAGGCTCCAGATGGATATAGGGCCATCTCCTATTTGTGGCTGCCGTGATTGGAGATGTGGGACGACGTGTTTATTCCTGAATTTTACGAGTACCAAATCGCCCGCAATATCTTTTGGAAGAGGTCCTAGCCAGCCCACCATTCTGACACTTAGTATAGTACCATCGATGTTGGGTGGCAGAGGTCTATTTTTAGTTAGCCAGAACACAACCTTGTTTCTTAGGTCCTGTTGTCTTTCATTTTTCCCCTTTGTAAGTTCTGGTACTCCCGAGAGGACGCACACAAAAGGAGCGGCCTCCGGTGGCAAATGTAGGTGATTGGTTTTATATGACATATTGCCATGTTTAGCAGCTATCCACTTATGTAATATAGATTCTTTGTTCGGCCCTACTCTAGGGTAAGAACTCCGTACTGTTGTGGCTGCTTTCAAGATGTTTAAAGCTGTCCTATGTGAGGTTACTAATTGATTATGGGTGGTGTTACTTTGTGTGGTGGTTTTAGGCACTTCTGTGGGGGCTGGATGCTGTGGTTGAAAGGGTCCTGCCAAACATTTTATGAGTAATGAGTTGGCCTTAATCGCTTCCTCAACACCCGTGAGCCTATCCCCTAAGCTAATCATTTTTTTATCAGCGGGGATAATATTGATTTCATCATGTTTTCAATCCAGGCAAATAAAGTAGCCTGGATAGGTGCTTTAGAGGTGGCAGTGCTGGGAGTGTTGGGCAGTGGGGGACTTGCGTTTGGTTTTTGTTGCTTTGCCTGACTCCCCATTTGTTTAGCCCAATCTCGCTTCCTTTTAGCAGAAAAGACCTGAGGGGACACTGTAGATTGCGAGTTTACTTTTGCTTGTGCTAAAAGGGGAGTACCCTACAAGCTTTCAGTTAGTTGGGATGGTCTACTGGACTGAGGACTAGTGGTTGCTGTAGGGCAGGTAGGAGCACTAGTTTGCACACTTCCTGATTCCACAGAAGTGTACGTGGATTTGCATAGTTTGTTTAGCTCCTCCAGCAGTGATAATTCTGGAGCTGCATCGGCTGTCTGTGAGGGAGAACACCTACTGAAAGAACTATCCATGGCCAGGCCTCATTCTATTCTCTTTGGTTCACTGGCAATGGGGAAAGTTGCCCTCTTTATGTAGTAGTCCATCGTTCCCTTAAGCAAGTCACTCTGGGGGGAAATGTTTTTGGGGACCCCCTTGCAGGTCATGGCGTAACTAGCTTATATGGATTAACACGGGATCAGCATCCACCATCAGGAAATTGTTCGAGTGTCACTATATGGTGACACTTAGGAAGGCTCTGTAAGAAACTGGGGATTATCGATGGGTCTCTTTACCTTTTTTCTTTTTAGTTAAGTGCCAAAGAGGGTGTCCCGTCCCGGCCACCTCTGGCCTTTGATGGCCTTTGATGGCCCCGCCCTTGTCCCAGGCTTCTCCCAGCGCCGACCCGCGCGCGATCCCGCGACGCGGGGGCTGGGCTCCTTTTCAGGCGCCTGCTGGCGCAGGATTAGCGTGTGGTGGCGTGTTCTGCCGCTAGGACGTCTGGGCAATGGAGTCCTCAGGCTCCCCTCATGCTGCAGCCGCTGGGGTGGGCTAGCGGCGGCAGATGGGAGCACTGCTGCAATGACGGCAATGATGGACCCAGGAGTTCTGTGATCCCCCCGCTCCACCGGGGCTGGGCTCCTTTTCAGGCGACTCCTGGCGCAGGATTAGCGTGTGGCGGCGTGTTCCGCCGCTAGGACGTCAGGGCAATGGAGTCCTCAGGCTCCCCTCACGCTGCAGCCGCTGGGGTGGGCTAGCGGCGGCAGATGGGAGCACTGCTGCAATGACGGCAATGATGGACCCAGGAGTTCTGTGATCCCCCCGCTCCACCGGGGCTGGGCTCCTTTTCAGGCGACTCCTGGCGCAGGATTAGCGTGTGGCGGCGTGTTCCGCCGCTAGGACGTCAGGGCAATGGAGTCCTCAGGCTCCCCTCACGCTGCAGCCGCTGGGGTGGGCTAGCGGCGGCAGATGGAAGCACTGCTGCAATGACGGCAATGACGGACCCAGGAGTTCTGTGATCCCCCCGCTCCACCGGGGCTGGGCTCCTTTTCAGGCACCTCTGGTGCAGGATTAGCGTGTGGCGGCGTGTTCCGCCGCTTGGATGTCTGGACAATGGAGTCCTCAGGCTCCCCTCACGCTGCAGCCGCTGGGGTGGGCTAGCGCCGGCAGATGGGAGCACTGCTGCAATGACGGCAATGACGGACCCAGGAGTTCTGTGATCCCCCCGCTCCACCGGGGCTGGGCTCCTTTTCAGGGGCCTCCTGGCACAGGATTAGCGTGTGGCGGTGTGTTCCGCCGCTAGGACGTCTGGGCAATGGAGTCCTCAGGCTCCCCTCATGCTGCAGCCGCTGGGGTGGGCTAGCGGCGGCAGATGGGAGCACTGCTGCAATGACGGCAATGACGGACCCAGGAGTTATGTGATCCCCCCGCTCCACCGGGGCTGGGCTCCTTTTCAGGCGCCTCCTGGCGCAGGATTAGCATGTGGCGGCGTGTTCCGCCACTAGGACGTCTGGGCAATGGAGTCCTCAGGCTCCCCTCACACTGCAGCCGCTGGGGTGGGCTAGTGGCGGCAGATGGGAGCACTGCTGCAATGACGGCAATGACGGACCCAGGAGTTCTGTGATCCCCCCGCTCCACCGGGCTGGGCTCCTTTTCAGGTGCCTCCTGGCGCAAGATTAGCGTGTGGCGGCGTGTTCCGCCGCTAGGACATCTGGGCAATGGAGTCCTCAGGCTCCCCTCACACTGCAGCCGCTGGGGTGGGCTAGCGGCGGCAGATGGGAGCACTGCTGCAATGACGGCAATGACGGACCCAGGAGTTCTGTGATCCCCCCGCTCCACCGGGGCTGGGCTCCTTTTCAGGGGCCTCCTGGCACAGGATTAGCGTGTGGCGGTGTGTTCCGCCGCTAGGACGTCTGGGCAATGGAGTCCTCAGGCTCCCCTCATGCTGCAGCCGCTGGGGTGGGCTAGCGGCGGCAGATGGGAGCACTGCTGCAATGACGGCAATGACGGACCCAGGAGTTATGTGATCCCCCCGCTCCACCGGGGCTGGGCTCCTTTTCAGGCGCCTCCTGGCGCAGGATTAGCATGTGGCGGCGTGTTCCGCCACTAGGACGTCTGGGCAATGGAGTCCTCAGGCTCCCCTCACACTGCAGCCGCTGGGGTGGGCTAGTGGCGGCAGATGGGAGCACTGCTGCAATGACGGCAATGACGGACCCAGGAGTTCTGTGATCCCCCCGCTCCACCGGGCTGGGCTCCTTTTCAGGTGCCTCCTGGTGCAAGATTAGCGTGTGGCGGCGTGTTCCGCCGCTAGGACATCTGGGCAATGGAGTCCTCAGGCTCCCCTCACACTGCAGCCGCTGGGGTGGGCTAGCGGCGGCAGATGGGAGCACTGCTGCAATTACGTCAATGACGGACCAAGGAGTTCTGTGATCCCCCCGCTCCCCCGGGGCTGGGCTCCTTTTCAGGCGCCTCCTGGTGCAGGATTAGTGTGTGGCGGCATGTTCCGCCGCTAGGACGTCTGGGCAATGGAGTCCTCAGGCTCCCCTCACGCTGCAGCCGCTGGGGTGGGCTAGCGGCGGCAGATGGGAGCACTGCTGCAATGACGGCAATGACGGACCCAGGAGTTCTGTGATCCACCCGCTCCACCGGGGCTGGGCTCCTTTTCAGGCGCCTCCTGGTGCAGGATTAGCGTGTGGCGGCGTGTTTCGCCGCTAGGACGTCTGGGCAATGGAGTCCTCAGGCTCCCCTCACGCTGCAGCCGCTGGGGTGGGCTAGCGGCGGCAAATGGGAGCACTGCTGCAATGACAGCAATGACGGACCCAGGAGTTCTGTGATCCCCCCACTCCACCGGGGCTGGGCTCCTTTTCAGGCACCTCCTGGCGCAGGATTAGCGTGTGGCGGCGTGTTCCGCCGCTAGGACGTCTGGGCAATGGAGTCCTCAGGCTTCCCTCACGCTGCAGCCGCTGGGGTGGGCTAGCGGCGGCAGATGGGAGCACTTCTGCAATGACGGCAATGACGGACCCAGGAGTTCTGTGATCCCCCGCTCCACCGGGGCTGGGCTCCTTTTCAGGCGCCTCCTGGCACAGGATAAGCGTGTGGCGGCGTGTTCCACCGCTAGGACGTCTGGGCAATGGAGTCCTCAGGCTCCTCTCACACTGCAGCCGCTGGGGTGGGCTAGCGGCGGCAGATTGGAGCACTGCTGCAATGACGGCAATGACGGACCCAGGAGTTCTGTGTCAAATTTCATGTTACATGTAATGTGACATGCATGGGGTGTTATATTCCTAACAGCGGTAGGGACAAGGCACCACACTATGAGTATATGGCTATGTGTGTGCTCACTACAAGTACCGTCTTTGTTACAGAATTGTTGAGTCTTGCTGCCGGAGTACAGAGAGAGAGAGGGAAGTGTAAACAAAAGCGAAAATGAATACAAGGGAAAAGTCATAAATACTACTACTAATGAAACCAAGAACCCCACCCAACCCGCCCATAACCCAAACCCACCCTCCCCACTCCAAAAATGCAATAAGGACATGGCGACCAGGGAGAAGTAACCAAACCGGTCTCTCCCCCCCCCGTGGCGTTTACATATTTAACCTGCTTACCGAGTCAACAGTACATCTTAAGCGTAAGCAGTTAATCGGAACATAGGAACAATGGAGCATCAGGAACATGTCAGGAACATGTCATAGGAGCACCACTTCAAACTGACCTACATAGTTAGCAATTCTATTCTGAGAGCATCAATGTAGCACCAGACGCTCAGTACAAGGAACATTGGAACATTAGAACATTGGAACAATGGAACAACAGGAGCCTGTCAGAAACAACTATTCGGAGCACCACTTCAAATTAGCCTACATAGTTAACAAATCTATTTTGAGAACATCAATGTAAGCACCAGGCGCTCAGTACATAGGAACATTGGAACCTTAGAACACCAGGAACATGTCCCCAGAGCATCACTTTGAACTAGCCTACATAGTTAACAATTCTATTTTGAAAACATCATTATAAGCACCAGGTGCTCAGTACAACATCTCTAGGTTCTTTTAAGACCATTTAAGACCATTTAAAACAACACTAGGCCATTTAAGATGTAGTGTTGTTTCCGTTTAGGCTAAATCTGGAGACCCAAATGGCACGTAGAGCTAATGTATGTGCTAGCCGGTTTTTAATACTTCACCCAGAAGGCCAACTATATCCTCAACAGAGAGAGGATAACAAGTATATGAAACTAAGTGAGTGAAGCTTGATCTAGTGGTGTATCATGGACGCTTGTGACTTACCACGACCCAATCCCCTATATGCATATACATGTATACAGGATTAGCCACCATTATTCCTATTAGAAATTATTGCAACCATAGCCATTTCAACCACAGTGATCATTGTAGAGCGTTATCTTGTGCTCGCAGACATTTTAGTAGGTGAGAGAAATGTTTGTCCTACCAATCCCCTAGCCAAAGTTATGACATATGACATTGGTGTACATGAAGACAGGCACAGAACCTGGAACGTAGATTGTTCAACGTACTTCAAATTCTTCTCTCAACTACTTATCAACTCCCAACAGGTAAGGGTAGCGCCAGACTGGTTTGTAGTGGGCTCATCTATTTACTGCGCTGGGTGACACTGATCATGGGAGCTAGGTCCGTCTGGCCGGGTACTTGCCGCTGCAGCAGCATCCATCTTTGAGTCTTCCGGGCCATCGAGAAATTTCTTTAGGTGTAAAGGGTCTGTGAAGATTTGTGGCACTCCCTGAATCATTACACAAAAGCGTGCAGGGCCAACGAAACCATATTGATATTCAAGTGAACGAAGTCGTGGTCGAAGGGCAAGGAAGTATTTCCTCAGGTTGACCGTTTCCTTACAGTAATCCTGGGAAATGTATATGTTGCTGTTCTTCCAGAGAATGTGATTATGTTTGCGCATGAACATTAAGATTTGCTCCACGTGCTGATACCTCAACGGTTTGCAGACAATTGGTCTAGGACCTCTTTGCTGGTGTGTGATACGGCCAGGGACCCTGTGGGCTCGATCGAACTCCAGCGGAGCGTTGAAGGAGAGATTTGTGGCTTGAGGAAACCAAGACTCCAAGAAAGAAATGCATGATCCATCTTTATCTTCTGCTCCTTCCGGAATCCCAAATATCCGCAGGTTCCCCCTTCGGTTCCTGTCTTCCAACTCCGAGAGGCGCCGTGACATGGATGTTGTTGATAGGGAAAGATCTTTAAGAGATTTGTTCACTTTTACTTCTGAGTCCCCAAGTCGACTAATCCTGCACTCAGTTTCAGCAAGCCTTGTATTAGTGTCTTTAGTGTCTTGTCTTACTGCCGCAATTTCCTCCCTGGTAGATTTCGTGATTTCGTGGACTTCTGCGAGTTTGAGGAGTATTGTGTCCAGCGTCGCATTTATGTCACGCGCCCCTTTGGTTGGTGAAATTGGATTCGGTGGTTCGGCTTTCAACCTTTTGAGATTTTTAGCTTCCTTTTCCCCCATGATTTGTGATTATTCCACTTCAGGCACTCAGTGATTGCGTCAGATAGTGGTGGAACTGTTATTGGACGTTGCCTGCCGCACGTTTGTTGAGCGTAGATGCGTTCTCAGTAGGTATAGTAGTAGTATGTGTTAATAGCCTGGAAGTTGAGACAGAAGTTACACCTGTTTGACTATAGCCTTGCGGCTCGTGTGCATCATGTAAGTACAGTTGTATCACCTCAATTACCACAACCAGTGACACAAAAACAGCACTCAGATCATGATCTTATTCATAACAGAATGTCGGAGAGTGAGCATTGTCTTCAGATGGGCGACCAATGTCCTCACAGTGAAATGTAGGGTCAAAGGATATAATTTGAGACCTCAAGGAACATTAACAATTCAGAATGTCCCAAACGTCGGCCATCTTGGAGTCAGGCAAGGCAGAAGGTGGATTAATTCCCTATTCTCTGCAGTATATTAGCAGTTTACAGATATACAGATCATCTGGTATTCATATTATCTTGTATAAAGGCCACAAACGACAGGAAATAGACTTGATCTTAATCAGGCACACATGGGTGTTAAGAGAGACTAAGGAGCATGGCAGCGTCATGTAATCAAATTGCGGTGGTCCAGGTGCACTAAAAGAGCAGCCCACGCCCTGGCCATGTGTTTGTTTCATCTGCGCGCTCTATGGTCTTGTCATGCACTATGTATCTTCAGCGCTCGAGGGCCCATTATTTATCTGCTTTTCTGGGACAGGCCGATGTGGTTCTGGACGGCCGCCATTTTGTCCTTAGCCAGCGCGGTGCCTGCTTTATTCAGCAGCGATCCAAAACGACCATTTTTTCCCCTAGAACATGTCTCCGGTGTCAGGGCTGCGTTGAGGATCGCGGTCTCGCCAGTAGGTTCCGAGGCTTCTCCTGGCAGCTCAGCGGTGCGAGCAGAGTTCCGCGTCGGTGACCATGCGGCTTCAGAAGTCGAATGGCATGCAGGCGTCTAATGCAGCAACACTGATTTCCGTGGACCACCAGCAGGTTCCCGATATATTCCGCCACCTTACTGCACCGGTTATAGTCGGCGGTATCCGCAGGGAAGCATTAGAAACACTTTATAGGATCGGCGCCACGGGAGGAGAGAAAGGCTTAAGCGGCCATCTTCTCCGGCGTCCAAGCCACGCCCCCTTCTCTGACACCTTTTTTTGACCTCTGAATACCACCATCTCGTTACCCCTCAAATGTTCTCTTCTGGTACCCTAGCTTTGATAGTGTACCAACCATGTTTCAAGCATTTGATTGACCACAAACACCCTTCCTTTCTGTCCTCCATTCACATTTCATCAGTAACTCAGTTGCTTCTGTTGCTGTTTAGTCTCAAGTGACGGTTTTTATGCACATTGATTGAGTATGTATACAGGGACTTACCGCTCTGTACAGTCCCTCACTGCACACATAGACTACATTTCTTTAAATCATAAATACATGTTCTGCATAACAGTAAGGCCTGGACTTACCTCTGTGGATTATGCCCAGAAGGAGGACAAATAAATTGAAGAGCACGCCAAACTCTCTACAGACTCTGCCAATCAATGCACTGCTGCCTATTTGCATGCCATGATTATTCTCTATGACCCATCCAACCATTTGCTGCAGGTACCCTCGCCCTGCCCCATTCGTCTACTCTACTCCCCCTATATTTAGCAAATGTTAGTGCTCTCAGATTTCATAGCGGGAAGCTCTATACTATCTGTTTGCAATAAAAAATTCCCACGGGTCCCTATGACATTCCACACGGAGGGGAGGAGAGGCAGAAAATTCTTGGGGAGCCCCGCCTGCAAAAATACCACTGCCATCTCCTTGTTGTACCTTTCAATACCATAACCGCAGTAGGATTGTATGGTGCCCCCTTCTGTATGGTAATTTAAACTGTCACAAACCTGTTCCTCCCCCTAAACCCACCTCTAGCCCCTATCCTTTTTGGGGTGCACCCCATAAGGGAGGAGGGGAGCAATAAAATCTAAGTATAGCCCCCCAGAATTTCCCAGAAGCCATGTCATTCTGTGCCCCCATCGCCCTTCGGAGTGCACCCCAAAACCCTTTTAATACTGCCACAAGCAATGTCAGTATGGCCTGTATGTCCCTTATAGTTACTACTGCACAGGTACAGACCACCACGGAACTATAGCTCAGTGGCAAGTTGTTAGATCTGAGGGTCTCTAGTTGGCAATGATATTCACCTTTGTCCAAATAGGGACCCTTACTTCTAAGTCAGGATAAGGGGATTATACTCCTTAATAACCCCTGCTCACCCCCTTGGTAGCTTGGCACGAGCAGACAGGCTTATCTCAGAGGCAGTGTGTTAAGCATTTGTGAAAAGACACAGTAATACAGTGAAAACACTACAGATGGACTCAACACAGGTTTTATAAAAATAAGTATTCTTTATATAGACTTAACACAAGACCACAAACGACAAAAATCCACAATACTACACTTAAGATTACTTAAAAGATGATTAAAGTCTCTTAGGTCAAGTTGTTGGAAGGTGCGACAAAGTTCTCAACAAAGTACCTGGATGCGTAACGCAAAGTGAACAAAAGTCTCGCAAAAGGGGAGATGCGTCAGTTCCGTGACCAGGGGGAACGGTTGCGTCCTTCCTCAATGCTTGTGCAGAGTAGGGAACTCGTTGTGAGCCTTACCGGTGCGGAGGTGATACGTAGATTCTTGGCCTGCGGGTCCGTTGCGGTGCGCAAGATGGCACCTTGAGGCGCTGCGATGATCCGGTTGCGATGCGAGAAGATGGCGCCCTTGATGCGGCGATGCGATGACGATGCGATGACGCCCTGGCAGCCTTGCGACGACTTTGTACTTTGGTGCCGCGAAAAGCCCTGCGACACCCTTCTTCGGTGATGCGATGGCGACTCTCACAATGGCGTCACGCTTCTCCGGTGATGGGACAGCAGGCAGCTTCGATGAACACACGCTTCCAGGGAGATGCGGCGAAGGCTCGCTTCCCCAGCGTTGTGATGATTTCAGCTGCGACGGTGACACCCTTCTTCTCGATGCGTCACGCTTCCAGCTCCCAGCGGCATGCAAGTGACTGCAGTCAGAATTCCCAGCAAGGAAATTCAGGAGGGAGCTGGAGGTGAAGTCTTTTGTCCCTGAGACTTCAGGCAAGCACAGTTCAAGCCCTTGGAGAATATTCTGTAGATGAAAGTCCTTACAATGTTGCTTCTCCTTTCCCTTGGCAATGAAGCAACCACTGCAGGCCAACCCAGCAAACAGCAAACGGGCAGAGGGGCAGTCTATAATCCTGCAACTTCCTTGGTTCTTCTCCTTGGTAGAAAGGTTTCTTGTTCCAGAAGTGAATTAATTTCTTGAGATCAGGGTCCCAACATTTATACCCCAAAATCCTTTGTTCTCTGAAGGCAGAGAGGCCTCTGCCTAGTCCAAACCAGTTCCTGAGCACTTTGTTTACATGACTCTCTTCTTCCTTTCACTGTGCAGGGCAGAGATATCAGCCGCCCCACAGGAGGTAGAGCCAGCAGAGGGGAGGGAAGATACAGCTCTGGAGCACTCTGTTGACATGATTCCTCCTTTCACAGTGCAGGGCAGAGACATCAGACAAGCCACAGGAGGTGGAGCCAGCATTGTCGAGGGAAGGCCCAGATATCTCTATTCACCACTGGGCTGCCCCAGCCTGTCTCCTGGAATCCCCCAGCCATGTCACTCACAAACCCAGACAAGGAATACACCACCCAGCAGAGGCAGGCCTGGATAGTTAGGCAAGAAAATACCTACTTTCTAAAAGTGGTATTTTCAAACACAGAATATTAAAACCAACTTTACTAAAATATGTATTTTATTATTCTGAGTTCAGGCATACTAAATTCGAATTTCTAGCATGTTCCCTGAGTCAGTTAGGATTATAAGAATGTAATAATCTAACTGCCCATTCTGGCCTATGAGAACTGGTAGCCTTCAATAGTGAGAAACGAAAAGGGCTGTAATTCACTATTAGAACATGCTACACACATCAGAGCATGTCCTACCTTATACTTACAATGCACCCTGCCCTTGGGCCTACCATAGGGGTGTCTAATATGAGGCAAAGGGAAGGTTTAGGGACTGGCAAGTGGGTGCACTTGGCCAAGTTGACATGGCAGTGCTAGACTGCATATAGGCCTTGCAATGCAGGCCTGAGACACACTTTACAATCTGCTTCTGTGGGTGGCACAACCGGTACTGCAAGCCCACCAGCAGCATTTGATTTACAAGCCCTGGGCACACATGGTGCACTGTACTAGGGGCTGACAGATAAATCAAATAACCCAATCATGGAATCCAATTAGTATATCAATTTAACCTAGGGAGCACTTGCACTGTGGCACTGATTAGCAGTGGCACAGTGCCCAAAGCATAAAACCAGCAAAAACATATCAAAACAGAGGAGGCAATCCGTCAAAAATGGAAGGGAGACTCACGCCAATGATGCCGGGTCTAACACGTGTCCCCTCCAGCTGAAATGTGGGGAGAACTACCCTTTCCCTTGGGAGTTCTCTTCACTAAGGCGGAAAAATCGGGACAGACCATCAGCGTTGGCGTGTTCTGTAACAGGACGGTGTTCCACCGTAAAGTCCATACCCTGTAGGGAAATGGACCACCTCAACAACTTTGAATTCTCACCCCTCATCTGCATCAGCCATCTGAGGGGTCTGTGGTCGGTCTGAACCCGGAAGTGAGTCCCAAACAAGTATGGTCTCAACTTCTTCAGCGCCCAGACCACAGCAAATGCCTCACACTCAATTGCACTCCACCTCTGTTCCCGGGGAAGTAACCTCCTACTGATGAAGGCTACAGGTTGGTCTAGACCCTCTTCATTAATCTGTGATAAAACAGCCCCCACACCATGGTCTAAAGCGTCTGTCTGTACAATGAATTCTTTGGAGAAGTTGGGCGCCTGAAGCACGGGTGCTGTGCACATGGCAGTCTTCAGGGCGTCAAAAGCCTTCTGACAGGTGTCAGTCCAGTTCACTTTCTTGGGCTGCTTCCTGGCAGTCAGCTCAGTCAACGGTGCAACAATGTTGCCATACCCCTTAACAAACCTCCTGTAGTAACCCGTGAGTCCTAAAAAGGCTCTCACCTGTGTCTGAGTCTTTGGGGGTTCCCATGCCAGGTTGGTATCAATCTTGGGTTGTAGGGGCACCACCTGGCCACTTCCTACCTGGTGACCCAAGTACACAACGGAGCCCTGCCCGATCTGGCACTTACTTGTCTTGATCGTGAGGCCTGCCTTGCGCAGTACCATCAACACTTCCCAGAGGTGCTGCAGATGTTCTTCCCAACTGGCGCTGAACACTGCAATGTCATCCAGGTAGGCGGCACTGAAATCCTCCAGTCCAGCCAACACCTGATTGACCAACCTCTGAAAGGTTGCAGGGCCATTCTTCATCCCAAGGGGCATAACCCGGAATTGGTAGTGCCCATCTGGTGTGGAGAATGCTGACCTCTCCTTAGCCCCATCGGTCAAGGCTATCTGCCAGTACCCAGACATCAAATCAAATGTACTGAGGTACCGTGCAGCTCCTAACCGATCTATGAGCTCATCAGCTCTGGAGATGGGGTGTGCATCAGTCCTGGTGACGGAATTGAGCCCTCTGTAGTCCACACAGAACCGTAGTTTGGGTGTGGCACCCGGCGAGGCAGCCTTTGAGACCAAGACCGGTCTGTTTGAGGACTCAATGACCCTTAAAGCAAACATCTTGGAGATTTCCTCCTTAATGTAAGCCCTAACCTTGTCAGTCACTCTGAAAGCCTTGTGCTTCACAGGAGGCCTGTCGCCAGTGTCCACATCATGGACGCACGACTCTCTGACACCAGGAACCAAGGAAAATAGATCAGAGAATTGCCCCAACAGCTGGTGACAATCTTGCTGCTGATCAGGGGTCAGTGTGGCAGAGCGGCTGACACCATCCACTAACCCATCTTGCTTTGTTGCAGACAGGAGGTCAGGAAGAGGCTTGGTCTCCTCCTCCATTCCATCATCTGTTGCTCTGAGCATGCCCACTTCGGACCTTTTTAAGTGGGGCTTCAGGCGGTTCACATGCAGGAGCCGCAAGGGGTTCCTGGGAGTCCGCAAGTTCACCAGATAAGTGACATCACTCTTGCGCTCCACCACCTCATATGGACCGGTCCACCTGTCCTGGAGCACACAAGGCTCTACAGGGGCCATGACCCAAACTTTCTGTCCAGGCTGAAGCTCAATCAGAGTGGCATTCTGATCGTACCACCGCTTCAATTCCTCCTGGCTGGCTTCCAGATTCGCCTGAGCGAGATCTCTGAATTGCCTAGTTTGGTTCCTGAAGGCCAGCATGTAACTATACACATCCTGGGGAGGTTTCCTGGGAGATTGCTCCCAGTCTTCCTTGACCAAACTCAAAGGTTCTCTTACCGGGTGACCATACAAAAGCTCAAAGGGGCTGAACCCTAGAAACTTCTGTGGCAACTCTCGGTAGGCAAACAGAAGGCATGGCAAGAGGACGTCCCACTTATGCCTCATTGGTTCCTCAAGACCCATGATCATGCCTTTGAGGGTCCGGTTGAATCTGTCAACCAGCCCATTATCTTGTGGGTGGTAAGGAGTGGTGAACTTGTAGGTAACACCACACTCCTTCCACAGAGACTTCATATAATTGGAAACGAAGTTTGTACCTCGGTCAGACACAACCTTTCTGGGGAACCCCACACGGGAAAAGATCCCCATCAGTGCACGTCCCACCACAGGGGACGTCACTGTCCTGAGCTGAATGGCTTCCGGGCACCGGGTAGCATGGTCCACCAAGACCAGGATAAACGTGTTGCCCATGACTGTCTTGGGGTCCAGTGGCCCCACAATGTCAATGCCCACCTGTTCAAAGGGGGTACTGACTACAGAGAAACGTTGGAGAGGGGCCTTGTGCCTCCTTCCACTTTTCCCACTTGCATGACAAGTTTGACAGGTCCTACAATGAGTATCTGAACTCTTCTGCATCTGGGGTCAATAAAAGTGAGAGACAAGCCTTTTAGAGGTCTTGTTCTGCCCCAGATGACCATCTAAAGGAACACCATGAGCCAAACGCAGTAGGAAGACTCTGAAGCGCTGGGGTATCACCGGCAGACGGGCTGACCCAGGCTCAGCAACCTTAGGCTTGCTATACAGGAGACCATTCTCCCAGTAGATCCAATGTGATCCAGACTGATCACCTGCTGCCTGGTGTATTGCCTGGTGCCTCAAACCCACAAGAGAAGGGCACTTCTTCTGCTCTTCACAAAATTCCTCCCTGGAGGGACCCCCTTCTTGCTGCCAATGAGTCAGCTCAGGTAGGTTCCCCAGTTCAGAAACTTGCTCCCCTGTAGGTTCCAGGGCATCCCCCTCAAGGTCTGCCTCCTCCTGGACTGTGGGAACAATGGGGGATGGTTTCCCATGCCCCTACCTCTTCTGTTTAAGGTAGGTCCCTGGGCCATACTTTCAGGTTCCAGGGTCTCTTGAACACCCTTAGCTGCCATAGACTGAGTGGTCACACATGCCCACTCAGGCAGATCCAACATCTCTAAATGCGCCTTCCTCTCCACCTTAACGCAAGAGGAGCTTTCTAAATCATTGCCTAGCAGACAATCAACAGGCATGGATGGCCTCACAGCTACTTTAAGAGTACCAGAGACCCCCCCACTCAAAGGTAACTTGAGCCACCTTGCAATGGCTCTCTGTGTTGTCAGCGGCAACAACTGGGAAGAATGCATGAGGGACTACCTGCTCATCAGCTGTCACGCTTGCTCCTGTGTCTCTCAGAGCCTCCACTCTATGGCCATTGATGGTTACCCACTGTTTGTATTTCTTAGTGTTTCTTTGTGTTATCAGGCATCTGAGTTCTAGGGACCATCTCAAAGTCTCCTAATGAGACAAGGGACATTTCTGCGGGACCCCACCCACCTTGGGTACCCATCTCCTCCCCACCCAGGGCTACACTGGCCATCTGACGGGGTGGTGCACGGGGTAGCACATACTGTCCTTTCTAAGGACACTGGGGATCATACCAACGGTGTCCCACCTGCTTACACTGAAAGCAGGTAACAGGCCCCCTATGAACAGGTTTACCTGTCGGGGTCCTGACTTCTTTTTAGGGGGAGGCTGGGAACCCTTACCTTGGTTCCCTTGGGAATTACTTTGGGGACCTTTTTAGAACTCCCTCTGTTTACCCTTGTCCCCCCACTCTTCTGCTGGGGACCCTGCCCACCTTTGGCGGAGTCTCCCACAAGACCCTTGTGGACCCTGGTACTGATCAAACGGTCCGCTTCTTCAGCAAGCTTTCTAGGATTAGTCAACTTGCTATCAATAAGGTGCTGGCGTAGCTTTGGAAAACAATTAGCAGATAAGCACTCCCTAGCAATCAAATCATGGAGCGCTTGAAAATTATCAACATTGCTACCTGTCACCCAACCATCCATAGCACTGCAAAAGAAAGACACATATTCTACCCAAGTGGTTCCCTCCAGTTTCTTACAATTCCTGAACCTCTGTCTATAGAGTTCTGGAGTTAACCCATACATTGTCATCAGTGCTGCTTTCATGTGGGGATAAGACATCCTATGCTCACTGGGTAGGTCTAACAAAGTATCCCTCCCCTCAGTCAGAAAGCGGCACCACAACCCCGCTCCCCATTCCTTCTCAGGGACCCAGTGGGCCAACATTGCTATCTCATAGGCTGAAAACCACTGACCAATATCTCCACCTTTGTGAAAATCCTTGATGACATCCTTGGGAATATGTACCCTGCCTTCTGAAGGCACAGATGGTGCGCTGCCACCAGAGGGATTGATTTCTAAGCCCTTGGCCTTGATCTCTAACACCCTCAACATCCTCTCATGCTCCATTCTCATTCTCTCCCTTTCCAAAGACAACCTATTATTTTCTGTTTCCCTCTGACTCTCCGTCTTAAGCTTAGCCATCTCCAGCTTGTGTGCCCTACTTCTCTTCCTGTCTTCCAACTTTCTGGGGGACAGGTCTTTGGAAGAGATGCTGCTGCCAGGTGGGGACGGTACCCCTCCGCTGGCTGGTAACACTGGCCTATCAATTCGCCCATCTGCATCCCCAACAGGCTCTACCACAAGATCAGGGACATTTCTTGCTTCTACCCAGGCCCTCAGTGCCTTTTGGTAGTCTTCCTTTTTAGAAATGCCTGGTGTAGCAACTTTCAATTTACTTCAGAGATACTTGAGCTGTTTCACATTGTAAGTTTTCAACCTCTTTTCCTCAAAATCAAGATCCATAGATGCAACAGATGCTGGTTTACTCATGGTAGTAAAAATTGGGAGTTTTCAGGAAGAAACTAACAGTCCAAGGAAAAAGGATTCTAAAAAAAAGTATGTGGTCGCGTTTGGTCTGCACTCACTAGTAATGTACACCAATTACTGTATATAAAACATAATGCAAGGTCCAAATCCTCACCGCTGACCACCAATGTTAGATCTGGGGGTCTTTAGTTGGCAATGGTATTCACCTTTGTCCAAATAGGGACCCTTACTTCTAAGTCAGGATAAGGGGATTACACTCCTTAATAACCCCTGCTCACCCCCTGGTAGCTTGGCACGAGCAGACAGGCTTTTCTCAGAGGCAGTGTGTTAAGCATTTGTGAATATACACAGTAATAAAGTGAAAACACTACAGATGGACACAACATAGGTTTTTATAAAAAATAAGTATTCTTTATATAGACTTAACACAAGACAACAAACGACAAAAATCCACAATACTACACTTAAGATTACTTAAAAGATGATTAAAGTCTCTTAGTTCAAGTTGTTGATAGATGCGACAAAGTTCTCAACAAAGTACCTGGATGCGTAACGCAAAGTGAACAAAAGATCGCAAAATGGGAGATGTGTCGGTTCCGTGATCCAGGGGAACGGTTGCGTCCTTCCTCAGTGCTTGCGCAGAGAAGGGGGCTCGTCGTGAGCCTTACCGGTGCGGAGGTGATGCGTAGATTCTCGACCTGCGGGCCCGTTGCGGTGCGCAAGATGGCGCCTTGAGGCGATGCGATGGTCCGGTTGCGATGCGAGAAGATGGCGCCATTGATGCAGCGATGCGTTGACGTTGCGATGACGCCCTGGCAGCCTTGCGATGACTCTGTACTTTGAAGCCGCGACAGGCACTGCGACACGCTTCTCCGGTGATGCGATGGCGACTCTCACGATGATGTCACGCTTCTCCGGTGATGCGACAGCAGGCAGATTCGATTAACACACTCTTCCAGAGAGATGCGGCGAAGGCTCGCTGCTCCGGCGTTACGATGATTTCAGCTGCGGCGGCAACACGCTTCTTCTCGATGCGTCACGCTTCCAGCTCCCAGCGGCACGCAAGTGACTGCAGTCAGAATTCCCAGCAAGGAAATTCAGGAGGGAGCTGGAGGTGAAGTCTTTTGTCCCTGAGACTTCAGCAGGAGGCAAGCACAGTACAAGCCCTTCGAGAATATTCTGTAGATGAAACTCCTTACAAAGTTCCTTCTCCTTTCCCTTGGCAATGAAGCAACCACTGCAGGCCAACCCAGCAAACCGCACACTGGCAGAGGGGCAGTCCAAACTCCTGCAGCTTCCTTGGTTCTTCTCCTTGGTAGCAAGGTTTCTTGTTCCAGACGTGATCTAATTTCTTGGGATCAGGGTCCCAATATTTATACCCCAAAATCCTTTGTTCCCTGAAGGCAGAGAGGCCTCTGCCTAGTCCAAACCAGTTCCTGAGCACTTTGTTTACATGACTCTCTTCTTCCTTTCACTGTGCAGGGCAGAGACATCAGCCGCCCCACAGGAGGTGGAGCCAGCACATGGGAGGGAAGGTACAGCTCTGGAGCACTCTGTTGACATGATTCCTCCTCTCCTTTCACAGTGCAGGGCAGAGACATCAGACAAGCCACAGGAGGTGGAGCCAGCATTGTAGAGGGAAGGCCCAGCCCTATTCAGGTCCCAGGTGCAACTCCTCCCTCCCACCTAGATGCAGATATCTCTATTCACCACTGGGCTGCCCCAGCCTGTTTCCTGTAATCCCCCAGCCCTGTCACTCACAAACCCAGACAAGGAATACACAACCCAGCAAAGGCAGGCCTGGATAGTTAGGCAAGAAAATACCTACTTTCTAAAAGTGATATTTTCAAACACAGAATATTAAAACCAACTTTACTAAAAGATGTATTTTATTATCCTGAGTTCAGGCATACTAAATTCGAATTTCTACCATGTTCCCTGGGTCAGTTAGGATTATAAGAATGTAGTAATCTAACTGCCCATTCTGGCTTATGAGAACAGGTAGCCTTCAATAGTGAAAAGCGAAAAGGGCTGTAATTCACTATTAGAACATGCTACACACATCAGAGCATGCCCTACCTTATCCTTACAATGCACCCTGCCCTTGGGCCTACCATAGGGGTGTCTAATATGAAGCAAAGGGAAGGTTTAGGACTGGCAAGTGGGTGCACTTTGCCAAGTCGACATGGCAGTGCTAGACAGCATATAGGCCTTCCAATGGCAGGCCTGAGACACACTTTACAACCTGCTTCTGTGGGTAGCATAACCGGTACTGCAAGCCCACCAGCAGCATTTGATTTACAAGCCACACTGTACTAGGGGCTGACAGATAAATCAAATAACCCAATGATGGAATCCAATTAGTATATCAATGTATCCTAGGGAGCACTTGCACTGTGGCACTGATTAGCAGTGGCACAGTGCCCAAAGCATAAAACCAGCAAAAACATATAAAAACAGAGGAGGCAATCCATCAAAAATGGAAGGGAGACTCACGCCAATCATGCCAGGTCTAACACAAGTCTTGTGCCTTTGGTGGCAAAGGTTCTCACAAGATAGGGGTTCAAATCCTGCCAAAGCTCCCAACATATCCTAAGGTGCTAAAATTTCAAACTGTGCTTTTTATTTTCATTTGCTAAGTTTATTTTCACGTTGAAAAATAGAGGAGAAAAGTGGCCACTCTTTTTGGAATGTGCAGCACCCCAACATTTAAAACATTTTCCCTTGTGACCTCCCATCAACCCCCTTTTTCTCAAGTTGGGGAAATAGAGGAAAAGCCTTATCTTTCTTTATTAATGTGTTGATTATTTGTCCTTGAAATTTGATGTATTTTACAGTGCAAATGTGGCCTCGGGGGGTAACACTGAGCACAAGAATGCGAGGAAGGTGCTACACTGAGAGTAAAATACATTGGATGGTGGTGATTTTTCATTTTGGTGTGATCCAATATCTCAAATCAGGGGTTTAGTGACTGTGAGGTTGGTAAGGAATAAAGGTCATTTACAAGCTCCGACTAATAAAATCCTGGGTAAAGTTTGAGGCAAGTTAAACTCCCTTTATTATGTGCAACAAGAAGCTAGATAGGTTGATATCTTCAGGAGGCAGAAAAGGGCATAGTCAGCCCTTTGCTCTAGCAGGTCTGCATCAAGCCTGCTGCAGCAGGTGAGGTACTGGAGCATCACAGCACTGGGCTGGTCTGGGCTGGGCTTTTAAACATCCCCTTCCTTCTTTTGAACGAAGCCCTTGAACACCCTTGAACGCCTGTGTTCTATATAGAGGACAACTGCAGGCAATTTGGGATCCTGCTAAATAAGGCTGATGTTCCCAAGTGCGGCTTTTGAGTGGCAAAATCCTTAGGCTGAGATAGGCTGCTTTTGAATTTGGCGGAAGATCTGATGTTGGCAGCAGTATCACAGCACAAGCTGGCGATCGTCTCAGAAGAAAGTATGCATGAGAGGACATCATTTTCATAGGACAGCTCTCTTCTTATCACATTATTATGCTGCAGTTGCCGTGTAGTGTTACTAGAGGGCAGCAGTAGGAGCATAAAAGCACACTGATGCTTTTCTTGTTATTGCTGACATACCTCTTGCTCATGGTTGTCTTGCAGGGTCTACGAAGTGGAGGTCTGTGATGACTGAGTGAATTAGTAATGAGGAATGGCCGGCCTATATTTAGGGTGAAGGGGAAAGGTTTGGAAGGTAAAGAGCAAGATGAAAGTGTCTAAGAATACATGTTTGCTGAGTGATTGAGCGAGTGCGTCACCTCTCTTTGAAGGGACACATGAGAGAGGAACAGCAGCTCCATAGTCCTCAGTTAGGAGAGGAAGCATAGATGAATATTTCTCTCAAATAAAAACACTTGTACTACCTCAAAGCTGGCAAGTGCGATATGATGCTTTACAGGTGTAAGTATTTGCCATGTATGGTGCATAAATATGCATGGTTAGTGAGGATTTTCCCAGAATGTCAGTAGCGCACCCTTTGGGAGTATCCTCTCGCCAGAAAGGTCAGGCACTCCTTTCCGGGTGTGAGCCCAAGAAAAACTTTGGAAAGCTGGCTCGAGTTATCTGCAGGCTTTAAAGATACGTTCTGTCACGGTTGGACAGAAATCTTTTGCAGGGACTTTTGATCACCCTTCACTGTGGGACCAGGATTCCCATAACTCTGTGCCTCTGACACCTTTTTTTTACCTCTGGATACCACCATCTCATTACCCCTCAAATGTTCACTTCTGGTACCCCAGCTTTGGTACTGCACTGTTAGAACTTGCACCATTGGCGTGGGTTTCCCTTCCATTTTTTCACTGTGTCCTCTTATGTTTTGCTTTGGTCTAGATGCTTTGATCACTTTGCCACTTCTATTCAGTGGCAAAGTTTTCCCTATTGTAAATTGTTGTATTGGATTAGTGACTCCATGATTGGCTTATTTGATTTACTTGTTAGACCCTAGTACAGTGCACCATGTGTGCCCAGGGCCTGTAAATCAAATGCTGCTGGTTCGCTTGCAGCACTGGTTGTGCCACCCACAGGAGCAGCTGGTAAAGTGTGGCTCAGGCCTGCCATTGCAGAACTGTAGTGTAGTTCCTATATTCCCAATAGGCTCTGCGCATTGGAATAATATAAACAGCAGTGTAGACATAGGACTGAGGTCGACTAGGTCTCCACTGACTATATTAGACTTAAGGTTTGCCAGCTAGCTCAGAGGTCACTAGAAACTTTCTCGAATAAACGAGGAGGAGTTTAACCTCCCTGGATAGACAAGAAGGGATTAGCTTCTGACAACCATAAAACATGATAACTTTGCTCCCTCAGAATAAGAGTGTCTCTCTAGAGTCGTGTGAAAACAATAGACAGCTATTTCACTCAGTCAAGTGTGCATACTTAGTTTCACCAGAGTGCAGAGAAAAGAGAGACGGGCGTTTTCAATAAAAGGTTGTTATTTATTGAGCAGTCTTCTTTCTCATACAAGAGAAATGAATTGCCACAATTGTAATACTCATAGTAAAGTAAAGTGCGTACAGTAAAAGGAGGATTATAAAATAATACTGTAAAAGCATTGATATGGTTTCTTAGCCATATGATACTTTAAAATAGATCAAATATATACATACTTATATACATTGACTAACGTACTCAACTGGTGCTTCTAAATACGCCTACCCCGGTGTACCTGACCTAAGCCCAATACGTGGGAAGGAGTTAGTAAGTAGCAGTTTAAGTTAGTTGGGTTTGCCAAGAATCTGACTCAAGAATTCTCTTTAAGGGTTTAGTCAGCTCCGTACCTGGGTAATAGAAAGCAGGAGGTCTTGTATCTCTCTCTCAGGACTCGATATCCCAGTAACCCGCGAAGGTATCTCGAAACACCGGAGATGGATTTCTCGGCAGGAGAAAAGACAACGTCTCTCTCAGTGCGTCAAAAGGGAGGGGCAGCGTCCGTGGGCTCTCGCATCAGCTGGGCTCTCGGGCAAGTAGATAGCTGCTCTGCTCCAAAACCACCACTGTGTGTTTGCTTAAGACAACGTTGGTATATTTATACCTGAAAGGTGCCGGGTTTGACGTAAGGTTGGACATAAGACGTCAATAAAGATGTCACTAAGAACTGGCCGTTGTTGCAGTGCTTTACAGGAGTTCTAGGACGAAATCAAAACAAAAGCAAGGGGGATTTCCCAGGTTGCTGGAGGTTTGGTTTGTTTAGAGAACTCGTTGTGCTTTCTAGGAGTCGGGGAAGTAGCCTTGCTTAATGTGACAGCATGTGCTACGACTGAATATGGATATGATTACTATGCCGTTATAGGGATATTATTGATTATAACCGAACAAGGGCATAAAATAGAAATATTGATTTAGGCTCCTGGATAAAAACACAATACCCACTCCATGATCTAATGTCCATCATTACTAAACTAAGCAATAGTAAACATTTAAAGGTGCATGTGTATTCCAACCCACCCCAAAATAAATTTTTTGCATTTGAAATGGTGTATGCGAAATACATGAAAATGATATTGGTACTGTACGCTTTTCAAGCAGTGTAATCATTCAGTTAAAACTATGCATATATATGATTAGCTGAACGATTTGCGAAATTTACACATGAAATGGCTCTTAATACAGAAAAGAAGGTCGAGACCATTCCATCACATATAAATACAGTCGCTGTAAATGTGCTAGAGGCTGAGGTATTATATTGTCTCTAGATTTCCTAAAAATAGAAGCTCTGTTCTCTAAGAATAGTTCTACTTTAAGCAGAGTACAAGTGCCAGGAAAAAAGGTTAATATTTTGGAGTCGAAGAAAAAATAATTTTGCTTTCAGTGGGAGAAAATAGTTCCAAATATTTTCAGTAGCTTTTGTTTATCAAAGCTGAAGGCCGAATTCAGAATTCAGGGAACGCTGTGTGCTCGTTTGCTTAAAAGTTATTCTTTTTGTTCAGGGGAGAACATCATTTCAGACAGACACGCAAAAAAGTGGTCTACCGCTTCAGGTGAAAGTTCGACCAAGTCGGAAAATGCCGCAACTGTGCAGTCGTGAAAATGATTGCTATCATCGATGTCAGGATCATCAATGCTCACAGAAGGTCGTACCTGGGTGATGTTGCTCTCATCTCGTACTTCACCACCCCCTAATCATAGTGGTGGAGTCTCAACGAATGCCGTCATCAGAATCGGTAGCCGCTGGGGACAACACGATGCATGAGCCGTTACAGGACTTAGCAAAGTATCTGTATCCAATGGTACTGCTGATGGTAGTGTAAGACAGACGTCCAACACGCATTCTTCTCCGCATAGCATACATCGAAGCACAGGTAAGATGCAATTCTGCCAGATGGGTCTGAATGAAAGAAACCAGGTCATATTCAGATCTCTTAGCCGGGCTAATCCAAGGACTTTAGTTATGCAGTCCCGATAGAGTATGGCCAGGATAGTTTCTTCCATCGTTGCTGGAGTCTTGTCTGCAATTTGGCTTGCCATATCGAAGCAGAAGTATCAAAAATAAAATTCCTGCTACGAGACCCAATAGAAGTGGTAGGCCGCCAAAGACAGAATGGACAAAATTAGGAAAAATGCCCAGAACTGTTTCGAAGGGTGTTAACAGTCCCGAAAAAATTGTCTTAAATACATGTGGGATACCATTGGTATCTGACATATTTAGGATTTGTCTTAGCATTTCTGCGAAATGCACGGGGCAATTTGTTGATAAAAGGGTATGTATCTCTGCCGTTGTCCTTGCAACTTGCAGATCATACGTTTCTTTTGATGACGTCAAGGGCACCGTTGTCTGTAAAAGAACAGACTTCATTCTACTTAAAGTATCAATTCGAATAGAAGAGATATTCAAAAAAGGCCAAATTGTTGCCTCCGTGTCTGGAGTGCTGTTTGGATACAATACTTGCATACAGCAAGTGACCATGGAACTAACGCTCACAAGATAAGCTTTTCCTGGCACCATGCCACAACAGCTGTGGTCCATTATCAGAATATAGCTCCCGTTAGAAAGCCGTCTAAAGAATGGCTCTATTTGTGTTGCAGGTGTGCCATGCTGGTGACATGAAAGGTTATTTGAAGTCCCCTCACAGGCCCCATGCAAGTTAATACCTTGACACAGAAGTATACCGCTTAGTGATCGTTTACAATTATTACCACTAAGAAATACATTCTGTTTCTTTTCACTGTAACATGTGTGTGTGTAAGGCAATTTCCATGATGACTTAATGTACCCTTTACCCAACCTTTCATACTGGCCCGCTGGTATATACTCCTCACAGTATTTAAATTGGAAAGTCGTTATCGGATTTGTTATTATCCCGTGTATTATCCATTCAATGACAGGTCTTTCTGACATTGTCAATGCTAATCTCTCAAGTTTTTCAATGCTCAGAATCGTATAGTTTGCTCCTTTTTGTGCCAAACTGATTTGTGTATCAGTAAGGTTAAAGATAGAGAATAATGACGTTGTGTTGATTAAACGCCAGGGAACGTAGCCTGAACGCAGATTTTGCAACGTCCAGCCAAGCTGTACAATAGAACGTAATTGGGACTGACCGTGTTGTAACATTAGTAAGTCCTGTTCTATTATATCAATAGCAGAGGATACAATACTGTCCAGTGAATATATTCTGGAGGACAGAGTCATTAACCCATTGTCCACAACAGAAAGTGATTTTTCCAAATTAATACGATCAATTTCTCGTATTTTTTCTGCTATTTCAATTTGCGTTTCTTTCCAAGCTTCGTTGTATGCAGCGTATATACCGGCCGCTATGAAAGGTTTTTGACGCTGTTTGCGTGGTCCCATTAGGAAATCACGCAAGTCAGCACCGTCTTTAAGTAAAGTCAAGTGTTGCTTAATTTCTGCCAGTGTGGATTTCTGTAGCCATTCGAGGCAGAGTTTTCCTACACTGTATTGTTGTAACTATCCCTGGATGTTGTCTCTGGGAGTATCTAGGGTCTGGCCTGGTCAACTTGAACCCCTGTATTTTGTTCAGGAATCTATTTTGACAGTTATTTGTGTCTGTGGGCCAGATCAACCATTTTTTTCAATCAGGATGTGTTCTGTTTTGGTTAAAAATATGGGATACGTCTATCTCAACATCTGTAGTGCTATTACTGTCAGGTGTTGGCTTTGGAATAGACGGTTTGTTTAAGTCTTTAATTTTGTCTACCCCAGATTGTTTTTGTTTCAATGTTGTTTTTCCAAAAATCAAAACCAAATGTACACATTTTTTCATAAAATGTTTCTGAATAAATCAATTTAGTGTTTGTCAGCATTGTTTTCATCCCTGTCTTATTTAACAGTTTGAAATAAAACGTTTCTGCATCACTTGTGTTAAACCCTGAGACGTATGGGAATTTCTCATAAAATGTTTTCGAACTACCTTTTGGTGGAGTTGCACAATGTTCCCATTGATTATAATTAAAAACATTTCTAGGTTGAGCAGATTTATGCAAATAGTGATGTGCAAAGTGGTTATAGCAGTACATTTCTTCATAATTAGATGAACCCTGTAAGTAATCATGTTCTGTAACTAAATCTGACATCATATCATTAATACTTTCAAAGTCCCAATCATCCGAGAATGTGCTCGGTTTTACAAAGTCACTTAATGAAACCTTAAACTGGTGTGGATATTTCAAGAGCTCGACCGGGCCATAGATGTCGTAATCTGTTTTGTCCCAAGCTACCCCACCGGGTATTGGATTGGCTGTGACATTCACTGATGATAGTTCTCTTTTCTCGATGTGTGATGACTTGTGTGGCTTTAGGACCAAGTTGATGTTCTGACTTGCTGTGTCCATTGTACTATATTTTCCCTCAATGAATTTTCCCAAACAAAGAACCATGATGAGCCAAATCAGGAGGAAAAGTACACCTAACACAATCCAAAATTCAATCCATGGAGAAATCAGATAGGTTTCTTTGAGTTGATGAAAGAGTTCCGTTGCTTTGTCTTTAAAAGTTTTTGCTGTTGGCTGTTCTTCAGGCTCGCTTGGATCCTCAGAAAAGTCATCGAAATTGATGTAGTAGCCAGATGCAGTTCTGTCAATTGTTGGAATCGCTTCCGGATTTTCATTTGCTTTTGGAATTTTCTTTGTTTCATTAGCATAGTCTGAGGCTACATCGTTGTAGACTGGTGTTTCTTGACGAACTGTTGCAATTTGGGTTTCAAGAGGCACAAGTTCCATGGCATTGTTGCATAGTCCTTTTTTATTCACTGTAGGTTTATCGAATATGATTAGTCTCTCAGTTTGAACCTCTTGTATTGTAGCAAGTTTTGGTGTTCTGCTACATCTTGGGAGTCCACTGGGCCTACTACTTATTATTGGCCACATGATTGTGGTTTTACCAGGTCGATGGATACAACTCGGTTCTCCTTTTTACCAGCAAGGGGCGGTAGTACAACTGATCTTGTTCGGCTGACAGCTAAGACAGGTACTGCTTTTCTGTAAGAAGGCCTAAATTCCTTCTTCACCGCGATCTTCTCTCTGACCAGATCCCCAATCTTTGGAATCCAGACAGGCCTTGCTGGGACAGGTGGTTTATCTTCAGTGGCTGTTGGCTGCTGTTTTAACTTTATGTTGCTCAGGTTTTTTCTTGTTTCATTACAGTCCTGTAAAACAGCCAAACGGTCTTTGATATCAAAGCATTTTTCTTCTACCACTGAAGTCTGACTATCTAAGTCCTGAATATGCATTCTAGTACCGAACAATAGTTCGTACGGACTGAAACCTTTTAGAGAATTTCTTGGCAGATTAATAAGACTACGTTGGACACTTGTTAAATGTTGGACCCACCCATCACCCGAACCTAATACCCTCGCCGTTATAGATTGCTTTACGTCTCGGTTTTTTCTTTCCACAATCCCATTTCCCTCAGGATGGAAGGGACAAGAGTACCGCAATGCAATGCCCATGCTGGTCATGGCCTCCTTATAAGCTCGAGAGCTAAAAGCAGGTCCCTGGTCAGAATGTAGCATGCCAATTGCGTATGTGCCGATATAGACTCGCAAATCTTTTATAACAGTTCTGGCGTCAGCCGAGCGCTGGGGCCCACATTTTCAAGTGAATTTAGTCTTTAAATGTTAATGTGACGCTTTTTTCCTGCTGGGTTTTGTGTGTAGATAGCCTTTTGTGTTATCTATTAGAAGAGCCATGGCAATACTCCGGCTGGTTAGCCATTGCGATCTCTGTTGCAGTCTGGACAGCTTATTGCAAATTTGTGATGTTGCAGGCTCATTCCCGGCCACCAGTATTCTGATTGCAATTCTATTAGAGATTCCCTGATCTTCTGGTGTCTTAGACCCTCACCCATGTGTGCGTCTGCTATTAACAAGATTCTCCTGTTCGTGTTTGGAATTACCCCATCCCCCACTCCAGGGATTCGAGCAAAAGGAACGGAGTTTGCATCGATTATGTATGTATAATTGAGTGGATAGTTCACCGGTAGTGCTGCGCAGTCGCCTTTTGAAGACGTTTTTACCGCCAGCATGGTTTCCCCGTCTATGTATTTTTCTGAACGCTTTTTTGTGGCTACGGAAGCCTGTTTAGTTGCTTCTGCTGTGGCTCTGTTAGCCAATAAATTCCCTGCAGCGTGAACGCCATCACGCTGATGTCTCAGTGTATGTATCACGTGAGTCTTTTGTAGTTCTTTCTGCAAAAGAACTACCTGTTCCCAAAGCTTTTTATGCTTTATTGTGGCACCTGTGTCATCTTTGTAACCGTTTTGAACCCAGTTCTGCAATTCATTATTGTAGGATTTGACGCAGTAATGCGAATCGCACACTATTAGTGTCGGGAATTCGCGATCGGCAATATCGAGCGCCATTTTCAAAGCTAATAAATCAGTTTGTTGACCTGAATTGTCTTTTATAGATTGAGACATAGTTACCAGTGGTCTCAATTTACCTCCGTGCCACCGGCATTTAACAACCTCGCACGTAGCATTGTAAGCTTGCTTTCCCCAAACTGAGGGTTGAGCAGATCCGTCTGTATATATTACACAGGCGTAAAGTTGTATGGGCAGAATTTCGATTGGCAGAGGATATTCTTCTTCATATTTTAGATTTTTTAATTTTTTCATGTTCGGGTCAAAATAGTATTTCACTTTTTCTGTAGCAAGAGAATTTTCCCATTGTATCCATTTTGGATCTAATGCCACGGTAGTCAAATTTCGTGGGCTTGTTAGTGCCTCAAAGGCTGATTCTGCTGTTAAAACAGTTATCTGTCTGCCTTGGGCTTGGTCTCTTTCTTTTGCTACAGCTGTTTGAACCGCATTTACAATATTTTCCGCAAGACTGATTGTTTTTTCAGCTTGTGTGTACAAGTGTGATTTGTAAGCTATTGGTACCGTTTCTCCCTCATTAGAGGTCAGGTACGTGAATCTGCATCTTCCTGGGATGACTCGGATTACAAGGTTGCGTATGTTTTCGCGAGTTTGCAATTTTGTTTTAGCTAACATGTCTGTTTGTAATGATCTCAAAATTTCTGTGTGTTTTTGAGTCCAATTGATTGGTTTAAAATCAGGTTTTATTAATTCATAGAAAGGTTTAACCTTCTCTGCATAATTTAGAATGTAAGGTCTTCCGAAATTCAGGAAACCTAGTATTGATTGTAAGTTCTTCATCGTTTTAGGTGCTTGAAGTACAGCGCACTTCTCTAAGAAATTGTCTGCTAGGCTTTTGCCTTCACTTGATAATTCATATCCTAAAAACAGGACTGTTAGATGGGCAATTCGTGACTTTTTAAAGTTGAATTTGTAACCCTCTACTGCGAACCCAAATATTATGGTGTTCACTCTTTTCAAGTGAGTATCCAAGTCATCATCTGTCAGATAGATGTCATCGACATATGATAATGCTTCATCATCATATATTTGTAGTAACTCTGTTACCCTTGCTGAGAATAATCCTGGGCTATTCTTGAATCCCTGTGGGAGTCGACAGAAATTTCTGCGACCCCATTATTGAGAAAGCGGTCAAATACCTGCTTTCAGGTGCAATGTTTTGACAAAAGAATCCATTAGAGCTGTCTAATGTTGTTTTGTATTTTTTGCGCACGATGTTATTCATTAGTGCTGCACTGTGTGAGTTTTGTACTGCAAATGTCTTGCAACATGAGTTAAGGTGTCTGTAGTCCAAAACTAGGCGATATGAATCGTCTGGCTTGGAGACAGGAAACAAAAGATTGTTCATTTGCGAGGTGCATGTTTCAATCACCCCCTGGTATTCAAGTTGATCTAAGATCTCCCTGACTTGTTTTTTAGCTTCTTGCTTAATTGGGTACTGCCTTTGTGCAGTTGGTTGACATTTTAACTGGATTTTGTGAGGAGGAGAGTCCTCATCCCATCCAACATGATTTTTATATAATGCAGGAGCTTGGGCTACTGCCCATTTTCTTGCATATGTATATTTTTTATGAATTGAAATATGATTTGAGAAGGCAGGCATAATCATTTCTTCGCCATGAGGGCACTCCCTGACATAGACCCCTTACTTTCCTAGTCTTATCTCCCTATATACGCAGTGTTATTTCGTATATTTTATGAGGTTTGCTAACTCTGGTATCTGCAGTTTCCACTTGAATGTATTCATTCGTGTCCACTGTCTCCAGATGATTCATCAAGATCTTGCGAGCTATGGTCACTTCTGCTGCGCTGTCTAGCATTGTCTGGGCCCACTCTCCGTTTTTCAGTTGTGCCCTCAGTATCCTCGGCATGTTTGATTATTTTAATACTGGCTACCTTCTTTTTTGGAAATTGTAATTTTTTACTTTGATGAGCAGGTTCTTTGTCTTTGGACTTCACGTGCTCTTCCCGGTGCTCTGACCGTCCTCTTCTTTCCGATTTATGCGAGGAAGTCTGAAAAGATCGAGAGGGACGTGTATCAATATCTTGATATCTATCAGGTTTTTTCAGATTATCCCTATTTTTAAGGTTGTATCTTTTCTCAGAGGGCTCCCTATGGGGAGACTTGTGTCCTTGGTCCGGAGATCTTTCTCTCCGCCGAGGAGACCTTCCTCTGGACTGGAATCTTTTTTCTTTGGGAGTGGATTGTTTATTTCCATTGCAGCTCTTTTTTGGAGTGTTTGGATTATTTTTAATAAATATTTTTTCAGGATTTTCAGTTAGTTGGGGTTTTACTGGTTTCCCACTCAAACTATCTCTACCTAGTTCTTCATAGGATTTTTCTATGATTCTGGCAAGTTCAAATGGTTGTTCTGCTATATCTGTCTCTCTCAATTTCTGGAGGTAAGTTATATCGTCCATTGCCAATTGAACTAATTCTCTATATGCCTGTGTTAATTTTTTTATTTTAACTAAAAGTTCTTCACTTGACATTTTTGCGATGTCTGGATGTGGTGTGTAGCTGGCTAGAACCGGCCACGTTGCTCCTGGTCTACCTAGTGGACCGAGCCTGGTGATGTGATTGTTATGTTTTAGGGCGCCATTAAACCAGAGCAGGTGCTCTTGGTAATTTAGTGGGATTTCCACCTCCTCGAAAGGGGTGTATTCTTCCGGAGGTTCCTCTATTTTGTAATAGTGGAACTCGTGTGTGACAGCGTTTGCTGCTGGAAACTTTATCCATGAATAGAATACCTCTGTCTGCCGATATTCATGGGCCTCTATCACGAATATGACTATACCACCTCGTGATGTCAGTCCGTTTTCTATAAGTTTAAGAGTTATAGTTTTTCTTATGTTGACCGAAATGAGTATAACATTCGGGTCATTGTCTCGGAGACTCGTGTCATCCGCTAGGAGTTGAGCTGCTATTCTAGCTGCCTCCCTTTCGTCTTCACTTTCTGACATTTTTACTGACAGAAAGGTTTTTGTTGCAGATCAAGTTTCAAGGAAACAAAGATTAGGTGCACAATATTTTGGAACACTGTATCCTTCAACGTTGACTAAACCAAAAACTATACATAGGAATCTCTTCCTACTAAGCTCCGGCAGATTTGAACCTTTTACCCACTCCAGACGTCTTTTGGAGTATTTACGGGAAAAGGGGTCTGTGTGAAAAAGCACGACTGAGTTACTCTAACGTCTTGCGTTAGATTTATCGCCTTACCAAACGTTGGGCGCCATGTAGTGTAGTTCCTATATTCCCAATAGGCTCTGCGCATTGGAATAATATAAACAGCAGTCTAGACGTAGGACTGAGGTCGACTAGGTCTCTACTGACTATATTAGACTTAAGGTTTGCCAGCTAGCTCAGAGGTCACTAGAAACTTTCTCGAATAAACGAGGAGGAGTTTAACCTCCCTGGATAGACAAGAAGGGATTAGCTTCTGACAACCATAAAACATGACAACTTTGCTCCCTCAGAATAAGAGTGTATCTCTAGAGTCGTGTGAAAACAATAGACAGCTATTTCACTCAGTCAAGTGTGCATACTTAGTTTCACCAGAGTGCAGAGAAAAGAGAGACGGGCGTTTTCAATAAAAGGTTGTTATTTATTGAGCAGTCTTCTTTCTCATACAAGAGAAATGAATTGCCACAATTGCAATACTCATAGTACAGTAAAGTGCGTACAGTAAAAGGAGGAGTATAAAATAATATTGTAAAAGCATTGATATGGTTTCTTGGCTATATGATACTTTAAAATAGATAAAATATATACATACTTATATACATTGACTAACGTACTCAACTGGTGCTTCTAAATACGCCTACCCCGGTGTACCTGACCTAAGCCTAATACGTGGGCAGGAGTGAGTAAGTAGCAGTTTAAGTTAAGTTGGGTTTGCCAAGAATCGGACTAAAGAATTCTCTTTAAGGGTTTAGTCAGCTCCGTACCTGGGTAATAGAAAGCAGGAGGTCTTGTATCTCTCTCTCAGGACTCGATATTCCAGTAACCCGCAAAGGTATCTGGAAACACCGGAGCTGGATTTCTCGGCAGGAGAAAAGACAACGTCTCTCTCAGTGCGTCAAAAGGGAGGGGCAGCGTCCGTGGGCTCTCGCATCAGCTGGGCTCTCAGGCAAGTAGATAGCTGCTCTGCTCCAAAACCACCACCGTGTGTTTGCTTAAGGCAATGTTGGTATATTTATACCTGAAAGGTGCCGGGTTTGACGTAAGGTTGGACATAAGACGTCAATAAAGATGTCACTAAGAACTGGCCGTTCTTACAGTGCTTTACAGGAGTTCTAGGACGAAATCAAAACAAAAGCAAGGGGGATTTCCCAGGTTGCTGGAGGTTTGGTTTGTTTAGAGAACTCGTTGTGCTTTCTAGGATTCGGGGAAGTAGCCTTGCTTAATGTGACAGCATGTTCTACGACTGAATATGGATATGATTACTATGCCGTTATAGGGATATTATAACCGAACAAGGGCATAAAATAGAAATATCGATTTAGGCTCCTGGATAAAAACACAATAGAACCTGTGTGTAGTCTGGTACTGCCATGTCACCTTGTTTAGTGTAGTTCCTATATTCCCAATAGGCTCTGCGCATTGGAATAATATATACTGCAGCTTAGACGTAGGACTAAGGTCAACTAGGTCTCTGCCTAATATATTAGACTTAATTATGTGTGTGCCAGCTAGCTCAGAGGTCACTAGAAACTTTCTCGAAAGTACAAGAAAGGATTAGTTTCTGACAACCATATAAAATGACAACTTTGTTTCCCAAGAATAAGAAATCAAACTTCAGAGTCTTGGAAACAATAGATAACTATTTTACTCAGTCAATCGTGTATACTTAGTTCCACCAGAGTTGATGAGAAATTAGAGAGACGGGCGTTTTCAATAAAAGGTATTTATTGAACAGTCTTCTATCTCAAGCATAAGAAATGTACTGCTACAATAGTAATGCTGGTTATAAAGTACAAGGCATATAATACAAACAGTATTATAAAGTAGTACTGTAAAAGCATGATATGGTTTCTAAGCCATAAGTTGCTTTAAATAGATAAAATGCATAAAATACATATAATGATAAAAGAGATGGCTAAAAGTACTCAACTGGTGCTTCTAAAATACGCCTACCCCGATGTACCTGACCTAAGCCTAGCACAAGGGAAGAAATACGTTTAGGAGTAGTTTTTAGTTTAGTATTCTTTGCCTAGAATCTGCCAAGAGTCTAATCAAGAATTCTCTACGGGTCTAATCAGCTCCATACTGTGGTTTAGAATGAAGGAGGTCTTGTATCTCTCTCGCAGGACTCGATCTCCCAGATACCCGCAAGGGTAAGCTGGAAACACTGGAGCTGGATTTCTCGACAAGAGAAGAAACAGCGTCTCTCAGTGCGTCTGCTGGAGGGTCGGCTTCCTTCAGCACTTGCAAATGTAGGCATATTTATACCATGAAGGTGCCGAGTTTGACGCATGATTGGACTTAATAACGTCACTCAAAGGTTCAATTCCCAGAAAACTCCAGGATTTCTTGGATAACTTAATATTCAAGCAGGGGGAAGATCCTAGCTGCTGAAGGCGGGCTTTTCCAAGAAATCGTTGTGAATTCTCGGAACTTAGTGGAAGTAGCCTTGCCGTATTTGGGTTGTAAGGCTCAGGCCAAATATGGTAATGATTTCTATGCCTATATAAGGATAGGGTAAAGTATACCTATATCAGGGCATGAATCGGGTAAAGTTACACTAGGGTCCTAGATTCGTTTACAACACCCACTCCACGATCTTAAGTTCAATAAGACTAGACCTATAAGCACTGATCAAATCTAAAGTAAGTGTTCACAATCCCACCCAAAATACAAATTTGCATTTGAAAAGGCTTGTGTACATGCAAAAACAAAAGTGAAAGTACACTGTATGAGCTAATAAGAAAGCAAACTCTTGCCTGCCGTTTGCTGTTGCCCTTGCCACAGGAACCCTTGGTGACCCCAGTCTAGCTTCGCGGACCCGCCCGCTTGTCTCCCGCCGCCTCACGCTCCTTCACCATCTGGAAGCGGCGGCCGCCGAGCGGAGACGGGCGAGGGGCCGACTACAACCCCCATAAGCCCTAGCGGTGCGCCGCGTCACCTGCCAGCGCCCGGAGGCGCTTAAAAACGACACTACTGCCATCGAGTGGGGGAAACTCTTGCCTGCCGTTTGCTGTTGCCCTTTGCCACAGGAACCCTTGGTGATTCCAGTCTAGCTTCGCGGACCCGCCAGCTTGTCTCCCGCCACCTCACGCTCCTTCACCATCTGGAAGCGGGGGCCGCCGAGCGGAGACGGGCGAGGGGCCGACTACAACCCCCATAAGCCCTAGCGGTGTGCCGCGTCACCTGCCAGCACCCGGAGGCGCTTAAAAACGACACTACTGCCATCGAGTGGGGGAAACTCTTGCCTGCCGTTTGCTGTTGCCCTTTGCCACAGGAACCCTTGGTGATTCCAGTCTAGCTTCGCGGACCCGCCCGCTTGTCTCCCGCCGCCTCACGCTCCTTCACCATCTGGAAGCGGGGGCCGCCGAGCGGAGAAGGGCGAGGGGCCGACTACAACCCCCATAAGCCCTAGTGGTGTGCCGCGTCACCTGCCAGCGCCCGGAGGCGCTTAAAAACGACACTACTGCCGTCTCGCGGGACGCCGGGCGAAGCCCGGGCCAAGGGCGGGCCCGTTTAAGCCTGTTAAAGACCGGGTAAGACTGGACTGGGCCACGTCCTTTGCCTTTCTCATTTCCTGGATACCCTGTCAGTGTAACTGTATTGACTCTTACTACGTCACGTTATTCAACTGGTGCACTCTGTTATTTATGACATTATATCTGTAAACTATTGTAAATCTTGTCTAACCATGAATAGAGGCACTAGAAGCAAAACGGCATCAAGCGCTGTACAGGTAACAGGCCCTATAGATCTCTTCATCACCCGGACAAATGAGGTGATAGACCAGAGCATAATTTTGCTGGAGCGTCGAGTATCCCACAAACTAGAAATAGCTAGAAGATCTTCAATGGGGCCCCTTGCTTCTGCCCAAACCCCCATCCATCAGGGGGTGATTACCCCCTTACTACTTCCATCAGAAACCACTGCAGAGATACATACGGTCCCCAGTGTAGTGGACCTCTCGGCTACCCAGTTGTCTCTTGATTTGCAATCAAGTGTAGACTTGGAAAAAAACCCTGATCTACATCTGACACACTCCCATGCTGAAACCCCAATTAAAAATGCTAAGGGTAAAAGGGAGGGAGCGATTGCAAAAAGGGTTAGGAAAAAAAAGATCAATACTAATTTAAATAAACCTACATCCCCTATAAACATTCAAACATCTGTTCCAAATCATCCTCTTCCAAGTTCTACAAATGACAACAATACTCCCCCAATTAACACCACAGGAGGAGTCGAGAACTTAACTGGTTTGGGGGCAACGGGGGGCACATGTAATGCACGCAACATGTGCAATACATGCGCAGTAAATAACCAACTGCTTTTAAAGAGCGTGGGGGAACTCTTTAAACATTACCTACACCCAGTTGAAAAAAGTCTTATGAACATCGAGAAACAATTGGCAAAATTGAACACACCACCGTTTTCCCAGAAATATTTAGGCCCACCTACTACAGGGGGGGGGGACCCAAAGCCACTAGCATATTAGTTCAATCAGCGCAACCTGACACTCGAGCAAAATCCACACTAGCTCCAAAAACTGCAAGTACGCAGCAGATATCCGCACAAGACACATCGCAGATTACAATAGGAGATGGGAAGGCAAAACCAAACCATACTTTACAGACTCCCCAGGCATCCACAGGTTTATCTAAAGGCCCAACTCAGGCAGCCAAGTCGAAAGCGACACCACCCTTTCCTCCGAAAGGGCTGGCTCCACAACCATCGGGCGTAGGGAGAAAGGGAGGGAGGTTCAGGCGTCCGACACACTTGCCACCTGAGGCGGCCCCATACACTGTCATCCTCACTGGGGTCCCAGAGTTGTCGGAAAACACAGACGAACGATCCTGGTCCCTTCGTAATAAGGTTCTGCAGTGGCTGAGCCAAAATAGACCTCTTCAATCACCAATTTTTAGCAGAATCTCCTCGGTTCGAAGAGTGCCCTGGGTTGGAGAATCTAAAAAAAGCATACAGGGCGATTGCGTTATCGTCAATTGTGATGATCCTTCCACAGGTGACTATATTTGCTCCTGGCCTGCCCTGGCAAAGAAGGGAGGGATTGACGCACATCGCCTGTCCTTCTTTTATCCACCTTCGAATCTATATGAGTATGGAGAACCCCCGAGCTGGGATGAGGGTCCAGACTGGTCTTGGAACGAGGTGGGCCATTGGAATAGTCATAGAAATAGAAACTGGACCAGAGACTGGGAACCACGGTCATGGTTTCCCAGAAGAGAACATCTTAACTTGGAAGGCTGGGGGGGTTTTCCTACAAAAAATAGATTTGACTGTTTAGATATGGTTGATTGACCAACTGGGTATAGACAAGGGGTATATCAGGCACCTTGTACCTCGCCCGTTTTCTTAGCCCCAGATTTAGTACATAACCCGCATAATAATAAACAGACTCCCTTCCATACTAGTTCCACAGCGACAAACATTATTACCACCCCGAGTCGAGCATCAGCACCCCAGGCCCAGTTTCTTTCCCAATGTTCAGTTATAGAACCAACTCCGGAGGGTCCCCTCACTACAGACATAAATGTAAATGAGATCAATGACACATTGTCCCGTGACAACATAACCACTGATACTCTGAATAAGTCATGGCAAAATATAGTCTCCACCACGAGTTCACTTCAATCGAAAGATGGTCCATCACAGAGCGAGAGGAGAGCCAGCGTGACAATAACATCGTCGAACATCGCTGGTCTCTCCAAAAAATCTAAGGACCAAACCTTCTTAGCTTTCGTAGACAAACATGACATCATATGTCTACAGGAGTGTTGGGACCAAGAGGTGACCCATGTAGAGGGCTTTGGTTCCTTCTTTACCCCTGCCACTCAGGGAAATCGAGGTAGGGGATCTGGAGGTCTATGTACGTATATCTCCAACCTGGCTAACCTGACAGTGAAGACATGTGAAGTGGAGGGGTTTAAAAACAGGGAGTGTAAACCACTGCAGGGCTTTTTGGTAAAAGGGAAAGGGCGGCGCCTTCTTTTGATTAATCTATATAATAATATTAAGAAAGAAGACGCCAAAGCATTTATAAGTGAGCTGACTTCTATCCTAAATAAAGGAGTGGGGGAGGCTGATTGCATTCTCATAGTTGGAGACTTTAATTGCCACTTATGTCCCCACGGTGATTCAAAAATCTGCGGTTTAACAAATTTAAAAGGGGAACCTTGCACGCACTTTGAATACACTGTATTGGGCAATATGTTTAACCAACTTATGCATGACTGGGACCTAGGATATGCTAATGAACTGTGTGAGCCCATGGTTGCATTCCAACCTACCTTTCACAGCCGAGGGGCAGATACCGTGATAGACTTTGTGTTGATGTCCAACAATAACCAGGGTTCTGTAAAAGGGTTTGAAATTGAAGAACTAGCTACGAGTGACCATTTTCCAATAAGTGTCAGCCTCAATACAGGCAGTCACGACAGCCATGAAATAAGTACATCTGAAAGACTATACCGTCATACCATCTTCCTGTCTGGGAAAAAATGGGTATGCTATTAAATGGGCCAAGGTCGACCCCAAAAAATTCCTAGAAGAGGTAATTAACAAAGATCGTGAGCATTTTATTACGTGCTTAGAGCAAAATCCTAATCCCCATTTGGTTAGAGCGGCATATGATAAGATAGCCGCCACTATAACTGATAAATTAACGAGGAAACAAAAAGCTGGAGAGAAATCCAGATTAGCGGGCTGGTTCGATTCGGCTTGTACCAAAGCCCATAAAGCTCTTATACAGGCAATAAAGACCTTACCGAAGGACACCAGCCTTGTCAGAGCGGCTAGATCACTTTATAAACGGACATTACAGCATAGGAAGAATGAACTCAAAACTCTAGCTTGGGAGGCTCTAATTAAGGCTAGTGCCCTTAGAGATAATATCTCATTCTGGAGAGAAGTCAACGCCCCTTTCTTTGCTGAAAATAAGACCGATTCTTTTGAGATCGCCATACCCGAAGACGTATGGGTCAGTTACTTCACGGCCTTGTATAAAAAAAATGATGATCTAGCTACGTCAAACCTCTCTGTGATTCCGCATCATCCTGACTTTGCATCACAGTCTGAAGTACCAACCACTCTGAACTTCTTTTCTTTGAATATTGTTTTCTCCCCACTATAGGTTGAACAAGCCATTCAAGAGAGTGCCAATTCAAAAGCCCCAGGGCCAGACGGAATACCTATTGATTTATTTAAAGAAAATTTAGAACTCTGGGCCCCACTTTTGACAAACGTAGTAAATACTTATAGTCAAACAGGCTTTCCTGCCACATGGCATGAAGCCATTGTAATCCCTATCTATAAAAAAGGCGATAGGCAGGACCCAAAATGTTACAGACCCATTTCTTTGCTTGATTCCCTGATGAAGGTAGCAGGCAGGGTATTATTGACAAAATTGCAAACCTGGGCCAAACGTAAAGGGGTTCTTTTTAAACTCCAATACGGTTTTAAGAGCAGTCTGGGCACAGTCGAGCAGGGCCTCAATTTGACATTAATTATGAACAAATATATGACAGTCAAAAAAGGGAACCTGTTTTTGACGTTCGTCGACCTAAGCTCGGCTTTTGATTGTTTAGATCACAAAGTGTTATGGAACACCCTGACCAAGATGGGGATAAACTCACACGTTCTGAATTTTATCAAGGAACTCTACAGAGACGCAGGAGCAACGTTACGATATGGTAAAAATGGAGAACGATCTAAAAAGTTTCCCATTGAAAAGGGCGTACGGCAGGGCTGTATCCTTGCCCCTTTTCTTTTTAATTTATACATCAACGAAGTTGCAGATTTTTTAACAAACTTGGAAGTTGATTATCCCAAAATAAACGGCGAATCGGTACCACTACTTTTATATGCCGACGACGCCGTTATCATGTCACGAACCCAGATAGGCCTTCAGAAGGCTCTAACTGGGTTTTCAACTTTCATGAGTACTAGAGGGCTGAAGATTAACGTGGGTAAAACTTTTACCATGTGCTGCACCTCAACAAATAATTTTAAAACTGACTGCAAAACCTTCGTTAATCAAACAAAGATAGGCTTGACAAAAACCTTCTCATATCTAGGTATTACTTTTAACAATAGGGGAACATGGTCCACAGCCATCACCACTCGCAGTCTGGCCTTCACCCGCACCATAGGCGCTATAAAACAATTCGCCAAGAGATTGGGCGGGAAACCAATCGATACTCTGCTCAAGATCTATGCAGCGAAGTGCGTCTCTACTGCAACATATGGTGCAGGTATATGGGGGACGGCCGACTGCACTCAAATTCAAATAGCGGAAAACGCTTTCTTCAGGTTTCTGCTTGCAGTCCCAAGATCTGTCTCCACGACCATATGCCATAAAGAATTAGATCGAGCCCACATCACTGATATTATAAAGATAACTCCAGTTATGTTGTGGCACAAAATATGGTCTTCAAAGGACACAGCTTTTAGTAGGGATGTTATTCAAGACTGCATGAACCAAACAGCTGCTAGTAAGTTCATTTGGCTTTCCTATGTCAAAAAATGTCTATACTCCATTGGTCATCCAGAACTTTACACAACACCTAGTTCATGCACGCTAATGTCCAAAAAAGTATTAAAGGAAATTTGTCTTACGTTATTAGAAGACAGGCGGTGGTATCTGGATGGTAACAAATCTACGGTCATTTTCCACCGTCTCATCCTTCATGGGCCGGGCTTACATCCTTACCTGGATCCGGCATTCTCTAGCTACCACAGAATGCTATTGACACGGATGAGAACAGATTGTTTTTATAGCCTGATATCATTCCCCGCCCCAAATGACTGGTCTGCTACTCTAATTAAATGTCCTTGTGATGACATATCAACCCAGTCAAACATTCATTGCATTTTCTTTTGCAAATTTTACGAGTGGGGTAGAAAGCGCTATCTGTTACCCATTCTTAAGACGTGGGGACTGAGGCAATGTAAACCAGCCTTGCTTAGACTCTACTTGTTGCAAGATGAACTTACCATCCATGCAGCCATAACATTCTTGAAATATGTAGTAAGATGCAGAGGGACGTTGGTCTAATGTTAAATTTTTTTTGTATGTTTGTATTATATTGTACCTTATTACACTCAATAGTACATTACAACAACCAAGGTCCCTCTTTTTAACTACCTCATGAATTGTCCCTCTACATGTTTCACCTAATTTTTAAATATTTTTTAAAATTAAGAAATTTAGAGTATTAACGTGAACTAATGTATGATATGGATGTAATGTTTTTATATTCTAATGTGCTTTTGTGTTTTTTAATTACAAATACAGAATAAAGCTATCTTTGACTTTGACTTTGAATAAGAAAGCATACCTTCAAATATTTACAAAGCAAAATGAAAATATACATTCATGAAATGTCTCTTAAGTCTGTACAGGAAAGAAAAATGAAATCGAGACCATTCCATAGCATAATATTTGAAACCAATGTGTTATGATGGCTAGGCCTAAATATTGTCAGTAGGAAGTTCTACAAAGAAATCTTGTTCTCTATGAATAGTTCTACTTTAAGCAGAATACTCTGTGCCCCCAAAAAATTCTCTAATTTTGGAAAAAGTTCAAAAGTTGCATTTGTAGAAAAGTTTGTAAGCCGGAGGGTTTGTTTTGAAAAATGAAGGACGAATTGCAGAGTTCAGGGAACGCCGTGTCAATATTATCAAAAGTTATTTTCAGAGTCAGGAGAAAACATCAGATCATCGAGGGTGGCAAAGAATCCGTCTACCGTCGTAGGCGAAAGTGGAACTACTTGATCAAGCAGATCAAATGCGCATAGGTGTGGATCATTGCCGTCAGCATGGGAAGCATTAGCAACGTCAGCAGTCGATGTTACCTGTATGCCTGTAGTTTCTCGTATCTCACCCGTAGTCAAACTTGCCGGTGAGACCTCAATGAATGCCGGCATCAGAATTATTTACAACAAGGGGTGGTGAGGGACAGAGTCTCTGAATTAAGCAGAATACTCTCACCCAGTCAAGAGATCAGGGCTAGATCCAACACCGTTTTTTAGCTCATTGCACCATCCCAGTTTCAGAACCTGGCTGTATGCAAATTAGTCTGTTCCTGTCCCAGTGCATGATGGGAACAGGGCAAACCAAACTACAAAAGCCAATTCTTACACTGGGAAGGAAACAAGCTTCCGGGGACCGGTTTCTGGCATTACAGCCGTCTTCGGCCCGGCTTGCTTGAATCCTGATGGTGCAATGAGCAAGGGACTCATGTCTGAGTATACCCTTCCACGCTTAGGGTGGACAAAATTATTTACAACAAGGGGTGGTGAGGGACAGAGTCTCTGAATTAAGCAGAATACTCTCACCCAGTCAAGAGATCAGGGCTAGATCCAACACCGTTTTTTAGCTCATTGCACCATCCCAGTTTCAGAACCTGGCGTTATGCAAATTAGTCTGTTCCTGTCCCAGTGCATGATGGGAACAGGGCAAACCAAACTACAAAAGCCAATTCTTACACTGGGAAGGAAACAAGCTTCCGGGGACCGGTTTCTGGCATTACAGCCATCTTCGGCCCGGCTTGCTTGAATCCTGATGGTGCAATGAGCAAGGGACTCATGTCTGAGTATGGGATGGTGCAGTGAGCTAAAAAATGGTGATGGATCAAGCCCTGATCTGTTGACTGGGTAGGAGTGTTCTGCATTAATTCGGAATACTCTGTCCATCACCACCCCCTTTACGGCATCAGAATTGGCAGCCGTTGGTGACAACACGATGCTTGAGCCGTTACAGGACCTAGCAAAGCGTTAACATCTGATGGCAGTACTGATGGAAGTGTAAGACAGATGTCTAACACGCATTCTTCTCCGCAAAGCAGGCATCGCAGAACAGGTAAGATGCAATCTTGCCAGATTAGTCTGAACGAAAGAAACTATGTGGTGTTGAGGTCTCTTAAACGAGCCAAGCCGAGAATCTGTGTTATCCGCTCACAATACCTCATTGCACGGAGGGCTTCTTCCATGGATATCTGGGTATCGTTGTTTGCCGGACTTGCCATATCGAAGCAGGAGAAATAAAAATAGTATCCCAGCTACGAGTCCCAAGATGAGAAGTAGTCCACCGAACACAGAGTGTACGAAATTTGGAAAAATGCAGAGGACTGCTTCAAAAGGTGCTAACAGTCCAGAAAAAATTGTCTTAAATACATGTGTGATTCCGCTGGTATCAGACACGTTTAAGATTTGGCTCAACATTTCTACAAAATGCGTAGGACAATTTGTTGATAATAGGGCATGTATCTCTACCGAAGTCCTTGAGACTTGCAGATCATACATTTCTCTAGACGAGGTCAGTGGCACAGTTATTTGCAAAAGAATGGCTTTCATTATGCTTACGTATCAATCCGTATAGAAGAGATATTCAGTGAAGGCCATAACGCCGTCCCTCTGTCTGACTTGCTCCTTGGATACAATACTTGCATACAACAAGTAACCCTGGAGGACACACTAACGAGATAAAGTTTTCCTGGCAACTTGCCACAGCAGCTGTGATCATTCAGTAAAACGTAGCTGCCATTGGATAGCTGTCCGAAAATTGGTTCTATTACTGTGGAGGGAGTTCCGTGCAGGTGGCATGAGAGGTTATTTGCAGAACCATCGCAGGCTCCATGTAAATTAATACCTTGGCACAAAAGTGTACCACTTAGTGAATTTTTACAATTATTACCACTAAGGAATACCGCCGTTCCCTTATTCCAACATTTGTGTGTGTAAGGTAAAGTCCAGGTTGACTTAATGTATTCTTTACCCAACCTTTCATACAGGCCCGCTGGTATATGCTGTAGACAATACTGAAATTGGAAAATCATTACTGGTATTGTTATGGTGCCATGAATTATCCACTCAGTGACAGGTTTCTCAGAAACTGTCAATGGCAACCTTTCCAGTTTTTCAATGTTCAGCACCGTATAGTCTGCTCCTTTTTGTGCCAAAGAGATTTGTTTATCTGTAAGGTTAAACACAGAAAACAATGACGTTGTGTTGATTAGAACGCAGATTTTGCAACGTCCAGCCTAACTGCATGATAGAACGTAATTGGGACTGGCCATGTTGTAGCATTAGCAAGTCTTGCTCTATTATGTCAATGGCAGAAGATACAATGTTGTCCAAAGAATACATTCTGGAGGACAGAGTCGTTAACCCATTGTCCACTACAGAGAGACTTTTCTCTAAATTAATACGATCAATTTCTCGTATCTTTTCTGCAGTTTCCATTTGTGTTACTTTCCAAGCTTCGTTGTACCTAGCGTATATACCGGCGTAAATGAAACGTTTTCGACGTGGTTTGTGAGGTCCCAGTAAGAAATCTCGCAAATCATTGCCTTCTTTAAGTAAAGATAAGTGCTGTTTAATCTCTGAGAGTGTAGATGTCTGTAGCCATTCAAGGCATAGCTTTCCTACATTATAAGTAGTTACTATCCCTGGATGTTGTCTCTGGGAGTATCTGGCCTGTTCATTTTGAAACCTTGTGTTTTGTTCAGGAATCTATCTCGACAGTTATTAGTGTCTGTGGTCCAGATTAACCATTTTTTCCCAATCATGATCAGTTCTGTTCTGTTTTAAAATGTGGGATACGTCTAAGTCCTTATCAGTATTGTTATTACTGTCAGGCATGGGATTAGGTATAGACGGTTTGTTTAAATCTTTTATCTTAGCAATGCCAAGACAAGATGTTTGTTGTCATTCAAGAACATTATTTGTTCTGGTATTATGCAGGCTCTGAATAATGCTTCTAAACCTTGCACCTGCCAATCTTTTGTACCCCAGACGGTCTTCGTCTCAATGTTGTTGTTCCAAAAGTCAAAACCCAATGTAGACATTTGATCATAAAAGTTTGCATAATAAAGTTGTTTAGTGTTGGTCAACATTGTTTTCATTCCTGTCTTATTTTAATTTCTAAAATAAACCTTTCTGGATTGGTAACATTATACCCTGAGAAACAAAAAGGGCGGAACACCACAGCACAATGTCACAAACAGCATGCCAAAGCTGGTCCAGCGATGCAGCAGATACTGAAATGACAGAACCTGGAGCAGTGCGAGCTACACCCCGACAAGAACAAAGAACCGCATAAGCGGTATACGGCAACACCAGGAAAGGTTAGGAGCCCACAAGGGGAGTCCCTCCCCCTTCCCCCCAGCATCGGACAGAGCTGTACAATAGCTACAAATACCCCACTTAGTGTATGACATGTCCCAAAGAAAAAATGGGACCTACTCTTAGGGAAAAATCCCGTGGCAGAGGACAAAAACATAAGACCTGTGGTAGGAACCACAGGCGGCTTAGCAATCAGCCAAAAAATACACACTTCCAAAAGGGCTGAACCAGCAGCCAACAGAAGAGAGGGACCAACCAAGAGAACCCGAAGGCACGTCAAACCACACAAAACATATAAATGGGCCACTCAAAACACCAGAGCCCAGGAGCAGGTGGGATAACACCTCCCATCAAGCCCCGGAGGATCAACAAGACAGTCTACAGAGGGGGAGGAGGACGGAGCCCCGCAAGGAGACGCTGAATGGCGGAGTCTGCATGACTGTTAAACAAAAGGACCCCATCATAGGGCAGGTCAACCAGACGCTCCCTAATAGTCTCAGGAAAAACAGCATCCCGCAGCCAAGCATGGCGATGGAGAGCCACAGAAGTGGCCATAGCACGGCGGAGAGCATCAGCAACATCCAAGGCTGCACGGAGAATAAGCCTGGCCAACTCCCTACCATCCAACACATGGTGCCGTAGATCAGCACGGGCACCCTCATGGGGGACATGAGAAAGAAGGGACTCCACAGAATTCCACAGGCTGGAAGTAGCCCTAGCCAACACACACAGAGTGTTGAGCGCCCGCAAGGCAGCACTGGATGAAGCGAAGATGTTACTCCCCATGAATCCAACCACCGGGCTTCCAGAGACGGAGGAAACAACACCACAGGCAAGGACAGAAAGGCAGTCTGCAGAAGAGAGCCTTGAGTAGAAGGGTGGAAGGAAAGGCAGACAGGGTTTGGTGGAGCAGGACAGTGACGATGCAGGAGCGGCTGAGGCACCGGATCACCCGTGAGAGGATGCCCCCAAGCCCCCCGAAGAGAACTGTGGAGCAAAGCTCCAAAAGGCAGGAACAGCTCCCATCCACCAGAGCCCTGGTGGAAGACTTCCAAGAGGTTATCAGTAGGGAACGGGGTGACAGGTTCACCCATCCACAAAATGCCAGCGGCCATGGAAATAGCCCGAACAAAGGCAACACTGGCCTCTGTAGGGCGCCGCGGGGGAGAAAGCAATTCCTCCGTGGGCGACGGCTGCAAACTGAGCCATCCGTCCCCAAGTCCAGCTATAGGGGAAAGTAGCCAGCCCCGGAATGGTGGGGGATCCCCAGATGAGTGGGGGACCTAAGGGGCCCCTGGGGAAGGCGGAGAAGCCAGTGGAGGAACCAAACGCGAGCTGCGGAAAGGAGGGTCCGAGGATTTAGGCCACGGGGGCGGCGAGGAGCCCTCCCTGGAAGACGCAGGTCAAAAGGCAACAATACGGCGTCCCGGTCTTCGGAGAGGAAGAGACCAACAGATGACAAACCTCCGGAGAGGAAGGAGCCTCAGGAGACGAATCAAGGACCCGATGCCGGCACAGCGCCTGGGAGTCCGCCACAGGCACCGGCTCGACGCCAGCAAGCGCCGGAGAGGGCATCGGCGGCGCCGAGTTGACCTCCACCACCACGTGCTCCCTAGGAGAATGGGGCAGGGTCCCAGCCAGTCGGCTAAGGAATGGTGCCGAAAAGTCGTCGGCTCGACCTCACTCAGGGCAGCCACGTAGAGGACCAAGAGGGACTCGGGAAAGCACCCCAGGCCCCGGCCTCCACCCGCGGTACTGCCAGGGCCGGGGAAGAAAGCCTTTGGTGCTGTAAAGGCGCTGGCTCGGCCTCTGGTGAGGCAGCCACCTGCTCAGAGGGCTGAGGGGACTCAGGGACAAACCCTGAGTCCCGCCGACCTCCTCCGATGCCACAGGAGCCCTGTAGGGGTTTGCGGCAAGGCAGGGAGGCCAGGGGTCGAAGCGTGGAGCCCCGAAGGACTACCCCTCGACGACACCACCCTCCTTCAACCTGAAGCCGAAACCGCCGGCAACTCCGGGGAAGGCCCCGCGCGTGTCGAGGGATCCGCGGATGTCTCAGGACGTGGAGGAGGGGCCAAAGACGCCTGCAGAGCCGCAGTGTAGGCTGTCAAATCAAATCAAATCAAAATCAGCTTTATTCAGTGCAACAAATCTCGCAATAAAAGCATACTATAGAAGAAAGCATTCCAAAATTTACATTGTTATTCCAAATATTTTAAATAGTAGATACAGTAAAAGAATTATTTAAAATACATTTTTGAAATATTTTATCAAAAAGTCTGTATATTTGCCAGCTAATCAAGAGTTAATACATTCAGTCGCGGGAGATAAAGTGTTGGTGCAAGAGGTACATAATGAGACCTGGAATAAAAAATGAGCATTTTTTAGCAATCAATCAGTAGTAAAAGCAAATATTTAAGAAAAATCATCCAAGTTTTCATACAGCAATGCATCAAGATGTGAGTAATCTTTTCGTTTCCTGACTGCAAGCTGAATGAAACGGGTTACAGTACTTATAATTTTTACATTTTCTAAACTGCACATGAAATTGAATGCATATTTATAATTAAAAAGCATGTTTGATAAAAATAGGGGTTTAACCGCATGCGCGCTAGCGGTTTTCCCGCTGCGCGCTGCGATTTTGAAAAACCCGCGTTACATGACGAGCTCAGCTCGTCATCAGCGTAGCGCAGGTTACGCTCATGACGAGCTGAGCTCGTCATGAGCGTAGAAGGGGTTAAAAACTGATTTCCGAATAACCTTATAAAAACTACAAAAAAGAATAAAGTGCATCGTAGATTGCATGGATTTTCCGTCACAAGGACATTTCGGTAGTTTCTGACACCATTTTTCCACTCTAGGGAAAGCAACTAGGTAATGTAATGTACTGATCCTTAGCCTAGTGAGATAAAATCTCCGTTGGACGTTTTTCACCAGTATTAAGTACGGCTGTAGACCCCTCACAAAAAGTCGTTCACAATATGACATGACAGTGTGTTTTTGACTGACAGACCGGTCTCTTTCATTTTCCTTTAGTTTTAAATATTTGCACTTAAGTTCCTGTTTACTAAGATTGGAAGGCGGTCACTTCTGTCCATGTCAGGTTTACAGTGTTTTAAAATACTGTGAATGTGCTCCAGCCAAGAAATCTTCCTGCTATGATCAAGTACTAGACAATCCATAATAAGGTCTTTTGTGAGTTTTGTTTCGTCCTTAGACCTGATGCTGTGCCAAAAGGTGAGTCCTGCAACATTTATTGTGTCACTAATGTATGGAGTTGATAATTCTTTGTGGGTTATGTATTTTGCGGTCCCATAGGGGACGGCCAGTAATCTTTTTAAGAATGTATTTTCTCATGTCTGAAGGAAGGTGATGTTAGACCTGCCCCAAATAGCAGCTCGATAACAGACCCCTGAAATACATTTGCTCCAATAGAGTGTTAAGATTTCGCGGATAGGTTTATTTCCTATCTTCGACAAAAATCTAAAAATGCTCTCAATTATTCTTAAACATTTTATGTTACATCAATCAATATGAGAGTTCCATGTACCATTCTTATTAAAAAGCAACCCCAAATAAGAGAAAGAGTGTAGGCTGTCATTTGGGCGCTAGTCACCCCAACGGCGGGTAAGGTGGCGACTGGCCGGGGCGCACGTCCCAAGGGGAACCCGCGCCCTCCGATGAACGAGGACAAGACCTCGGAGACAAGCTACAGGACCTTTCATCTGGCGAGCGACACCCTTGGAGCCACGGCGTAGGGCGATGCCGCAGAAGCAATCGGCGGTTCCTGGCCTTCGAGGTAGGGGACGGATGCTGGGATGACACCAACCTGGAAAAGCGGGCCGACAGCAATTTCATCCGGCGCTCCCGCCGGGACTTCGGTTTGAGGTGCTGGCAAGCCCCGCAGTCTGTAGAGTCATGGTGCTTGCCCAAACACCACATACATATAGGGTGAGGGTCCGTCGCTGACATCTGATGTGCACAATCAGTACACGTCTTGAAGCCCAAAGGCATTCGAACACTGTCCCTCGAAGCAGAGCATGAAAAGGAGGCCTGAAAACAGGCCAGGACACGATCGGGATCCGTGTTGCACGCGGGGTGGGGCGTATGTGACCTTGCTGACGTCACGCCCGCGGACGACGTCAGGGAGTAGTCACGTGGTACCGCTCCCGGGCGTGCAGAGATGCTGTGGCAAAGAAAATTTTCCAGATCTATTCTTACACCAGGGGATAATTCTACGTTAAGGAATCTGCGGCTAGTAGTCTCTATCAGATAAGAATTTACTTAAATTACCCATATAAAAAAACGGCAACCACCATTTTGTCACCATTTCAGCTGAGACAACCAGAAAGAACAGTTGCATCGAGTAAAGACCAAAAACGCCACATTGATAAACTAACCAACAGTGTCATCTACTGGACTAAAAAGGTAAATTAAATCAAAGTCTACTAAATCGACAGCGAGAATCAGACAGGAAAATGAACATATTAATTTGAAAAATATTATTAAAAACATTTTTAAAACAATTGGAAACAGACTAATTAACCTACTGAGACAGGCATAACATGGAATAAAACGTATACCACTAAAATGGTTAGAACAAGAAATATATATATTTTTTTTATTGGTACTAGACAGGATTTTAATTTACATGTATGACGAACATTTGATCCGCTCTCCCCCACAACTTCCTTCCCATTACCCTCCTCCACACCCCAAAAAAATATAAAAGGAAGTCAAAATTAAATATATGTGTATAAATAATAAAGACGTTATCTTAATACATTTCAGCTAAACTTCTAACATCTGCAATTGATTGAAGTCGCCAAGAAGTATGGAAAGGTCCATAAACTACAAATGTCTAATCAAAGTAGGTACACATCTTATTTTTTTTTAAATATATAAATTAAGAAATTGGTAACAAAATATATCTTCATAGACATGTGTGAATAAATAAGGACTAGAAACAATTATTTGTGAATAAGCTATAAAAATAACAAAATAAAAGGAACTCAAAGTACCTATCAAATAAAGGAAGGAAAACAGTCAATTTTGTAATAATATATCAACTAGACTGATTGATTCAAATCAAAAAGATACTGAAAAGTGACAAGATTATAAATTAATATTTTAACTTCTGTACAAAAAAAATGGTGGGCATTTAAAATGTGTAAAAAAATATTGTAATTACAGAAATGTTCCACAATCAAACAATACTTGGAAAAAGCAAGCATCAAGAAGACTGCACAACTCCATAAAAAGAAATAAATATAATCATGGTAAATTCATGTCAAATTGAAGTCTATTTTTCTTTTAGCTAAAAGAAGTGGCTGCTTAACAAAAGTCAGGAACTGAACAGTGGGTGAAGTCCAATTTTATAATTAAGTACTATCCCCTGATCAAATCTAACCAGAAAACAATCACAAACCAATAACTAGATAGCAAGTCTATAATATATCTCATCTTACAATTTCCCTGAGAAAAGATGCTGGTCAGTGACTAAGGGGCTCCTTAGGATGGCGGACCGAGGCACAGCCGCGGTGCTGGCGGAAAATGTCATTTTCCGCACACCAGCGGGGGTCCTCGCGTCCGCCATATTACGATGGGCAAACATAGCCCATTTTCCATCCGCTGTGGAGTTACATTAACTGCCAGAAATTTCCACCCGCAACCGCGGTGGAGGGAGCCCATATAAACACACCGCTGTGCGGAATAATGTCCCGTCCGCCGTACAAATCTTGATGCCGCAAACAGCCCATCACACCGCAGCAGATATTTCAATCAGCCAGAGACGGCAGAAACACTACAGCGGAAAGCGAAACTCGACTCCCAGTCCCCTCCACGCGGTTCTGACCGCTATGGATCCAGCTCTTCAAGCCTTTCCATGCTGTACCTCATCCACTACCAGCAAATAAGACACCATCGCGGACAATGCCGCAGGTACGCAAAATACACAACTCTGCATACAACCACAACACACAACTCATGTGCTGACATACGGTTCCTGTCCATATCAGACACTCTGGTGGGGACAGGAACATATCACCCAGTGTTGTATCAATGTCAGGTTTTTATGTAGTGCAAGAAGATTGGCGCTCAAGCTAGGTTATGCATCTGTGTGATAAGTTGCGTGTATGTACGGTGCCAACCGGTCGGGGGAAAACACCTTAAAACCCCCGTTTAGATTTGAGTCCAGAAACCCACAATTTCAAAGTAAAACACAGCCCAGAGCGTACGTAATGAATGTCAAAGAATAGTTCTGTACTATATAATGTTCAAAACAGGATGTTAGATCCACACCAGATGAGTAGTTTCACGTGTGTTTAATCAATCAGAAATGTGCGAGCAACCAGCCGACACGTGTTTCGTTACATGTGGGCGTGATCACGTGACTTCTTCAGGGCTGAAATGGCGTGGTAAGGATGGTGGTCAAATAGCCAGTGATAGTTCCAACCCGCTGGGTCATGAGCTGCGGGTGAGGAGTAGGGAGGAAGGGTGGGCGTGTGTCGAGCCAACCCGGTGACTGGTGGAGAGTCAAAACCCGGCCGGATGAAGCGCTCCAAGGGAGCTAGGAGGATGAATGGGCGTTGACGCGCTGACCTAAAAGGTGCGTAGGTCAGTCAATATGCGGTCCTGTGGTGTTCCACTTGGTGAAAAGTAAAGGGGGCAGTCCAGTGTTCGGGTGTGGCCAGCGGGTACACCAAAGCCGATGTGGATCCTCTACAGAAGAAGATGATCTGCGGATCTTTTAGTTCGGCGCTTCAACGCCCACTCATCTTCCTAGCTCCCTTGGAGCGCTTCATCAGGCCGGGTTGTGACTCTCCACCGGCCACCGGGTTGGCTCGACACGCGCCCGCCCTTCCACTCAACTCCTCACCTGAAGCTCATGACCCAGCCGGGTTGGAACTATCACCGGCTATTTGACAACCATCCTAAACACACCTTTTCAGCCCTGAAAACACGTGTCGGCTGGTTGCTTGCACATTTCTGATTGATTAAACACACGTGAAACTACTCATCTGGTGTAGACCTAACAACCTGTTTTGAACATTATATCGTACTGAACTATTCTTTGACATTACTTGTGCCCTGGACTGTGTTTTACATATCACCCAGTGTACCCACACATGTCCTACCTGTTAGAAATCAACATCTCCGCATCCGGGTCACCCATCAACCGCAAAATCACTGCAATCTCCTGTTTATGTCACCCCAGCGGTGAAGACGCAGGAAAACATGCAAACAATGTAGAGGGCAAGGCCAGAGCCAGGCATGGGCAGCCCGCCCAGATTCACAGGGCTCCACTTTCACCCTTCTCACAGTACGCATCACACACCCATTTGGGCACATGCTGTGTGCCCCTCCTGTGCCCCCCTGCACAATTAATCAGCCAGGTGTAGCCGAACTTCACACCTGACACATCAAAGGGAGATTGACTGGGAAGGTGGGGGTGAAGAGGAACACCCTGCACAGAAGCTATGGGGCTGGACAACCCTCCTCTTCACACCTACCTTCCACTAATGTGAATCAAACTGAGTATAATTACAAAATGAAGACTCACACTGCATATGAGCATCCACTGAACTCTTCACACTGCCTGTCATGTCACTCAGAAACACCCCACACTGATACCCAGCCCCATACTCATACGATAGGTCAGCAGCAATGGAGGACAATAAATGGGCAAGCCCAAAGTGAAGTTGACAGTGCTGGAAAGCCATGGAGCAAGCCACATAGCATGTGTACATCACATGCAAGAGGAGGAATATATCACACCACCCTTAGGCTACCCCCTTTTGTACCGCTTTGTTCGCCATAAGTTGGCAGGGTATGCTCAGACATGAGTCCCTTGCTCACTTTGCCACTGGATTCAAGCAAGCCTGGCTGAAGACGGCTGTAATGCTAGAAACCAGTCCTAGGAAGCTTGTTTTCGGTCCAGGGAAGGCATGGCTTGGCAGTTCGGGCTGGACTGTTCCCATGAGGCATAGGTGGCCATGTCTGAACTGGGGTGGCAGAGTGGGCTAAAGAACGGTGATGGATTAAACCCAGATCTGTTGACTGGGTGTGAGTGTTTGATTGGTTCAGATGCTCCGTCCATCACCACCCCCTTTTGTCCTGCTTTGTTCGCCATAAGTTGGCAGGGTATGCTCAGACGTGAGACCCTCGCTCACTTTGCCACTGGATTCAAGCAAGCCTGGCTGAATACGGCTGTAATGCCAGAAACCGGTCCTAGGAAGCTTGTTTCCGGTCCAGGGAAGGTATGGCTTGGCAGTTCGGGCTGGACTGTTCCCATGAGGCACAGGGTCAGACTGATTTGCATATGGCCATGTCTGAACTGGGGTGGCAGAGTGGGCTAAAGAACAGTGATGGATTAAACCCAGATCTGTTGACTGGGTGTGAGTGTTTGATTGGTACAGATGCTCCGTCCATCACCACCCCCTTTTGTACCGCTTTGTTCGCTATAAGTTGGCAGGGTATGCTCAGACGTGAGTCCCTTGCTCACTTTGCCACTGGATTCAAGCAAGCCTGGCTGAAGACGGCTGTAATGCCAGAAACCGGTCCTAGGAAGCTTGTTTCCGGTCCAGGGAAGGTATGGCTTGGCAGTTCGGGCTGGACTGTTCCCATGAGGCACAGGGTCAGACTGATTTGCATATGGCCATGTCTGAACTGGGGTGGCAGAGTGGGCTAAAGAACGGTGATGGATTAAATCCAGATTTGTTGACTGGGTGTGAGTGTTGGATTGGTCCAGATGCTCCGTCCATCACCACCCCCTTTTGTACCGCTTTGTTCACCATAAGTTGGCAGGGTATGCTCAGACGCGAGTCCCTTGCTCACTATGCCACTGGATTCAAGCAAGCCTGGCTGAAGACGGCTGTAATGCTAGAAACCGGTCTTAGGAAGCTTGTTTGCGGTCCAGGGAAAGCATGGCTTGGCAGTTCGGGCTGGACTGTTCCCATGAGGTACAGGGTCAGACTGATTTGCATATGGCCATGTCTGAACTGGGGTGGCAGAGTGGGCTAAAGAACGGTGATGGATTAAACCCAGATCTGTTGACTGGTTGTGAGTGTTTGATTGGTTCCGATGCTCCGTCCATCACCACCCCCTTTTGTACCGCTTTGTTCGCCATAAGTTGGCAGGGTATGCTCAGACGTGAGTCCCTTGCTCACTTTGCCACTGGATTCAAGCAAGCCTGGCTGAAGACGGCTGTAATGCCAGAAACCGGTCCTAGGAAGCTTGTTTCCGGTCCAGGGAAGGCATGGCTTGGCAGTTCGGGCTGGACTGTTCCCATGAGGCACAGGGTCAGACTGATTTGCATATGGCCATGTCTGAACTGGGGTGGCAGAGTGGGATAAAGAACGGTGATGGATTAAACCCAGATCTATTGACTGGGTGTGAGTGTTTGATTGGTACAGATGCTCCGTCCATCACCACCCTCTTTTGTACCGCTTTGTTCGCCATAAGTTGGCAGGGTATGCTCAGACGTAAGTCCCTTGCTCACTTTGCCACTGGATTCAAGCAAGCCTGGCTAAAGACAGCTGTAATGCCAGAAACCGGTCCTAGGAAGCTTGTTTCCGGTCCAGGGAAGGCATGGCTTGGCAGTTCGGACTGGACTGTTCCCATGAGGCACAGGGTTAGACTAATTTGCATAAGGCCATGTCTGAACTGGGGTGGCAGAGTGGGCTAAAGAACGGTGATGGATTAAATCCAGATTTGTTGACTGGGTGTGAGTGTTTGATTGGTCCAGATGCCCCATCCATCACCACCCCCTTTTGTACCGCTTTGTTCGCCATAAGTTGGCAGTGTATGCTCAGATGTGAGTCCCTTGCTCACTATGTCACTGGATTCAAACAAGCCTGGCTGAAGACGGCTGTAATGCTAGAAACCGGTCCTAGGAAGCTTGTTTCCGGTCCAGGGATGGCATGGCTTGGCAGTTCAAGCTGGACTGTTCCCATGAGGCACAGGGTCAGACTGATTTGCATATGGCCATGTCTGAACTGGAGTGGCAGGGTGGGCTAAAGAACGGGAATGGATTAAACCCAGATCTGCTGACAGGGTGTGAGTGTTTGATTGGAACAGATGCTCCGTCCATCACCACCCCCTTTTGTACCACAAACTTAAACAACACATATGGCTCATCAACAAAACACAACACAGACTTGGGAGTTGCACACTCTACATACTCACAACTGGCAGCGACAACAAGTAGGTGTTACCCGGGAGTGCAAGGACACACCGACACACTGCACAGTGCCAACCCTACAACTCCTACATGAGCCCACAATCTGAAGCACATGGCTGACAATTGAAACAAACAGGCACTCATTACCTGGATCATACATGTGTGCAGTTGGCATAACAGGGGCACACACACATCAACACTACTGACAGTGACAGCCATTCACATTGTATGACTACTCAAGTTTGCATACTCAAATGTACCCATGTGACTAGGAAGACAGGCCTACACAAGATGACCACACACCAACACTGCTGTTCACCTATCAAGAAAGATCACACAGAAATGATGGACCCTGGCCACACCGCAAATAATTCTATGGATAGAATTTACCTCTGTTGTGGTCTTGCATCATAACATGACATGTGTTCAATTTAGCAAACCTGACCCTAGACCGATTAGGATAACAGTAGTCCATCACAAACAACCATCATTGCACCCTCAAGCCTCAGAGTCAACAAGAACAAAAGTGCCTGTCACCTCTGGAAAATTCTGAAAAAGTCAAACAAGCAATTGGCAATGTTAAAGGGGAATACAGAGAATGTGTCACATGCAACTATACCCATACATAAAAGTTTTTACTTAGCAAGGACATTCACAAAGCAGACAACAGGAGTAAATGTCTTTATGACATAAGACCTAGATAGCCATCAAGAAGTACAAAACAGCAAGGCCATGAGACAGAACAAATTCAAAGTATGTACATGTGTGCATGAGAAAAGGCACTGGGAATGGGCATCTCAAGTGACAAACAGCAAGGCCATTGGCCAGTCCATAGTTCCTCTTTCATTAAGACAGATGCATCTGAGATAGGGGTAGGGGCTGTGTTATCACAACTAAATACAGAGGGCCAGGATCAACCAGTCACTTTTATCAGCAGAAGGTTTCCCCCGAGGGAGAAATGTTGGTCAGCCATTGAGAGGGAGGCCTTTACTGTGGTCTGGGCCTTGAAGAAGCTGAGGCCATACCTGTTTGGCACTCACTTCATTGTTCAGATAGACCGAAGACTTAAACAGATGAAGGGTTAAACCCCAAACTTTTGAGGTGGTCCATTTCCCTACAGGGGTTGGACTTTACAGTGGAACATAGGCCTGGGAGTAACCATACCAATGCAGATGGACTTTCCAGATATTTCCACTTAGAAAATGAAGACTCATCTGGGCTAGGTTAGACTCATCTTCTTACGTTTGGGAGGGGTTGCGTAGGAAAGTATGGTCTGCTTTTATGGTTACCCCCCCTTTTTGTCTGGTGTTATGCTGTTTCTGACTAGTCTGACTGGGATCCTGCTAATCAGGACTCCAGTCTCTGTGCTGTCTCCCCTAAAATGGTTATGGGGAGTACTTAGGTACATCCTAGATTGGCCTCTGGGGTACCCTTACAAGTCCCTAGTTTATGGTACTGAGGTACCATGGGCATTGGTACACCAGGGTCCCCCTTGGGCTGAAGCATGTATTATGCCACCCATGGGACACCACTAAAACTGTGACTACAGGCCTGCCATTGCAGCATGTGTAAGCTTGCGTGAGCACCACTTCTGACAGATATAAGTTTCCATATATTTGAGGTCACTGCACTTGAAACCTATAAGTCACCCCTCGGGCAGGCCTTTCAATCTGGAATGCAGGGTGCTTGGTTCTAAGTGGAAGGGTGCCTCTGCATGTGGGTGGCACCCTTACAACCTTTAGAGTCCATTCTCCCGGGTTGTAAGTGCATCAGCCTTTCCGATATATAGAATGGCCATGCGTCATTACGCGATGACCATCTCTAAACTGGCTGGAACGAACCCTGTCTTGTGTGGTATCAAACATGTTGGAATCATACCCCCACACCGCACTGTAAAGCTCCTCCGGGAGGCCCTCTGTGCTCCCGGTACCAGTCTCATGGCTGCCGCCAACCAGAGACACGATTCTGCCCTCCTTCTGCTGAGCCAAGCTCGAGCAGAGGGAGGCAGGACAATAGGTATCCTGTCACAGGGAGGTGGGACCACCTCACAGACAGGACTTAGTGTATAAGGACAAGGTGGGGGCGTTTGGCAGCACCACTCAGTTTGCTTGAAGGAAACACTTGGTGCCATCCTTGCATACTCCAGTTCAAACCAGCCAAGGGAGCCGTTGGCTCCGGCTCTGGCGCGAAACTGGACAAAAGACATGGTTTCTGACCGACTGAAATTCTGCCTCTGGAACATTACGGATGTATAATCTATACAGACAGATCAGCACAGCCCGCTATCGGGGGTAAACAAGCCTATAGTGCTGCGTGCACGTTTGTTAAAGGTCGCTGGCGCGATAGGCAATTTCAGACCTATGGTCACTAAAACTCAATCACTCATGGACTGTACAGCTCAGCGAGCTGAACTACAGGCTTTCAAGATGGCGCTTGAAAACACCGATCGCGAATTCTCCACACTAATAGTGTGCGATTCGTATTACTGCGTACAATCTTACAATGAGTATCTGCAGAACTGGGTTCAGAACGATTTCAAAGACGCAAAAGGTGGCACAATAAAGCATAAAATGCTTTGGGAACAAGTAGTTCTTTTACAGAAAGAACTACAAAAGACTCACGTGATTCATACACTGAGTCATCAGCGTGATGGCGTTCATGTTGCAGGGAATTCATTGGCTGATGAAGTCGCGAAGGCAGCTGTGCAAACAGCTTCCGCAGCTACAATAAAACGCTTGACAAGAGCAATAGATGGTGAAAGACCCTGTAGGCCTGAGCCATTTTCTCATTTATCAATGGCGTCTGCCTATACTTGCCCAAAGTATTGGGACTCACAGTAGTGGACATATCCATGTCCACATCATAGAGCAGAACTGCCTGAGTAGGGACTCTGACTAGGCCAGACTCCATCTCAGTACCCAGGGTTAACCCCAATAAAGCATTGGGTTGTGCACTACCACTGCTGACTGTACTAGGGGGTGCAGGTGCCTATGGGGCTGCAGTGGTAGGGGCTGTACCTTTCTTAGTGCATTCACTACCCCAGTGTGAAACTGATTTACAGGTTTTGCACCAAGGTTTATTTGGTCCATCATTCTTCTTCTTTTTCTTTCCAGTTTGGTACCCCCCTCATTAGAAGTATTTTGGGGGCCTGAAGAATATTTCTGGTCTTTTTGTTTCTGTTCTCCACCCTTCTGGTCTGCCTTTTTCTGATCACCTCCATGGTCTTGGGGTTTCTGCTTAACCCTGGTTCTGACCCAATTTGTCTGCCTTCTTTCCCAATTCTTGGGGAGAGGTCAGATCCGAGTCAATCAGGTGTTGATGCAACAGCTGGTTCTGGCAATTATTAAGGATCTGTTTTCTCATTATTAGATTGTACATTCCTGTATAGTCTGTGACTAGCTAGAATAGATTGGGCAGCATGGCTGGCGCTTGGCGCGGCTGGTGCGTGGACGGGCGCAGACGGGCTTGCCTCTGGCGCGCCCGCTGCGCGCTTGCATTTGGCAGTTTTAAATAGGCCTACGAAAGCAAAAGCGTAGATCAGCACTAGCGCGCAACCCAAAATGGCACCGCAAAACGTGGGGAGAGCGTGGTCCCTCACTCAAGATGGCGACCGAGGATTGTGGAAGCCCTAGATTCTCGCTAAGCAGCGAGTGGTGTATTTCAATTTTAAATGCGGGTATGCGGAAAGAGGCAGCTAAAAGTGGTGAGCAGTGGTGTCACTAGGGTTGGTGTCACCCGGTGCGGGTAACTCATGGTGTCACCCCCTCACAACTTACCGGATGGACCAACTCACCCTCTGCCTGCACCATGTCCCCTCTGCCTGCACCATCTCTCCCTCTGTCCGCACCATCTCCCCTCCGCCTGCACCATTTCACCCCCTGCCTGCGCCATCTTTCCCTCAGCCTACACCATCTCACCCTCAGACTACACCATCTCACCCTCTGCCTGCACCATCTCCCCTCTGCCTGCACCATCTCCCCTCTGGTTGCACCATCGCTCCCTGTGCCCGCACCATCTCCCCTCCGCCTGCACCATCTCTCCCTCTGCCTGCACCATCTCTCCCTCTGCCTGCACCGTCTCCCCTCTGGCTGCACCATCTCCCCTCCGCATGCACCATCTCTCCCTCTGCCTGCACCATCTCGCCCTCTGCCTGCACCATCTCTCCCTCTGCCTGCACCATCTCCCATCTGCCTGCAACATCTCTCCCTCTGTCTGCACCATCTCTCCTCCGCCTGCACCATCTCACCCCCTGCCTGCACCATCTCTCCCTCTGCCTGCACCATCTCTCCCTCTGCCTGCACCATCTCACCCTCTGCCTGCACCATCTCCCCTCTGCCTGAACCATCTCCCCTCTGCCTGCACCATCTCTCACTTTGTCCACACTATCTCCCCTCTGCCTGCACCATCTCCCTCTCTGCCTGCACCATCTCCCCCTCCGCTGCACCATCTCACCCCCTGCACCATCTCTCTCTCTGCCTGCACCATCTCACGCTCTGCCTGCACCATTTCCCCTTTGTCCGTACCATCTCCCCTTTGTCAACACTATCTCCCCTCTGCCTGCACCATCTCTCCCTCTGCCTGCACCATCTCTCCCTCTGCCTGCACCATCTCACCCTCTGCCTGCACCATCTCACCCTCTGTCTGCACCATCTCCCTCTCTGCCTGCACCATCCCTCCATCATGTTTCGTCTCTGGGGCCAAAAGGAGTGACCACATCTCACCTGTGCTGGCCATTCTCCGCTAGCTGCCCGTTGAAGCCTGGATCATGTACAAGACAGCCTGTATCACCCATAAGGCCCTGCGCACATCCACTCCCGTTACCTGGCAGACAAATTAAAGGTATCTGGGAAGGTAGACCACAGCTGCTAGAACCTGCAACCTTCGAAAAGGAATGACTAATGGCACAATCCTTCTCAGGAAACGCGACCAGAACACGCAGCTCCTCCCTCCCAGCCTACCTCCACTACATCACCGGCAAGTTCAAAACGGAGCTGTAGGCGTTTCTCCTTGAAAGACACTTAGGGGCATATTAACAAGGGCTTTATCTCTGCTTTTTTGGCTTTAAAAGCCAAAAAAGCAGAGATAAAACTAGAGCCCTATCAGCAACAGGGTGCTAACACGCAAATTTGCATGTTAGCTCCCTTTTACTCTACGCCTTCCCTTACATCTCTAATGAGATGCAAATGGGCGTTCCAGAGTAAAATATAGGATAAATGTCGCTTATTATCAAGGATATCGCTAACTATGGTTAACGCTGATTTTTAACATCTGGCCTTTTTCTGACTTAGCCATGCTATCAGCAACGCTTATCTACAAAGCAATAAAATGCAGAGCGCAAGCTGCAAATTGTGAGATTATCGCTGGAAATACAGCAATAATCCCACAAGGTTTGGCGATAGCTTGCTGATAGGGATAGACATATATCCACCTTACATAGGATATTATGGCTAAGTCAGAAAAATGCCAGATGTTAAAAATCAGCGTTAACCATAGTTAGGGAGCTAACATGCAAATTTGCGTGTTAGCACCCTGTTGCTGATCGGGCTCTAGTTTTATCTCTGCTTTTTTGGCTTCTAAAGCCCAAAAAGCAGAGATAAAGCCCTTGTTAATTTACCCCCAAGTGTCTTTCAAGGAGAAAGGCCTACAGCTCCGTTTTGAACTTGCCGGTGATGTAGTGGAGGTAGGCTGGGAGGGAGGGAGGAGCTGCGTGTTCTGGTCGCGTTTCCTGAGAAGGATTGTGCCATTAGTCATTCCTTTTCGAAGGTTGCAGGTTCTAGCAGCTGTGGTCTACCTTCTCCAGATACCTTTAATTTGTCTGCCAGGTAACGGGAGTGGATGTGCGCAGGGCCTTATGGGTGATACAGGCTGTCTTGTACATGGTCCAGGCTTCAAAGGGCAGCTAGCGGAGAATGGCCAGCACAGGTGAGATGTGGTCACTCCTTTTGGCCCCAGAGACGAAACATGATGGAGGGATGGTGCAGGCAGAGAGGGAGATGGTGCAGGCAGAGGGTGAGATGGTGCAGGCAGAGGGTGAGATGGTACAGGCAGAGGGAGAGATGGTGCAGGCAGAGGGAGAGATGGTGCAGGCAGAGGGGAGATAGTGTTGACAAAGGGGAGATGGTACGGACAAAGGGGAGATGGTGCAGGCAGAGGGTGAGATGGTGCAGGCAGAGAGAGAGATGGTGCAGGGGGTGAGATGGTGCAGCGGAGGGGGAGATGGTGCAGGCAGAGAGGGAGATGGTGCAGGCAGAGAGGGAGATATTGTGGACAAAGGGAGAGATGGTGCAGGCAGAGGGTGAGATGGTGCAGGCAGAGGGAGAGATGGTGCAGGCAGAGGGAGAGATGGTGCAGGCAGAGGGGAGATAGTGTGGACAAAAGGAGAGATGGTGCAGGCAGAGGGGAGATGGTGCAGGCAGGGGGGAGATGGTGCAGGCAGAGGGTGAGATGGTGCAGGCAGAGGGCGAGATGGTGCAGGCAGAGGGAGAGATGGTGCAGGCAGGGGGTGAAATGGTGCAGGCGGAGGGGAGATGGTGCAGGCGGAGGGGAGATGGTGCAGACAGAGGGAGAGATGTTGCAGGCGGAGGGTAGATGGTGCAGGCAGAGGGAGAGATGGTGCAGGCAGAGGGCAAGATGGTGCAGGCAGAGGGAGAGATGGTGCAGGCGGAGGGGAGATGGTGCAGGCAGAGGGGAGATGGTGCAGGCAGAGGGAGAGATGGTGCAGGCAGAGGGAGAGATGGTGCAGGCAGAGGGAGAGATGGTGCAGGCGGAGGGGAGATGGTGTGGGCACAGGGAAAGATGGTGCAACCAGAGGGGAGATGGTGCAGGCAGAGGGGAGATGGTGCAGGCAGAGGGTGAGATGGTGTAGGCTGAGGGTGAGATGGTGTAGGCTGAGGGTGAGATGGTGTAGGCTGAGGGAAAGATGGTGCAGGCAGGGGGTGAAATGGTGCAGGCGGAGGGGAGATGGTGCTGACAGAGGGAGAGATGGTGCAGGCAGAGGGGACATGGTGCAGGCAGAGGGTGAGTTGGTCCATCCGGTAAGTTGTGAGGGGGTGACACCATGAGTTACCAGCACCGGGTGACACCAACCCTAGTGACGCCACTGTCGTGTGATATATGGGCGCTTCGGATATCTAGTTTCCACTCTAGTTGACCGTGGTGACGTGCGCTTGCTGCTTGCAATGCACGCATGTCACACACTCTCAGAACTGACTAAGCTCTCCTCGTTCATGTAACAGTCTCGGCAGAGGGCCCGGCCCCCAGATCGTATATGACCAATGTCAGCTCTGCCCCGGGCCCGCGGTTTTAGAATAGGTAGGTAGGCTCAGGCTGCACTGCAGAGCGAGCCACGGAGCCAGCCAGCGTAACTAACCAGATTGGTGTCACCCCAGATGGGGTGACACCCGGTGCGGTCCGCACCCCCCGCACCCCCTAGTGACGCCGCTGGTGGTGAGTAAATCACAGTATTAAAATAAGGCAGTAAGCAATTTCCAACACTTCGTTTTTAAAAACAGCAACAGAGCAAATGAAATGCCGCATTAAGAGACCTTCCTCTCGTGGTGTGGCAGTCAGCGCCCTACTATCTTCATTCTAACAAGCTGCGCGCTTGCATTTGGAAGCTTTGAATAGGCCTACAAACGCAAAAGCGTAGATCCGCACTAGCGCACGACCCAAAATGGTGCCGCAAAACGTGCGGAGAGCGCGGTCCCTCACTCAAGATGGCGACCGAGGATTGTGGAAGCCCTAGATTCTCGCTAAGCAGCGAGTGGTGTATTTCAATTTTAAATGCGGGTATGCGGAAAGAGGCAGCTAAAAGTTGTGAGTAAATCACAGTATTAAAATAAGGCAGTAAGCAATTTCCAACACTTCGTTTTTAAAAACAGCAATAGAGAAAATTACATGCCGCATTAGGAGACCTTCCTCTCGTAGTGTGGCAGTCAGCGCCCTACTATCTTCATTCTAACATGCAAAAGCTTGTTGGTTTTCTTCCTCAGAGACCTTCGGGTTCCGAATAGCTTCCACCGCAAGTATCTCCTGTGACCAAGATCTTCGTCCTCACCACATCTCTTGCACTGTGGGCCTGCATCTTTGGTGAGCTGCTCGAGGTACTCTTGCCACTTAAGTGCCTCTGGCATGTGGGTCCTCTTGAGGGTCTTCTTTGCTCCCACTGGGCTCCCCTGATTGCTCAGGGCCTATCTGACTCCCTTGCTTATGGTGAGTCCCTTGGACCTTGCTGTTCCCGATAATGCACCGTTTTTGCTTGCCACGTTGTTTGTAATTGCCAAGGCTTGTTGGTTCCCCCGACAGTCACCGTACCCTAAACTCGCGACATCCGAGTTTGGACAGCTCGTGAACGGCTCCTGGTCTTCCACAGCTTTGCCTGGTCCACACAGCTGCAGCTCCAAGGTCACCGTCAACTCTTCTTCCACACCTGACATCGGTGGGCATTCGTCTTCCATGCCTCCTGGTCACTCCTGAGTAGCATGTATTGGTAAAGTAAATATAATGTATAAAAATGAATGGCAAAAGATCATGTTCCTTAATAAAAGCACAGTAAGTAATGTAAAAATGCAAATAGATACTGCGAAGGTATACCGAATACGCTAATGTTTTTTTAATGCCACGGGGACATGGTAATGTAAAATATAACATGCTGCTAATAAGGCATCTGCCACACGCTGTAAATGTTGTTGTTTTTTTATAATGAGAACAGGTACCGACTTGCAGTTTGCTAAATAAGTTTATAAGAGGCTTAAAACAGCAGAGGAGGCACGTGATTGTAGCTTAATGGAAAGTACGATAAATAAATAGTACAGGGGCAGTAATTGCAGGCTTGGAAAACGGGGTTAGTAAAAAAAGCACACACGATGCTAGTAAAAAGACTGCTACATGGTGATTGTTTTACATTGAACAAGGCTACGGGCCCGCAGTTTTACGAGAAGCTATATAAGTGTGAAAAGAGAAGCATTGAACTGCAGTTCAAAAGTTAGTTGACGAGATGGTACTGCATATTATGGCTGAGTTGTAGTTTTATTGCGAATAGCAAAAGTATACATGAGAATACTTAGCTATAATGTGAAGGAAGCATGCTGGAAGTAAACCATAGGGACATGGAATTGTAGTGTTGTGGACGGTATGGCAGTGTAAAGTCGAATAGCATAAGTTGTAGTTGAACAAGAACTTATGGAAACGCCACAGATTTGTAAAAGTGTACGAATGATAGTTATTGTAGAACTGAAAAAATCGCTGGAAGTATATTTACGCCAGGCGCAGAAATAGCTGCAATTGAAAAGTATATTTACGGAAGGCGCATTAATTGCTGCAATTAAAAAGTATATGTACATGAGTTTAGGCAAGAGGTATATATGTAATATGTAATTAATAGAAGCTGTGTTAAACGTACAGTAGTTAGATACAAAGCTATAATTAAATGAGACACCTAATAAAGGTAGGAAAGAGGTACAAACATGTAGTGTGCTGGGGGACATAGCAAAGTGGCAGGTTTAATAAGGGTACATTATCTACAAACAAATTAGTAATATATGGAAGCTTTCACAAGCTAGATTAGAGCAGGGCAAAGTATTAGGTAAAGGAGAAATAGGAGAGACGTAGACATGTACGTTAATAGGAAAAGCATACATAGCGCTAATAAGGCCTGTGTTTACATTTTTGGTGTTAATGGTAAGAATAGGTACTGACGTGTAGCAAGAATTTTTAAGTAAAAGAGACGCTTGATAAAGATAGAAAAAAGGCACCAACTTGTATTTTGATGAGCGATATGGGCAAAGCTAACAACAATTCGAAAAGCTATGAGAATAGCACGTGCTTAAAAATACGAAGTACAGCAAAGTGTATATAATAAATAAATGGAAACAGTGAATACTATGGTGTTGTAGTATAAGAGGGACTTCGCGAGAAAGCACAAGTAAGTAATATAATATGAATTGTATGAACAGGAAAGTTAAAGTAATGATTGGAATTTGGAAGTAGATTTGATGCATGTAAAAGCAAGAGGCAGGAAATGATAGTATATTAGAAAAAGTGGCATGGGGAAAAATGTATGGTATAAATATAAGTTTTTGTTGGAGTTTTACTGGCGCTAAGTTAAATTAATTTGTTAAATTTTGTGAGTACATGTAATGTGTTTTAAAGGAAGATGCATAATATGGTAGCATAATAAAAGGCTATTAAGGAGAAAACTGTAAGGCTTTAAATAATATTTTAATGGAATGTTTAGTGTAGGTATATTATCTGCAAACAAATGTAAAGTGCAATGGTAGCTTTTATGAAAGCTAAAGTAAACGTGCACGAAGGTATAATTAAAAGCGAGGGTGCACAAAGGGACGTTTATGTGAAGCATAAAGAGCAGCAATTAACTTGTAACGCACGCTAGTTTTGTTAATAGTGAGATTACGTACGTAATGTACCCTAAAGTTGTAGTGAAATAAGACGTATAATTAAATTCGAAAAGCGAGACGGACTTGTAGTTTAATGTGAGATATGTTAAAAGTAAACCACAGTGTCAGATACTTTTTAATTTGAGACAGATTATAACAGTTGTAAGGTATTAAAGAATAAATTGTAGTTAAATGTGAGGTCTTGCAGGAATAAAGTAAAAGCTGAAACGACTTTTATAAAGTTTTTTTTTTCAGAGGATACAAATGTGTGTGTGTGTGTGTGTAGGGGGGGTGTGAGGGAGCTGTACATTTAGTATTGTTTGTGAGGAGACGGAGCAACTAAGGCGCCAGCGAGTCAGCCACTGAAGTTCTTTTACGAGAGCTGTAACACTTGTGTTGAACGACAGAGCAGGAAACAAATTAACGCAGGATGACGCTTGGCGCAAGTTTAACACATGCTGTTTTTGTGAATACTGGATGCTAACACGTCTTTATGAGGGTGTTTGCAAGTGAACTTATGTGATGGAAGAAGGCAGCACTTGAATAGTTGTATTTTAAAAACTCAAATGCTAACATTTAACGTAACTGTAACACTATTGTTAGATAGTACTCTAAGCAAAAGCAATATAAGAGCACAACATCGCAGTTTAATAAATAATTGGCGACGAAACACATAGAAGTAGTATAATGTGAATGATAGAAACAGAAAAAGTAAATAAAAGTATATTTGTACGTTAGCTTTAGTGTGGTATATTATCTGTAAGCAAATATAAAGTGTAAAGTTAGCTTTTGTAAGAATAGAAATCTCGTGCTACAAGCCATAATTAAAAGCAAGGGTGCACAAAGGAACCTTTATGCAAGACAAACAGGCTGGCAAGGCGCCATTAAAAGCGAGTGTGCACAAAGATACGTTAAGTGAAGCATACAGGCTGGCAAGGCGCAAGTTTAATACATGCTGTTTTGTTTAATAGTGTAAGCTAGCGTGTCTTCTGAGCATGTTTGCAAGTAAAGTTAGTTATAATAGAAGGCAGCACATTATGAAAGGTAAATAAATCTTTTACATTTCCTGAGTAGATGTGATGCGTTGTAAAGGAGATGCATGATAGAATAGCATAATGGAAATGCTGCTAAGGAAAAAACTTTAAAACTTAAAAGTATATTTGTACGTAAGGTTCAATAGGGGTCTATGATCTGTAAACAAATGTAAAGTGTAATGTTAGCTTTTGTGAAAGGTAGAGTAACCGTCCCAGAAGCGACAATTAAAAGCAAGGCTGCATAAAGGTACGTTCATGTGAAGCCTACAGAATGGCAATCAAACCTCCAACGCACGCTAATTTAGTTAATAGTGAGAATACGTACAAACATGTACCCTGAAGCTTGTGAAAGGTAGAGTAAACGTCCCTGAGGCGACAATTAAAAGCAAGGGTACATAAAGGTACATTTATGTGAAGCCTACAGAATGGCAATCAAACCTCCTACGCACGCTAGTTTAGTTAAAAGTCAGAATACGTACAAACATGTACCCTGAAGCTATAGTGAATTGCAAACGCATAGTATGCCGGAAGTAAACTGTAGGGGCACAAAATAGTAGTTATATGGAAGCTAAATGTAATTATAATGTAAGGGATTGCAAGAATAAAGCGGAGGAGCAGATACTACATATATAATGGGGACGTTTGTTAAGCGTACTGGTATTGGTGGGGAGGGGGGGAGGAGTTGTACATGTGGTAATGCTTGCGAATAGAAAAAGCAAACATGGTGCCAGTGAGACGGCCACCAAAGTTCCTTTGCGAGACTTCTAACACTTGTGTTGAATAACAAAGCAGGAAACAAATTAACGTGGCATGGCGCCAGTTTGAAGAAGAACACACTGTTTTTTACAACAGCGGATGCTACCGCGTGTTTACGACCGTGTTTGCAAGATAACGTAGGGAATGGAAGAAGGCAGCAGAAGAATGCTTGTAATTTTGGATAGTATATGTACTGAATTGTAGTTTAATAAGAAGCTTAACAGGATTAGAAGACACGGACATAAGAAATGTAATGTAACAGAGAATTAATAAGAGGGTAAACTACAGTGTGATAAAGTTGTAATGTAATGGAGAGCAGCAGAGGTAGACGATAGAGCTTTGAATTTGTAATGTAAAGGGAAACATAACATAGTAAAGTATAGGTATATAGGACTAAGACTTGTTAAGGGATTTGTAGAGAAGTGTAAATGTTAGAGACAATGCACACTAAGGGCCTATAATTGCAGCCTGATAAAAGTGTTGTGTATTAGTAGCAAATGAAACGGGACTGTAGCTACGTAAAAACAGTGCAGTGTTCAAATAGGCAGATATAATGCTGTACCTAAATTAGATTGTTAGCTGTGCTAATGTCAAAGAGTTAAGTGTGATATGAGTAATAACAGTGTTAGAGCGTTGGGGCTATGCGTATTGGTAAAAGAAATATAATTTATAAAAATGCACGGCCAAACATCGTGTTCCCTAAGGCACAGTAAGTAATGTAAAAATGTAACTAAATACTGCGAAGGCATACCGAATATGGTAAACTTTATATTTCCCTGAGGGCATGTTAATGTGAAATTAAACATGCTCCTATTAAGGCATATGCCACACGTTGTAAAAAAAAATGTGTTATGTATAGTGTGAACAGATACGGAGTTGTAGTTTGTTGAAATATTTTATAAGAGGCTTAGAACGGCAGAGGAGAGGCACGTAATTGTAGCTTAATGTACGGTACGGCAAATATATAGTACAGGGGCAGTGAATGCAGGCCTGGAAAACGAAAGTTAGTTAAAAAAAAGCACACACGTTGCTGTAAAAAAATTTAAATAGATACTGCGAAGGGATACCGAATACGCTAAAGTTTTTATTGACAAAAAGAGCATGTTAATGTGAAATTAAACATGCTGCTAATAAGGCATGTGGCACAAGCTGTAAAAAACAATTCTTATTTATAGTGAGAACAAGTACGGAGTTGTAGTTTAGTAAAAAAAAGTTTATAAGAGGCTAACGGCCACATGCATCAATGTTCCCGTTTGCAAATTCTTAATTGCGAAAATTAAGGATTCGCAATTAAGAATTCACAAACGGCTATGCATTAAAAAAGCGCAATTTTTTTTGCGATTTCCCTTAATTGCAATTTACAATTTGCGAAACGCAATTAAGGAATCCCTTTTCATTGATTCCAATGGGCCTAGAGGCCCATAGGAATGAATGTGAAGGCATTCTTATTTTGCGATTCGCAATTAAGGAATCGCAAAATGAGAATGCAATTTCAAGGGTGCAGGGGGGGTCCAAAAGACCCCCCCCTGCACCCCTGAAATGTACCTTTAAATATTTTTTACACACACACAAGTCCCAAGGGCATGTGTGTGTGTAAAATGAAACTTTCAAAAATGCACTTTTGTGCATTTTTGAAAGTTTTCGCAAATTACCATGAAGTTTAACTTCATGTTAAATTACCACTTCCTATTTGCGATTTAGCAATTTCAAAAAAATCATGCATTGCATTTAAGAAATTGCAAAATTGCAATTTCTTAAATGCAATCGCAATTTAAGAAATCGCAAATAAATTGCGATTTCTTAAATTGCGAAAAAAGCAAAAAAGCTTAATGCATCCCAAAGCAATGAATTGCATTTGCAAACGGCCGAACTTTGCCATTCGCACCGTTTGCGAATGCAATTCAGTTTGATGCATGTGGGCATTAGAACAGCAGAGAAGAGGCACGCAATTGTAGCTTAATCAACGGTACGGCAAATATAGTACAGGGGCAGCTATTGCAGGCTTAAAAAACGAACGTTAGTAATAAAAGCACACACGATGCTCGTAAAAGGATTGTGTGAAACGCACAGTAGTTGGATACGAAGCTATAATTAAATGAGACGCGTAATAAAGATAGGAAAGAGATACAAGCTTGTAGTGTGATGGGGACATAAAAGTGACATGCTTAATAAGAGTACAGCAGCTGCAAACAAATGACGCTAGTTTTGTCAATAGTGATACTACGTACGTAATGTACCCTAAAGTTGTAGTGAAATGAGACGTTTAAGAAAATTTTAAAAGCCAGACGAATTTGTAGTTTAATGAGAGATATTAAAGTAAACCATAGTGACATAGCAAAGTGGCAGGCTTAATAAGGGTACAGCAGCTGCAAACAAATTACGCTAGTTTTGTTAATAGAGATACTACGTACGTAATGTACCCTAAAGTTGTAGTGAAATAAGCCGTTTAAGAAATTTTGAAAAGCCAGACGAATTTGTAGTTTAATGAGAGACATGTTAAAAGTAAACCACAGTGGCATATAATTTGTAATTTGAGACGGATTATAATGTATGTAAAGTATAAAAAAGTAAATGTTAGTTAGTTTAGTTAAATGTGACGTATTGCAGGAATAAAGCAGAGAAGCTGAAACGACTTCTATAATGTGGCTTTTTGAAGCTGAACGACTTCTATAATGTGGCTTTTTTCTGAGGAGACAAATGTGTGTGTGTGTGTGGAGGGATGGGGGGTGAGGTGGCTGTACATTTAGTATTGTTTGTGAAAAGACCAAGCACCTAAGGCGCCAGCGAGTCGGCCACCCAAGTTCTTTTAAAGCTGTAACACTTGTGTTGAACAACAGAGCAGAGAACAAATTAACACGGCATGACGCTTGGCGCAAGTTTAACAAATGCTGTTTTTGTGAATACTGGATGCTAACACGTCTTTATGAGCGTGTTTGCAAGTGAACTATGTAATGGAAGAAGGCAGCACTTGAATAGTTGTATTTAAAAAAGTTAAATGCTAACATCTAACGTAAATGCTACTTTGTATAGCTAACTGACGCCAGTAAGACGGGCGCCGAAGACCAATTGCCGATTGCTGGAAACAAAGCAGGAAAGTGATTAACATGGAGTGTAAAGCTAGCACGTCTTCGGAAGCGCGTCCACAACAAAGTAGCTATTGCCAGCTATTGCCTCTAGCAGAGCGACGGCGCCGAGCAGCAGCTGTACATGTCATGCAAGCCTGTCTGCAGAAGCGCGTACACCTGCTGAAATCGCTGAAAGCTCTGCGCGTGCCCATCTCTTGTCCCACTTCCAAAGCAAGTCCCTAGCAATAGAGCTCGCTGGCGACAGCGCTTTCGCGCTGCTTACGCCAGGCTTGGCCTAAAAACAGAGTGCAAAACTTTAAAAGTTTTAAAAATATATATGTTTACATATGACAGAAAATATTTAAATAACATTATTAAAAAATAAAATGTTTAAACAATCCTTTGACTGATTTTATTCATTGTGATTTCTTTTTTAAATGTTAAAATATTTTCAACCAATATTAACTTTTTTCTACAAATAAAGATTTATTAAATTTTTTATGTTTTTTTATATTAATGTGTGTATATTAATCCTGTTTAAACTTAATAAAAATAAAAAAAAATCCACAAAAAAAGAAAATACCTGGGTATTAAATGACTTCCCCGCCCGTTAACCCCATGGTTTCATACAACCCCTCCCTAGAGGTAAGTATTTAGGTCAATAAAATACATCCCTTTAATAAATTAAAAATTGGTTCTCTAAAATAAATCAACACTATATAACTAAGTTTTGAATTGCTATTTTAATACACAGGCAATCAAATAATACCTAGGTATTAAATTACTTCCCCACTCATTACCTCTATCATCCCTACATCCCGTCCCTAGAGGTAAGGATTCTTTTTTTTAGAAAACACAATACTAAATCCAAATTAGAATATTAATAACTTAATTCCAATAAAAGAATTTTATGTCATTTTAATTTTTTATTTTTTTAAATACCTGACAATTAAATTACATTCCCACCCATTAACCCCTTGATACCCTACATCCCATCCCTAAATGTACGTTTTTAGGTAAATAAAATAGATCCCTTTCAATTTCTACAAATTGTAATTCCATAAATGAACAATAAATATATAATTAATCTAAAAATGTATAATTTGATATACAGGCAAAAAAAATGTTGCCTGGGTATTAAATTACTTTCCCGCCCATTAAGCTCTTGATTACCTACATCTCTTTCTTAGAGGTAAGTATTTAGGTCATTAAAATACATCCCTTTAAAAAAATTAAAATTGGTTCTCTAAAAAAAATCAACAATAAATAATACATTTTTGAATTATTGAATACAAATATTACATGTGTATTAAATTACTTCCCCACCCATTACCTGTACCATCCCTACATCCCGTCCCTAGAGGTAAGTATTTTTTTTTAGAAAACACAGTTCTAAAATACCTGAATATTAAATTACTCCCCAACCATTAACCCCTTGATTCCCTACAACCCGTCACTGAATGTAAGTTTTTAGGTTAATAAAATAGATCCCTTCCAATTTAAAAAAATCTTTATTCTCTAAATGAACAATAAATATATAATTAATTTTTGAACTGCTAATTTGATAGACAGGCAATACCAATGTTACCTGGGTATTAAATTACTTTGCCATCCATTAACCCTTACATTCCCTATATCCCATCTCTAGAGGTAAGTATTTAGGTAATTTAAATAAATCCCTTTAATAAATTAAATAATAATTCTCTAAGTAAACAATAAATATATAATTAATCTTACATTTAATAATTTAATAAACAGGCAATACAAATGTTACCTGGGTATTAAATTACTCCCCCACCTATTAACCCCTTGATTACCTACATCCAGCCCCTAAAGGTAAGTATTTAGGTCAATAAGAAACATCCCTTTAATAGATACAAAAAAATGTTACCTGGGTATTACATTACTTCCCCACCCATTAAGCCCTAGATTCGCTACATCCCATCCCCAGAGGTAACTTTTTAGGTTAATAAAAGAGATCCCTTTAATAAATTACATTTTAGTTCTCTAAAACAACAATAAATATATAATCATTCATTAAGTTACTAATTTAATACACAGGCAATAAAAAATTTACCTGGGCATTAAATTACTTCCCCACCCATTAACCCCTTGATTACCTACACCCGTCCCTAGATGTAAGTATTTTTTAAGGAAACAGATTTCTAAAACCACATTACAATATTAATAAATTAATTTCCCCAAAACAACTCAATTATATCAATACATTTAAATTGCCTACCGGAAAACCTTCAGCTTCTACCTCATTGTCCAGGAACGGCAGGGGATAAATGCCCTTTAATCTCATATTCAGGAAACATCCGTTCTTGCCACTTGGTTCCCTCTCCTTTTCATATACACAATCGTCTACATGTACTACCTCCCCTTCCTTGCTGATAAAGTGGGCCAGTCTCCGTCATCGAAACCTCCTGCGAGAAACAAGATACCGGAAGTAGAACTTTGAAGCTGTTCTCCTGTCCATGCTGCGAACCACTTCCACCTCGCTCCCAACCAGGAAATAGCAGATCTACGAACTTGTCAGCATGGTATATGCTTGGGGGGGAGAGGATGCGTCACTTTGAGTAATGTCGAATCACTACCGAATGAAGCAGATCGAACCTGGTAAGTTTATTTTGTTGTTCAAGTAGTCGTTGTTCATGTAAGCTGTGGTTTAATCGAGTCGTTGTTCAAGAAAGGTTGTTGTTAAAAATTGTTGTTTAGTACTGTCATTGTTAAAGATTCATGATTAAGGCTGTTTCCCTTTTTGAAGACCGACAGGATGGCAGTGGGTTGGATACCTCCCCTGACGTTGGACTCAGTTCTCCGAACTGAATGACATTGGACTCTATTCTCCAAACCTGGTGAATCTGCATCTTTTGCAACTAGTATTCATACGCCAGGAGAAGTGCTTAATGTGACACTACCCATGCAGAAAGCTAAAAACAAATGTCTTGACTGAAGTCCTCAAACCAGCAGCCAAAACCTTGGAACTTCTGCTGCTTTTCAATGAGACTCTTACAGACATAGTGGTGTGGACCTGGGCAAAGCCAGGATCTTGCACATCAGTTAATCGACAGGTTGAAAGGTGGGACAGGAATTCTCCTGTTGACCCGTACATCTTAGTTCAACATCTACCCTGTGGTTGAGGCATCATCCAGTTGCCTTAACCCCAACTCCTTTCCTACCTTCCTACAACCCCACCTGACAGGCAATCAAGCAGATGGAGAACTTAACAAAACCTGTTTCTGTGGTGCCAGCATTGCCTTACAGTATGTAAATACCTCCTGCCTCCTGGGACAGTATTTGCACACCTTGCGGGACAGAGGGGCAGACACCTTGCCAGCTGGGCTAGAGCATGTCAGGCACACACCCCAGTGCCTGACAGTGCCGCTTGCCTCCTTATGGATATGTTATGTTTAGATATTAGATATTTTTAGATATTACAATTGCCGTGGGGAAGTTCTTGAAAGCAACAAGAGCATTTGTAATGGAGAAAATAAAGGAGGGGTGTTGATTTAAAAAAATTTTGCTTTCCGCCAACAATGGGAATTGTATGGATTTATATTTGTGTAAATTGTGTTTAAACGAAATGTGGTCTAATTATGCTATCACAATGAGGATCCAAAGTTTTATGTATGGTTTATAGACTATGTCATCGTTTTATCTCTCTCTCTCTCTCGGAACTTTGATTGCTTAGATGCTGCAAAATATACCATCTGTTCATGCAAGGACACAACTGGCTGCTTGGTTAGGGCAGTCGGGATAAATGTGGCGCTCAGGCACCACACCTGAATTTGCTTGATGTGATTTTGTCGGACATCCAGCAATCTCTAATGGACATGCCATTTGATGGCACAAACCTTTTCGGGTGAAGGCTGACTTGGCCCTTGAAACTTTTTAGGACAGTGAGGCCACCATTTGTTTTCGGGGCCTAGCGCAGCCTGTTTGGCAGTTTCCCTAATGGCAACACCTTTTTTGAGGCTTTCAAAGGGGGTATCAGCAGAGGCAACTCCAATGCCCATCTCAGCAGCAGAAAGCTTCCCTGACATTTTGAGGGTGAGGCCGGGGATTTAACTAACTCCTTCACAGCCACTCCCCTTCATTAGAGCCATTATGGATACAGTGCTTTTTCTATCTACTTCTCCACCTCAACAGGTACAGAACATTGGGGCTTTGATTCTGAGGTTTTATTCTTTGACCTGGGTCTCAGTGAGAGAAGCTCTGAGACTTCTGGGTGTCCTGGTCTCCTATATCCTACGTGTGCACCATACCAGGTGGCACATGTAGACTCTGCAGTGGGATCTGAAGTTTCAGTGGGCTCAGCACCAAGGTAAACTGTCAGACTATATCCACGTGTCAAAGGAAACTGCATATGATCTGCAGTGGTGTCTGCTTGACTGCAACGATACCGGTGGCAGACCCACTTCCTTCTCCACCCATGGCTAACAGTTGTGACTTATGCATTGTTGCTGGGTTGAGGGCATTATCTGAGAGAGGTGGAGATCAGATAACTCAAGTCTCTGGCAGAATCTCATCTCCACTTCAACTTTTTGGAGGTACGAATGATTCACTTGGAATGGAATTCTCTTGATAAAATTCTCAACCATCAAGGGAGAATGGACGGGGGCGTGGCTTGAGCGCCGATGGGTGAGGCAGCGTGAGCTGGTAGCTCCGTGCCCGATCCCCTAAATATCCTGACAAAATCGCTGTAAGTGGGTGAAATCCCAGAAACGAGTGTCGGAACATCGGGGCACAAGACTCCGACCGACATTGAAGCAATCGGTGACCCCTGAGAGACCCAGGCGCGAGTTATGCTGCTGGAGAGGCTGGTGGAGATGAAGCAAGATGGCGGTTGGGGACGGCGAGTGAGGACGTGCTGAGCCAGCAGACCTGCTGAATGAGCCGGCAGATCCGAGTATAGGGGGCGTCAGGCCCTGTGGAGCACGCCCTGGAACGCCGGCGGCCGAAACAGAGAGATCGGTGAGCGAAGCACCTTGGCGATCGGTGTGTCTGGAGAACCGTGGGGCCGACCTGGACCTAAAATGGCGGCCGGAGGGCTGCCCGATCCTGGTGGGGCAGGCCCGTGAGGTTGCGCATCGGAGAGCCTGCAGCTCACTGCTGGAACGGCGGAGCCGGCACAGCGGTGTACAGCCCTTGGGCGCCGTCGAGAAGTCGGAGGTCTGGTGAGAGGAAGTCCGCCGAGGGGCTGGCCAGTGAGGCGCGGTGATCGTGGGCCTACCACCGAGACAACCCAGGGCCCCAGAGATCGGAAGTGCAGCCGCGTGCGGACCGAGTGTGCGAGGACTGCCTAGCTGAGGAGGGCGGCAAGTCTCCGGCTGCGGTGCCCCATAGCAGCGCCCGGTAAGTGTGGGGTCGTGGGCCTGGACCCGGTGCTGCAGAGGTGGGGGCGGAGGACGGGTCCGCGGTGCCGCACGAGCGCGGGCAGGGGTGCTCAGGCAGAGGCGGAGGACCCGGGCAGACTGAGACAGGGGCCCTGAGGAGCAAGAACTAACTCCGGGAGGAAACGTGAGCAAAGGGACAGAGAACGCCCCGGGCCCACGAGCGACGCGGGGGTCCCTGCTGGAAGACGGACTCTCTGGAAGCAGATGGGCAGGGGCTGGTGGTAAATTTGAGTGAGAGGAGGCGCTGATGAGGACCTAGCTGTGTGCGCTGCACTGGGGGCCACGTGACGGCCGAGGGGGCAGCTGGGCGAACTCTGGGGCCTGAGTGCTACAAGAGTGGAGCAGAATGGGTGAGAGGGCCCAGTTCAGCGGACGGCATCGTACTCTGGTGTTAACGGAGGAGCGGGGACCTGCCGGACTTCAGTGAGGGGCTTCCATGCTGTTGGGGGACGCTTCCGGGTGCCTGCTCCCACGTGGGTTGGACCTGAGGTGGTGCGGACTGTTGGAAGCTGAGGTCTACGATGTTCACGACCAGTCTACTTAATAATACCTGGGGTATCACCTCGAGGGGAGGTCCATAGGGACCCTTGAGCTGGGGGGGGGGTCGTCACACAGGACGGAGGATCGACCTACTGGGGGACATGAAGCCAAAAAACAAGAAAGAGGAGGCGATGGAGCGAAACGACGATCGTGGAGCGGGGGCGAGCCCGGGGAGGCGATGTCGGAAATAGGTCTGCGTCAACACCTTGATAAGATCTTGGAAGCCATAGCGGCGACAAAGGACGCCTTGCAGCAAGACATTGCGCAGGTCGCAACAGGGCTGGGCCTCCTGCGTGCTGATCACACGAAGTTGGTGGATAGGGTAAAAAAGAACAAAATAGCCATCCAAGAACTGAAACCGGCGCAAGTGGCTGTGGAGCGCAAGCTGGACGATGCGCAGGGACGTTTAGCGATGTTGGAAAAAAGGGCTGAGGATTCTAAAAGTAGAAACAGGCGTATAACATAAATGTGGTGGGCCTGTCGGAAAAAACAGAAGGGGCCGACATGATTGCTTACCTGCAGAACTGGCTCAAAACCGAGGTTGCGCCGGAGGGACTGTCTCCCTTCTTCACACTTGAGAGGGCGCATAGGGTGCCTGCTCGACAGCCGTTGACTGGCCGTACTCCTCGGCCGGTAGTGGCCTAATTACTCCACTATAAGGATAGAGACATGCTGATCCAGAGGGCACACATGGCGGGGCCCTTCAGAGTGGGAAATGGCACAGTCACAATCTTCCCGGATTACACGCAAGAAATACAGAGACGCAGGGCTTCTTATCTGGCAGTTAAGAAAGAGCTCAGGGAAGAGAGGATCCAATACTCATTAATATTCTCGGCAAAATTGAGAGTGATTGTGGATGGCACGACTCAGTTCTTTTTGGCGCCTGAAGAAGCGTGGACATGGCTTGAGACGTACAGAGCGGGCACAGATCGTAGGGGCCAAAAGCACTCCGACCAACCTAAACCATCCCAGATGCGCAAATCCCAACGCATCCGGAAAAGAAACAGGACTCAGCAGAAACAGCAGTCGACTCAAATTGGGGCGGACAAGCAGGGTGCTCTGGCTGCGACTGCGGAGATAACTGGCTCACAGAGGGCTGAGTCGGCGATGGGAATGGAATCGAACGAAGACAAGCTGAGATCGGACACTGAACTCTCAGAAACAGATAGTAATAGAGGTCCGGCGGTTACACCCGGAACCGCGGAAGGGATGCTGGATGAATAACCAGTCTGAGAGAACACTAGCAGCTGCGCAGCCAACAGGGTCTGCTCACATACGTTATGGCGCCTGGGAACTTCAGGGTGCAGGACAATTGCAGCTCGTCACCATATGGGATCTGGGGCGGTGGGGCTTGAGGCGAGGGCCGCTGCCTGTTGGGGCCGAGTTACCCTTCTACTGCCCTTAAGGCAACCTGTAGTGACTACTGCAGGATAGAATTGTGTGATTTGTTGTAAAAGTTTGGATGGGGGCTGATAACGTGTTATTGGGTCCTGTTCTGGGGGGGAGGGTGGAGGGTGTTGAATGGGGTGTTGTTACATGGGGCAGTAGCGATGGTGTGGGCGGACTTAACATGGGCGGTTTGCAGATGAGAGTAGAGCACAATGGCGACATTACCTGAATTGAGATGTATCACATGGAACGTACGGGGTCTGAATACAATGACTAGGCGCCATAAGGTACACGCATATCTAGTGAGGAGGGGAATCCACATAGCCCTACTGCAGGAGGCACATCTCACCAGAGCTGAAGGTCAGGCGCAGCAGCGTAGATGGAGGGGCCAGGTGTTCAGCACAGCATATTCGGCATTTGCTAGGGAGGTGCTTATCTGGGTAAGAGCGGGTGTCCCTTTCCAGGCCACGAGACACGTGTTGGATCCCGAGGGCAGATACGTGGCGGTGGAAGGAAGGCTGTACGGTAGGGACATTGTATTATGTAGTATATACGCCCCAAATGTAGACCAAGCTCGAGGAACATGGCGGCGGGCTGAGAGCCGGTCGCGGCAGCACCGTGGTGTCTGGATGGCCGAAATGAGTGCAGCACGATAGCGAGAGGTCGTTAGTCTCCCCACGTCACGGTGAGCAATTAATGCGTTTTCTCTCCACGCAACCACCGACGGCAACTCTAAGCCGCCTCCTCTGCTTCTTTTTTTCCGAGGAACCACGGCCGCCCAGGAAGTACTGCGGCAGGCGGCGTTAGGTCCCGCCGGGGTTCCAGGACCGGGACCGGGTCGGATCAGCGCGGCTTGCCATGTGAGGAGACGCTTATACCGGACATGCACAGACGGAGACGGAGGTGGATTACCAAGACGTATGCTGGGTCTATAGGTTTGCAGCTCATTTCTTAAAGCGTTTAAAACGCTTAAAAAGCTTAAACGCCTCTAATCAACATTTTGGCAAAAGTGGAAAGCAGTAATCAGCGGTAAGGAGATACTCAGGGTGGGGCTTTGATAAAAGTTGACAGTAGCAGCCTCTGCGCATTTTTACCATACTATTGCATGGAGAAGAAGAAGTGATTGAAAGAAAGAGGCCACCTTCTTGTTTTTTTTTTTTTGTTTTTTTTTTGGTCAGATCAGATCACGGACTAGTGCACACTTACACTTAGTGTACACATATATTAACATTTATGCTGGAAGAACGCCGACGATGCCTATGGAGCAGATTTCGCTCTGCTCTGTTTAAAATTAAACTCGGAAGCCTAGTAATACAATCACTTGAACAATATCCTATTAAAATAGACATCGAGAGAAAAAAACTTTACTCTCGTGCAGCAAAGTGCGGGGAGAGGGGAAGTAGAGTTGTAGAGACTCGAAGGCTTATTACTGGGAGGGGGGGTTGCATGGATCAAACGCAGCTGGGTCTTCCAGAATATTTTAAGACCACTGAAGTCACTGAAGCTACTGAAGTTATAGCACAAGAGCCTGGCCTGTTGAAAGTTCCTGAGTTAGGCGGGATAGAATCAACAGAAGCAGTAACATTTAATACTGTAGAGCGAGCCAAGGTTGAAATAGGCTCAATCTCAGTAAAACAGGGGCACACCCTCCCGGTAAGAAGAAATAGGTATCAGCTTAGATCCAGGGTAGGGCTAAAAGAGAAAGGGGCTTTACAAATTGAAGAGAGAGAGAGACCTATGCCATTAACCCCCTGCAAAAGTAAAAAGAAAAAGACTATCCCAGTCATAAAGCTCAAAGGTGTATCCCATGAGTGCCAAGTGGTAAAAAGTACTCCATCCTTAAAATCTTTTTTCAAGGTCCTGGATCAGGCTAAGCGTTCCGCAGTGCAGTTGGAGTTGGAGTGCAGTTGGAGGGCAATATCGGCTCTACTCCTTTAACAAACAGATACGGGGTCTTAGAAAACTTAGACAATATGGAAAATGCGGATGAGGCTGAAAACCTAACAGAAACCTCGGCTAATTCAATTAAAGCCCCCTCAACAGATATAATGCGAGGAAACCAAGACACCAGACCCAAGAGTCAGGCTGCAGCAGTTAAACTTACACAAAATAGCTCTAAGGAGGCAGTAGAGGAGACTGGGAGACTGCATGCAAGTAAAGATAACCAATCAGACATAAGCAAGCAAGAAAGTGACCGACTAGGGGACCTTTTTCGATCCTTGAGAGGTGACATGATGGCGAAATTCGAGATATCGGAAGCCAATCAAAAAACAATACAGGACAGATTCGATGTGCTAGAATCTAAGTTAGAGGAGGTCACTTTGCGTACAGGGAGACTTGAAATAGAAACGGCTGCTTTGGACAAAACAGTACACGAAAATAAAAAAGACATAGAACATCTTAAAGCCCAGAATAGATCATTGGTTATGGACATTGAACGGATGGAGACCCATGCCAGGAGGAATAACCTAAGGATCTTGAAAATACCTGAAGGGGAAGAATTGGAGGACTTAAAGGGATTTGTCTGTAAACTCTTGAGGGACGGTGTTTTAAATGATCGCCCGGATATTAATTTGGAGGAAGAAATCCAGAGGGCACATAGAGACCCCTACAAGAGGCGTACTGACAGGAAAACTCCTAGGAGAATACTTATAAACTTTCAGACATACAGCGTAAAAGAGCTCATCCTAGGGCGATCCCTTACGAAAACAGATCTACGTTATAAGTCCAGTCCTTACCTTATCAGGTCGGACATTGGTGCAAAAACCGCGCAAAGACAATGGGAGCTGGGCACCAGAATGCCGGACTTAAGGTCATTGGGAGCACATGTCCAGATGAGATTTCCAGCTATGCTTAGGATTATGTGGAAAAACAAGACATACAGTTTCACACAGCCAGAAGAGGTTGACAATCTTTTGGACCGAATAAGAAGAGAGCAGGAAGAATAGGACCCGATAGATAAACTGAGTACTTTAAGGAAGGAAATGAAAGAAGAAGGGAAAAAAAAAAAAATAATAATAATATAAATATAAAGAAAAAGGGAATGGTGGGGGGAGAATCTGAAAAAAAGAATACACAAATAAATAAATAAAAATAAAAATAAAAAACACAATGGATTGTTAAGTTGGCTGTATGATAAACAGGGGACACAAAGATTTATTTATAATTTAATTGGTCTCGCTCGAATACAGCAACCTGGGGAAGGGTGTGTGGGGAACTTGAAAAAGCAAAGGATTCTATAAGTAGGCTGTATGATAAGAATGGGGGACATGAAGTTTTATTTGTAATTTAATTGTCTCGCTAGAATACAGTAAACCGGTCATGGGCACCACCCGGTTGCTCCGAAAGGCGAAGTCATCGCCAGGTATGTTAAGGGGGTTCCTCAGGGGGGAGGTGCTCAATGGGTGGGGGGAGTCAGGGGGAGAATAAATAAAAAAAAATCCTCATATATAAATAACAGTTTGATGCATAAAGGAATGGATGGGTATGAGCGTATACTGGAATTATGACCAACCCATATAAGCTTAAGGTTCTGTCATGGAATATCAATGGTATAGGGGAAAAAATAAAACAGAATAGGATTTGTGAATTCTTAAGAAATTCGGAGGCCCAAATTATAATGCTACAAGAAACACATTTAGAGGCAGCAGTATGTGATTCTCTTTTTAAAAAGTGTAGGTGGGTTCAGGATATAATCAGTTCCAGGCAATTGGGTGTTACTAGGGGAGTTTCTATTATAATTCGAGCAAATAGCGGGATAAGCTTGAGAAGCTTTGAGACGGATCAATCGGGTAGGTGGTTAGTCGCACAACTATACATTCAAACTACCCCATATACATTCGCAGTGTACTATGGTCCTAACGAGGACAATCCGGTTCCGCTCTCCAAACTAGAACTAGCTTTATTCACGATAACTGGTCCTCTAATTCTTGGTGGGGATTTTAATCTGGTCTTCGACCAAAAATTAGATAGAACTTCTAAGGCCAAATACCATGCTCCCTTAAAATCGCTTGCTTTCCTGGACACTTTAATGAAAGATTTTACTCTAGTAGATGTCTGGAGAAAAAAGTATAGATCTCAGCCAGGTTTCACTTTTTACAGTAAAAAATATAAGAACTACTCCAGAATAGACCACTTCTTAGTTGACCAACGCCTTCTCCAAGACATCAGCTATCTCTCTTTTACGCCCTCAGGATTATCGGACCATGCTGTACTTGAACTGGAAATAAAACTGAATATAACTTTATTAAAAGCTAGGTGGACACTGGAAAGATCATTTCTATTAGATAATCAGATTAAAGTAGTAGTTAAAGATAAAACATCAGAATTCTTTCTAATAAATTCGGGATCTTCCTCTTCCCAGATTGTATGGGAAACTTACAAGGCTTACTTGAGGGGTGTTTTAAGTTCTTCAATGTACCATAAAAGAAAAACTATAAAAATAAAAAGAAAGGAAGACTTAGCAGCAATAATCAGAAAGGATCTCGAATTACAGAATGCAATTCTAACAAACTCCAGAGAAATGCATGTGCTAGAGAAGGAACTTGTTGATTTGCAGCTCCACTTAAAAATTTCTGATGAAAGAATTCTCAAAGAAAAATGGGAGTCCAGCAGATTAAAAAATTTTGAGTACGGAGAGAAGTGTGGAGCTCTCCTTGCCTGGAAAGCTAGAGAAGAGAGAACGAGAAATAACATTAAAGTCCAGGTACATAGACAGTCAGGAGATTTGATAGAAACAGACGTAGAGATAAGAGAAGAAGCCAGGTCTTTTATGAGGAGTCTCTACACGGAAGATAAAGATCCCACGGGGGCGGATTTAGAATCCTGGTTGAGCATAAAACATCTGCCACAAATGTCCGAATCAGAAAAAGCATACTTGGAAAGTGAGATAACAGATGGGGAAATTTTAGGTCAACTGAAGAAAATGAAAAGGGGGAAAGCTGCAGGTTCTGATGGGTTGCCAGTGGAGATTTATTTGGACAATAAAGATCAATTAATAACTCCATTAAGGGAACTCTTCAATCTTTTATTGACCCAAGGCTATTCTATACCTTCATCATGGGGAGAAGCCATCATTACACTTATACCCAAGCCAAATAAAGACTTGAAAAGAATAGAGTCCTATAGACCTATTTCATTACTGAACTCTTATATGAAGATCTACTCAGGTATTTTAGCTACTAGATTATCAAAGGTTATAAAATCCATAATTCACTCTGACCAGAGAGGCTTTATCCCAGGGAGACAGTTAAACGAACTAACGTTTCAAGCAATAGGGGCTGTAGATTATGCTATTGCTAAAAATCTCCCACTGGCGCTGGTAGCCATAGATGCGGCTAAGGCCTTCGATCAGGTCAATTGGAAGTATCTATGGGCCACAATGGCGGCTTTCGGGTTTCCCGAAATTTTTATAGAGGCGGTCAGATCCTTATACCATTGCCCAAAGGCCAAGGTTTTAGTTAATGGAATTTTATCTGAGTGGTTTGACATTTCGCGAGGCACTAGGCAGGGATGTCCTCTGTCCCCCCTTTTGTTTGATGTTTACATGGAGCCCTTTGTCTGTGGGATTAGAGAGGACATCATCATTCAACCATTTCAGCTTGGAAATTTGCTTTTGAAGGTGGCGTTGTATGCTGACGATCTTCTTTTATATACTTCTGATCACTCGACAGCAATTCCAAGGTTATTTTTTCTATCGGAGGAATTTGGGAAACTGTCCGGGTACCAGATTAATAAGGATAAAACAGAGATCATGGGGTGGAACAACAACACACACATAGTTGGAGCAAAACAGAACATGAGGTACCTGGGAATCCACTTAACTCAATCTTTAAAAGATACTACGTCACTTAGTTGGCAAAAGGTGGTTAAAGATATTAATAAAACTTTAACAAGATGGGGGAACCTGCCTTTAAACATTTACGGTCGGGTCAACTTTATTAAAATGACAATTCTTCCTAAATTGACCTTTTTATTTAACTGCATCCCCTTATCATTTTCACTGAAAGACATTAACATTTTACAGGGTAAAATTGGATCCTTTGTATGGGCCTGCAAGTCAACAAGAATTGCATGGAAGAAGCTGAGGAGGGGTTTAAAGACAGGAGGGCTTGCCCTCCCTGACCTCTTGTCATACTGTCATGCATTTCATTTTAAGAATTTTAGGCTTCTGGCAAACAAGCTGGATGCATCATCACAGGGCCGCCTGTTTCAAGCATTGTTAACGGATTTACCTTATGACCATGATTACTTTATTTTTAAATTTGGAGACCAGAAATTTTTAAAAAAAATTCGCCTTAAAATTTTGCAGACTGCATTAAAAAATTGGGGGTTCATGAGGAAGACATTCAACATTCCCTATTACCACACACACTCCCCGATATGGGACTCTCCTGGTACACCTCAATGCCTCCAAGATCAACTGTCACGACCCATGAAAACAGCTGGCTTTAAAAAATGGGGAGATCTCTGGGTAGATTCGGGCCTAATGAGTTGGAACACGTTGGTACAGCTTACAGAAGGACAGTTGACTAGGTTTAAGTACTACCAGTTGTCTGGTTGGTGGTCCAGTCAAAACATGCAAAGGGAGGAAAATACAGATATTCTTGATGTAATCGGCAGAAGGGGGAAATGGGTAAAAGAGTTATCATTTTGGTACAATTTAATGATCAAAGAAGAGGAGAGTAAACTGTACAAGGAGATAATAAAGTTATGGGGAAATGGTATAGCTGAGCCCCCTGAAGAAGTCTGCAAGGCATGGATAGACTTTTTTTCCCTTTCACAGAGGCTAATTAAACCTGCTAATTTAAGGCGCAACCACCTGTTTACGGCTCATAGAGTCTATTGGACTCCGGCTAAACTGCATAAGATAACACGAAACAACTATTATTGTCCCCATTGTAACTATAATGCCGCTGATGATATCCACATTTTTCTGGAATGTCCAGCCATTCAAAACTACTGGAAAGCGATAATGGATTTTTTGGGAGATGTACTTTCCATAAATATTACATGTTCTCGCAGATTAGTCTTCTTTGGTTTACCGAAAGAATACAATATCAAGAATTTGGATACTCAATTTATTTTTTACACAATAGTTATTGCAAGGAGACAAATCTGCATGGAGTGGAAGTCAGCGGCTCCCCCTAGATTTGCAGTATGTTTGAAGTACTTAATGGAGGTGTGTAAAATGGATCTGGCTGGCCGATACGAGAATTCGCAGAATGTCTGGTCTAAACTGATGGTCTGGATAAATAGGTGAGCAGTCCTGTGATTATGCCAGAGGTTGTGTCGGTCCTGTCCTCCACCAGGCCTGGGGTGCCTAAAACAGGCCTGGAGGAGTAGGATAAGGAAAGCAGCCTACCTCTGGGAACTCCTGTCTGCTATGATACTGTTTTCCATGGCGGACTCGAAAAACAACAGTATAAGAGGCAACAGCGAGACCCATCTAGAGCATATATATCTGGTGGCATATATGAGGACAAAAAAAAAAAAAAAAAAAAAATGTAGACCAAGCTCGCTTCTTTGAGAGTCTGTCAGGCAATCTAGCGCTCTATTTGGCTGGTCCTGCGGTGGTGGGTGGGGACTTTAATGCAATTACAGATATTGAGATGGATGGATCACATCCCCCTCTAACCAACTCCCCATTTCGGAGATTTGCAAAAAATAGATCTGATTGGCAAGATAGGTGGGGGCTGGTGGATGTATGGCGGATGCAGCATCCCTGGGACAGGGATTATTCCTTCTTTTCATCCATAGACGAGCTTCATGTCAGGATAGACGCAATCCTCTGCTCTCACTCGATTGCCCCCGTGGCAGCACACTCTGAATACCTCACGAGAACTATATCCGATCACAACCTGCTGTTGCTGTCGATTTGTTGGCTGCGAGCGAGATCTGCGATCCTGACGTGGCGATTACGCTCGGAAACCCTGGAGGATAAAGTCTTTAGGACGGAAATAGGAGAGGGCATTGAACGTTACTTTGAGGAGAATCAGGGACGGCCTCTACCAGAGCAGTGGAGTGGGACGCCTTTAAGGTGGTCATTAGGGGGCTATGTATCAGTAAATACTCGGGAGCTAGAAAAACAGTGCTTGCGGATGTGACAAAAGCAGAGGAGAAATTGAGGGATTTGGAACAGCGGAGGCCGGAGCAGCCGTCACTGCAGGCGCAGCTCCTGGAAGCGAAGGAAGTGGTTGCAACTGAAGTTGAACGGTTGTGAAGCTTTGACTATAAGGGTTATTTGGCAAAAGTCCATGTGGAAGGGGATAAAGTCAGGACACTGTTGGCAAGACTAGCGAATCCGGTGCCGAAAGGTTGCCCGATCATGAGAGGAGAATCGGACTCTGGTCTACTGGTCTACTCACAGGCAAAGGTGCTTTCCCGGTTCCTGACTTACTATGAATCTCTGTATGAGAGTAAGCTGGAGGCAGGGGAGAAGGACATAGAAGAGTATCTGGCAGAGATTCTGCTGCCCCAATTGGAGGAAGACCAGGCTAAACTACTGGGGCAGGGCATACCGCTAGCTGAGATCTGGAGTGCCATTAAACATATGGCCTGAAATAAAACTCCAGGACTGGATGGTCTGCCCATAGAATTTTATGCACAATACATAGACATTTTGGCACCCCGTTTGCTGGAGGTTTATACGGAGGCAGGGGAGCTAGGCCATCTGCCAATGTCGATGCGAGAAGCGTTGATTATCCCTCTACTAAAACCGGGGCGGACGGATGTAGATGTGGCTTCATACAGGCCATTATCCATGCTGACGGTGGACTATAAGATCCTGAGCCGAATATTGGCGTCCCGTCTTTTGCCGTACATGACCATGCTGGTACACGCAGACCAAGCGGGGTTCATCCCGACTAGGAATACTGCTTCAAACATACGGAGATTCCTGCGGGTTCATGCTGAGGACCACCATGACTCGCGATCACCGGCGGTCCTTTCTATAGACATAGAGAAGGCGTTTGACAGCCTGGAGTGGGCATTCCTGCACAAGGCGTTGGAACGGTTTGGACTGAGGGATCGGTTTGGAAACTGGACGAGAGTATTGTATTCCTTGGTCACAGCCAGGATACGACTGGGAGAGGTGATCTCTGCCCAGTACCCAGTTTTGAGAGGGACACGGCAGGGGTGCTCATTATCCCCACTGCTATTCGCACTGGCCATCGAGCCCCTTGCGATCCAGGCACGATCAGGACTGATTTACCGGGGGCTGCAGCTCCAGAGCGTTCCGCAATATATATCTCTATATGCGGATGATTTGCTCCTCTTCCTGGAAAATACGGAAGATGCATTACAAGGAGAAACTTCCTTGCTCGAGCGCTATGTGGAGGTGTCGGCCTTAGGGTGAACTGGGGTAAGACATATCTTTTTCCGATCCGTCCTTGTTTGACTCCGCCGATCTCGATTGGTGAGATCACGTGGGAGCCGACGTGCCTCACCTATTTGGGGGTGCGGATCTATCATGACAGCGTGGACTTGCTGGAGGGGAACGTAGGGCGATGTATAAGGGCCCTAAAGGGAAGTATGGCGTTCTGGTTGACGCTCCCTCTATCGGTGGTAGGAAGAATAGCCTTACTCAAAATGGTAGCGCTGCCCAGATTGCTTTACTACTTGCGCACCTTACCAATTTGGATTCCACCACGAATATTTAAGGAATTACGGTCAATGACCATAGGCTTCTTATGGGGAACGGGGAGACGATGAGTGACGCTAACAACCTTGATGAGGCCTAAACTAGAGGGGGGATTGGCTGTTCCTGATTTTGAGCTCTATTATTTGGCGGCGCAGCAGCAGGTGTTAATGCAAGGTATTGCGTTGGAATTCAGAGGACCTGACCATGGGCGCGGACAGGGGATACAAAGACATGTCCTATCCTACATAGTCCTGCAGCAGAGGCTTGACTTGCGGGACCTGACTTTGGAAGAAGGGATGCTGAGGCTCTGCTGGAATAAAAGCCAGCGCAGGGCCGGGGTGACCCACCTGTATGCGCCGGAGATCCCGCTGGGAATGCTGACGGCGCTTCCACATGGGGGGGACTGGACTCCCCTCTCAGAATGGGAACACCTGGGCGTCCAAATGATCGGAGATTTATACATGGATAAAGAACTACTGCCCTTTCAGGCACTAAGGGATATGTATGACCTCCCCGAGGGTGGCTTCCTACTAAATGCGGCGGTCACGGCAGCGATTCGGAAGGTGGACAAACGGAACCGGCGACCGCATTGGCTTGCCAATATGTCGTAATGGCTGCGGGGACCGTTAAGGCGGTCACATGCCTACAATCTAGGATGCTGCATGACGGACTGCGCCCATTAGTAGATTTAAAAGCAAAATGGGAAGCGGGTATAGGCCGTCTGATCCCAGACACAATATGGGAACACATTCTTAAGAGTGCATGGAAGGGGAGCAGAAATGCACGGTTCCAGCAGGTACAATATTTTATCCTACATCGTGCGTACCTGACTCCAGGTAGGATTAGGAAATATTTCCAGATCCAGGAGGCAGCATGTCCCAGATGTTTTGAGAAGGATGTATAACTGGAACACATGCTGTGGCATTGTCCAACCATAGGGAGTTATTGGGCAGCAGTAGGCGACCTCCTGAATGCAATCACAGATCGACAGCTGGACTACGATATAGCTACTTGCTTGTTGCATTGGTTCCCAAATACAGCTAAAACTAAAATGACCAGCAAATTTATTGATCTAGGTTTATTGTTAGCTAAATGAGAAATAACTTGGCACGCTAAACGGGTTGACGATGACAGGGCATTAGAGATGGCGAGAGCATGGGAGCCCTGGTCCAGGTTTTGCAGGAACCTCAATTGGCGGAGGCGGAGGAATAAGGGATACTAGTACATGTGGGAATCAAATAAGGTATTGTGAAATGACGCTATCTGTACTGCTGGTACTATGATGACTTATGAGACCCTGAACATGCCCACACCAACGAGAATACGGGGGAAGGTTAGGGGATAAGATGGGAGTTATCTTGGGGACATGTTTGATGGTTATGGATTATGGATAATGTGATGCTTGTTTTACAATGTATGATGGCAGATAACCAATAAAATATGTTTTCAACAAAAAAAAAATCAAGGGAGAACGGACGAGGTTCTTATCAACAACATAACTGCCATGTGGTACTACAATAAAAAGGGTGGATTGGGATCATGGGGGCCGTGCCAGGAGGCTCTACACCTCTAAAAGTGGCAGGAGGCTATGGACATTTCCCTGATCGTCAACTACCTGGAAGGATTGTTAAACGCGGGGACAGATGAGCTCAGTGCCGGTGTCTTGCGGATGACTAATGGCAGTTACACTAGAAAGCGGCACAAGGAGTTTTCCAGAAATTGGTGGAACCCTGGCTTCATCTATTCGCCACCGCAGAGAACACACAGTGACCTAAACCTTGAGCACTGGAGTTCCCAAGGCAGTCCTCCCTGAGAGATGCCTTCCATCTGCACTGGGGATCAGAACTTCTGTATGCCTTCCCACCCCTTCGACTCCAGCCTAGAGTGCTGAAAAATATCATAAAAGACCAGGCCCAAGTCATTTTAGTGGCTCCCAACTGGGCGAGGAGAGTGTGGTACCCAGAACTTTTGGCCATGAGCATTTGTCCCCCATTACAGCTGTGAGAATCTTTCATCGCAACTGCATGTCCAAGTCCTGCACCTGAACCTGCACACTCCACACCTCCATGTCTAGTAATTGAGCTGCAGCAGGTGATAAATTTCGATCTTATTTTCAAAGAGGTTAGTGTAATTTTAGCAACTACGCAACCCTCCAATAAGTTTGTAAATTCCGGGTTCTGGGAGAAGTTTTTTGCCTGGATAAAGTTCAACCTTTACCAACAAGCTTGTCAGAAATCCTTTTGTTTTGTCTTTCACTGGCCCAGCAAGGTCTTGCTGTGCCACAGTTAAAGCGTATTTGTCGTCCCTTTCTGCCTTCTTAAATTTACAGAATCAGCCAACCCAATTTACGTCACCTGTTGTGTTGCATTTTCTGAAGGACCTGAACCACATGTTCTCACCGACACCTTTTGTGATGACACAGTGGGACCTTAATTTGGTTCTCACCTATCTAATGTGTATGCCATTCAAAACTATGCATAGTTGCCCCTCACACCTCTTGATCATCAAGATGTTGGTCCTTGTCGGAATGACTTCTGCTAGGCAAGTGAGTGAAATCCAAGCATTGAGTGTCCAACAACCAGACACTTCGTTCATACTAATCCTCTGGAAAAAAAGCAACTTTTCTGCTGAAGGTGATTACGCCCTTCAACATAGGGCAATTGATTACTCTGCTCACCCTCTATGTTCCACCTAAGGACGACAAACTACTTCATCGACTTGACCCTAAGAAGGCTCCTAATTTCTACACAAATCAAATGAGAGAATACCAGCTACATAACTCCCTTTTCATTGGTTTCTGTAGAGCGTAAAAGGGAAAAGTGGTACAGAAGAGGACCATCTTCTGATGGATGTCTATGCATAAAGATCTGCTATAAGTTAGCTCAGAAATAGCCCCCAGAAGGGTTACATGCTCATCCTTCCAGTACAAAGGCTGCTACCATTGCCACTGTGCCAGTCAGGAACATTTACCAGGCCACTACGTAAGCATCCATCCACATGTACACAAAGCACTACTGCCTAGAAAACCAGGTCCAGCAGGATGGGCACTGAACTTGATCTGTTATGCAGGATTTCCTTGTTTGAGTCCTTCCACAGACCCACCACCTATGATTGTACTGCTTTGGTATCTATACACAATATGAGGAATCTGAAGTCTCCATCAGTTGCTTACCTTCAGTAAAACCTTTATTTATTGGTAGAGACTCTGTCTAACTGCAGATTTCTCACCAACCCATTTGTGTAATGGTCTCATACAGTCCATTATTAAGATCCCAAAGCTAAAACATATGTGCCCTGCACTTATGATTTAATTGGTTCTGTGTCTGATGACATGGACAGAGATCAGAAAAAAACTGAGGTCTGCATCTGGAGATGACAACTTATAGTTGTCCCAACAACATATCCAGAACCAATGGACCCGACGTGGAGCCGCACGATGCCACCTATCAACACATGAGAAACAGCTTTTAAAGTCAAAGGGAATTCACATGGTGAAAAATATGCAGTTAGAATATCTATAAGAAAAAGGCATTACCGAAGGTAAATAACTTTTTCAACTGGGACTTATGATGCCCTGGTAGCTATTGCTAGTTTCCTATGTAAATGAATCCAGGCCTCGAAAATCATAAAAATGTTACTGTGTATAGTATATGCTTGTTTTATTCGGTTGTTTTATCTTTCCTCGTTTGTAATGATTTTAATTAATCAACAAATAAATACTTTACTTACTTACATAAAAATTTTACCATACCTGAAGGTCTAGTGATTTGAACAATCTACCTGATCTAACTGTAATTAACTTGACCCATAAACTAGACTCAGACTGTGTGATTCTAAGCAAATATTTTTTTCACCAAGTGTTTTTTTAAATTCATTATCACATATGAGAGCACCTTCAAATATGCTACCTCGGCATGTCTTCTGTACGAGATACTCTTTTGTTTGTTTTAATAGACTTTTGCTCCATATACAGTAAGAATCTGGCCCACATATAGGGTATACACGACCCGTGACTTGCCTCTTAATTCACTAATAGCATTGTCATCATGGTGGTGTAGTGCTAGAGGCACTCCTTTGGTTTGAAAACGCGTAATGACCTTTGACTTCCATCATTTTAATTGACTTTTGGGGTTTTTTACTTTACCCTAGCCTCAATGTACATCCTGCATAGGCCTTTTTCCCTTCACGCTTTCTCTTGTATCTCTCGTAGTCTTAAAGTGGGAGCTGCCACGGAGTAGGACAGCTTGCCAAGAACAGATAGTATGGGATGTGCATTTGAAAGCATGAGAGAGAGAGGTGTGGAATGTACTTTTTGTTCTAGAAGTGCAGTGTTATGAGCAGTGGTGCTCAAATATGCATTATGTTGTACATTGGCAGATGAAGTATGTGATGCTATAGGCAGTGGTGCACAAATGTGCATTGTGTTGTGCATTGGGAAGTATTATTTATTCATTTTTATTTTTAAAGTTTTATATAGCGCGAACCAGACCCTTGCGGGTATCAGAGCACTTTACAGGGTAGGTGTCATAGTTATAAAGAAAAATAACATAGGGTTCAATGCTGGTTCGTGATTGTATAAAATCTAGTATCATAGATACATGGGTATACGGAGCATAATAAAACATTCAATGTATATCAAGCAAAATATAGATACAGTATCCAGGAGACCTGACTGGACAATGGACAATAAAAGGTTCTATGAAGAAGATACGTTGTGTAGCAATATAACAGTAGTCCATGCTCAAGTGAATTTAGCCATGCAAAGTGATTTCACTTTTTGTTTGAAAGATGCCGTAGAAGGATTAAGTCTGGTTTCTGGGGGTAGAGCATTCCATATTCTGGGTGCCATCCCTGAAAATGTTTGGGTATATGTTTTCTTCTTGTTGAATTTTTGCGGTTTCAGTAGAAGGGTTTTAGCACTTCTTGAAGCTCTAACCCCACATGAGGGTGCCAGTATCTGTACCAAATAGCTAGGTGCATTGTGGTGAATGGCTTTATGCATCATACATGCTATTTTCAAATGTATTCATTTAATCTTTATTTCGGTACATTAGAACCATAATAGATATATAAAAACATCAGTTAATATTGTTACAAAGTCTAAGTAAAAGTACAGGCAAGCAATTTATATAAACGAAGCACGGATGGGGGGTGTCTAATCTTTACATGTTAAAACATTTATTTAAGTAGATTAAAAAGGCATCAAGAATATAAAAGTACATATGGAATTCGAGGTTAAAATTCATAGCTAATCGAAAAAGAAAGAAGCCCCAATATTATTAGAACATTGACAATTGATATATATACTCTTAATAATTCATGAAACAATATAATTAATGACTGCATGTCATCGGGGCTACTGTATTGTTCTAAGCAATTGCATTACAATACAATATTTATCTAAAGTTTCAGGCCCACTTTTGCTCGTACAAAATTAGTTGCTAACAAAAACCTGCTGATACCAAAGACAATGACCTGTCTGGTGTCAGATTTTAAAATCCTTTCTGCCTCCTTGTATGATCTCACTCCTAGATGTAAACAGAGCCGTTTAATCCATCTTTTCCTAGCTACGGCATAGGTTGGACAAAAGAAAAGGATATGCGACTCGTCTTCTTTAGCTTTATCTAGGCATAAGGTGCATAAGTCGCCTGTATTTTCTATGTGATTATTTGATCACCTTGCTACAATAATCGTTATTTTCTATATACCATATCTGTATTTCATGTATAATGTTTTAGCAAGTGGGGGGTATACCTCGTCCAAAAACTGCTGAATGTAAGCACTATCTTTGAACAGAAGAAACCTGTTTGTTAAAGTTCTACCCACTCGTTCGTTTAGCAGACGATGTTCAATATATGCCCAAAATGAAGATTTCAATACTTTTTTTGAGTCTTGGGTTAATGTGGATGGATTTAAAGGCATCTTTATTGCTCATTCCCTTTGTGAGCAATAGAAATGCCTTTAAATCTTGTTATCTTATCACTTTGGCTCCGTTTTCAAAGACAGAGGACAAAAGTTAGTTTGTCTTCCTACTCGCCAGAAAGGGCGAGTAGGACCTAAAAATAGCTTGTCCTAATCAATTCTTCCTCGCAAATGCGAGTGGGCGAGTGGATTTGGTGAGCCCTGGATGTGGCTATTTCTCAGCAGGCTAGTCGCACAGAGCCCAGTCAGTATCGGTAAATGTTCCCACCTATTCCTCCCATCTTTGCTAAAGAGGTTGGAAACCTTCAGGGGCATTTATCATCAGCGTGCGGTCAATTATCAAGATTGGCTGTATCTCCCACAAAGCCTTACACACTTCCACCCCTCACTATTTGGCGAATAAACTTAAAATATCAGGTGGGTCCAGACCTTCACGCAATGCTGAAAACTTACTGCTAGAACCTCCTACTTTCAAAAAGGAAAGATTTATGGCTCAATCATTGTCAGGTAACTTGGCTAGAATTTGGAACTCGCTATTTCTAACCCTTCGAACCACTGCTTCTTTCCGGACTTTCAAAACAAATCTTAAAGCTATTCTTTTCCAAAATGCACTTCTAGGAGTAATTCTACCCAGTTCATGAACCTCATAACCGCTTGGCACTCACTCGAGCTCAACTTTGTAAATATGTATTCTGTACCTTTTATTACCCAAATTTGCAACATTTTTTATCATGATTCTATTTGTGTAAATTCCAACATGAGTGCCTTATGTAACTTACCTGGTTCTATTTTAAAGCGCTCTGACACCTTTGGGTAAAGTTTGTGCTATATAAAATCGCATTAAATAAACTTACTTCCTATGCACCACCCCTTTCTTCAGTCTCAATCCCTCCTTTATATGTTGCCACAATAAAATAGTAGGACTCGTCTGTACTTGCTGCTCCACTTGCTTGTGCCATTCCCCATCTACCCAACTAGCCAGGCAGGGCTCGACTCGACGGTACTCGTGGGTGGACGGCGTCCCCCCACTCTTTTCACAGGGTGGACACCGTCCCCCCTGCCAAGAAGCTAGGCACCACAGAAATAAGCTGAACGTGTCCCTGTGTAATTTTCAGACACCGAGACACGTTTAGCACGTTACGTCATGAGGTAATTTGCATATTGTCAGTCCCCCCACTTCTTTTTATAGGACTTGTGCCCTGTAGCCAGGATTCGTATCTGTCACGTTCTATCACACACGGTAGAGGTGAATTCCAGCCGTGCCAAGTTTCCCAGATCCATGAGTGATGTGGTGTACCAGGATAAGGTTTTTTTTTAATTTTGGGACTTTTAGCGTTGTTCATCCATTTTAAAACAGGACTAGCCCCAGAATTCAAAAGAAAAAAAATGACCCAGAGCACCATAGGCACCGGAGGCTCTAGACCATCACGTAATGTGGAAAATTCACTGCTTGAACCTCCTACTTTCAAGAAAGAAAGATCGATGGCCCAATCCTTTTCAGGCAACGCGGTGAGAATCTAGAACTCACTTCCGCCTCAGCTCCGGACCACCACCTCCTCCCAGGCCTTCAAAACTGACCTCAAAGTTCTCCTTCAAAGACACTTCCAAATGTAATTCACGTCCTCTCTATTATCTGAAGGAAGACCTTCGATTATAGAAATTCTATTCTCCATGACTGTGGAAGTGCCTTCCCAGTGTGTTCTTGTGGTTTGAGTGTCTGCCATTTATTGGAGTATGGGCTCCTGGGGGTGACACGCGCAGCGTATTCATCCCCGGGATATTTCGGGCAATGGTACGCCCCCTTTCCCTTGCCGGTGAAGCGCGCGGCTAATTGGAACAGCTGGCGCTCATTAGGGAAGCAGCGCGAGCGTTACTTCACGCAGGAGGAATTCCTCTGAGGCAGTGAAGGGCGTTTTTGTCGCGTTTTGCCGCGTATGAAAGAGTTTTTATTGCCAGTTAGGTTGTTTTTGCTCGCGTTTGTGAGCTTTATTTAGCGCTGGGTGACAAGGTGTGTGGCAGAACATGGAGGCTTCAGAGGCAGTGAGGGAAGCCCTCCGTGTTATCGCAGAAGGAGGCAGAGCGGACCTGATAGTTCCAGGCACCCTTTCACAGGCATGGATTGGCCTTGAAAAGACACAGCGTCAGGCGGCAGGAGGTGTTTCTGCGGCGGTAGTTGCATGTTATTCCAGTGACAGCTCGCCAGCTGCTTCTGAGAAAGGTGAGCTTCCCTGCGCAGTATTTTTTGATAGTGGTGATGTTGTTGGTCAGCAGAGTGGCGCTATAGGGGCAGTACCAGCTAATGTCAAGGCACCACAGAAGAGCAAAAAAGGGAGGCAGACTGTGGGTGCAATAAAAAATTTAGCCATTTCAAAAGCGAAGGCTGTGGTTAAAAAAGGCAAAGCTTTAAAGAGGGCGCCTTTTAAGAAAGCGTTTCTTACGCAAAGGGCTATACATAGTGGGCATGGTAAGAGTGGTTTTGTTTTAGCTCCCATGTCTAGTACTGTTCAAAAGAATATTGGTGTTTTTGACTCTATTAAAACCGTCGACTCTGTTTTCTCTCCTGTTTCAGCTCAGGACAGGGGTTTATCACCTATGATAGCGAATGCGCATGGGAATTTCTTTTTGGAGCAAGAGGCTTCGCATCCAATGCCTTCACAAGATGTTTCTGGACACACACTCAGAGCAGATTTGTCTGTTATGCCACATTGTCAGTCTTTTTCTGGTGCTAAATTTCCTTTCGCTAGCAATAAGCTTTCACCTATATTTGGCAAACAGGTTTCTTGCGGCGCTCCGCCAGGTCAGCTTGGTGAGTGGGTTTGGATCCCGCAGGACATTGTAGATAAAAATAGGCTCTCGTCTTTTCAAGGCATTTGTAGGGGTACGGCTGCAAAATCAAGCATTTTTCAGTCCACCGAGGGATCAACTCTGCCAAAACAACCAGAGGGCAGTGATGTTTCGGCGAATCGGCTTCAGGCGCCCGGCCACGTCCGAAATTCACAACAGAGGAAAGTTCGGGCGACTTTTCCCTCTCCTTTGGACTCCAACAGACCAGCTGTTTTTAAAGAGGCTATCAATTGGACAGACTATGATGGTGGGGTAGGGGACGGTCAGTTACCCGGTGTTAGTGGGTCTGTTCCTGCTTTTCGTGGGGAAGGTGATACTGTTTCTTTGGAGGAAGGGGAAATCTATGATTCTATTGAAAATTATGTTCTTATATCACGGGATGTTGGGAGGGGGGGGTTACTAAAGATGTTTCTAGTCTGTTTCACTCACAGAATGTCCAGTTGGGTAGAGCGCCACCACGTCCTTCAGCACCTACTCAGCGCTCAGGAATGGAACAAATTTTCTCGGCATCAGCTCTCAATACAAAAGATGAGCTTCCTTTTCCATTGCCTAAATGCGCCAAGTTGGTGGGTGTTGGGGGCGCAGTTGGGGATGGACATGTGAATTTGTCTCAGGTTAATGATCAGAGGGGTACTGTTGCTGACACAGTGTCAACTTTGCCGCTGAACGGAGCTGCCAATACACAGGTTTCGGATGCTAAACGGGTCGCTTTCAAGAGATTACCTTACATGGGGGTGGCTATGCCTTCAGGTGCACATTTGAGCAAGGCTACAAAAGAAAAGATATGGTCTGGGGATTTTATGGATGTCTTTAAATTATTACACAGGGACATTCAAGCTAAAGAAGGTTCCAAAGAAGAAGCGTGGGAGTTGTCAAGACGGCCCAGGGTTCCTACTAATATAGATTCATGGACTTCTGCCTTTTTAATATTCACTAGTGTATATTGTGAACAATTTCCTGACAGGGCGGTTTCCCTTTTTAAATACATGGATACGATTAGTAAGCTGCTAACGAGTTTGGGGGTTATGCATGGCTTCATTATGATGAAGAATTCAGGGCTCGTCTCACGCTGATGCCAGACAAACCTTGGGGGGAGGTGGACAATGAACTCTGGGTTCAATGGATGTACCCTCAAAGGCCGCCTCCGTCCTTACACACGGCCAGTGGCTTAGCAGTAGCTTATCGGCCCTTTCAGGCCTGACCCACCCTTGGGGGGGTGGGTTCATGGAACAGACAGTCCATCCCTCCTTCCGGTGCTTGCTGGAACTTTAGCAAAGGCTATTGCACAAGAAACCCCTGTAAATACAAGCATGAATGCTCCAAGTGTGGGGGGAAGCACGCAGTTTTGCAATGTTTTGGGGAGCAAGGACAATGGGGTCACTCTTTCCAAGGTAGAGGGAGAGGATTTCCACCACAGCTTGGTAACAAAGGCTTTTACTCCCATCAAGGTGAACATTCTATGTGATTTCTTTGAGTGGTATCCAGACTCCCAGAATGCTAATTTACTGTATTGGGGTTTTCGGGAGGCCTTCAGGCTGGGTTACCAGGGTCCGCGACATCCCAGATTTGCACAGAATTTGAAATCAGCACAGACTTTTCCCCATGTTGTCAAGGCAAAGTTGATAGCTGAGGTTCGTGAAGGCAGAATGGCTGGACCTTTTGACCATTGCCCTTTAGACAACTTAATTGTTTCTCCATTAGGGGTGGTCCCAAAGAAAGTGAAGGGGGAATACAGGATGGTTCAACACTTGTCCTGGCCGCCAGGTTTTTCAGTGAATGATTCCTTTGCCAAAGAGGATTCCTTGGTTCATTTTGAATCTGTAGATGCTGCCCTGCTCATGGTCAAAGATATGGGTTTGGGGTCCTAGTTGGCGAAGTGTGACATAAAATCTGCTTTCCGGTTACTACCAATACATCCTTCTGATTTTTCATTGCTTGGCATATTCTTTGAAGGGCAGTATTATGTTGATAAAACTCTTCCCATGGGTTGTGCCATATCCTGTAAACTTTTTGAAGCGTTTAGATCTTTTTTACAGTGGTGTTTTGCCTTTTATACAGGTTACACAGGTGTCACCCACTATTTGGATGATTTTCTGTTTTATGGGGCTGCCAATTCACACCAGTGCGCAGCCGCTTTGTCTGATTTCAAACTTTTTGCTCACACGCTGGGAGTCCCATTAGCCGAAGACAAAACTGAAGGCCCATCTTGTTGTCTTACTTATTTGGGCATAGAGATTGATACCATTACTATGCAAGCACGTTTGCCCAGTAAAAAGATTTTGGAAATCGCTAGCCTTTTGGTACACGCACGCTCAGTACAGAAGTTGACATTATCAGAGGCGCAATCTTTGTTAGGTCATCTCAATTTTGCTTGTAAGGTTGTCAGCGCTGGTAGGACTTTTTGCAGGAGGTTGGGTTTCTCGATGTCTGGTTTACAACTTCCGCACCACAGGCTTTGGGTGACGGCACACATGAGAGCTGATTTGGAGGTTTGGTCCACCTTTTTGGCAGATTTCAATGACATTTCTCTTTGGTCGCTGGGCGAAGAATTTTGTTGGCAGTTACAGCTCTTTTCCGACGCATCTGGTGCGCATGGTTTCGGTCTTTTTTGGGATGGGAAATGGTGTGCTGAAAGGTGGCCTGCAAGTTGGTTAATGCAGAAAAAGAGCATAGCCTTTTTGGAATTTTTTCCACTATTGTTGCACTCAAGGTATGGGGTTCTTATTTGGCTAACAAGACAGTTTTATTCAATGTGGATAACAAGACAGTGGTGGATCTAGTAAATGGACAGAAAGCTAAAGACAAACGTGTTAAAACTGCTGCAGATTTTCATGTTAGGATGCTTAACATTTAACATTGTCTTTAAGGCGAAACATATTGCAGGTTCCTCTAATGACATTGCGGATGCCCTATCTCGTTTTCAGTTGGAGAGATTCCTTGGTTTGGCGCCCGGAGTGGATTTGAACAAGACCCCTTTTCCCTGCGATCTTTGGAGTTTGGGTAGCTGACGGCTTCTCAGCTCATCGAAAATTCGTTAGCGCAGAGCACCAAATTGGCCTACAGAAGAGCATGGCTGGAATTTGTAGGGTCAGGTGCTGTTTTCAGAATTTGTACTGTGTTGGGTTGTGATGGAGCGAGATAGAAAACAAAATTTTGTTTAAACTCGCAAAGTCACATTTCCATAACATGAATAAAATTATTAATGATTTGTGATATGTCGTACTAATACAACTTAGATTAAACTTTACACGTGGGGGGACTAACATGTGTGCTCATAAACGTGCATAAATGTTGCATCTTTTTGTTCGTACAAAATAATAAAATAATTTATTGTTTTCGTTTTTGTCATTACTAATTGCTGCAAACTTAAAAGAAGCATGTGCTTGTTTTGCTTTTCCTTGTCTGTATGATGTCATTTCTACTATTCTAGGTGCATATGGGTCTCATGGAAAAACGGAGACTGGTAAATATAAACGCTGCTTTATTTGTTTGCAATGGCTAGGTAACATTTAGATTAATCGGGTGGGTTAATTAATTAGTAAAACATGGGGTGGATACAGAATCTACTTTATTTCTTACATTAATACTTTTCTTGTGTTTGTTTTATACTAGAAAACATAATTTGCCTGCTTTTGGGCCTAGTCATTTGAACCGCAGAAAAAGAGCTGACATATAATTCTGCAGAAAGTCACGAGACGCCCATTCTGAATTAAAACGTTTATTGAAGCTGCATTCACAAAGCAAAAACTGATAAGCTGACATCATTCTGTCGGACATGGCCAAGGTCGAAAGTGAACATTTTGTCAGTGCTTAACTTGGCATCCGCGGAAGTGTAATGAAAGTCTATGGAAGCTGCGAGGATGACTTAATACATAGTTGCAAACGCAGGAAGCTTCTGGCTTCACGTGGAAGAGACAATGGTCTTTATGAGACATGATGTGATGGAACTTTTTGAGAAACGGGTGACATGTCACTTGTCACTCTCAGCCAATGGGACGTCGAGGATTTCTGAAAACTTTCCTTTGCTAGTTTAGTTAGCGTAGAAAGGTATAAAAAGTCATGCCCTTAGGGTTGGGCTGGCTGCTGCTTTCTGACTTTCCGATGAGGGTGATGTGCTACTGGACTTTGCGTGGAGCACGTAAGAATCCTCAAAGAACTTTACTTTAATTTCTATCTATTTAGCTTAGTTAGGGAATTAGGTTTTAGAAATGCTAAACTTTATAATTTTATTTTAAATTTGATTTAATTGCTTAAATTGTGTTTTTCCATATTTCTTTACAATCATACTTGCATTATTGCTAATAAATTTCATTTATAAAACTTTCAACTTATATACCATAATTTAGAAAATAAAATCTTACTTTTGACAAACAAGCTGGTCTTGGTTATTCAGAAGTGTAGGTTACTATTAGCTAGATCACGTCGCCTATGGTGGTCATTTAAATGGTTGGGTTTTATTCTAATGACAATATTCTTTCTGCAAATGTATAAATATGTATATAGTTTGTAGATAATGTGTATATAGATTTATTCTGACCACCTGATTCAGTAGGCCCAAAATATATCAGGTTCATAAATGGGTCCATATTTAGTTTAGAATTTTGTTTATAGGTTATGAAGTTGGGTAGCGTTGTTTATGATATATTTTCTATAGCCCGCTGGATCAGTTGTCAGCAGCGTAGAGAGGATGTGGTACGTTTTATCATGATTAACATTCACAAAAATATTTCCCCTAACACCTTTGCTGGGAAATTGGCAGGAATCGCTTTTTATGGGAAGGCTTTTGGGGCTATGAGCCATCAGCAGGAGAAATGGGAAAACGCATTCTTCAGGGATGGGCGAAAACCAAGAAAAGGGTGCCCATTTGTCTGAAGCTACTAGCTAGACTTCTCTCAGTATTGCCCAATATTTGCTTTGCTGTTTTTGAGTTGCACTTGGTTAAATTGTGCTTGGTTTGGCTCTTTTTTGGAGCGTTTAGAGTGTCGGAGCTTTTGGGTTCTGCTACGCAAGGTGATTTGAAGGTTTCTAATGTTTCTAGATTTGCTTCCTATATTGACATTTTTCTAGAGCAATCCAAGACCGACCAAACTGGCAAGGGTGCTGTGGTCACTTTGCAGGCTATTGATGGTTTGTTATGCTCTTTACAGGCCTGGTCTGAATTTTTGAGAGTGGGTGGGGCAAGCTCTTCATTTGTTTTTCGTCATGTTAATGGGTCCCGCCTTACAGCACCACAGTTATTGGCTATTTGTAGGAAGGCATTGAGACACATTGGTTTGAACCCACAACATTTTGGAACACATTCCTTTCGCATTGGGGCTGCCTCTGAAGCTGCTAGGTGGGATTTTTCTGTTGGGGATATCAAACACTTGGGGAGATGCTCTTCAGATTGCTTTTTACGTTATGTTAGAAGTTTGGAACATTTAAGTTAATTTCGCAAGTTAATTGTTTTTTCTTTGCAGGTTTGCGGTTCAAGTGCAAGCAGGTATGGCTCATTGGTCATTCCTTTATTAAGTGGGCAGCCACACAAGCGGAAAAACGCCATTTCGGGAGGAATTTAGGGTTCTCTTCAAAGGCAGTGGCCCTTTCTTGGCGGGGACAAAGCGGTATGAGGTGGGGGCAATTTTTGCCATTGCAGGGGGAATTTGCTAGGGACAATATGCCTGATATTCTTTTATTGCACTTGGGTGAAAATGATCTAGTCCAACTTTCGGGTTTGGGTCTCATGATTGAAATGAAACATGATTTGGAGATTTTCATGAAAAGTTGGCCACACACTGAACTCATTTTAACGGCTCTCATGCCGCGTCGCATCTGGAGAGGTGCTGGGAGCCACACTGCAGTTGAAAGGGCCCGAAGAAAAGTCAACAGTGAGATGCAGCGTTTTTGCTCATTTCACAGAATTGCCTGGCTGGTGCATGAGGAGGTCACTTCCATAGACTTCTACTTTTTTCGGCATGATGGGGTGCATTTATCTTTTTTGGGAAATGAAATGTATTTACTAAATATCAAAGACATGCTTGCTGGATTGTTGGGTATTAACCTATGATGTTGATTATCTTTAGACTGTTGCAGCGACATTGTCTTCACTTTTGTTTTTTCCAGGTTTAAGGTGTAAAGATGTTTAGATACATCCTTCCTAGTTTTTTCTGGTTCGTTCGTACAATATTGCCCTTTTTCCACACTTCCATATGCGTTCCCTTTCTTTCCACCTCCGCCCCGGCTTCTCCCTTCTTTTCACTTTTCTTTATGTTTCAAATTTATCCCTGTTACAGCGACAGTGTTTTCAAGGTTTTTTCATGTTTTTTCATGCTATTTGGTAGTGTACATGTAATAAATTGTACCCTGTTTGGCGACAGCGTTTCTTTCATTTGCATTGCTCATAAGGCCGCAAGTTGATTACATCTTGGGTGGACAGGAAAAACGCCTGTGATGGGTTTTTTCCTGGTGGCAGATTTGGAGGAAAGTAAGACAGGCAGGAAGAGGTTGGGGGCATTAGGATCAGGTTGCGACAGAGGGATGCAGGGGGGAGGAGTTGGAGACAACAGGTATTGTACTAAAAAGGAGGATTACTTTGAGGAGTCCTCACTATTGCTGGGTAGACTGTTGGAATGTTGTTACCCGCCACGACTTCTGAAAAAGGCACGGAAGCGTGCCTGGCACAATCATCGGGAACACTTGCTAGACATACAGCCAAAAGAGAAAAGTGTTGAACGTTTAGTATGTGTGACGACATTTAACACGAAAAGTAGCGTGATAAAGAAATTGATAAATCACCACTGGCATTTAGTCAGTGAGGAATTAGGGGGAATGCCACCTCCGCTACACGCTTTTCGGAAGGGCAAAAACATTCGAGATTTTCTGGTACAATCGTTTTTGCAGTCACCCCAACCAGCAAGTCAAACAACACTGTGAGGACTTACACCTGTATCGGGACACAAAAAATGTGGTGGATGTAAGGCGTGCCCATTGACCCTAGAGTGTACTAGTTTCACGCATAATGAAGTAACTCACACTCTTAAGAACCACAGCAATTGTAACACTGTGGGGTTATTTATGCCATCAAGTGCCCCTGTGGCTTTTTATATGTTGGACAGACCATCCAAAGAATAAAATGCCCTATCCTACAGCATATTAGCAGAATACGCTGTAAAACACAGGGAGCACCCCTAGTGGATCACTTCACTAGGTTCAATCATGATCCGAACAGTCTCCAATGGTGGATTATTGAAAAGGTCAGAGCTAACCCTAGAGGGGGTGATTTGGGTGCAGTCCTAAATTAAAGAGAGTGCATGTGGATACACCTTCTGGACACAGTCAAGTCTGGACTGAACGAAATGGAGGAGATTAATAGACAGGTATCCCTCTTGATCGTTTAGTCTGGAAATCCTAGACACAACTTTGTTTAGGAAGGCATGAAATGGAATGTCTGTGATGTAGGTGATGAACATATTCTGATCAGTGGAGGTATCATTATCCATCACAGATTTTCATTCAGACATCATTAACTTATGTTGTTCTAAAATGATTTCTTGTTTCTGTTCATGTTTTATGTAATATTTCAGCTGATAACAATTGCTTGCAGTAAGAATTATAGAAATGTGCTTCATTAGATTCTACAATGTTTGAAGATATGCTCTTTTTGAAATGCATTGGTTCACAATTAATTGCTTGCGCCAAGAATTACATAATTTATGAGTATTCGAATTCACAAGGTTTGAATATTTGAAATGTATATGTTCCAACATTTGGAGTGAGAACTATAGAATTGTGGTGCATTGGATTCCACAATGTTTGAAGATATGAATTGCATAGGTTCCAACATTCGCCACGATGGCATAATTTCTTGAATCAGCATAAAAAGCCTCCATCATACAATTGTAAATATCGTTTTTAAGTAATATCACTGTTTCGCAAAATATTCACCACTCTAAGATGGCGTCGATGTTCTCCTCGTTTTGGGACATCGTCTATGTTCACTTATCATTTCAAGGCGGCGTCAGTTTCTGCTAATGGGTTCCAGTGAGCAGACGCGAATTGTGTGAACTGCGGGCTAAAAATCTGGAGCTTAGCAATTGAATTAACTAGGTAAGCTCACGGATTGAGTCAGAATCTATGTTTTGTAGTGTCCATCTTTCGAACGAAGTATTAGTTACTGAGCATACTCTTCCGTTTTTTCAGTTTGTATCAGCGGTGAAGAGCAAAAAATAACCCAATCTGCCCGAGGGGTTACAATACATCCAGGGTCCCTTGACTGTTTGTAGAACCTGGTAAGAGCTTTTTTGGAGTTTTTGACTTGACGTACTACCTTAAACCCGATATATAGACATTGAGTTTGGGTTTATTATTGTTTCTAGAGTGGTGCTAATGAATTACATGAATCATTTGGAAAACGGAACTAGGAGATACAATTAACCTGTTTTTCAAGAGTGATCCTTCGACAAGGGAACTTAACCACGCAGGTATTTCCTTAATTTTCTTAAATTCCTGCACGTAGGCATCAGCTGTAATATTTTAATTGTATTCAAGGTCCTTACTAGAATGTATATATTCTTCTAGGAGGACATTTCATTAATTGAAGAAAATTACGATAGAATCTTCTATCAACATCAGGGTAAGCATTGGATCCCTGCGATTTAGGTTTTTAATCAGGTTACACATCGGCAACAGCTGACTTAGACTTTCCTTCCTTTTTGTCTCATAGGGTCATCTAATAATAATTGGTTGCCCTTTCCAAGTCCTGATGAAGACTCGCACGGCCCAGGTTTAACTCACCGTGAGGCCTAAAGTCGAGTCGAAACGTCGACGCTCTTTGTAAATATTGACCTGGACCTATATAATTCCCAATTTTTGTGTGCATTGGACCTATCAATTAATTAGGCCTTTCTTTGCAATAACTTGAGAACACCTTAGAATTGATTTAAGGGTCAGGTATTTGTGTAAGGATGATTACTGATCCTGATTTGAATTGATAAAATTGTGTTTATGTCACATTCTGTGTAATTCCTTCTTTTTTCTCCATCACCAAATCCACCTTACTTTTCTATTTTTGCACGCTCCCTTTGGGGCAACCGATATGACCGATGTATTGTACTAAACATTTATATTGTTTAAGAAGTGGTAGAAAACAAATAAATCACCACTCAATTTGCTGGTTGTTGCTTTTGTGTTGTTTTCATGAGATTATTCCACCCTTTGAATTATAAAATTGTTGACTAATTGCGACACTGAAAATAGTAGTCCTTGGACCATTGTTTATTAATACTGGAGACAACAGGTAGGCAGGAGACTGAGTTAGGCGCTTGGGGAAGGAGGTAGGAGGTACAAGGGGGGAACTAGTGGTTAGGGGGTCAGGGCTTAGGAACCTGGGGTGTTAGTTCATGGAAAATGTATGTATAAATTGTATGCATTTATTATTCTGCCTACCTGTCCAATAAAGCGGCCTTTTACCCCAGCTTGGTGTGAGGTGTGTTTATTGCCTGATGGGCTGCTGTGGGTGACACGTGCAGCGTGTACATCCCCGGGATATTTCGGGCAATGGTACACCCCCTTTCCCTTGCCGGTGAAGCGCGCGGCTAATTGGAACAGCTGGCGCTCATTAGGGAGGCAGCGCGAGCGTCACTTCATGCAGGAGGAATTCCTCTGAGGCAGTGAAGGGCGTTTTTGGCGCGTTTTTGTCCACCCGCCCACCCAGCTAAGTTTTGCGATTGTACTTTATAAACGCTGTCCAATTTATACTGTTACTGTGAGAAGTTTTCTTTTTTTTTTTTTAAAGTTTCAAAAACCTTTATTGTAGAATTAAAGCATGGTACATCAATGCAATGCAGTCAGGCAATTGAGTATTACATATTTCACAAAGTGCGGGCATCTTCCCATGCTAAACGTAATATATGCAATATCATCATTTTGCAAAAAGAACTAGGCGTAAAACCCCAAACCCAACCCCGACAGTACCGTAATTAGATAGTAAAGTGAGCATATCTGACGCAACTAGCACACCTAAGTTCAAGACAAATTGCTTGATTATAAACGACCCCTGTTACTCTCAAACAGTCAATTCAAAGGCTTAAACAACTAAGCCCAACATGACCCCAGTCAATGGCGATGTAGAAGTGTGCAGCATTATACAGACATATGCGCTTCAAACAGTAAGGACGATCACTAAACCATCGTGTCGCCGGGAGGTCATGGGTACATCTTCCAATACTTGAGTTACCATGAGTCTGCAGACTACAATGCGTTCGTGTTCCTAGCGGGCGGGTCATACCGTCCATCCTCATCACCCCCCTGCTGCTGTAAGAGGTAAGCCATAAAAGGACCCCAGATATCTTTAGATCTAGAATTCAAGGGCAGTAGCTCTGCGTAGTCGTGTAGACGTTCCTGCCATGTGGACATGGAACCCATCCAACATTTAAACTTTGGGGCCCGTCCTCTTCCCCATCTGCACGCCACCAGGCGCTTGGCTAGTAAGAGGCTAAGCGCCAGGAATTTCTTATGTCGAGTGACCACAGCTTGTGTCAGGCCAAGCAGCGCCGTTAGCGGGCAAGGGGCCATTGTAACACCCAGTATGTTGGAGAGTCCTTCAAATATCTGTGTCCAGTAAGTTACTGTGAGAAGTTGACCTGATGTATGATGTCCACAATTGTGGGGGCACCTTGTATCAGTCCAAACAATCCCTTATGGTGGTGGTTGTAAGTCAACCTTGTAGGCAAGCTATCCTAATGGTAGCATGGACTAAGCAGTCTTAGGCTAAACTCAAGAGGGCATGTGAAGCCAGCTGTTTTACCATATGCAATCCTGTAGTATCAAATGAAAGGACACCACACAAGTTATATATTATAAAAATATATGTATTTATTACTAGAATAATCCTCTGTACTCTTTATGAGTGCAGAGGCACAATTGTTTAAACAAAAGCACAGTTAAACATACACAAGTTGCACAATTTTGGATGAGCGAGGTGGCCACTCTAACCATATACTAAAATAGTGGTATAAGTACCACCTCTCGAACAATGGTAGGGCCTAGGGCCTTGTGAATCGCTGGGACTACTCAGGACTAACAGTGATGAAGTCGGGAGAGGCCCGCGGGACACGGGTGCAGTGCCTAAAGCACACGCATGCACCAATGCAAAGTCAATGGCGCGTAAAAGTTAGAAAGTTACTGTTTTAGAAGTCTTCCGACTGGAATAGAATTACCCCACTTTAAACTAAGACACTAGAGGTGTAAACCACTACAGGAGCACCGGTGTTCAATTGTTACCTCACCCACAGGAAGCGGGTGCATAGGTGCCAAAGTGTGTCGGGTTTTGTCGTGGAGATCTATGGAGCCTGGAGATGAAGATGCTGCAGGCGGCCAGGAGAGAAGAGTCCGGTTGGATCCAAGGGTGGATCGAAGATGTAAAGTACCTGAAAGCAGAGGGGACAGAGTCTGGGTCACTAGCCAGTGACCAGGATGGAACCAGGAAGGAACCAAGCAATGTCGGGCGCAATCAGGTGGTTGTCGAGAAGCTTGTCTCCGCTGCCACGTGGACTCTGGGGCATCGAGGGCATCCAGGAGTGGATCACAAGCTGTCCCACAAAGACTCTCGCTGTCGGCGGTGTCGGCTTCCGGATCGGAGTCAACAGGCCTTGGTAAATGCAACCCACGCAGGATTTGAAGATCGCTTCTTACTCGGACCAGCAAGGTCAGATAGATTGCTCCTTTTCAGGGGAGCGAGGGCCAGTCTGAAGCAACCAGACTAGCAGAGTAGATTCAAAGATTCGTCAGTACTGGGGCCACTAGCCAACGGGCAAGTGACCCGACCAACGCTTCAAGCAGGAAAATGCAAAAGGGCCCCACACAGCACTCGGTGAGTGTGGAGGGGAGATCTTCAGTGCAAAAGCTGCTCGAGGCTGGGGCTTCTCAAACCCCAATGCACAGCTTCGAGGGTGCCTCGGGAGCTGCACGGTCAGCACTTTGTAGTTTTTCCAAGATGGCCAGCTCCACGCTTCACGTCGCCTCCACGGGTCTCAGATTTGCTGGGACTGTGGATCGGGCTGATAGAAGTAAGGGAAGCTGGGTCTCGTCGATCTCTGTCGCTCGAGTTCCGGCGGGAACTGCAACAAAGCAAACCGTTGGGCGCTGGATGGTGCCTGTTTACACAGGTTGGTCACTCCTTGACCACAAGGGAGATTCTTCAGTCTTCCACGTTGAGTGGGATGTCAAAGGGTCCAGAGTTCTGTATCAAAGTTTCAGTCAGGATAATCGAATGCTCCTGGGCACAGCTCCTACCTTTATTCCAAATCAAGGGGCTGGATTACCTGCTAGGTCCCTCCTATAGGTGGGACCCAGGAAGGGGGTGGTTACACCCCTTTCCCTTTGTCCAGTTTCACGCCAGAGCTGGGGCTGGAGTGCCCCAGAACTGGTTTGACTGGATTTTGCATGGGACACCTTGTGTGCCCGAGGCAGTGTCTAGTTTCATTCATCCCTCCCTGCCCCAATCCACTATCTCCTGTATGGGGTGGTGTAACACCTCCCTGTGACAGGAAACCTTTTGTCCAAGCCTCCCCTGCCAAGTTTCGGTCAGCAGCAGGAGGCCAGACTTGTGTCTGTGGCAGCAGCATCCATTTTGTGATGCTGAGGCTCTGGTTAGATTTAAACGCGTTTAAGTAAAGTAACATGTCTTTTCCCTCTAGAAGGGTGGAATGCTACCCCCGTCGCCAGAACTGGCGAGGGGGTAGTATTCCAAAGTGTATGACACCTTACACAACATGTTTTGATAAAGCCAAACCAAAGTTAGCAATAACCGCGAGGATTATAATGCACTTAAGAGTATATGGTATGGCAATATCCTGGAACAGCTATAGGAATTGGTTCCGAAAGCTGCAGACAGGCTCAGCTCATGCTAGAGCACATCTCAAATAAAACCAAGCACTCTGCCTCCAGGATTGTTAAGGCATGCCATAGGAGTGACTTATAGGTATATATGTGTCCAGATATAGGTTTAGATATAGGTATACTATATCTAAGCAAGGGGTGATTGCACAACCTTGCCCCAGCTGAGTGATCAGCCAGTTGTGTCAGTTTGGATGGCCAGCCAGGGGTGGCAAAAGATATGCTGCAGCCCCTGGTAGGCCTTGGATGCACCTATGCCCTGGGTACCTATAGTACACTGTACAGGGGCTCATAAGATGACCCAATCCAATTAGTTATGCACCTAGGGTACATGGAGTCCATTTTAAAGAGAGAGCGGATAGCCTGGGACCCTGAATAGCAGGATCCCAGGCCAACTAAGTTGAAAACCAGCTAAACACAAGGCAAAAAAATCTGGGGTAACCATAGTTAGGTATCCACCTTCCTACAGTTATATTTTTATGTATTATGGTAATTGTCGCTTGGACAGGTGGCAGAATTGGAGGAAAGTAATACAGGCAGGAAGGGGTTGGGGGCATTAGGATCAGGTTGCGACAGAGGGATGCAGGGGTGAGGAGTTGGAGACAACAGGTAGGCAGAAGACTGAGTTAGGCGCTTGGGGAAGGAGGTAGGAGATACAAGGGGGGGAACTAGTGGTTAGGGGGTCAGGGCTTAGGAACCTGGGGTGTTAGTTCATGGAAAATGTATGTATAAATTGTATGCATTTATTATTCTGACTACCTGTCCAATACAGCGGCCTTTTACCCCAGCTTGGTGTGAGGTGTTTATTGCCCGATTATCCTTCTACCTGTGTTTGGTACTCTTTTGTGACATGCACACGTCACTTTTCTCTTGTAACACACTGTTTGCTACCTCTTACATTTTGTGTGCTTTAGATACTTGCACAAGTGCCACCATTGTCTACATAACGTTTGTTCTTGTGTTTGAGTGTCTGCCATTTATTGCAGTATTATACCTCTACTGGTACTTTGTACGCTTTTGTAACTTGCACACATGTCACTTTTTTTTCCCTCCTGTAATGTACCGTTTGCTACCTCTTGTATTTTGTTTGCTCACAATTGTCACTTTTGCCTCATGTAATTTACCGTTTGCTTTTGTAATTTATTCATTTGTAATTTTCTCCTCATGAATCATTACTGTTCCTATTGTGAAGCGCTCTGACACCTCGCTATGTAAAAATGCATAAATAATTAAATATCACTCGTTTTGTTTCCAGTGCTGTACCACTTTGTGCACAACTGAATTACCACTGCTGGCCAGATATTAAACCCCAACCCCTTTAGCGTCGGAGTATTTTACCCACTATTTCTCTTAACAAACCGTGGCTGCGAGTGACATCACGTGAGGTGGGGCGGGGAGAGAATGGATGGCTGTCGGAGAGAGAGAGAGAGAGAGAGAGAGCTGGAGAGCTGTGACGTTATTTCCGGTGGTTTAGCCAATTAAGAAATTGGGTTTGTGTGTGTAGTTTCAATCTGAAAGGACCTTAGGGGCGGATGGATTGCGTTGCGCATGCGTGCTTCAGCGGCTAACGTTGAAACGAAAGTAGTTTTTAGCGTGAGGTTTTTTGTGGAATGTAATGCAGCTGTGTATGGATTGGAGGAGCGAGCTGTCGGGTCTGCTCGACACTTTAACGCTGGTCTTTCCGCAGGGTCCTGCAGGGAGCCGCTGTTGCACTTCTCCTCGGCATGAGCGAGGATGAACCAAAGGGACACGCTGGTTCATCTCTTTGCTGGAGGGTAAGAGGAAAGTCTTGTGTAGAGGGAGGGTTATGACCGTGCAGGTGTGATTCCGTAAGGAGCTCGCTTGATGTCGCGAGGATGCAGTACTCGCAGTCTTAAAGCAGTGAAGCTTCATACAGTAACATCATGCCTGCAAAGTCAGGTCTATTTGCCTTTGTCAATGGTTGGTAGTTGCATAAGATAAATAAGCAGCAACTATGGCATGTTTTATATAATATTGAAAACGCTGTAAAGAACACGTTGTATTAAGTTGAGTTCTTTAGTGATCCACCAACACAGGCTCCTGCGGAGTAGGAGCGTAGGTAAGCGGCTGCTCGCTCGGTCATCAGCAGTGTCAACTGTCATATATTGCCAGCTGCTGACAATACAGGCGGGACACAAAGGATGCAGCTCTAAAACGGTGTCCTCGCAGGGACACAAGTATGCAAAGTACAACACAAATCCACCCCTGGAGACGAGAGAAAAGGATAGAGGGAGAGACGGAAAATGAAAAGAAAAATGTTAAAAGAAGCAAACAATATGCATGCAATTTCAATTTGCTCACATATGTAATCAAAGTTTAACTGGTGGCAAAAGCCCCCTTCCTGCCCTGCTCCTGCTGATGGGTAGGTGAGCGTCACGTGGGGGTATAGAAGGCAGCAGTCTTCTAACTCTCTCTGGGGTACCAAGATCTAGTGGTGTGTGAACAGGTTCAGACATGGGCTGTCTTATGTTGCTGTGCGCAGTGGTGAGGGGTGTGGGAAACTCATAGTCGTAGTCTGAAGCATTGTTGTGTGTTTCGCTGCGTTTGATCTTTTCGAGGCATTAATTTGTGAAATCCGTGGGCATGGTACCCTCAGGATTTTCTGTGGTTTGTAGGGAGAGAGGAGAAGTGCCACACCCTACCATCGCTCAAGAGTGCAGTACACCTCATGCACAGATAAGGGAGTAGTACATCTGTCCTGACCCTTTCCAATGTGGCCACTTGTTTTGACCTTGACAATGTCTCCTATATTGAGCATCACTAGTTTACACCAGTGCTTGTTGTTGTATATTTCTTTACATTTGGACTGCGCATGCACAAGCCTTTCTTTGACAAGATTGGAGGACCAGTGTACTCTCTTGGCTGCCTTAACCCAACCCACATTGTCCTTGGTTAAGGGAGTCCTTCCCCCTCATGAGCTCAAAAGTGCTATGCCCCATGGTTTCACATGGTGTGATGCGGTAAGCCCACACTGTTTTGAAGGCCTCCTGTTTCAGCTTAGGTTATTGCTGTTATCTAACTGGACAATTCCTTTGATTATTCTGTTGAATCGTTCAACAGCCCCATTTCCCGCTGGGTGATAAACTGATGTGGTTTTGTGTGCAATTTGGTGTTTTTGTAAGTAATCCCTGAATGTCTCAGACATGAACTGTGCCCTGTTGTCACTGATGACCTGTTTGGGTAGGCCTTCACGCGTAAACCCGTCATCAAGGAACTTGACTACACTGTGTGCGTCAGCAGTTTTTTCAAACTTAATTTCAGCCATTTAGTGTAATGATCAATGATGACTAATATGTACCATTGATCAATGTTCTCAGATATGAAACCCATGATGTCAACTCAGATTCTCTCCCATGGCATGGACGGGCATGGAATGGGGTGCAATGGGGAGTCTGAATGTTACCTGTGTTTTATCAGAGTTGACGCAAAGTGTGCAATTCCTGACCATTCTCTCCACATCTAAACTAATGCCTGGCCACCAGTAATTGTTTTTAACTCTTAGATTTAACAATACCTAAATACCCTTTATGACACAAGGTTAATATTCTTGTTCAGAGGCTTTTAGGAGGTACAACCCTGCCACTCCTTAATAAAAATCCAATCTCCTGTGACAATTCGTCCTTTACCTTCCAAAAGTGTCGTAGTGGTTCAGGTAATTGACCTTTGCATGTCCATCCTTCAGTTAGCATTTTTATAACCTGACTTATGATGCTGTCATTGTTTTGCTCGGTGAGCCATTCTTCTTTAGATATGCTATTGAACTGTTCTAGAACATTGGCTATCTGTGTCTTCTCTGTTTCTGAGACGTGTTCTTCGTCTGTGGTTCCAACTGGCAATCTACTCAAATCTGCAACAACGTTCTTCATTCCAGGAACGTATTGAATGTCGTCCAAGAAATCAAACAACGGCACAGAAAATCGGGCCAACCTGGGTGATGCATTGTATAACCCTTTCGTTGTAAACACTTTTGTAAGGGCTTGTGATCTGTACATAGGGTGACTCTGCTCCCCCAAACAAACTGCCTGTAATGTTCTAAAGCCCATACGCATGCTAGTGCTTCACACTCAATGACTGAGAATTTTTCCTCAGCTGGAGATAGTGAACGTGAAGCAAAAGCTATAGTTTACTCCAAACCCTTGGTATCTTTTTGGGTGAGTACTGCACCCAATCCCTTAGAACTAGCATCTGTGGTAATAAAGTTGTTCAGTGCTGGGTCAAAACCTTGTAGAGGTAAAGCTGTGCACATTTCCTTCTTGAGGGCCAGAAATGTATTGTTACACTCCTCTGCCCATTCAAACTTGTTTCGCAGTTTGAGCAGTTGTCTTAATTCGTATGTTTTATGTGAATTTTTTTTGATGAACTTTGCGTGGAACCCTAACATTCCCAGGAAGGATCGTAGCTCATCCTTGTTCTTTGGAACTGGGGAATCCTTTATGGCTTGGAGGAGTTCTTTTTTCAGGCTGATGCCTTCGCCAGTTATTTTGTGTCCCAGAAAGTTGACTGAGTTACTTGCATTTAAGGTACTCAGCAGTTAAACCCCTCTCATCCAAGATGTCCAACACCCGTCAGACCTTGTCGTCGTGGTCTTCTCTTGTCTTACCCATTACAAGGATGTCGTCCTGGAAGAGTAGAATACCTGGCACACCATAAAAAATGTTGTGCATTAGTCTTTGGAACATCGCGTCTGCCGAAGCCAGACCGAATGGTACTCTAGAAAACCGGAAACACCCAAATGGTGTGTTGAAAGTGGTTAACTTCGTGCTGTCTCTATGCAAAGGTACCTGGTGATAGGCTGACTTTAAATCGATAGTAGAGAATCACTTAATGCCCTTGGTGGTTGCTTACATCTCACTTATTTTAGGTAGTGGAAACTGTTCCACTACAATGTTGTTGTTTAGGTCCCGTAGGTCCACACATAGCATCAATTAGCCATTTGGTCATTTTGCAACGACAAGAGGCACAACCCACTCCGAAGCCTCAACTCTTTCTATGATTCCATCTGCCAGTAGTTTTTCACGTTGAGTTTTTACTTCATCTCTTATTGCAAACGGGAGTTTCCTAGCCTTGTGTACCACTGGAATTGAAATTGGCTTGACTTTGATTTTGTGTTGGTACCCTTTTAGGACACCCACCTCCCCACTAAAAACTTTGGGGTATTTGTCCAGCAAAGACTTAGCATAGTCATCAGCACCTGCTATCCTTAACACTGGTTCTGCCTTGTTAGGGTCCAGGATTATACCAAGATTGCCCTGGTCCATCCACCCAAGGACTGATGGTCCTACTTTGGAGATGTAAAGTTTTCCTGCAGACTCCCGCCCGTTAAGCACAAAATCTAGTTTCCTGTAACCACACACATCAATGGGATCACCCGTGAATGATCTGATTATGATGACTGCCCTTTCAAGTTGTTCCCCTAAGATGGGTTTGTACTTTTCTTCCCATATATTTCTGTTAACAATGGTATATGGCGAGCCTGAATCTGTGACACTGCTGATATCTATACCTCCAATTTTCATGTTGCAGATGGGTTTTCTCGTTTTAGTGGTACTTGTTGCACTGACACTGTCGACTTGCTCTTCATCAATGTTTAGTACAAACATGTTGATGTCGTCATCCTCAGATTGGTCTTGGATATCTGCTTCATCATTGTCCACTACCTTTACAGAACGTGAGTTGCGTCTTCTGAACGCTTTGAAGAAATGACCAATAACGCCACAATGTGTACACTTCAAGTTTCTTGCAGGACATTTCAAGTCATTGGACATGTGGGAGTTACTCCCACACCTATAACAGCGCCCAATGTAGACTGTCTGGCTCTTGTAAGTAGTGGGTTTCGTATACCTTTATTCCAGGTCTGTTTTGAGTTGCACCCTTGTTCAGTAACTTTATTTACAGTGTCACCCTCTTTTTTTTGTCCTTATTCTACGTTAACACTGCCTTAGCGCAGCGGCCTGTGAGCTCTGACTTCCTTGCAATGTCAATGATATTTTGTAAGGGGTATTCACCCTTGGCCCACAAACTGTCCTGGATGGTAGAGTTGGAACCTTGCATGACTATTTGGTCCCTTATGAACTCGTCGTGCAGAGCACCGAAACGGCAGTTTATTGCGAGATTTTTAAGTGCTGAAACAAATTCCTCCTTACCTTGTTTTCTATGAAAGAATTTATATCTGTCCACACCAACACAGACTGTTGATTTGTAATATGTATTCAGGTCATCTATTGCATTAGTGAAAATATCACCCTCATTCTCTGCTCGCACCTTCTTATTTATGGCATTATACACTTTTAGTCCACCAGCACCCAAGCTATGCATGAGCATTTTGTATTTCTTTTCTGCCTTCACCTCCTCATCCTCCTCTAATGCAGAGATGTAATTCAGGAAATATTCTCTCCATTCCTCCCATTTAAGTGTAGGTTCGCTACCAGCCCTTTTGAATGTTTCTGGTAGCGATAGGTTCCATACATAACCTGTTGCCATGCTGGAGTATGGGTATGCCACAGAGTGTATATTTATTTTTCTCACAAATGAGGTTAAGTACTCTCCACGTTATAAGGCTAACTTCAACACTTCTTGTGAAACACAGGCTGCTGTGCTAATGATGTCTAATATATTTTGCAGGTGCTTCAATGTGTATTGATATTATTACAGTAATGTACACCTTGCCCTAGAATGCTCGTTATTATGTTTTTGTCGAATAATTTTATTTTTCCTTTCAAGGTAATGAGCATAAACTTAAATGTACCTTCTGTTTGCTTGTATTATTGTTTCCTGTAGTAAGTATGCTTTGATTTAGCTGCAGTACGGGGTTTTCTTTGATGTGGCGATGCTCCGGTATTTTCACTCAGCAAAGTCGAGTGTTTGTTTTTATTTTTAATATGGCGTTGCGTATTGTGCGTGATGTGTCATCAGGTACACTAGACTGTGTTTTAATTACTTCCAAGATGTCCGCCCGCACGTTGCGTGACTGCGTTGTCGCTGATGAACTGTTTGACGGATGATGGTGATGCAGGATACAGATGACAGTTGCACATGGGCTTTGGAATGTCAGCTGGAAGTTGAACTGTCACTAGGATGTCCGTTGGTACTGGCGGTTCTTTTTAACGCTCCCAAGGGTGATAAACTGAAGAGACTTTTCCAAGAGATAATTTTTAGGCTTGGCTTACTCTGATTTAGCGTTTTCTTCAGTTTTTTTTCTTTTATTATCGAAACAAGCGTTTACGTCCAATTGTTCCAGTTGTTCAATATTTCTCTTCAAATGTTCACACACCTTCCGTGAACGTATATATATATATATATATATATATATATATATATATATATATATATATATATATATATATATATATATATCCGCTGAAAAGTTATGTATATTCTTAAAGTTCTTTATGCACGTACAATCATTCCATTTTTCCATATAATATTTTTATGGACCTTTTTTCAAATTGTACCTGTAGCACTGCATTCTTGATTGACCGTGTCTTTTTATTTTACTAATCCTGCATCGTATATTTTGAAAGTTATTCTTGTATAGCGTTTTTCCGCTTCACTGGACTTTTTGAAAGTAACATGCAGCTCAAAAATGGTGTCCTCGCAGGGACACAAGTATGCACAACACAACAAAAGCTTCAACTTAAAGCACTGGTGACTCCACAACAATGTTGCTGCTCCTGAGTTTCAAAAAGAGCAGGGAAACCCAGTGAGAAAATGACTCTTTAAAGGATTTCCCTTCCCCTACAAAGCTCACCTGGCATTATGTCATGCCCTAACTTCTCCACTACTGACAAGTGAGCAGTGTGATCATGCTCACATCGATGTGTCTGCTATCACTGCAGTCCGAAAAAAATCAGACCGCCTGTGCCAGGGCACAAAACGTAGTCCGATAGGGACCCGTTTCGAGGCCTCATTTTAAAAACTGCAGGGGCACAGCACCGGCAAGACCCGGCCCACTTAAAGCCCTGATTACGGGCCCAAAGATTGATTTATATGAAGAAGGGCCGACCAGCCATTTTTCATTCATTTTTGGTAGAAATGCCATTTCCCTCCAAGAATCCTTTAAATTATAACCTCAGGTTGGTATTGTTTTTAGCGCTCACACCCCCTGACAAAGCCTCAAAGCGCTTTTCAGTGAGTAGCATGCTACTCCGGAACCCAAAAGGGTTAGTGGTAGATTAGTATTATGAAGTTTGAGTTAATTTAATAGGTGGGCATGCAAGTCTGTTGGTAGTATTGAATAAGAGTACGAAAGGATATACAGTATAAGTCTAGAAGGCTTTAGTTTTTTGTGCGTTTTTTTTGCAGACATTTATAGCTCATACTCCACCAGAAGGTTTTAAAGTGGTTTACATGAGCACCAGTTACATTACACAAGGATACATTCATTTTTTGGTAGGCACGGGGAGATTACGTGATTTGCCTAGAATCACATGATTAGGCTCGAACCTGGTTGCCCAGCTCTAAAGTGGGCTGCTCTGGCCATAAGGGCAAATCCTCTCCCCAATTGCGAGATCATAGTAGTAAGGTGAGGTTTGGGATAAGTAAAAAGAGATGAATGAGGAAAGAGTATACAGAAAGAGATTGGGGAGTTCATAGTAGTAAAATGAGGTTTGGAATGAGCCAAAGGGGAGATATATGAAGGAATAGTTTAGAAAGAGTTGTTTGGGAGACCGTAGTAGCAAACTGAGGTGTGGGGTAAGCCAAGCTGGGATAGTGGGGGAAGAGTCTAGAAAGGTTTATTTTGGAGAACATAGTAGTAGAATGAGGTTTTGAATGAGTCAGAGAGTGGAGGTAGAGAATATATGGAGAGAGGTATAGTCTATTGGAGAGAGTCTAAAGTTTTGTATTTTCTTTCGCTCTACCGTAGTAGTAAAATACGAAATATATAGATACATAACTACATAGAAAGGGTATACATGCATAAGGAAGCTAACATATTGACAGACCATCTTTATTTTAAGAAATGTAATTGGAAATAGTGATGTGATTTGCCACAATAGTGCGTTTCATTTGACACTTTAAGCATAACTAACAGTTCAGGGGTTAACTTTTAAAGATGCAGGGTCTTGAAGTATGTGAATTGAGGGAGAAAACTTTTGTTTTGATGCAACATGTGTGTCAATAGTGCCCACTGAAGGTTCTTCTTTGCACAAAATTACATTTTCTCCTGTTCTACCCCACGCTTGTGATTAGGTTCTCACGCCACTGCAACAGAAGTTGTACCAAATGAAAGTTGTTTAATGTGTCTATTATCGATAGGTGCGCTACTTTTAATTTAAGTTTAAACTACCTTCAGGTTTTCAGTGATAGGCCTTGGCTCATTGCTGCTTCCGCTATGGCCAATTTACACCCCCCATCTTCTTTTACTCGTCTTTGTACATTTCCTTTCTCTTGCAACTTGCAAGAGCTTATAAATCTTTATTAGGCTTATGGCAATGTTAAGCTGAATGATTAGGCGGTTGTGTATCTTGCAGTACTTGTTGGAAAGTGATAGTGCTCAAACTTGGTTCAAAGGAAGGTTGTACCTTGTTAATTCGTTAATGCACATTTTACTGAGAAATCATATTCGTTTTTCTTTTATTGCTTGATATGTATCACACCAAAATTGTACCGTGTTCCATTTAAATGAATTAGGCGCAGTGTTACTATGAAAAGCAGCACTTAGTTATTTTTTTTACTCATTGACTAACAACTGTAACAATCGCCAATAATCCCTACCCTTTATCCTAAACCCTTAAACCCTATACTCTTAACCCATAGACCTTAAATTATATCCTTCCATCACCTTTCAGCTTTTTAACCCTTTATCCCAAAATCCTTAACCCTTTTATCCTTAATCTTTAACACGTCACCCCTTTTACACTATCCCTACTTCAGTATATTTTGGTAATAGCCATTTTTAGAAGTGTTCCATTTTCAAAGTTTTTTTTCATTTTTTTATAACGAATAATTAGTAGGTGTTTAATTCTTTATTATGGGTATTTTTGAGGTTTTTAGGTAATAAGAAATGTGGTCCGTAGACCATAGTACCCACACTGGGTAGGACACAGTATCTTGAGGTGTGTGTGTGTGTGTGTGTGTGTGTGTGTGTTAGTGTTATTTTGTTTTTTGTTTTAGACCCAGGAGCGGTATGTAACCACGTTTAATTTTGTATTCTCTTGTAAACCTGTCATCTTGCAAGCACAGACACTTAAGAGGCTACTGAAATAGATTATGTGCCTGCGGAAGAAGACATTGGTGATGGCAACCTTATTGATGGAATCGGGGGCATGTAGGACAATCGATAAACAGATTGTTCTTTAGAAAAGTGTTCGTCTGTTTGCACCAGAACGTACTTGGTGTGCAAGTGGTGATTGCTTAGGGAACCTGGGTCCGAGAGTTAGGACTGGGGTAAGCATTGTGGACCCGAATATATTTTTTGTACTGTGACCATATGCTTTTGTTTTTAAAAGTGTTCATTTTCACACCTTTTTTCAACTCTTTACTTGAGGACCTTGAATCATCGGTTTAGCGATTGGGCTTTTACTTCATTTTTAATTTTATTTTTTTATAAATATAAACATCTGCTTTCGTAGTAGTAGAGTTGGAGATGGTTTCCTTAAAACAGAATAACAATTTGACAAGGTGGAATGAGGAGCATGTTCTTGCAAGAACTGGAACACTTCTGTAAGCTCAGAGGTGAAGTTCTGTTTACGGGGGTGTTTCTGGTGGAAGGAGAAAGTCTAAACTAGAGGTTCAGGAAAGAATTAAGCAGTTGTGATCCGTCTTTAAAGTGAGGGGGGTTATAATAGTGGTGCAAGAAGTGCAAATTAGGTCTAGTAGCATGTGACTATTTAAAATTGGTTTATGTCGTTCAAGATAGCTGTAGAAATCTGGTAGATAGGAAGCCGGATGTACTGAGTTGTATGTTGAAGTGTTTGAGGAATGTGCTTCGTGAAATATAAAAAAGTTGGCTAGTTAGTTTGTTCATGTGACTCTATCTTAACAAAGGTAGGTGTGGGGGGGGGGAGGGGATTGAGGAATTGCCGCAAGCCCACATTAAGCCTTTTTGCCGTTTTTTTTTTAACCTTTCAATCATTTCAGTTAGGTTAAGTGATCGAAACGTTATAGTAAAAACTTTAGACTGTTTTGTAACGCACAGCAGAATGCTGCCTCGTAGAACCCTTCCCTTTTGTAGCTGTCATTGGCTTAACTTTACTCTCTTAAAATTGCAGATTTTACTTTGACGATGTCGCAAAGGTGTTTTCGTACATTTACAAACAAAAATGCCTCCATTTTCGTATTCTCGGAATTAACTAAAAAGATTCAAGCCTGGCATAAATGGATTTACAAATTAACAAAAGAGGGAGGTAGAGTAACACAGAAGGATTCTTACTCCACAGACATATTCGTATAAACAAAAGGAATCCTACTGGGGTAAAGAAAGAGTGTTCGTCATGGTGGTGTGGGAGCACTCAGTGTTTGATAAAATACCCCTCACACACCAAAAGGCCCCTTGGTGTCATGCTTCATCATTGGGGTCTTCGCACCCTTCTAACGGGATGCGGCGTGCTGCGACCTACGACTACGCGGCTAGTAACACCACCGTGATAAATGGATTTACTACGACTTTCGAAACCACAAGTAGAGAAATTTAGTAATAAATCCCTCTAAACCAGTGGCAAGGGTTGTAAGTTTGGGATACGCTCACAAACAAGTACTTTCGCGTGCATCTGTTTTTTGAAAAACATTTTTTTATTATAGTAATTATAATCTAGGCACAGGTTAATCAGACGGTACATATAATTATTATATCTAGACGTCCACGTTGTTATGACAATTTGCATATTGATAGTCCACACATCAAAACCAACGACAATATTCCAGCCACTAAATTTGCGTCTCCCCGTCATTTTCACCATCCGATTCCCCCTCCGCCTGCACCCTAGGTGGCTCACAGATGTAACCCCTGAATTTATTCCATGCACTCCAAACTCTGCCCCACTTTTGAGGACAGCCTCGATTGACAAACGCTGCCTTCTCGGCCACCATAGCTGCGTCCATGTCTTTGCACCATGCTGCCTGTGTTGGTGACTCCTCCGCCCCCCATTTTTCTGCGATGTTACGCTTTGCAACTACTATCCCCAGTGTGGCCCAAACCTGTGCCGGGCGAATAAGATAATTTGGTTATCTTACTCGACTCGACTATATTGCAAACGCCTCCTCTGTTTGCAATATAGTCCTCATCACCTTTACCCAGTACTTCATGATCTTCTGGCACTGCCACACAGTATGGTAGAATGTACCCTCCTCCCCGCATCGCCTCAGGCAGTATGGGTGTGATGTTGTCCCTATTTTGTAAAGTGTGAGCCTCGTATAGTAGGTTCTATGTAGAATTTTGAGCTGCACTAATTTGAATCTTGAGGGTATACCCACTTCCCGCGGGGAAGCCAGCGACTCCTACCATTCGGAATCTTCAAATTAGCCTACTTCCTGGGACCACTTTTCCCTGAGTGCCACATGTGGGTCAGGTAAATTGTTGACAAATTTTCGGTAGGTAAGGGAAGTGGCACGCTTATGCATGCAGTCCGTTAGCAGTCTATCCTTCAGGGGGGTGGCCTCTGGAACCTCCGTACCGGATGGTATGGCCGCCCGCAGCGCATGTTTTATCTGCATATATCTAAATGTTTCCGAGGGTGCTAGTTCATACTGTGTTTGAAGACATTCTAATGTAATTACCCCCCCTTTGTGCCACATGTCACCCACCGTGGATATACCAATTGCGTCCCACTGAGCAAATCCCTTATAGTTCCTAAGACCACCCAATCGTTGTGTATCATAGGCTCCCATCTGATCCACGCTGCTAACGGCTCCAGCACTAGGGCAAAGAGCAGCGGCGACAGCCGGCAGCTTTGGTGCGTGCCCCGAGTAAATGGAAAGTCTTGGGATATATGTCCATTAGCCGTCACATGCGCCAGTGGTTTTCTATATAGGAGACGTATCCAGGCGCAGAACTCTGGGCCAAAACCCAAGTGAGTTAGCAGGCGAACAAGAAGGGCGACTCAACCATATCGAACGCCATTCGGGTGTCTAAGGAAAGGAGAACGGCTGGTTCCTGAAGATATGGTATACGGGCCATTACTCCATGCAGACGCCTCCAGTTCAGCGCCGTATTCCTGCTGGGCATGAAACCGTGAAGCCGGGCTGGTCCGGATATATCAGGGTTGTAAGGTGTGGGGTCAGTCTGATCGTAAGGAGTTTTGCAAGGATTTTAGAGGTACATTCCTCCAGGGCCTTTTCCTGGCTTTGGGATCGTCACCACATTGGCTAGGCGCTGAGCCGGTGGGAGCTCGCCTGTTTGAAGACTGTCACGGTACATAATTCACAGGTTTCGGGCTATTGTCCCTGCCATCTTTTTATAAAGTTCTATGGGTATACCGTTCGGCCCTACCGCCTTCCCAGATTGCAGTGAGCCAATCGCCACCTGTAGCTGATCCGCTGTAAGGTCGGCCTCCAGTGTAAGGGTCACCTCCGGCGCGAGCTTGGGCATGGCAATGTCTTTTATGTAAGTCAGCTCCTCTTCCATGGTCATGTCTGACAGTGACGTGTAGACTTGTTGAAAGTGTTGCGCTAACGTGTGCACTATTGCTTGCGGGTCAGTCACTACCTGATCGTCCCTCGTTCTGAGCTGTGCTATCCACTTTTTTGTCTTTCTCCCGTTTATCAATCCATGCCAGCAGTTTCCCGGCCTTATCGCCGGTTTCATATATCTTATGCCGTGTGGCTGATATTCGCAATTTAGCCGCCTCCCTCAGGTACTCCCGATGCTCTTGTTGCTTAAGGCGCAAGCATTGGGCCATGGCCGGAGTTGGGTTGCGGGTATGTTGGGCATCTGCACTTTGTAGTTCTAATTCAATGGTATTGAGCTCCTGCAGGTTTTCACGCTTATGACCTGCAATGGAAGCGATGGCCTGTCCCCTGAGAATGGTTTTGTAGGCCTCCCACAGGGTGGTCGTAGAGTGGACTGACAAAATGTTTTCCTGGAAATAGTGTTGTGTTGTAGTGACCATAGCTTTCATGATATTGGGAACCCGTAAGTATCCAGGAAATATGGGATGTGTGCATCGGTTTGTACTGATTTTTACATGTAAATACAGACCGAAAACAACGTGTTTTCTGTCTGCATTTATTTTTTAAAGCAGATAAATCAAAAAAATAGGGCTTCTTTCTCAGTGTGGTCTTGCTTGAACTGTAGGCCGGCAGCTGAGCAGATAGACCACATGGGGAATTAAAAACAGGATGAAATTTCCTTAAATAATGGCATATGTCAAGATACGTTTGTGGTATAGTGCTAATATTTACCAGTGGGTGAATTGTTATGTTATATTTGGCGGCTTAAATAGCTAAAACACGACAGACATATGAGTGCTCGTCTATCCGTTAAAATATGTAAATGTACATTTTACATCTTCCTTTATCCACAAACAACAAAATAAATATGGATAAATACCGATAGTATGGCTAAAAAATACAGATGGAAATGTAAAAAATAAATAAAAATACCATAAAACCGGGCGCTCTAAATATAACCCTTTTCCAGGCTGAGAAATGTTAAGTTCGTCCAGCCAATGGCTGGAGTTATTTTCCTTTCAAGATGGTAAGGGGTACGAAACACCACAAGATTTTTTGGGGGTGCAGTGCAAAGGCTTTCTCCACGGAGAATCACAATTTCCCTACGGAGAAAAAGGAAAACGAGCATTGGCAAAGTCAGTAGGTCTGGCAGTTTTGGCAATTCTTGTTTGCTCAGTCATGGTTTGTGCAAAATCTTATTGTTCGAGAGGCAGCTGAACCATCATCTATTGGGGTGGGGGATCAACTGCATTTACTAGAGCCAAAAATATTTTTGTTGATTTAAAAAAAAAAAAATAAATAAATAAATAAATCATACGTTGCAATAGTAGTCCCTTGCCTGACGGTGAAGTGGCCTACTTTGTTTGTGAATGTATCTTTTGTGAAAGGGAAGCATCCTGTAGCTCGAAGATAAATCACTCATCAGGGCATACCAAATAAATTGGTTTACATATATAGCAGCATACTAAAGCACTGAAAACAAACTAAAAAGTCATACTAACAAGACATGGATACTCCTTTGGTTTACAAATATAACTGTAGTCCTCAATTAAAATACATACTAACATGACATGGGAATGTAGTTATAATTGTGTAGTTCTTGCGAGGTTACTAAAACATTTACCACTTCATGAATAACAGTTTCAAATGGGCACATTATGGCAAACTGTGAACTAACAGCAATTAAATAAAACAAAGGCAACTCCAGAAGGAACCTACAACACCATTAGCAGATGACAGGAACCAATAAAGCTGGAATATGCCTTGTAGTCAACATAGAAGGCCTGGTAGCATCTGCTGTCACACAAGAATCTAAACAAAGGTAACATTAAAGCAATAAAGTAAAAACAAAAACACTGGAACTGAACAGAACTATATTGTGTGCAGATTTTCTCCTTGTGAAAGAGCAAAATGCAGATACTCCAAGTGAAGTTATCCAGTGACTGAGGTGGATGGACCCCCAGCACCATGCTGTGGTGGGTGGAAGCGAAATGCAAATGACACACCAATAGACCAATGGGTGAAGATAGCTGGCTGAAGGCCTCTTTACATGAGTAATATATATTGGTACCCAGTAGACCCAAGGACCTAAAGGTTACTAGCTGGAATATTGCTGGGGTGGGGTAAGCTAACTGATGCTGGCTGGATTACAATGTTGGCTATGTTTGAAGTCATATGACTACAGGAGACGTGGGATACCAGAGGCTGCCTGCATCTGGACGGCTTTGCTTCATTCACTGTACCAGTCACTGTGTCGCCCAGTGGACGCGCTAGTGGAGGTTTTGTCACACAGGAAATTTGTGCCTTAACTGTAATGTTGAACTTATTGGATTCAAGTCGAAGGACGGCGTGGGCACTCTCTTAACCTTCAGAAATAAATGTAGACTCCTGGTCATACATTTTTATAATGCAGCGCCACTCAGGAATGAAGTAGATGCCAAGAGTCCTATAACCTAGTTGACTCACTGCTCATTGGTCCATCATGGATAATTGGAGATTGGACTGTTTCAACTTTGTGAGCTCCCCCCTATTCTTTACTGTATGCCTAATTATAATGTGTTGCTTATATCCTCATTCACCCTTATGTCCTGCTATACAATGTATGCCTAAGAATAAGGTTTGGCTTCTTTCTTTATACATCCTTATGTTATTCTATGTAATGCACCTATGTATGTAAAGCGCTCTGATACCCCCAGGTTTAGCTAGCACTATATAAAACTTAAAAAAAAAAAAAAACAATCCACCCTAAATGTTTTATAGAAGTTTTTTTTTTTCACTCCGACTCTTCATTTGCTGAGATTGTTATTGGGGATTTTTATTTGCACCCTTGTTTTGTCTTCTCAAGCCAATGATGCATTTGAGAATGTAAACCCAGGCACTGATCAGGTGCATCTCTTACGCACACAGCTAGGCAATAACGTTAATAGTTTGATTTCTTGTACTAATATGGTCATTCTAATGGATCCATGACAAGGAGGGTCAGCTGAGAGGATCCCCGGGCTTAAGGGGAGAGGTTTTAGTACAACTATAGATTACATTTTTACATCTTTCTGTTTATCCTTAGCCCTCGTAGATTTGAAGGTTCCATCGGATGACCTTAGTGACTACAACCCTTTGTCGGACACCTTTTTGCTGGACAAAAAGCCCACTGATGTGGTTCATTCCCACAAGAAGCCAGTACTCCCTGGCGACCAGGACCGGTGGGGTGCGATGGGCTTCACTTGTCCCTTTGGGTTTCATCTGTAATCTGGTTACCTCCTGTAGTGCCAATTTCATTTCATGTCTTACTGAGGACACCACAGCTCATAGTATTATGCTGTCCATCTCAAATATTTGCAGGTTTATTAAATCGGCTCTTAGTAAACCAGGTGTCCTTTCCACGCCTCAACCGGTTAGATGGTTCGATAATAAGTGTTCGAAAGCACACATGGACCTGTTGACATCCCTGCATGAAACACCTCGATGTCAGGAAAAGGTGAAGAGAGCTAGAGCGGTTTATTGTATGATTTGCAAAGAGCGCAAGAACCAGCTGAAAGATGAGGCCTGGGATAATTTACTTGTCGCTTGTATGCTACGGGATAGTGCTGCCTTCTGGCGAGTGGTTAATCTCCCCTGTTTAACAGCGACCAACTTTCTATTGAGGTTTCAACTATGACTACAAAAAATTGGGTTAAGCACTTCAAGGCCATTTACTATAGAGGAAGAGGCCACCTCGTCCGATGGTAGCAAGGAGGATTATATTATCATATTTCAACTGGCCGATGTGACCTCAGCGATTTCCAATCTTCCCTCTACCAAGCCCCCTGGGAATGATGGAGTCCCTGAGGACCTTTTCACATTCTCTGTGGATCTCTGGGTGCCCCTAATAACCCAGCACCTGAATGCAGCTGTTAGAGGTCCCCTCCCACCGACTTGGTGTCAATCGGTTACAGTCCCAATTTTTTAAAAAGGAAATAGGTTAGACCAGGTCTGTTTCAGGCCCATATCAACTCGGAGGTGAAAATCATTGGGCGGATCCTGTTGGAGCAACTCAACTTGGGCAGAGGAGTTCAGTATTTCAGCTGACCTGCAATATGGGTTCATGTCGGGACTGGGTATAGTTGAGCAAACTCTGAACCTCTGTTTGCTGATCTGTAAGTATACTAAGGCCAAGGGGCGCTAGGTGGCGCACAAGCGGAATGGCCTCTAATCCATGAGGCTCCCGCTGTCCGGTTGCTAATTCCACATTTATCCTTAAACTACGTTCTTCTACAGAGTCACCGTACATAGTCCACGAAGGCTCGGACAATAGTGGTTCCCGCGGGGGCAGCAATTTGAGGATATTGCAGCTTTGGAGATATCCGTGAAGGTTGGAAGTGTGGCTGCGACGTGACATTGGAGCCTGTGTGGAGCTCGGAGCTGGGAGTAACAGGTACGCAAGAGCCGCGGTCCCCACGTGGTAGGAGGGCCGCGCGGAGGTGTGCGGAGATCCGCTTGCGGGGCAGTGGCAGTGATGCAGAGACGCCACAGCAGCGAAGATCCCCTTGGCTCCTACTAGCTGTGTTGTGCTTTTGTTGCCTCCAGCTCACCAGCGCTGTGGAAAGGATTGTGAACGCTGATGCGAACGTTCATAGCGGTGTGCTGACGGCGGCCATTTCAAAGCTGACTGTGACTGTGCTGAGGACTAGGTGCTGTGAGGGGAGATTACCCTTTCTTGCGGGCTAAGAGCTGAAGGCAGTACCGCGGAGACATCGTATCAAATCCCGCACTGCAAGAGGATCCATCGGCGAGCAGCAGCACACTGGCGAAGCGGCAGAGTGAAAACAGACGATATTGCGGCGGTAGGCGGCAGCTCTGCAAGCGACGCGGCTCCAAAGCGGCGGCCAGGCCGCATGAGTATGTGAGAAGGCTGGAAGGGGCAGGAGTAGGCGCTAATCGCCTTGAACTGCTGGGCGCTATATGTGCGAGGAGGGAACTAGGTGATGATCCCTGAGAGGCTAAGAAGGTACCTATAGCTGCGTCCTTGATTCGGTGGCATGGCATAATATAAACTGCGCAGATTACAAGATTGTTGGTGCCTGAGTTGCGGTGGATGTGCCCCGGTCTAGTGGTACGGAGCGCGTGGTAAAAGAGGACAGTGTGCATTATCATAGGGTGCGGATTGATTCCTGGCTATATCTTGGGGAGCGCTAGACCCGCTGGATTTCAACGCGGGTCCATATCAGCGTGGCCTACAAGCTTACTGACTGCTGGTGTGGGACGTCACGACACGGGATGTGGCCCACTACTGACGGAGTTCTTGGGATGACATAACTCCTGGACACGGCAAAGTGAGAACAAATGTGCAGATAAATGTGAGTGCTCCATCCAATGAAAAGGAAAGTCAAGGTGTAGAGCTACTGCATAATTGCTGTGGAGATTGGGCGACCTGCTATTGGCGACTGGAGTGCTATATACAAATAAGGTTGCGAGAGACTGTTATACTACATAGTTAAAATTCCATACTGTGATGCAACTTGATATTGGACTGGCCTGTGGTAAGAGGCGCATCATGGGTCGACTAGACTCTCGCCAGCCACGCCTCACCTTTGAAGCAAAAAGAAACCCTAAGAAAGCGCAGACGGATGATGCGACTGAAGTGTTGGAAGTGCCGACTGGTGGCAACCCCGGATCCGGCAACGACAAGCACACTATACTCACTGAAATGAGGCAAGGCTTTGCGACGATTGCGGAGAAGGTAGATACCCTTACGACCCGCATGGATAATATTGCGCGCAAGCTGGACAATCATGATACATGGCTCAAGGAAGCAGAGCAGCGTATATCAGACTCTGAGGATGTCACAGAGCAATTAAAAACGGCGATGACCCGAGGGGCGTGGCTAGCAGCCGGAGATGGCGGCAGCTTGAGAGGAGAGCTCCGTGATTGAAGCGGCCTCCTAGCATATCCGTTCATTTATCCGCCTGAAATAATTCCCTGGCGGGAAGGCGACGAAGCCCAGGACCGGGCGGCGGCATCCTAGCTTACCGGGACTACGATCAGTGGTCGGAATCTTCAGTTCTGGCCGACGCTTGTGTGGGCCCGTGCTCAGCATCCGGACCGGGGAGTGTCCTGCACTGCCGAGCGGGCAGGAAGTTTACTGCTCCGGGCGGAGAGGCACCGGAAGCGCTCGCCTGAGCCTGGCAGCGGAGAGGAGAGACCCGCACCACCCTTGCGGCACCGCCGGCATCTGCCGGCGCGTAGTGTGAGCCCGGGCGCCCAGCTGAGGAGAAGAGGTGAAGAGGGGGCTGCTCTGATCCTGTCGGACTGCCGGATCGGGAGGAGGCGCGAGGAGCGGTGAATCCGGGAAGAGGAGCCGCCATCTTGGGAGCGCTCTGACGGCCTTGAACCAACCGCAGCGGACCCCGCTTCTCGACCGGCGGAGCTGGGTCGGGAGGAACTGATCGCAGCTGGGCGGAGCACACTGGCCCGCCGGAGATCCTCCGCTAATTGGGGGCATAATACTGTGGCCATAAATCCGGGCAGGGACCGGGACCCCTTACACATCTTCCCAGACCTGTTCCGAGGGGCGGGAGGTCTTGCTCACGGACTTGGCTCCTCAGCTTTGGGCCGCCCTATGTGCCGGGAACCGATAGCCCTGAAAACCTCACCAGGAGAGTCTGCTGATTGCCCCGAGACGGCGGGGCTGTGGTGGCAAGTGGGACGCTGTGGTGGGGGAGTCTCCGCATTACCAGGGGTGGTAGTTCCCACACCCACCCCACGCACGAGTGGGGCAGCCTTGTTCCTTGCTCCTGCGGGATACCGAGGGGGGGCCCGGTGCTGCCCGAAGATCTGCAACTACACCCTGTGAACGCCCTGAGAGTGGCTTGGCCCGGACGGCGCCGGGTGTGGGTGCATCGCCGCAGACACACTGACTCAGTGGAGTGAGACACTGACTGCGCACACGTTGGACGACAATCACGGCTGAGATGGCCGGCAAGGGACCGAAGGCCGGAGGGTCACAATCCCGCCTTGACCGATTTGCGTATGAAAAACCCGCTTCATCCCCCCCGACGCCAGGTCACAGCAGGGCAAGTCAGCGGAGGCGGCGGAAACCAAGAAGACAACCCTGGACGATGTTATGAGGGCCCTCACGCAAGTACAAGCCACAGTTGGATCAATCTCCGCTGAAATTACGCTCATAAGAGCAGACTTCCATAAGATGTCGGAGAAAGTGAATAGTATGGAAGTGGTGACCAAGTCCTTGGTGGAAGATGTGTCGGAGCTACAGATTGGTATGGAACGCGTTTTAAAAGAAAATAAGGAACTGCGTGAAAAGCTCAATGACCAAGAAGGACGCTCGAGGCGGAACAACGTTCGTATAGTAGGTGTGCCGGAATCGGAAGACACGAGGGCAATGGACCTATATGTGGAGGACTTAATCAAGCAGAAACTTCAACCCAAAGGTCTCTCCGCCTTCTTCACAGTGGAGAGGGCACACAGGGTCCCTGGAGGACGCCGGCAGACGGGCGCCAACCCAAGGCCGATCATAGCACGACTTTTTAATTTCAGGGATCGTGATGCCATCCTGCAGGCGGCAAGAAATTCGCCCCCTCTTAAGATCCAGAACTCTACTGTAGCCTTTTTTCCAGACCACACGGCCGAGGTCACACGGAGGAGGAGAACCTTTTTCGAAGTGAAGAAGGAATTGAGGGCTAGGGAAATTTCGTACTCAATGCTTTTTCCGGCCAAACTTCGGATTGTGGCTGATAATAAGACATGGTTTTTTGATTCCCTGGAAATGGCGCAGGAATGGCTGGAGGGTTGGAGACAGGTGGACCCCCCGCGTCGCTCTAACAGGCACAATAAGCACCGTACTACAGGCTCCCGACAACGCTCACAATCCGCTGAGGAGGGGGCGGTGGCACTCTCCCCCTTGAATGATCTTCAGGAAGACGGTGCTGAGGAAGAACAATGATTCGTAATTGTTAAACGGCTGAACTGATTACTATGTTGACCGGCAATGCCGCCATGGACACTGGGCTGAGGGCCTCCGCGGCTGTAGTTGGGGGCCGCTGATACCGGAGGGTCCTTCACCCCAGCAAGCAAGTACTATGTTTTGGGTTGGGATCGGGCACTCTGCTGAGTTGGGGGGGCGGGCAGTTTTGAGTCCGTTGAGCAGGGGGGCAGGGAGGGGGGGAGTTGGGGGTAGGATGTGTTTTTGGTTTTCAAATACTACACAGGGTCAAAAAATATACCGTATGTTGAGAGTGTGTAGAGTAGGGGTAATGCAAGGGAGAATGCATGTTCACTTCATACGCTGTTTACTGCACCGCGGAAGTCGGCTGACTAACCGCTTCTTATGCCATGGGGGGGGAGGACGCTAGTGTGGGGCGGGCACCACCGTTGAGCCTAATGTCTTGGAATGTGAGGGGCCTGGGAGATAAGGTAAAGCGGGGTTTGGTCTTACAAAACATAAAGAGGATGAACCCAGCCCTGGTCCTGTTGCAGGAAACTCATCTGACTGGCACGGCGACCCGGGCCCTGGATAGGAAAGGGTACAGGATGCTTGTTCACTCTGAATTTACTAGAGGGTCCCGGGGTACTGGGATACTAATGCACCGCTCGTCCAGGTTTATTTCACAATCAGTTAGCGTTGACACACAGGGTCGCTTTGCGGCGGTACATGGACAGTGGGAGGGAAGGCCGCTCAACGTGGTCTCAGTGTATATCCCGCCGGCATTGCACGCCATAGCCCTCCCGGAACTAGGGACCTTTTTGTTAAACCTCCCGGAGGGAGATCTTATAATGGGGGGTGATTTTAATGCGGTAGCACACAACTCTCTAGACCGTTACCCCGTGCACACGCGCTCATCAGGGCCTTCCAAGTTATATGATTTTATGGAAGCGCAGGGATTAGTGGACATATGGAGGCAGTTTCACCCAGAGGACCACCAATACACATACTATTCGGCAGTTCACGATAGCTTGTCGAGGATTGACTACTTCCTCACACTGGGGGGGGGCCGTCTCAATATCACTGACACCCACATCAAGCCACGAGGGGTCTCGGACCACTCCCCGCTGCTGCTAACTCTGTCCAGCCAAATTTGCACTCACAGGCGCCTCTACCCTATATACCCGGGATTCCTCAAAGAGCCGGTCATAACTAAGGCTTTAAAGACGGGCACGAGATCTTACCTCGCTGACAATGCAGGATCGGTGACTTCCCATGTAACATTCTGGGAGGCCTATAAAACGGTTCTTCGAGGGCAGGCAATCTCGGTTATCGCACAACATAAACACGCACAGAGCCAAGAACTACTAGACCTAGAAGAGCAGCTCGGCAGAGCAACACAGGACCATGAGAGTAACCCAAGTGAGGATACACATCAAACGCTCCGGTTGTGTCAGCAGAGACACACGGACCATATGCGATGCAAAGTGGTGGGCAATATGGTGGCGACTACAAGTAGGATCTATGATATAGGCGATAAGGCGGGTAGATTGTTGGCTTGGCTGGAGAGGAAGCGTGGAGGGCAAAGAGCGATACTGCAGCTGAGGGATTCGGGAGGGGTGTTGCAGACCAATCCGGCCCGGATAGTGGAGCTCCTAGCGGACCACTTTCATTCTGTCTATTCCCCTGAAGCTGAAGTCACACGGGAGATGGTAGAGGGGTCGCTCATAGGGGTGCCGACCCGTACTCTCTCCCAGGAAGCTCGAGACGAACTTGATTCGGACCTGACGTCCGAAGAGATTCAGCTGGCCATAGCGGCGCTCCACCCCGGGAAAGCAATGGGCCCTAATGGAGTGCCGATTGAATGGTACAAGATCATGTCCGACACGCTTTCCACACCCATGCTTGCAATGTACATGGAAAGCCGGGAGCAAGGGTTGCTACCCCCTGACCAACGTATGGCTACAATAGTGGCAATACCGAAGCCCGGCAAACCCCCTGAGGAATGCGGATCGTACCGCCCTATCTCACTCCTTAATGCCGAGAATAACATTTTAGCGAAACTACTGGCCACCAGACTGTTGACCCATCTACCGCGCCTAATCCACCCAGACCAGTCGGGCTTTATGCCGCACCGGAGCACGGCGCTGAATCTGCGACGGCTGCACGGAGTGCTGGCACGCGCCCCAACATTGACTGAACCTGCGGCGGTGCTTTCATTGGACGCCAAAATGGCGTTTGACATGGTGGAGTGGCGATATCTTTTTGCGGTCCTGGAACACATGGGTATAGGACCCGGATTCATCTCATGGGTCAGGTTGTTGTACACCGAACCAGTGGCGAGGGTGACGGCCAATGGTTGTATCTCGAGAGAATTCCCGCTGGCGAGGGGCACGAGACAGGGATGCCCACTCTCGCCGTTGCTCTTTGCGTTAGTGTTAGAACCCCTGGCTGTAATTCTTAGATCCACCCAGCTGCTGAAGGGCATACAGTGGGGAGATGGATGGGAGGATAGGGTCTCCCTGTATGCGGATGATATGCTCATCTACCTGATGGACCTCGAGAGAGGTATTTCGGTACTGCTAGCCCTGTGTGAAAAACATGGTGCAGCATCAGGATATAAACTGAACTGGTCCAAGTCCATACTGTATATGTTACGGGGCGACCTCCCGGTTCTGCCTCCGGACTGCCAGTTGGTCGTGGAGCCCCGTACCTTCAGGTACCTGGGGATCCAAATCACGAGGGACTCTACGACCTTTTTGGAGCTGAACCTTGTACCCCTGCTGAACAGGTTGAAGGCGGACGTACGCCATTGGAAGGCCCTCCCAATGACATTGCTGGGTAGAGCGGCACTCTTTAAAATGCTAGCGCTGCCTCGCTTCCTATATGCACTAGAGAACGCACCGGAGGTGGTCCCACTGTTGTTCTTCCGCCAAGTGTCGGCGCAACTGTCCGCCCTGCTGTGGAGTGGCAAACCAGCTAGAGTGGCGCAACTAAAACTGATTAGAGATTGGTACAGTGGGGGGATAGCGCTCCCACACCTTGAATTGTACTACTGGGCTGCACACCTTAAGGTGATCAACCAATGGATACATGGCGCACACGACGATCCGGCATACATGGCGTATAGACGACAATTGGGCAAGACCACTCTCCTGGCCCCGCTATACAACAAAGGTCTGGTAGGAAGGCTAAAGGGCCCTACCAAACACACGGTATCTATATGGCATAGGGCTCAGAGGAGGCTGGGATGGGAGGGAGTGATTACTAAGCTCACGCCACTGTGGGACTCCAAGGCCCTCGGTACTCTGCGCAATTGCAAGGGGTTTGATCGATGGGATACCATAGGGATCTCCACGGTTGGAGATCTATGGTCCAGGGGCGCAGTGATAACCTTTGAAACCCTGAGGGAGCAGTACGACCTTGGAATGACTGAAACGTACAGATACATACAAGTTAGACACGCACTCATGTCTGTGTTGGAAATGGGAGCGACGGTCCCGGAGTCGGCTCCGTTGGAAGATCGGCTCCTTACAGACTATATTGAGGCTGGTGCAACCTCCCTCACCTACCGGAAACTGTTAAACAATCTACCGGATCCGCTGGTGCGTTTGAGAGAGAAATGGGCAGAGGAGATTGGGGACTTGGATGAAACGGAATGGAACGCAGCATTGGCGTCACCCAGGGAGGCGGGTATATCCACACGTTTCAGACTGGTCCAATTTAAAGTACTACACAGGGTTTACTATACTCGCACAACACTGCACAAAATACATAGGGCGGAACATCCATACTGTCTGAGGAATTGTGGGGAGGAGGGTACGCTGTTCCATACTTTGTGGGATTGTCCTACCTTACAAATTTACTGGAGGCGTGTAGCACGAACGATCAGCCAGACACTACAGACACCATTCTCACCTGACCCTCGGGTATGCTTACTGAATGTGTGGGGCCCAACTGACCTGTCACCGCATGGTAAACGCTGGGTGGTCATTGGTGTGATGCTGGCAAAGCGAGATATAGCACAGAACTGGGGGGCGCCAACTACTCCGACATTGTCGCAATGGTGCAGGAACATGGATATGCTTATGGTAACAGAGAGGGCGATTTACAAACAGAGGCTTAATCCACGCAAATGGAACAAAACATGGTCACCGTGGAACTCATATAGAGGGGATATCTGTGAGCCTTTGCCTGAGGATGAGGATGCAGATAGCTCTGGGGAGGATGAGGATGTGGAGTGATGTCAGGGATAAAGGGTTGGGCTTAGAGGGTTGGGAATGATCGAGCCCCAGGTACTGAACATGTTACAGAATTATTTCTGACAGAAAATGTGGATTCTGCTTGTTGAGCCTCTACTACCGCTAATGATATCATTGATATATAAAACGGACTGTTTCAATTGACCCTTTTAAGTAGTATGTTTAGAGTTGGGGAGAAAATGAAAAAAATTTGAAAAGTTGCTCTACTGATTGAATGCAGCTGAATGTTGACGCTGCGGTATACAATGAATATGTACCTATGGTTATTGTGTTGGCAACAATAAAAACAAATAAAAAAAAAACAAAAAACGAAGATGACCCAAATGGACAAGCTCATGAGAATCATAGACACCAAGAATGAGGACATTGAAGCTCGCAGCCGCCGAAATAACGTTCGCATTTTGGGAATACCAGAGAGTACCAATATGGGGCGGCTGGAGCAATACGTAGAAAAAATGCTGATGGCGGTCACTGAAGAGGGAGCACTCTCGGCCCAATTTATAGTGGAGAGGGCGCACAGGTCGCTTGGCCCACGACCACCTCCTGGTACACCTCCTCGTCCAATTATCGCACGTCTTCTAAATTATCGTGACCGCGACGTGGTCCTAAAGGTGGCGGGAGAAAAGAAACAACTTAACTATGACGGAGTGCCCTTCACCATATTCCCTGACTTCACGGTACGGGTGCAGGAGGAGAGGAGAAAGTTCAACGGAGTGAAACAGAAGCTGCGACAGGAACAGGTGGACTATGCCTTGCTTTACCCTGCGCGACTACGAATCACCCATCTGGGGAAGCAAACCATACACATGACGCCGCAATCGGTGGAGAAATTCTTGAAGACGATGAAACAACGAAAGAATGCCTCTGTAGACCAAGATGAGTTGGAAGAAGCGCCACTATCGGAAGTCGAATGAACATATGCTATAATGCTGTGGCGCAATCTACGGTGGTGTGGAATATTGGACAGATGATGAGAGATGTACGAGGGGGCTTCCGAACCACAACGTGCTGTAATGTATAATTATGATTGTTGCATTGGGTTGATATTACATGTTATTGATACAATGCCCACAAGTATTGGTGTGGAGAGAACGTAGTATATTTAGTGACTTTAACTGGACACCCTTGCTGGTCCTGGAGATTAATAAGAGCAGACGACTCCCGGACTAGAATCAAGGTTGAGGTGTGTCACAGGGTGAGATTACCCCAATGGGAGTACCCCTTTTGCCTCATGATTCGGGAACGTTTGGGGGGGGTGGGATTTGGCTGGCATGATTGGGATGCTTCAGTGGGGGTGGGGTGGGTGGGGAATTTCAATGCATGCTGAGGGATTCAAAAATGGTACACTGTGAGTTCCAGGTTTACACATTCATTCTGAATGGCAGGAATATATTTGATTATCTTGCAGGAATATGTTGTGATGCTTTTGACACAAAATGGGAGGAAATGGGAGTGACTCATCCTTAACGATATGTCTTGGAACATAAGAGGGCTGAATGATGCAAGGAAAGGCAGAAATATTTTGACATACCTAGATCGTCATCAGGTGCATATAGCACTGTTGCAGGAAACGCATCTACACCCACACTCGCATAACACATATGCGAGCAGATAGGCGAAGGTTCGGCTTTTCTCCTCTTACTCCTCATATGCTAGAGGTACGGCCATATTGATAAAGAAATCCATACCATTTACGGTGTTAGGAGAAGTGATAGATACATCGGGGAGGTATGTCATTGTGTGGGGCAGGTTGGGATCAGACACTATCACAATTGAGAACTACTACGCCCCTAATGTTGATGCACCAGAATTTTTCACGGCATTATGGGGGAGGGTGGTAGATGTAGGGTCAATGCACATTATATGGGGGTGGGGATTTTAATGTTGCCATGGTGCCTGGGCAGGATAGAGCAGATGGACACGCACAATACAACAGACGATCTAGAGAAGTCCTGCAGGGTATTATAGAAGAGGGTGGGTTGCTTGTTAGCTGGCGTTTCGTTCACCCTCTGAAAAGAGAAGGTACACACTTCATATCATACACTGGCACATGGGCCCGCCTTGATTATTGTTCAATATCTCGAGGGCTTAGTACAGATATTACAAAGGCTGTGCACCTGGCCAGCACGTATTCTGATTATTGTCCCGTTCTGCTACAGGTGCGGGTGCCCGGTTGCGATAGACCAAAGCCGACATTGTGACTGCAACCCACAGCCTTGTTAGACGAGGTGTTCAAGACGGAACTGGGAGAGGAGGTTACAGCTTTTTTTCCCCGTAACAAGGATTCAGTTAACAGCGTTGAGGTAGTGTAGGAGGCATTTAAAGTTACGGTCAGAGGGTACTATATTTCCAAAAGTTTCGGGGTCTTGCGCAACATGCAGAGAACGATCAGGACCCTAGACCGAGAACTGAAGGAGTTGGAGACACTTATGGTGCGGGGAGGGGATGTGCACAAAGATTTCAGGGTTAAGTTGTCGGAATATGAGGAGGAGGCTGCGAGGGAGACTAACTTCCGGGGGCGGCACTGGGTGGCACGAAGATATTGTGAGGGGGAAAGACCAGGAAAGGCATTGGCGGAAATTACTAGAAATCCAAAGCTTAGTACCAATATTTTGGAAATCAACAGACCGGAAGGTGGGTCATGTCAGGATAATGAGGGAATTTTGGACATGTTTATGATGCATTATGAGCAACTGTACACTACGCAGAGTATGGGAGAGGTAAAACATTTTTATTTTTTTATTTTTTAGGAAATAGCATTGTGTTGGTTGAGTGATGTGCACAGGTCATTCCTTAGTGCCCCACTAGAATTAGTTGAGATCAGGGAGGCGATAATGTCGCTTAAAAATGGTAAGGCGCCAGGCTTAGATGGACTGCCTGCAGAATTCTATAAATGCTACATAGACGTCATGGCCCCGGTACTGCGGGAGGTGTTTGAGGAATCATTGGAGGTGGGGGTGCTTCCCTGTTCGATGCGTGAAGAGGTGATTAACTCTCTCAAAGCCTGGGAAAGATCCCACGGCATGCGACTCTTACCGCCCATTGTCACTCATCAATTGCAACGCAAACATTTTAGCTAAAGTTTTGGCTACTCGCCTGTCCCTCCTGATGACGAGGAATATACTTCCAGATCCAGGCCTCATACACGGTCCGATTGGGGCCCTAGAGACAGTGACGTGCACGATCGATGCTTGGAGACGTGTTGCGAGACTACTACAATTTACATTATTATATTCGTCACGACTTCTGTTGATATTTCATCCCAAAATGGTGGTGTTACAAGAAAAGGGATTTCAATCATTGTGTCGGCGACTTAAGATGGCTACGTGGGGCGATTTATTCCTAGAGGGGCAATTTCGCTCCAAGGACCTTTTCTTTGGAGGTATACAACCCACGCCATCTGAGATTTTTTATTATGTGAGATTGAGACAGGGCATGCGGGAGGTGTTACCGGACTATCCCAAGGAACCGGAAAACCTGCTGCCATTGCATGGCATGTTGGGGTCAACAGACAGGCGGAATCTGGTTTCTAGTATTTATAGTAGTATCAGGACACAGCACCAGGGGAGAGAGGGTGCAGCTCGCACACATTGGAGTACGGATATAGGTAAGGTCACTGACGCACAATGAAGTTATTGTTGTGGAATTACCGCCAGCATATCAGCCAGTTGCAGGCTCAAGATTATTCACTATAGGTTCTTGCAGAGGCTCTATTACACGCCGGCTAAAAAATACAGATTTCACCTGTCTAGTTAGCTCTCCTGAGGCGGAAGCCGGGAGTTACAATTTGGATGTATTTTAAAAATTACCTATTTGCACTACCGTGATTTTAAAACTGTCTGTGCTTACTTGTTGTTGTTATTTCTGCTCCTGGGCTTGAGGTTTCCTTGCACAGCGGTCCCAGCGCTGTTGCAGGGAGGGTCACTACAGCGACGCCATCACCCTCGAGGCGATAGGCCACGCCCCCCACAACAAGCCACGCCCCTTTCCCCTGCCAATAAGAATGTTCATTACTCGGAAGCGCAGCGGACGAGCGCAGCGGGCGCGCCGGCAGCGCGCCAAAGGCAAGCCTGTCTGCGCCCGTCCACGACCAGGCCGCGGCGAGCGCGGTCTACTCTGCCCAACTTACCATAAGCCAAGGGGCTTCCCCTTCACTATACTCTCGGGAGACCCTGCTCAACCTGAGCGAGTATGCGTGTGAAGGACACTTTTCATTTGCCGATACTGCTTTCCCTCTGAATGACTTTGCGATCAGGGGTCTGCTATCATGCGGACTTCTTAATGTAAGATCACTGCCGAAGCATGCTGCTGAAATTCAACTCTTAGTAGAAACTTACCAGTTAGATGCTCTTTTTTGTACTGAGACGTGGACCCACTCTGACTGTGAAATCAAACTTGACTGGGCTTGTCCGCAGGATTATAAAATCCTGCATTTACCCAGACCCAAAGGTCGGGGGGGTGGGTTGGGAATTATCTACAGAGCCTCTTGGCAAGTTAACATCCTAGATATGGACCCGGTTGTTGGGACTGAGCTCATCGGCCTTTCAATTAACAGTCATACAGGAGCTACCTTCACGGCAATCATCTGTTATCGCCCTCCGGGGGCCTTCAGTGCCCAGCATCAACAATCGCTACTTACTTCTCTTTCCAACATGGCGACTTCCCACAACAAGCTAATCATTTTAGGGGATTTTAATTTATGGCCGAATGGTCTTTTAGATATTGGACTGCACAATCTTTTGCTCTCCTGTGAGAGCGTGGGGTTGCAACAACTAGTCAGGGAACCCACTCATAGAGCAGGGCACCGACTTGATCTTATCTTTTCCACCCCGCAGTTAGTACACTTAAATGATATCCTGCCCATGGGCTGGACTGACCACTCTCTCCTTAAATTCTATATCAACTGTAAGGGAGCTAAAATGCCGGCACGCAGTACCTCCTCTAAAGTCATGTACAGAGACTGGAAAGCTCTGGAAAGGCGGAGAACTACTGGTGCCGTGTTCCAAGTGGAGGACAGTTTCTCTCCAAATTGTCCAGCTGAGGATAACTAGGAGGCCTTCTGTCTTAGGATAGCGACAACTATTGACTCCTTAGCTCCATTAAAAAAATGTAAGCACAACGGTAGAGTATCAGCTCCTTGGTTCGACGACTCTCTAAAGGCCCTTAAACTGGCCTGTAAGCAGGCTGAAAGAAAATGGAGACAGGTTTACCTCGATGCTAACAAGCAACTCTGGAAAACCAAACTTTTGGAATATAAAACCACGATTATGAAATCCAAGTCCGCTTACTATTGTTCCACAATTTGTACAGCCGCCAACAGTTCCAAAAGTATCTTCCAGATTTTGAATAACCTTACCCACCCTGACTGCGCTAAAAAATCAATCCCTCCCACTCAATCCCTTTGCGACAATCTTGCGCTGTTTTTCAAAGAAAAAATTGAAATTATTATTCGAAACCTGAGCATCTCCCCCACTCTGGTCGGCTCCACTGGCCCTGAGGGCGTCTTCATTGATTATGGAGTGGCGAGCCCAGGGTGCCAGCTTATGGACCACTTGTGGGAGTTTCCCTCCATGACTGAGGTAGAATTTGACAGACTGGCTCAAGGGATCTCATCGGGCTCTCCTCTTGACCCCATTCCTCCTAAAAACTGGAAGGCTTCCGGAGAGGAACTCTTTCCCACTCTCCGCAGGATCTGCAATCAGTCCCTAAGCAATGGCCTAGTCCCTGCCCCTTGGAAGCAGGCTCTCATTAGGCCACTGTTAAAGAAACCCTCTCTGAACCCTGAGTGTCTACAGAACTATCGACCAATCTCCCTGTTACCATTCCCGGCAAAAATTGCCGAGCGCTGGGTGAGCTCTTGTCTCTCCGTACATCTGGAGCAGAATCATTTTCTGGACGAAATACAATTCGGCTTTCGTCCAGCCCATGGCACTGAAACAGCTTTACTTACTGCCATGGAGGACCTTCGTATGCGTGCAGACAGGGGCCAAGCAGTAGCCTTGATCCTGTTGGACCTGTCTGCCGCATTTGATACGGTCAATCACGTGATTCTATTGGAGAGACTAAGAGAGGCCGGGGTGGACGGCTCTGCCCTGCATTGGTTTCATTCCTTCCTGCGGGATAGGAAGCAGGCTGTGTCCCTCCCCCCGTTTCAATCTGCCTTCTCCCCGGTGATCCATGGGGTGCCTCAGGGCTCGTCCATCAGCCCGATTTTATTTACCGTCTATCTAAAACCACTGATTACGTTAATAAAATCCCACAGGCTAAAGGCAATTAACTATGCCGACGACACTCAGCTCATCCTCTCTTGGGAGGGCGAGGAAGCGATTCCTTTGGAGTTGTTTTATGACTGTCTGCGAGATTCGGCTGGCTGGCTACACAAAAATTCCCTACAGTTCAACGCCTCTTAAACCGAGGTTCTGTTCTGTGCCGGAAGTCGGATTCCACGCCCGTTCCCGGCGGAGTTTTTGCCCCCTGAAACCTTGGAAAAGCCACAGCAGGTCATCACTGTTCGCAATCTGGGGGTTATGATGGACAACAAACTCAGCATGGAAGCCCAGGTTGCGAAAACAGTGTCCACCTGCTCCGTCCTTATTCGATCACTTCGCAAGATCTTGCCACTCCTTCCCTCACAGGCCTGGGCCTTAATAGTCAGGTGTACCATTCTTAGTCGCCTTGACTATTGCAATGCGCTTTTGCTTGAGGCCCCGTCTGTGCTGCTAGACAGACTCCAAAGAGTTCAAACTGCCGCTGCCAAACTGGCCCTGGGCTGGCCTAGGAGATCCTCGGCCACCGCGGCTTTGGCCGAGCTTCATTGGCTCCCTATGAAACAGCGAGTTGCTTTTAAATCTCTCTGTCTTGTTTTTAAAGCTTTGCATGGAGTCGGGCCCGGCCCCCTGCAATCGATGTTTGACTGGTACATACCAACCAGAGCCCTCCGATCTACAACGGCCTGTCTTGTCAAAGTACCAAAATTTAAAAAAGTCAGGACAGGAGGAAGATCTTTCAGGGTTGCTGCAGCGAAACTCTGGAACAGCTTACCTTTGGATGTCCGTCAAACAAGTGAACTGCTCTCCTTAAGGAAACGGGTTAAAACTTGGCTGTTTCCAAAATGTTAGCCGCTGCTTATTCAACTGTTGTTCTCCCAGTGCATCTCTCTTAGGAGCTATCTCAGCGCCAGGATACCTGTAAGGTGATAGCTGCGCTATATAAATGTTTAAAAAATAAATAAATAAATAAATAACGATAGGTGTGACAGATGCCGGGTAGAAGGAGCTGGATTTATCCATTTGGCATGGGAATGTCCTGGAATATGGGATTATTGGACACAGGTACACACAGCCCTTCAGGCCATGATGGGGGTTACTCTGGACAGGGACCCGCTAATTATGCTTTTGGGTTATACCATGCAAATGCCCAAAAAGTGCAGGAAATTCCTCGACATTACTTTACTCCTGGCAAAACGTCGGTTGGCATGTCGCTGGGGAAGGGGAAGAGCCCCAAAATTTAAGGACTGGCTAACAGATGTCCTCATTGTCAAGAAAAAAATGCTCTCTATGCTGAAACGCAACCTTTGGCGTGTAGGCCTAGGGACATTTGGGGACCGCTACAAACATACCTCCTAACCACTGCGGAATCGTCTGAGGAGGATTTGGAGGACAGACCTGGGGATGGCATGCCCTCCACATCGTAGTCTGGTATTATACACATATATGGGGATGCTTGTGAGAATATTAAGAGTGGACATAAGGTGACTATGGTACTGATGTAGTAGAAGGGGGAGGGTTACTCACGTCTGTTGTAATGTTATATGGTGTAGTGCACGATCACCCCTCGACCAGTGTTGTGCCTGTATTAAGAAGATATTACATATCCTTGCCTAAATATTACCCTTGCTGGATGACACTCTCTAAGCTTACGAATTGTAAATGATGGCTGTAAGATGTATTTTGTTTTTTCGTTGATGTACCTGCTGTTCTTCCTGCCCCGGTTGTTTGCACATGATGGAACGTGTTAGAATGTACCTATGTATACTTTGCAAAATGGTATAAATAAAGTACATAAAAAAAAAGTATACTAAGGCCAAGAGGGGGGCAATCCATCTGGCCTTCATGGACCTCAGTTCATATTTCAATAAAGTTAACCTCTCTAAACTGTGACCCATGATGGCTCAGATGGGTTTAGAGCGTGCCTTACTTTATTTTTTGTGTGATTTGCACAGGGACCTATCTGGTTCTATTCGATATGGCCCCAATCGGGAATGCACACTGTGCTTAAAATTGAAACGTGGTGTTCGCCAGGATTGCATATTAGCGCAATTAAATTATTAATTTCTTTTTACTCAAATTCAGTTTATTGTGTATCCAATCAACAGTACATACATAGGATATTGCCAACTTTAGTGTAGACAAGCAATTGTCAGTACTGACCGGGTTTCAGGGGTCCGCACTAGCAATTGCCATGGTATTATGTACATCAGACATGCATGAAACATGGCCAGTTACACTGAGATAGTGTCTGAGAGATGTATAATAATTTGTGGACAGTATGGCACATGTGTGAATACAAATAGGAGACAAGAAATACAAGAGTAAGCATTCTCTTGCAACCATGAAAAAACCATAACAAACATTAAAGGAACAGGTCGAGGTTTGCAGTAGGAAGGGCCAGGGCGATGTGATGGTGTCACGCTCAAAGCATGGGACGGGGCTGCCCCCTTCTACCTGGTCACAGCCATCACATCAAAGTGGGACATGAGTGGTAATCCTAGTCAAAAAGCTGAAGCATTTGGAGTTTCACTGGGCTAAAGCAGGTAAACTCTAAGGGCATAAGATATTGAATTGAGGCCCTCCACAGGAATTGAAACTTCACAGTTTTGGCCAAATTGTGTGATAACTGTTCCATGGCTAAGATATGCCAAACACTGGTGAACCATTGGGATAGGGCAGGGGTGCTGTCTGTTTCCACATGAGTACTATAAACTGCCGCACTGCTGGGAGCAGGTAGTTTATAAGCTTCCAGTCCGCATGAGTCATAGCCTGCAGATCCTCGTTATAACTTTGCATGACCACCAGATATGTTGGAAGTCTCCTTTTCCTTCCCCACAGCGCCAGCAAAGAGAGTATGTTCCCAGGTAAATTACATAGAGTCTGGTCGGTGTGTGGTACGTTTGGAACATCAATTTATAAACTGTTTCCCTAAGAAAGAGACCTCCAGTAAGTTTTCGGTATATCTCGCAAGGCTCCCATTGCTTGGGTGATATAGCTGCCTGTGCTGTGGCCTGCCATGTTGACTGGTAGGTATGGGTGCGTATTATGGTAGTGTGTTAGAGCACCTGGTAGGTGTTTGATAGGAGGCCCTTTGAGCCAGTAAAACTGCACACGTGTTTCACAAAGAGGGTGTAGGGCCGAATGACTGCTGGGTATACCGATGGATGTAAAGCCCAGTGCCGTAGTTGGTAATACTGCAGCAGTGAGGCATTCGTGAGCTGATAGTCCACTTTGCACTGATCAAATGACTTCATAGCGGCCCCCTTAAATAAGTCTCAAAGCGTCCAACATTCCTCATCGCTCCAGTGACGCGGGGGAGTGAGTCGGAGTTTTGTGTGATCGGTGTGTTTGGAGAGGGTAAAGTAGTCAGACCCTTTTTAAGAGCCACTTTATCCCAGATATTCAGTACCGTCCGAGCCGGGCTGGGGATCTATGCACTTCGCGTGCGAGCCTGTTTGGGCAGCCATGCCAGGTCCCACAATGGTCGACATGCTACCACTCGGTCCATGTGGAACCAGTGCTTCTCACTCTCTCGGCCCACTCGCTCGGACTGTAATTGCATTGATATAGCGCTTACTACTACCCCTGCCGAGGCGTCAAAGCACTTTTTCGGCAAGTAGCATGCTACTCCAGAACCCATTAAGGATTAGTGTTGAGTTAGTATAGTGAAATATGAAAGTAATTTGAGTGGCGGATAGGTTATTCAGTTATTTGGATTCAGAAGGATAGCAGAGGGATAGAAGAGGGAAAAAGGTTTGCATTTACGTAGCGCTTATTAACTCTGATGGGGTGTTAAAGCGTTTTGTTTTTTTCGGCGAGTAGCATGCTACCTCGGAACCCATAAAGGATTCGTGGTGAATTAATATAGTGAAATATGAAAGTAGTTTGAGTAGTGGATATTAGTCACTAATTTGGATTGAGAAGGGTAGCGGAGTGATAGAAGAGGGAAAAAAGGTTAGCATTTATATAGCGCTTGTTACCCCTAATGGGGCACGCCAGACCTCCCCTATCCCATCAACAGTGTGTTTGCTATCTGGGGGTACTTGCCGTTCCAGGTAAAGGTCCAGATGTCACGCTGGAGGCGCAGGATGTCATCCTTTGGAAACATTGTGGGCAGAGTCTGAAAGATATAGAAGACCCGCAGCATCACATTCATTTTTGCTACATTCAGTCGCCCCAACCAAGAGATGTGTAAGGGTTTCCATCTCTGAAAGTCGGGCAAGATGGAGCGGCGTAGGTGGGGCCAGTTGGCTTGAGACCAGGAGGAGAATGTAGGGCTGATATTGAGACCCAGGTATTTAATGGCCGCTTGGAACCACTAAAAAGGTGCTAGGCATTGCAGGGCCTGGAGGTCCAGAGTGGGAATGTTCAATTTGAGCACTGAGGATTTGGTCATATTAATTCGAAAGCATAATACTATCTCATAGGCCTGGAGGCAGTTTCTAACACCTGGGAGGGAGAATTTAGGTTGAGAGAGTGTAAGAAGTAGATTGTCTGCAAAGAGACCAGTTTTGTATGGTTTGCTCCCAAAGGTGATACTTCCCACAAATAGTTATGGTGAGAGTTTCCACTGCCAGGGCAAACAACTAGGGTGATAGCGGGCACCCCTGTGCATGCCATACATAATTGTAACCGGTTTTGTGAGCTGTCAATTAACCGGCACTTTGGCTGCCGGTGTCACATACGAGTCCATTATCTTGGACAGCAGGCCCAGTCCCAGCCCAATCTTCACCAGCGTGGCATGGAGGAAGGACCAGTAGACCCTATCAAAGGCCTTCTCTGTCACCAGTGATCCTGCATCAATAGGGTTCCAGTCTCTGGGCCAAATGTTTTGTGAAAAGTTCTGCGTCCATGTTTAGCAGGGCTATAGGACAGTAAGAGGAGCATTAGGCCAGGTCTTTCCCCACCTTGTTTATGAGCGAGATTGATGCCCAAGCCATCGTGGGCATGAGTCCTGTCTCATGAGAGAAGGAGTTAAATAGCTGTAATAAGTGGTCTTACAGCTCCGGTAGAAAGAGCTGATCAAAGGATGCTGGGAGGCCATCAGGCCCAGGAGTTTTACCCCGGGGAAAGGTCCTTTCCGTCGCCTGGAGCTCAAGATTGATCGGCTCGCCCAGGAGTTCTGCTTGGCGTGGGTGCAAAGGCTCCCAGTCACAGGCGTCGAGGTAGGATTTGATAAGCTCTGGGAGCAGCTCTTCCAGAGAGTATAGCATTTGATATATAAGATCATCAAGATTCAAACTTAAGACTAGAGGAGGTAAAGCTCTGTCGGTCCTTCTCCCTCAGCTCTGGAATGAGCTTCCCGCCTTCCTGCAAGGAGACCCAGGGCTCTTGTCTTTCAGAAAACATTTGAAAACTCATCTGTTTAGAAAGACATTCCCCGCAATATAATGGTCAGGCTGTGAGGAGCTCTTAGTGGCAGGGTGTTCTGTTCCCTCTGGAAAGCGCTTAGAGACCAGTGGTGATTTGCGCTATACAAAAACAAGGTAACATAACATATAGTTTTTCATGGAAAAACTGGAGTGTGTCTTGCTCAGATGTCGCCCACTCCCCGTCAGTGAACCGCAGTTTAGCAATATGGGTCTCTCTTAATTCACGCTTGGTGGAGCCTATGAAGGGAGAGTCTGCCCACCTTGTCACCCCCTCACAATTTTATTTATTTTTGACATTAATCAACTAGAATACGTTCTTACAGGTTCTCACTTGGATGTTCCTTGGGCTGGAGGCTGTCTGATCCATGCTCTGCTTTATGCAGACGACCCAGTAGTAATTGCTCGGACTGCCAGGGTGCTACAGAAAGTTATAGCGCTATTTATTGATTTTATGATTAGCCTCGACTTGTCCACTAATTTCTCCACATCAGAGTTTGGCCCGTGCAAGACAAATACCATGAAATTTATAGTAGAATGACACCATATTAGCCATGTTGATAAGTTTCGTTATCTGGGTGTCCAACTAGACTCTTCTCTTAAAATGGCACTCTCTAATAAAGCATACCGTGGCAGCTTTCAACTGGGCGTAGCATGGGAGACTTCGCTTGGCGGCTAAAAACAGTTATGGACTTATTCAAGGCTAAGTGCATTCGAATAGCTAGCTATGGTTGCAGTATTTGGGGATGTGGCTTGATTACTCCAATTCAAATAGCGGATAACAAATTCCTTAGGGGTCTCTTAGGGGTCCCACAAAATACATCTTTTGAGGTTGTTCATGAAGAGCTGGGCATGGGTTATGTGATTAACTATATCCGGCTATGCCCTCTGTTGCTCTCACTCTATGTTTCGACAAAGTAGGAGCTGGTCCTCAATAGATTGATCATGCAAGATTGTACGAACCTGGACAACTCTTTTCTGATTCCTTGGCTGACCTATGTTTCCTCCACTATGCTAAGCTTAGGGAGACCTGAACTCTACTTCAATCCAAGTGGTATTGTTCAAACTGACGAAAAATGGGTCCAAGAAGCATTCAGAGATAAGATGACAGCAGACCGAGGGGCATTAGCACTAAATAAGCTTTTAGCACGTCATGCGGTTTTAGTGAAAACTGTTAGTGGCTGGGAGCCATACCTTACCCTGGACATGCCCCGTCACCATCCATGCATGGTGACAATTTTAAGGTTTATTTTATTCCAGCGGCTACTGTCCTCTAATCTTGGTTGTTTTAACCCCTTGGATGCGGATGGAATTCCCCCCTAGGTGCAGGTGAATTCCACGCATGCGCGGTCCGGACGGCCACTGGCCGTCGACGCCCACGGTGACGTCCATATGCAAGGGGTTAAGGACTCGAGGCTGCCCTTGTGTGATAATGTTTCAACTAATGATAACCTGCACATAGTCATGATCTAAAAAACAACAACAAGAGCAGACCAGGTCTTGGAATAGTGTGTCACTATGCCACTAACTCTGAAACAGTAAGATGCACATGTGTATAAATGTTGTTGGAAGTTGTTAGACACACAAGGCTAGAAAGAAGTCCCATCAGACCACCCTGCTGGTGGAGTTTACGTCATGTGGGACTTGCTGATCAGTCATTCCCACACTCAGCCATATAGTGCTGTAGTGGAAAAGATTGTCAGCGATCCAGCCATGATGGTTTGTCATGAAGTGGACTGAGTAAAGTGCAGTGCTCAAAGATATTGTGATAAATTTAAAAATGGCTACGCTGGCCCAGAGAGAAGGTGCATACTGGAGTCAGTGTGTCAATAGTTAAAAACACGCCAGGTAGGAAAATTGCACTACCCTATGGCGTTTGTGAAAATCGGTCGACATGTTTCTGCTTGAGGGGCAATTCCCCAGCTTTCTTCAGGACCTCAGGTTTATAATCGCTACTGCCACTGTAACCACAAGTGATGTTTAGTGATTAACACTTTAAATAAGTTTCCTAGTAGACAGGACAAATACATATCTACCAGGAACTAAAACGCTTAGACGTCCACTGGCGGAAGAAAAGTGTATCTTCTTTCTATCAAAACAGAAAAGAATTTTCGTTGTTGCACAACAACATTAAATAACAGACACACAACCGCCTGAATACAGAGTATGCGCATAGAACAACACAAGCATGAATTAATTTTACATTCTGCATATATAGACTAGAGCATACTAGCTCAATCACTCAGAGGCATTTCCTCACGGTGATACTCACCCAGCTTTGTGTGGGTGAAGGCCTCACCTCACCCGGCAACCGCTCGGGAGCATGAGGCCCCGCTCTGCAGTGTAGAAAAGGGATAAAGTGAGTGCATAACTCTACTGTATCTTAGCCAATTGCTACTACACTATTAACCCAACGAACGTGTGATAGGTGCCCACATGCCAAACACAAGCCCACAACACATCCACCCCGATGTACCCTCGTTCGTTCGTTGGGTTAATAGTGTAGTAGCAATTGGCTAAGATACAGTAGAGTTATGCACTCACTTTATCCCTTTTCTACACTGCAGAGCGGGGCCTCATGCTCCCGAGCGGTTGCCGGGTGAGGTGAGGCCTTCACCCACACAAAGCTGGGTGAGTATCACCGTGAGGAAATGCCTCTGAGTGATTGAGCTAGTATGCTCTAGTCTATATATGCAGAATGTAAAATTAATTCATGCTTGTGTTGTTCTATGCGCATACTCTGTATTCAGGCGGTTGTGTGTCTGTTATTTAATGTTGTTGTGCAACAACGAAAATTCTTTTCTGTTTTGATAGGAAGAAGATACACTTTTCTTCCGCCAGTGGACGTCTAAGCGTTTTAGTTCCTGGTAGATATGTATTTGTCCTGTCTACTAGGAAACTTATTTAAAGTGTTAATCACTAAACATCACTTGTGGTTACAGTGGCAGTAGCGATTATAAACCTGAGGTCCTGAAGAAAGCTGGGGAATTGCCCCTCAAGCAGAAACATGTCGACCGATTTTCACAAACGCCATAGGGTAGTGCAATTTTCCTACCTGGCGTGTTTTTAACTATTGACACACTGACTCCAGTATGCACCTTCTCTCTGGGCCAGCGTAGCCATTTTTAAATTTATCACAATATCTTTGAGCACTGCACTTTACTCAGTCCACTTCATGACAAACCATCATGGCTGGATCGCTGACCATCTTTTCCACTACAGCACTATATGGCTGAGTGTGGGAATGACTGATCAGCAAGTCCCACATGACGTAAACTCCACCAGCAGGGTGGTCTGATGGGACTTCTTTCTAGCCTTGTGTGTCTAACAACTTCCAACAACATTTATACACATGTGCATCTTACTGTTTCAGAGTTAGTGGCATAGTGACACACTATTCCAAGACCTGGTCTGCTCTTGTTGTTGTTTTGTACTTGACCAAGGGAATGAGCAGACAGGTCTATAAATATTCCCTTTGACCCTCCCTACAATTGTGTTTTTGATTATTATGAGCAACTTCTAAGTTGCGGGTCTATTAATTGATGGCAAACACTGTTTGTTTGTATCGTCCCTTAGCTCACCCAACCTAATTGAGTGTGGTGCTTTTCTGCCCTTCCAGCCGCATCTACATCCTCTCTCCATTGCAACCTGATTTGAACTATTTCACTTCCCATGGATATGTGCTATAACTTTATGACAACAGCTTACTAAACACAAATAGCTGATATAAGGCTCAGTCTTCTCTCATCACTGAGTGACTCTTAATCCGGTCTTGACTCTGGTAATTGAGCCACTGATATACTCAGGGCTCTCCCCCTATGAGCACCTGGATGCGTTGGGTCCCTGGATAAGATGCCCATTGTATACTAAATTAGAATACAGTCATTGATGATCCCCTCGATCTAGTGTGCACCTCTTCACGATTATAAGAAATCAAATTGGATGTAATAAACCATTCTGATTACTCGACTGAGGATGTGTCTCATGGCTGGTGATATACGCCAGATACATTTTTTGATTTTAATATTCAAATCAATTATAGAGCCCATTCTTATAGTTTGGTATTGGGCGCATGACACAGGGATTAGTGTTCCCCGCACTGGCTATGCGCGGTAGCTTCGGGTCAGACATTAGACTGTGCGCATCATTTTGTGAGGTTTTTGATGCCTACGCGATTCAACATATTCAATACATCCACATGTTTCCACTATATTGTATAGAGGAATATGTTTGATGTAATTAACATTACCTAACATTTTCCGGCAGTTCGGGACCTGTCTGCGCATGCGCAACGGTACAGTGTTTCTTTCCGCGCATGCCTTGTTTTTCTCTTCCGTGTTAATCACCACCCGTTGGTGGTTACTTAAGGGCTCAATACGCGCCTATCAGCACCTCAACATCCGCTTGGTGTTATGACAGGGGTACCGACGGACAGGTGAGCGTCCTTCCAGACCACCCGCATCATAGTTAGCTTTTTTAGAACAAATAAGAAGCTTGAGTCTAGACGTTCCATACATGTATTTCTCTGGTATATTTTTTGATACCTATGAGCAGTAAGTTAGGATACCAATTTCTGCCAGTATGGGTACCGGTATATTTGGGCTACCGAGCTGGTCCCCTGTGGGCCAATATCTGTTCCCCATGTCAAATCTATAAAAGAGGTTTTAAAGAAGCATTTAGTGAGGTCACAAACAAGCCGTTATAATAAGCCTTGTTTTACTATGGAACCTATAAACCAACTCTCAAATGTTTAGGGGTGCTTATAAGGGTCCACATTGGGTTATGTGATATTATGTATCTCGCAGCATGTGCGTTGTGCAAGGGTACATCGGGGTGGATGTGTTGTGGGCTTGTGTTTGGCATGTGGGCACCTATCACACGTTCGTTGGGTTAATAGTGTAGTAGCAATTGGCTAAGATACAGTAGAGTTATGCACTCACTTTATCCCTTTTCTACACTGCAGAGCGGGGCCTCATGCTCCCGAGCGGTTGCCGGGTGAGGTGAGGCCTTCACCCACACAAAGCTGGGTGAGTATCACCGTGAGGAAATGCCTCTGAGTGATTGAGCTAGTATGCTCTAGTCTATATATGCAGAATGTAAAATTAATTCATGCTTGTGTTGTTCTATGCGCATACTCTGTATTCAGGCGGTTGTGTGTCTGTTATTTAATGTTGTTGTGCAACAACGAAAATTCTTTTCTGTTTTGATAGGAAGAAGATACACTTTTCTTCCGCCAGTGGACGTCTAAGAGTTTTAGTTCCTGGTAGATATGTATTTGTCCTGTCTACTAGGAAACTTATTTAAAGTGTTAATCACTAAACATCACTTGTGGTTACAGTGGCAGTAGCGATTATAAACCTGAGGTCCTGAAGAAAGCTGGGGAATTGCCCCTCAAGCAGAAACATGTCGACCGATTTTCACAAACGCCATAGGGTAGTGCAATTTTCCTACCTGGCGTGTTTTTAACTATTGACACACTGACTCCAGTATGCACCTTCTCTCTGGGCCAGCGTAGCCATTTTTAAATTTATCACAATATCTTTGAGCACTGCACTTTACTCAGTCCACTTCATGACAAACCATCATGGCTGGATCGCTGACAATCTTTTCCACTACAGCACTATATGGCTGAGTGTGGGAATGACTGATCAGCAAGTCCCACATGACGTAAACTCCACCAGCAGGGTGGTCTGATGGGACTTCTTTCTAGCCTTGTGTGTCTAACAACTTCCAACAACATTTATACACATGTGCATCTTACTGTTTCAGAGTTAGTGGCATAGTGACACACTATTCCAAGACCTGGTCTGCTCTTGTTGTTGTTTTGTACTTGACCAAGGGAATGAGCAGACAGGTCTATAAATATTCCCTTTGACCCTCCCTACAATTGTGTTTTTGATCATAGTCATGATCTGCCTGAAATATAATTATGTGCTTTTTAAATATATACACCCACTCCTGAAGCCCATGAATTTTAACCAAGTGAGACCTGAATTACTGTTCCTTCAGTTTTTAATCACCCTCGCAGTGTTGTTTTGTTTATCTTATCTTTCTGGTGTTTTGAAGCTATCCTAATTGTACTTTTTCCAATTGTTATGTTAATGTTCTTGTTCTTTGTAAAGCGTGACTGTTACCCGAAGTTGTCCTGGCGCTGACTGAAGTCCTACTGAGACCCTGCCTGGTGTACAGAGACAGAAAGATATTAATTGGTAAAAAGACACGTTTTGAGGCCTTCCTAAAAGCAAGTAAATTAGTAATGAATCTAAGGTGCAGCGGAAGACCATTCCAAGCATTTGCAGCACCTACTTTAAATCTTCTACCGCCCCAATTGTCTTTCTTTACCATGGGTACCGATACCAATTTTGCTTTTGCCGACCGAAATGGTCTTGAAGGAGTTTACTATTGAAATACCATTTTTAAATGTTTAGGCCCGTACCTTGGAGGGCTTTATGTGCTGTAATTGTATTGTACTGTAATTGCATTTATATATCTCTTACTACCCCTGACGAGGTGTTGAAGCACTTTTTCGGCGAGTAGCACGCTACTCCGGGACCCATAGAGTATTAGTGTTGAATTAGTATAGGGAAACATGTAAGTACATTTTAAGTGGTGGATAGGTTAGTCAGTTATTTGGATTTGGAATGATAGCAAAAGGATAGAGGAGGACAAAGGTTTGTATTTATATAGCGCTTGTTGACGCACGCTATTCAGGAAGCCTAAAGGATTAGTGGTGAATTAATATGGTGAAATATGAAGTCATTTTAGTGGTGGATATTAGTCAGTTTCTTGGAGTGAGATAGATAGCAGAGGGATAAAAAGGGGAAGAAAGATTTCCATTCATATAGCACTTGTTACCCCTGATGGGTGTTGAAGCGCTTTCTGGCGAGTAGCACGCCACTCCGGAACCCATAAAGGATTAGTGTTGAAAATTAGTGTAGTATAAATATGAAGTAATTTGAGTAGTGGATATGTTATTCAGTTATTTGGGTAGTATATTAGTATAGTTGAATATGGAATTTGAGAAGTGAACATGTTAGTCTGTTAATTTTGATTGAACATGATAGTGGATGGATAAAAGAGTGAAGGATTTCTTTTTTTGTTTTTGTTTTAGGTCTTAGCACTAGGAGGAGGTATTTGGATGAGTAAAAAGGAGTTTTGGAGGGGAGGAGTCAGAGGGAAGAGTTTAGAAAGGTTTGTTTTACGAGATCGTATAGTAAAAAGAGGTGTCAGATGATGCAAGGAGGGGTAGAGTAGGAGAGAGGCTAGCAAGGGTTATTTTGGCGATCATAGTAGTGGTATGGGGTTTGGGTTAAATGAGAGTTGATGTAGAGGATGTATTGATAGATGTATAGGCTGAGAAATAGGGTAGGCATTGGAAATGCTATCCTATACCACTAACCAATACACTCATCATTAACACAACGCCAATCAACACCATACATAACTACATTCCATTCAGACAGACTCTCCCTGCTATAATTACACCTAACAGACCACCTTTTATCACTAACAAACATATATTCATCCTTCCATCAGTTTTCCAACAAACACCCTCCTCTCCTTTCTACTATAATACCACTAACGCACAACACACACACTGCACACCACCACACTTTGTAACTCTTGCAACAAACCAGTCTAAGATAAACACTCTCACCTCTACTTAATTCCCTCCTACACACAACATACACTCTACTCATAAGCACATCACCACCCCCTCTACGTCACAACCTCCTCTCGCAAACAATACAAAAATGGGCAGCGTTTCTGGCCCTAGTCTCAAACAGGCTCAAACAGGTAACTGCCCTTGTCCTTTCTGCCCTTAGCCTATCAGGAGTGCAGACTGAGCTTAATTAAAACATTTACTTAGAGTGATCACCCTAATAATAAAGGTTTTCCATTAATGAATCATAAATACAAGTTAGAACAGCATTAACACATGAACACAAATATTATTTTAACTGCAGCCAATGCCTTTCCCTGATCCATATTGTGATACTGCAAACTGGCAGCCAAAGGGTTTGTGCTGTAGGGGGTTGGGGCTACTTGTTCCAAGGACACAATACACATGAAACCTTGTTGCCCTTGACCCCAAACAATATGTTCCGGGCGCCGGGCTATAGGAATTTCACATCCCTGCATTGTGTAGACTTCCACACATGGTGCATAGGACAGTGCAGGAGGTATTACATGGCATACTTCTTAGAATGTTTGTGAGTAGAAAACAAAAACCTGTACAAGTACATTCAGGTGAAAATGTGACTTTCTGCCCCTACTTTCTGTTTTTTTTATCATTGGTCGCCTAAATGTGTAAATCCATCTGGAATACCTCTTAACGTTTTATATTTGATTTGGCTTGGCTATTTATTTGTGCTGCTTTTATTAATCCAGGGACATTGCAAACTCTGCCATGTGCAGCGAAAAGACGGCTCTTAGGTTGTGAAATCTATCTCTTGGAACCTGGACAAAAAAAGCAGGCCAATGAACTCATACTCCTTTATAAGGTGGGTGAACTTCCAGGTGGCCGTGGTCAGCCTAAAGATCTTTTTTTGCTGTCAATGGATGTTCTTTATTGAACTTAATACTAATACTTAGCTGTGATTTCCATCAAAAAGTAACCTTTTTGCTTTTAAATGATTTGAACACTTTCACAATCTTTGACTTGAACAGCACCATAATCATGCTTAGCTTCTGTTCTGTGACCAGTCCTACGACTATCCAGAATTAATAGGAGTTTGCAGAAGTAGTCTTGGAAACTGTGGCAAAGTTTAGTGAATTTCATTTTGGAATGAGCAAATATATTCATATCTGTTTGCTCATTCAGAAACAAAGAGCAAATTTGCCTGTTTAAAATGTAGCTCTTTTTTTATTATCCAGTGAAAAAATATTTTCGCCCGAGAGAAACACCTTTCCATATCCTACCATCGTATTTTTTTTCTCTCCATGGGGTTCTGCCTTCCAACCCAGAAAAATGTTTTACTCCTGCCCTTGTCCTGTGTAAATTTCCCACCTTCTCCAGGGTGGGAGTTTGGTAGAGAGTACTACATTAATGCCCTTAAACAAGCAAGTTTGTGAATGAATTCAATCTTAGTCTAAGCCTAGAACCACCAATTTCCTCCTGCTTTCAGCCCCTTTGAGTAAATTTGCTCAGATGAAAGTCTTAAAGCAGGTAAATCTTCCAAGTAATGCTAAACCAACACTAAATCCGTAAGGCAACTTGACATGCATAACTAGCTTCTTTTTTTTTTTTCAAAACCTTTATTGAGAAAGAAAATTACGGCATGTTACAGGTTGTCACTTTATCAGTAAGCATGATAATGGTTGCACTTACAGATAAAATGAACAGTACAGACCAGTTGATAGTTCAAAGTTAACATGTCACAGTACATCTACATAGGAGCAATGATTATTACACAGTGGCGGGGTGCGAGTAATCGGGCCTGGGGTAAGATTTGCGTCCGCTGAGTCATTGTAGGTAATCTGAGCGTCCGTGGTAGGAGAGTCCATTTCAGCTTCATCTAGGGTGGCCAGTTGTGAAGGTAGGCAATGAGAGGGTCCCATATGTCTGGGGGTCTACTAGCTGCTGGCATCAAACCCCAGAATTCGCCAAGGAGTGTCTGACAGTGGGATGCATCATCCAACCAGCGTTTGACCTGGGGACCGGTTTACGTCCCCAGTGAATGGCCACCAGACGTTTAGCAAGCACCAGGAGCATCGCAATCAGTTTGCGGTTAGCATCTTATACTTGCTTGATGTAGCCCAAGAGTCACAACAGGGGGTCAGTAGCAATGCGCTCGAGTGTAATTTCGCTAATAACGATGTACTCCTCCAGCCAGAACGAGAAAACCCTGGGGCACAACCAGGCCAGGTGCGCACAGTCTGCGCCAGGTGCCGAGCAGCGCGCACATCTGTCGCTGTCTATCAGGCCCATCTTTTGAGTGATATAGGGCTGCGGTAGAGTCTGTATAGATATTTTAAATGCATAAGCCACAGGCGACAGTTGGGGGAGAGGCGTTTTAATTTGGTTTCAGCAGTATTGCCAGTGTTCCGGGGAGAGGTCTATTTCTAAGTCTGCACCCCCATGAGAGTTTGGGGAATGAACAAACTCGAGCGCAGCGTTGGGCTGGGGAGCAAGTGGAAAAGTGGGGTTATCACTTCTGCATGTTGCTCTGTATTGATAATAGAGTAGCTTATCGAGCGAAGCAGCATTTCCGCGAAGAGTGAAGAAGTTGTTGTCGGGGTAAATGTCAGCAGTGGTGTGAATACCAAGGTCAGCTGCACGGTGGGCCATACCCGCAGTCTGCAGCAAGGGAAATGATGGATTGCTGGCAAGTTGCATGGATGACGCATAGAGGGTGCCGGTGTACTTGCGCAGCGCATCCCAAGCCCAGCGCAAACATTCAACCGTGTCAATCTTTCCACGGGGGACTTTGTGTGGCAAAAATAGTGCGGTCTGCAGTGGCCATGGAGGGGCAAGGTCCGCCTTGACCCCTACGTGAGGCTGGAAAGGTGTTGGATGAATCCAGAAGTGGAGAAAACTTTCTTGGGCGCATATTGCGTAGAGTTTGAAATCGGGGGCCCCCATACCGCCCGGACCAAGGGTAGGCGTTAAAATGCCGTAGGCGATTCTGGGTTGGTGTCCGGCCCAAAACAATGTGATAATGTTAGAACGTACTTTTTGGAAATGGGGATATTTAAAGAGGTAGAGGAATTTAGGGAGTACCACCGTTTTAGCAATGCCGATGTGCCCCCCCAGTGATAGGGGGAGTTTTTGCCACACGTGTGTCTTGGTTCCCAGCCAGTCCATTGCCCTGCCAAAATTGAACCTCCACAGTTCGTTTACATTCCTACTCAAACAGCTGCCCAGGTACCTGGTGGGGCCAGTCGCCCAAATGAATTTGTAATCCAGAGTGTAGGGCTTTGTCGCATCAGTGAGTGGAAGAAGGTCTGATTTTGCTCCAGTTGACCTGGTCTCCGGAGAGGCAGCCAAAGCGGACAACCTCCATGGTGATTGTAGGAGGATGGATATCTGACTATGGTTACCCCAGATTTTTTGCCTTGTGTTTAGCTGGTTTTTGACTTAGTTGGCCTGGGACCCTGCTAATCAGGGCCCCAGGCTATCTGCTCTCTCTGTAAAATGTACTTCATGTACCTTAGGTACATACTAATTGGATGTTGAGTCACCTTATCAGCCCCTGTACACGGTACTATAGGTACCCAGGGCATAGGTGCACCCAAGGCCTACCAGGGGCTGCAGCATATCTTTTGCCACCCCTGGCTGGCCATCCAAACTGACACAACTGGCTGATCACTCAGCTGGGGCAAGGTCGTGTAATCACCCTTTGCTTAGATATAGTATATCTATGTCTAAACCTATATCTGGACACATATACACCTATAAGTCACTCCTATGGCAGGCCTTAACAATCCTGGTGGCAGAGTGCTTGGTTTTATGTGAGATGGTGCTCTAGCATGAGCTGAGCCTGTCTGCAGCTTTCGGAACCAGCTGTTCCAGGGTATTGCCATACCATATACTCTTAAGTGCATTATAATCCTCGCGGTTATTGCTAACTTTGATTTGGCTTTATCAAAACATGTCGTGTAAGGTGTTATACACTTTGGAATACTACCCCCTCGCCAGTTCTGGCGACGGGGGTAGCATTCCACCCTTCTAGAGGAAGAAGACATGCTACTTAAACGCGGTTAAAACTAACCAGAGCCTCAGCATCACAAAATGGATGCTGCTGCCACAGACACGAGTCTGGCCTCCTGCTCTGACCGAAACTCCGGCAGGGGAGGCCTGGACAAAAGGTTTCCTGTCACAGGGAGGTGTTACACCACCCCAGACAGGAGATAGTGGATTGAGGCAGGTAGGGCGAGTGAAACTAGACGCTGCCTGGGGCGCACAAGGCTCCCCATGCATAGCCCAGTTCAAACCGGTGCTGGGGCACTCCAGCCCCAGCTCTGGCATGAAACTGGACAAAGGGAAAGGGGTGTAACTACCCCCTTCCTGGGTCCCACCCATAGGAGGGACCTAGCAGGCAATCCAGCCCCTTGATTTGGAATAAAGGTAGGAGCTGTGTCCATAGACTTTAGATAATCCTGACTGAAACTTTGATACAGAACTCTGGACCCTTCGACATCCCACTCGACGTGGAAGACTGAAGAATATCCCTTGTGGTCAAGGAGTGACCACCCTGTGCAAGCAGGCACCATCTAGCGCCCAACGGTTTGCTTTGTTTCAGCTCCCGCCGGAGCTTGAGCGACAGAGATTGACAAGAACCGGATTCCCAGACATCCAACAGCCCGATCCACAGCCACAGCAAAGCTGAGACCATGGAGGCGACGTGAGACGTGGGACCAGCCATCTTGAAAAGACTGTGAAGTGCTTCCCGTGCAGCTCCCGAGGCACCCTCGAAGCTGTGCATTGGGGATTGAGAAGCCCCAACCACGAGCAGCTTTTGCACCGAAGATCACCTCTCCACACTCACCAAGTGCTGCGTGGGGCCCTTTTGCATTTTCCTGCTCGACGCGTCTGTCCGGTCACTTGCCCGTTGGCCAGTGGCCACTACGACGACGAGCCTTTGAATTTACACCGCTGTTCTGGTTGCTCCAGACTGGCCCTCGCTCCCTTGAAAAGGAGCGGCTTCTCTGACCTTGCTGGTCCGAGTAAGAAGCGATCTTCAAATCCTGCGTGGGTTGCATTTGCCAAGGCCTGTTGATTCCGGTCCGGAAGCCGACAACGCCGACAGTGAGAGCCTTCGTGGGACAGTCCGTGATCCACTCCTGGTCATCGTCGATGCCCCCGAGTCCAGGTGGCAGCGGAGACCAGCTTCTGGACAACCACCTGATTGCGCCCGACATCGCCTGGTTCCTTCCTGGTTCCATCCTGGTCACTGGCTGGTGACCCAGACTCTGTCCCCTCTGCTTTCAGGTACTCTACATCTTCGATCCACCCTTGGATCCAACCGGACTCTTCTCTCCTGGCCGCCTGCAGCATCTTCATCTCCAGGCTCCATAGAACTCCACGACGTAACCCGACACACTTTGACACCTATGCACCCGCTTCCTGTGGGTGAGGTAACGAGAGTACTCCAGTGCCCCTGTAGTGTTTCACACCTCTAGTGTCCTAGTTTAAAGTGGTTAAGTTCTAGTCCAGTCGGAAGACTTCTAAAACTGCAACTTTGTAACTTTTACGCGCCATTGACTTTGCATTGGTGCACGCGTGCATTTTAGACACTGCACCCGTATCCTGTGGGCCGCTCCCATCCTAACTTCTGTTAGTCCAGTGTAGTCCCAGCGATTCTCAAGGCCCTAGGCCTTACCATTGTTCGTGACATGGTTCTTATACCACTATTTTAGTATATGGTTTAAGTGGCCACCGGCCCTATCCATAATTGGGCAACTTTTGTATCTTTAACTGTGCTTTTATTTAAACGCTTGTGCCTCTGTCCTCATAAAGAGTACAGGGGATTATTCTAGTAATAAATACATATATTTTTATAATATATAACTTGTGTGGTGTCCTTTTATTTGTTATTAAAAGGATTGCAAATGGTAAAACAGCTGGCTTCACATGCCCTCTTGAGTTAAGCCTAAGACTGCTTAGGTCCATGCTACCCCTAAGATAGCTTGTCTATAAGGTTGACTTTACAACCACCACCATAAGGGTTGTTTGGACTGATACAAGGTGCTCACTAGAATAGCGAACATCATACATCAGGCCAACTTCTCACAGTCATGGGCGCAAGATTCTTCTTAGGCTCATGGATATATATCCTGACATTGTCTGCATGCATTGAAGTGACAAGGGCACAGTCCCGGAAACCGATACCCTGTTGCGTGTGATGTTGACGCAGCCACGCCGTCAGGGGCTCCATAGAGATGGCGAAGAGCATGAGGGAGAGGGGGCCCATTCGACAATGAAGTGAGTGGACAGGACCGGGCCAAAGAGCTCACGGAGCAGGGACTCCATTTTCCCGGCGGTGGATTCCGGCAGGCCTACGGACCCGAATGTTGTTCCTTCGGGGACGCGCCTCTAAGTCCTCGTTCTTGACGCGTATCACTTTGAAGATTTTATCCATTTTGAGGAGTTTCTGCGCTCCAGATGCTCCTGCGTCCTTGGCATCTGAGACCCTCGCCTCGAGCTGAACAAATCATGTGTCGTGGGAGTCCACCTTCTGCTTCACCTGGTCTCAGCTGGGCCGAAACATCAGTTAGTGGTAGGTCAGTGGCCGGGCAGCGACCCAGCTCTGGCTCAGGGTAGGTTGAGGGGGAGTCGGGGCACAATCAGGAGAGGCGGGCCGCCAAGGCCTGAGATGCGAGCACCCAGTCCCTCACAGTTACAGTGCGAGAAAGGAGGCAGTCAAGCAGCCAGGCTGGTCTCTAATGTGGGCGGCAGTCTTAGTTGGGAGGGGGGAGGGGGCACGGAAAGTCCTGGTATGGCCGCAGCATATAGCAGTGCACCTGCACGTGGGCCGGGTCCCGGGCAGCGAGTCAGAACAGCAGATTCTGCGGATGGCAGCAGGCACCGGCCCAGCAGCGTCTCCCGACCGGCCCTCCAGCCCCGAACCAGAGTACAGCACTACCGCCCTGGACACTGATCGACCCCACCCCCTTTTGTATCGCTTTGTTCGCCATAAGTTGGCAGGGTATGCTCAGACGTGAGTCCCTTGCTCGCTTTGCCACTAGATTCCAGTAAGCCTGGCTGAAGACGGCTGAAATGCCAGAAACCGGTCCTAGGAAGCTTTTTTCCGATCCAGGGAAAGCATGGTTTAGCAGTTCGGACTGGACTGTTCCCATGAGGCACAGGGTCAGACTGATTTGCATATGGCCATGTCTGAACTGGGGTGGCACCGTGTGCTAAAGAACGGTGATGGATTAAACCCAGGTCTGTTGACTGGGTGTGAGTGTTTGATTGGTTCAGATGCTCCGCCCATCACAACCCCCTTTTGTACCGAACCAGAGCACGGCACTACCGCCCTGGACATGGATCGACCCCAAGGGGGTCCCAGCACGGCTCCGGGCAAGAATTCTCACTGGGCGGTCAACGCTCCGAACGCGGCAGGGGAACGCCCCAGCAGGCAATACGGGCCAGCGCAGGCCTTCAGGTGCCACAGGAGATGCAGACGGGCAGCAAGGCCCCAGCACAGCGTACACTCTGGGCGCCGATCTTCCACGGCTCCCCCACCATCTCAGCCAAATTGTACAGTGTAGGATAGCAGTTAGGCGAGTGGATGCCTCCTGCTGATGGCGGATACTTCAGGATTTCTCAACTCGGCTGGCAAAGCTCACTCAGTGCGCAGCCATCTTGCTGCTGGCAAGACCACGCCCCCAGCATAACTTGCTTTGAACGTTTGGTCTGTAACGTTTTTAACTCTGACAAGACCTTGCAGTTCACATCTATTTGGAAAATTGTAAACCAGTCACTGATCTAGTCCTTGGTCTATACTTACACCACACACAGTATCTCCTCCTCCTCATATGAATCCTCACTTGGCACACTAGAGACTGAACCACAAATATAATCTGGGCTTACTTAACGTAACATTCTGTGACATTAATTGAAAGCTTAAAAGTAAATTTGCCAAAGCAATTCACCATATACTTCCTCAGAAACAAATGTATGAAAGAGAGCAATTTTTAATTCAAAACAATGATCTACCCTGAACTCTTCTACTGCCAGAACTCTGACATAATGAAAGTGATTGACTCCCTAGGTCGACTTTGATGAGCAAGCTAGCTTGAACTGAGCCCATGCATTAATGGAGCTTGTCTATTAATATTCAAAAAGTAAAAATAAATAGAGCTGTTTATATTGAAGTCGGCTATAATTAGAAATGTGGAAGAATCTGAGCCTTGTTGTAATAGAACGCAAACGGTGACATAACGTGACCCTGACATAATCAACTTGGATATAATCACATTTGTGTAAGGAATATGGTACCATACTTCCTTATCTCTCTGTATGGAATCACATGGTACAAGTGGATTTTAAACATAAAGTGGATTTCTGAAGCATTCTGCCCCTTTGACAAGTAGGACTGCCCCATTTTGCCTTCAGTCCATTTTTAGAGGTTTATACATGCCACTTTTAGATGTCTCAGGACACCCCCGCGCCGCACGGTCACCAGCTGTGTGTGTGCTCCTCCCTCGCTACTGCCCTCGTTGTGCCTGCCTGCCTCGCTGTTCTCGCCGTTTTGTGTGTGGTTTAATATTTTGTTTTGTTCCTTTGTGTTAAATTTGCCTGCACATTCGTGACTGTTGTTCCCTTGCACGTTGGTGTTTTAAAGTGTTTATTGTCCTCCTGTCCCCCTGTGCCTGCCCGCCCCGCTCCCCGCTGCCGTCCTACCAGACACGCCCCCTTTTTGTTCTGTGCCCTCCCCGCTCCCACCTCCCAGCTGCTCCTCCCTCCCTCCCACTTCACCATAAATGGCGACCGCGGTCACGCGCAGCGGGCGTGCCGATTGTGCGCCGAAGGCGCGCCAAAGGTAAGCCCGTCTGCGCCTGGACCGCGCCCAGCACCAGGACCCCTGGCCCCCACCGACGCAAGACGAACTGAAGGACCTACGACACCGCCACACTCAACGCCGCCGGAACCCCGCATGCTTCCGAGCCGCCCCCAAGCGCTTCCACGGACCCTTCACCTGTACTACCTGCAAGTTCACCTGCCTCCGAACCTGCACCGCACCTGCCAAGCCAAGCCCCAGCAACAATCACCTCAAGTGCATCCTGCTCAACACCTGCTCCATCCACAGACACGCCGTCGAACTCTGGAACCTGCTCGACACAACATCTCCAGACGTCGCGTTCCTCACTGAAACCTGGATGAACGCCTCCGCAGCCCCCGACATCGCCATCGCCATCCCCGATGGATACAAGATCATCAGGAAGGACCGCGTCAACCAGACCGGAGGAGGCATCGCCATCGTTCACAAGAACACCATCCGCATCACGACCGACGACACCTTCACCGCCGCCGAACACCTCCACTTCCAGATCCACACCGACCCAAAGACGACCCTCAGAGGCTCCCTCATCTACAGACCCCCGGGACAACGCACACAATTCAGCGAAGACTTCACAGACTTCGTCAGCCCACACGCCCTCCCCTCCGCCGACTACATCATCCTAGGGGACCTCAACTTCCACCTGGAGAACAACAAGGACCGCAACACCGTCACCCTGCTGGACAACCTCGCCAACCTCGGACTCAAGCAACTGGTCAACACCCCCACCCACTACGCCGGCCACACGCTTGACCCAGTCTTCTCATCCAGCAAGCACATCACCTTCAGCCACTCCACCGGACTTCACTGGACTGACCACAGCTGCGTCCACTTCAGCTTCAGAAGGACCACGACGCACCACCACCCGCAACAGGTTCCCCACAGAAGCTGGAGCATGATCACCACCGACCAGCTCACCACCTCCCTCAGCCAGAGCCCACCTGCCAGCACACCGGACCCCAACGAAGCAGCCCGCAACTTCACGCAATGGCTGACGGCCTGCGCCGACGACCTCGCACCATTGAAAAACCCTCCCAGCAAACCCAGAGGCAAGAAGGCCCCCATGTTCACCGACGAACTCAAGGACTCCAAAAAGACCTGCCGCACCCTCGAGAAAGCCTGGCTCCTTGACCGGACCACTGACAACATGACCGTCCTCAAACACATGACCCGCAAGCACCACCAGCTCATCCGCACCACAAAGAAGAAATCACTGAAGGAGCGACTGGACAACAACGCCCACGACAGCAAGGAACTCTTCGGCATCGTCAAGGAGTTCTCCAACACCAGCACCGGCAACGACGATATCACCCACTCACAAGATCTCTGCGACTCCCTCGCCTCGTTCTTCCACTGCAAGATTGCCGATATCCACAACAGCTTCGGCACACCATCCCCGCACCCAACCGTCGAACCAACGCACCCCACCACGACCTTCCGCACCAGGACCGCAGTGACCACCGAAGACACAGCCCGCACGATGAACTCCATCCACTCCGGTTCTCCGACTGACCCCTGCCCCCACCACGTCTTCAACAAGGCCGACTCCACCATCGCACCCCAACTCTGAGACGTCATCAACACCTCCTTTGACACCGCCACCTTCCCGGAGAGCTGGAAGCACGCCGAGCTCAGCGCCCTACTGAAGAAACCAACAGCCGACCCCACCGACCTCAAAAACTTCCGCACCATCTCGCTCCTCCCTTTTCCTGCCAAAGTCATCGAGAAAATCGCCAACAGACAGCTTGCCGCCTTCCTCGAGAGGAATGGATCCCTCGACCCCTCGCAGTCCGGTTTCAGAGCCAACCACAGCACCGAGACCGCCCTCATCGCAGCCACCGACGACATCCAAGCCCTTCTCGACAACGGGGAAACAGCGGCACTCATCCTCCTGGACCTCTCCGCCGCGTTCGACACTGTCTGCCACCGCACCCTAGTCCAACGCCTCAGCAACACTGGCATCCAAGAGAAGGCGTTGAAGTGGATCATCTCGTTCCTCGCCAGAAGAACACAGAAAGTCCGCCTCCCCCAGTTCCGTTCCGAAGCCACCGAAGTCATCTGCGGCGTCCCGCAAGGATCATCACTCAGCCCCACCCTCTTCAACGTCTACATGAGACCTCTCGCAGCCATCGCACGCCAACACAACCTCAACATCATCTCCTACGCCGACGACACCCAGAGACCCCGACACCGCCAGAACCAGCCTCCACGAAGGGATGAAAGACGTCGCCGAGTGGATGAAGAACAGCCGCTTGAAACTGAACTCAGACAAGACGGAAGTCCTCATCCTTGGATCATCACCCTCCGCCTGGGACGACTCCTGGTGGCCCCCAGCCCTGGGTACCGCTCCCAAGCCGACAGTCCACGCACGCAACCTGGGCTTCATCCTGGACTCCTCCCTCTCGATGACCAGACAAGTCAACGCCGTCTCCTCTTCATGCTTTCACACCCTCCGCATGCTCCGCAAGATCTTCCGATGGATCCCGATCGAAACCAGGAAGACTGTCACCCAGGCCCTTGTCACCAGCCGGCTGGACTACGGAAACACCCTCTACGCCGGAACCACAGCCAAGCTACAGAAAAGACTACAACGAATCCAGAACGCCTCCGCCCGACTCATCCTGAACATCCCTCGACGCAGCCACATCTCCAGCCACCTGAGGAACCTGCACTGGCTCCCCGTCAACAAGAGGATCACATTCAGACTCCTCACCCACGCACACAAGTCTCTCCACAACCTGGGCCCCAAGTACCTCAACGACCGCCTGACATTCCACACGCCCACCCGCCAGCTACGTTCCGCTAGCCTCGCCCTCGCCGCCGTACCACGCATCCGAAGAGCCACCGCCGGAGGCAGATCCTTCTCCTACCTGGCGGCCAAAACATGGAACTCCCTCCCCATCCACCTTCGGCTGACCCAGGACCGCCTCGCCTTCAGGAGACCACTCAAGACCTGGCTGTTCGAGCAGTAGCGACCCCCCCCCCCCCCCAAGCGCCTTGAGACCCTTCCGGGTGAGTAGCACGCTATACAAGTGCTGTGATTGATTGATGTCTGCCAAACAACTATTCAAGACAATTCACTACTTGCAGTGGGCTTACAGGCAGCCCATTGCTTACCATTGGTCAGCTTACCTGTCACTCATGTTCTCTTGGTTCTTATTCAGTTACTTTTTTCCTCCTCCTGTATTTGTCCCCTCTCTGTAGCATAACGTCTTAACCATCCTTTTCACTGGAAGACTTGTATCCATCTACTGCTTGTGTTAAGGGAGCTACTTGTTTCCTCTTGTTATGCCCTAAGTGTTTTTCTCATCTCTCCTTGGTATATGGCTTCCCTCCTGAAATACCTTACCCCACTCTCTCACTGTTACTCTCGCCTCCCCACCACCAGCTTGTCCACTGCTTCTTGCACCTAGTTTTCTTTTGCTTTTTATTTCCCCATCCCCCGCCTCAAGCTCCTCCTTTGCTCACCTGCTAATCATTTGCTACTCTACTGTTCCTGTCATGAAGATTTTTTTTTAACAAATGGGATATTAAAATGTACTTATGAAGTATTTTTATCAACGATTTACATAATCTGTTTTGTAAAATAAAGGAAATCTAATTTTTACCAAAAACAAGGCTTATTGGTTGTGTTTTTTAAATGTATGAATTAGTATGAGTTATTATTTGTGTTGATTTATTGAGGAAGAACCGCATAGGGAACACTCTTTTGTTATTGATGCTATTTGACCCAGTTCCCTTTGTATTTGAAGGGCTCTTCTCTGTTATGGATTTGGTGTCTTTTGTTTGGAACCGGTTTTTGGTTTTTTTGTTAAACATTTTTAAACTCGACCTTAGTACTGTGTTTCATTCTTATTATTTTCCTTTTCAAAGAGTGATATGAATGTGTATCTTCTTTGTAATATGGCCCGAAAAATAACAGATTTGTTCTCTTCTCTTAAGAAATCCGCTCATGCACTGATTGCTGTAGGTCAAGAGTATGAAAGTAGACCCCTTCGTCTTAAAATTGTTGTACTTCTGGGGGCTCATTTTCTCCTGCTGGCCCTGCATCTCCTCCCTCGAGTTTATGTCAAGAAAATTTCCCTTTAGGTAAATCAATTTAACGAACATCAACTTCTCAGTAACGTAGAAGAATAACATATATTTTAGACAAAAAACACAATTACAACCATTGGAGACTTGGAAACTACGAGCAATGCAAAGGTTTAAAAACATGAGATAACAGTGATTTCAACATAAGCACAGTTTATTCATACATAAAAATATTGATAAAAATACATAAAAACACAATAAATTTGGGAACACAGAGAATATTGCACAGGGGTGAATCTAAACGCAAATACTCCTACTCAAATTCATACACCTAACACCAGGAAATATACAAAAAGTCTTAAATCAAAGGTTAATAGTATTATTCCCTCCAATTCAACGCGTTTCGACGGACATTTAGCCTATCGCCGTCTTCATCAGGAAATAAAGTCTGTATTCCCAAACAGCTAAGTGTGAGTACACAGAATTATTAAATTCTATTACGGCTACTTCCAGGAAGAATCGCCGATATTTAATATTAAGTATGCTACAGATTCCCTGTCTATTTATTATATAATATTAAATATCGGCGATTCTTCCTGGAAGTAGCCGTGTTTGGGCACTGTGAGTTGTGCTTTTCTCTTTTCTCTATGTCTATGCTGATTGTAGTTCAGCGAGGAACGTAGTACTCTCAGTGGCCCGTCCTCTAATCTCTAACAGAGTGCTTCCGGGGAGGGTATCAAAGTGAACACCACACCCTTTTGTAATTGGCGCGCTTTTAGGTATTTAACCAAATAGCTTTGGAGGCAATAGGTGTGCAGCCGGATTCGAGCGGAGGGACTCGCGGTTTGTCAGTGGCTCCAGTAAATAAGGTATGTTCATGCCAGGTTAGAGATAGGGATATTAGACGTGGGTGGCGCTAATTTGTTACTGAATGTAGCCCCTTATCTTCCCCCACAGAGGCTCGTAGAGGAATTTTCATTACCCTACAAGAGCAAGGAAACGTCGGTTCTCAGTGACGCGATCTTCGCGCTGTTAAGTAAGTGATCTCCGATATTAGGGCTAATGGAGGTAGCTTTAATAGAACATATTTCTAAAAGAGGTCGAACCTTCGTTTTTCGTTTTTCGTTTTCAGCAATAAAACCGGCCGGGAGCCCGGACCGCTTTGACATACTAGCTGATATTCAAAACAGTACCGCGAGTATTCTGGATTTTACTACATTAGATGTAAGTATATGGAAGTAAGAAGAGGGGTCATTATGACAATTTTGTAACAAAAAGGTTTATCAGGACTGACTTACAATGCGTTTTTCGTGTTATCCACAGAGATTTTTTCGCCGAATTAATATCTGCTTCAAACCTGAAAGGGTCTTTGAAACTCGGATTTTAAATGTAAGTTTGTTTGCGCGTGCGCTTCTTTATCTCAGAAGGGTAGGGTCACATTGCTCTTGCACGACTAGATGTCTGAGAGCTATGCAATCAGACGTAGTGATCTATATTTTGACATAATTTCTGTCTTCCCCTATTTAGTTGCGGAGTTATATCTCTCTGCAGCCCTACGGAGAGAGGGCATAACGTCCATGTAAACAGCAACTGTCCGCCTCACGAGGGTGACGTACCTAAGATATAAGGTGGGTGTACGGGTATTCTCGCTGGATATTTGGAGAGAAAGAGGGATAGCCGTTAGTCCATAACCAGTATAAGATGTGGTTATCATACCACTTGGCACTCTTCAGAATGAACCATGCTGAATAAGGATAAATAGAATATGAAATGCTACATCCAGACTGCATTTTATCCAGGTTCTTGTATTATTGAAGTGAATTCTATAACCATTATGTTGAAAATAGTATGTTACTAATATGTAGATGTATACATTCAAGTAAAAAGAAATGTGGTTGTAATAACTTTCTGTGTGTAAAAATCTGATTTGTCTGATAATTTGTGTTGGAATACTATGGAAAGGCTGCGTTATTTTGAGCAAGAGCTGGGTTTATTTTAAGTGATACTGTGTTTTGATTTAATGTACAGGTTTATTTTAACAATGCCATGGTGAAAGCACTAAGACATTTTTTATGTGATTACAGATTACTTGGGAATACAGACTTTATTTCCTGATGAAGACGGCGATAGGCTAAATGTCCGTCGAAACGCGTTGAATTGGAGGGAATAATACTATTAACCTTTGATTTAAGACTTTTTGTATATTTCCTGGTGTTAGGTGTATGAATTTGAGTAGGAGTATTTGCGTTTAGATTCACCCCTGTGCAATATTCTCTGTGTTCCCAAATTTATTGTGTTTTTATGTATTTTTATCAATATTTTTATGTATGAATAAACTGTGCTTATTTTGAAATCACTGTTATCTCATGTTTTTAAACCTTTGCATTGCTCGTAGTTTCCAAGTCTCCAATGGTTGTAATTGTGTTTTTTGTCTAAAATATATGTTATTCTTCTACGTTACTGAGAAGTTGATGTTCGTTAAATTGATTTACCTAAAGGGAAATTTTCTTGACATAAAGTCGTTTGTTGGTACCCTATCCCTTTAGGTTTGGGTCCCTCTCTCTTTTATTAGAAATCTCCTCCCTCGAGTACTCATTCGGGTGCACAGCATGGAGCTGAGTACCGGCACTCCGAATTTTCTGGCCATCAGTACCGGCACTTCTCTTTGGTCCGGGAGAGTACCGGTACCCTCATTTAGGGCACAGCAGGCTCAGGTTAGGTATCTCCTTCAGCTCTGGGCAGATGCCGCTCTGCTTCCAAAGATCTTGCAAGTCACTGAGCCCCTCAGTGGCCTTTTTGCAGAGTCGCTGCGGGAGATTCCAGCAGCGCCCACTTGAATGTCGACAGACTGCAGGGGTTTGAGAGGGCTTGCATCATGCTGTGATCAACAGGACAGGGTCTAGACAGACCCTGCACTGTCGGTCAGGTGCGCAACGGCTTTAGGCTAAAGTGCTCTTTCTCCATTGGGCATGTGAAAGACGCTGGGGCTGCCAGTCAGTAATCTTGTCCCATTTAGGTAAATGCACTGGCCGTACTAAAGTGAGCGGCAGCGCCTCACACTCTCCTATACCTTCCCCAAAGCTGGTTTTCTTTTCATTTTTTTTGTTCAGCACAGAGGCTGCTTTCCTTTGTGTGCCCCTCCAACACTAATTTCTGCCTGCCTTTACATAAGTGACTGACCTGGGTACTGGTTCCATGGGTGTAAAGTTAGCCCGTCCCATAGAGAAATAAACAGCAGGGAATGGGATGAATATAAAAGTGAGCTGACAGGTGAAGTTAAAATTGCCACTTTTTTCACATAAAAATACCCGATATTTGTAGTTCTGAAATCATGAATGGGCTTTGCAATTGTATTTTAACACAAATTTGTATACAGTCAAGATTCGGGTGCATTTCTTGCTAACTTCAATAATCTTTTATTATTGCCGACCTGTGTGTGTCTATTATTGTGTGATAGAAAAGTGAGAGGAAGAGAATCAGGACACTCTCCGGAGATATTTCAAAGGGAATGGGTGGAATGCTTTTGTGTTAATCTCCGCTTGTTTCGCACTGTGTGTGCACTCTTGAAAATATATAGTATTGTTTCAAACAACCACAAATAACATGCGGCATTAGGAAGCAGCAAATATTACAAAACAAGGAAATGTTAATTTATCCTGTTTGGCTTTTATTTTGTGTCATGAATTAACCTGTTTTGTTTACATAAACGCATTTTTCATGCGTTTTGAGTGCTCTAAGATGCTGTCCATGCAGGGCTTGGTCACACAATGAGCGGGTGATTTTACAGCATTACGTTTCTTTTGCCGTGCAGGGTGCATTTTAATAAATGAAACAAATTGTTCCACCACAGAACCTTTCTCTAGATGACGTGCAGCAACCATAGATTTTTGCAAAGATGGTCCTGCTTGAACACTGGGTGCTTTCTGGCTTGCTTCAGTGTCTGTAGAAGACTTGATGTTGCTGGATTCCAAATGAAAGTCTGCCCCATTGAAAAGGCAAACCAGTGTCCTTTGGAAGAGTGAACTGCTTGCCTCTAGAGCTATGTGCTTGTTTTGAAGTCCTTGGACTACTCCAGGATATTCGTTTGTTGTCGCAGTGGTTTTGCTTAACATTTGACACTACTGGAAGGAATTAAACGATTTGTTTTAAGTGTATTGTTCCACATTCAAATGATTCTTGCTCTTGTACGTATCACTCCACTCCTTGCTGACATTCACAGCAAAGGATGCTTGCCTGTTTTGTTTTTTTGCTGTTCTATTTTTACTTACCACCATTACCTATTGCTTTTGGACAGCGGCACCGGTTGGCAGTGAAGATCAGGCCACATACAGAAGGTCTTCACCCAAGTCTATTGTGAGCCAATTTGTTTTTTCTATCCTTGCTAGAGAGATGAGCGTCTAGCGAAATTAATTAGTCTTTAGCCCAATATGTGTAAAAAAACTCGGCTGCAGAAACTTTGGGGAAAATCATCTTTTGGAAATTCTTTGATGTACAAACATCTAGATGTTTGACATCCGAGGTAATTTAATGTAGCCAAATGGAAGAGGAAACCTGAAGAGGTGGCATTACTGTCTTCCGCCATATTACAGAATGCTATCGCTTCTGGTGTCAGTTTGCCACAGGACTTCTTGCAACAAAAGAGATGAGATTGGCATATGTTATAACTTATGGTTTTAAAAATGTTATTGTTTTAGTGTCAGGAAGTTTGAATTAGAGTTGGTTCAAATGATGTGCTTGATGAGAGATGCAAGTGAAATTGTCAGTGTCATTGCATGAAACTAAGCAAGTAAGGGATTGAGCTGCAAACGTTGCCCACAGAGAGCATTTGGTGCATCCAATGGACTCCAGGGAGTCATTGATCTGCAAGGGGTGTGGACGTTTGCAGTGGATGATGACCAGCCAAGCTCTCACCACCATCTCCCTATGCATTGCCTTCAGCTGCACGCTGTAGTGGTGGGGTTCATGGCACATCCTGCAACACACCCACCACATGGTCCCACCACACGCACACAGCACAGCCTTTAGCTGCTCTCAGTAGAATTTGGCCACAGGAGTTTGACGGTGTGCTGGTTCGGGTCTCCAAGTGTGGCTCTTAGTGTCTGGGTGAAAGCTAGTGTAGTAATACATGTCCCTTGAATATGACTGGCTGTATCATACTGCCTTTACTACTATTTGACTGTAACAATCTGATGGTGTGCTTAATCAAGTCCGAGTGTGCCTCTAAGTGCCGGGGTAGGTGGTACGGTACTGACACATGTCCCTGGGCGTGAGACGGACTACATCATAGTATCTTTGAATTCCAAAGACTTGCATGAGCTCAATATTTCATGATCTTCTTTAAAAAATGTACCGTTTATGAACTTGCATCTGTATTTCCCATTTCTAAACACGCTGGAAGGGCCAGTAACCTGTAAACACTGCCGTTTTCAAAGTGATCCGACAGTAGCTGACACACTAGATCCAAGGAAGGACTTGGTTCCGGATACTATGGGTCAAAATAACATCTTATGCAACGTAAGATCACTAGCTAAACATCCTTTTGAAATATGGGACATGATTACTTCTCTTTCCCCGACTCTGTTTCTTTACAGAAACATGGTTAAATCCCTCAAACCATCCTTTGCTAAACTTGGCTATTCCAGAGAACTATAAATTCCTTCATGTGGACAGAGAAGGCAAAATAGGAGGGGGCATAGCCATAGCTTTTAAAATCACCTCTCCGTGAACTGGGTCTCCAATTTAAGCAATGATTGGGAATTTTTAAGATCATTCTATCGCCTTCGGATAGTTGGTATGGAGCACTAATCTATCGCCCTCCAGGATCCAGAGCTAATTTTACAGATCTTCTGGTGGAACATATAGCTTTATATGTGCTTGCTGCAAATACATTTCTTCTCTTGGGGGATTTTAACTTTCATGGAGGAAATCTTACAAACCCTGAGGTAAATCGTCTTTTTTCCTCCTTGGAATTAATGGGACTCACTCAAAAGAGTTGAAGGCCCAACTCACCGGGCTGGTCATTCATTAGACTTAATTTTTTCTAACTCAGACCAGCTGAGCTGTAGCCTTCCTGACCCCCTGATATGGACAAATCATTCCATGATCAAGTTTTCCATTCATCAGCCGTGTCAGAGGAGCTCAGAAAGACCTGCAGGACAAAAACAAGAGCTGCGCAGGCCATGGCGTAACGAGGTTTTCTTCATGAAACCAGTAAAGAATGTGAGAGAAGTATCCAAAATGTTGGAGGTATTTAATGCTGCCTTAGGAACAGCCTTATATGCCGTAATCCCACAAAAAAGGACCTGAACTTCTCAACGGCGGCCGTCAACTCCCTGGTTTACTGTAGAGCTAAAGATGGAAAAATCTAAATGTAGGCGATTGGAAAGAATCTGGCGAGCCAGTAAGGACCTTCATAACTGACTACTTTACAGACAGTCCTTGTCTAGAATCTAAAAACAGCCAGACGCTTGTTCATTATTAACCAAATACAACATGCCAGCAATTCCCCAAAAGCCCTTTTTAGCATAGTAAGGGACTTTGTATCCCCAAAAGTTTGTAGTCAGTCGCCAATGGAATCCCAGGAGTTTTGCAACTCCCTTGCAATTTACTCCCAAGATAAGATAACTAAAGTCTATGCGAACTTTCCATCTACTGCTCCCCTTGCTTCTGAACCTCCTACCAAACTGGAGGCGTTAGGAAATGTAGCAAGTAGCACTCTCGATAGTTTCGAACTGACCTCGATTGAGGCGGTCACTAAAGGCCTCACTACCGTCAAATCTGGTTCACCGCTAAATATCTGCCTGCCAAAGAAAATGACCCTCCTAGCCTCGAGTTGTGCCCCTGCTATCCAAGACAGTTTCAACCACTCAATACAATCTGGCACCATTCCTAGGACATGGAAGGACGCATTGGTTCGCCCAATATTTCAAAAAAACAACGGCTGACCCTTTAATCCTTAACAACTACTGCCCCATTTCTTTACTACCGCTTCTGGAAAGCATTATAAACGGACCGCTTTGCTCATATTTGGAATCCAATCAAATCTTGGACTCATCACAGTCTGGCTTCCGGCCAGGCTTCAGTACTGAGACCGCCATCTAGCAGTTACTGATTCCCTTAGGCAGACGCAGGGGGATCAGTAGTACTGATACTCCTAGATCTCTCTGCAGCGTTTGACACCATCTCACACTCAAAGCTTGCGGAGAGACTCCTCTCCTGCGGTAATCGAGGCACAGCCTTGAAATGGCTGCAACATTTCATGTCAGAAAAAACACAAACTATCATGTTAGGACCCTATACTTCAGCAAAAATGTGTCTGGATAGGGGTGTCCCTCTGGCTCTAGTCTGAGCCTGATTTTATTTAATATATACATGGCTCCACTAGCAAAAATAGCTGAACAACGAAGGATTTGAGATCATGTCATACGCTGATGACATGCAGCTCATGTTTACCATCGGCTCAAACCCAGATACTGATAAAACTTGTTTTGCTACTGGCATGCTCGCAATCTCCTGTTGGATGACAGACAACTATCTTCAACTTAATCCCGGCAAAACTGAGGTCATGCTTATGGGGAAAGCCTCAGATATCTGGTCGGACGACTGGTGGCCCTCTCAACTGGGAACATATTGAGGGCGCAGGAAATGCCCTATTCCATGCGCTTCCCTGCAAAACTTAGAGTAGTTGCACGGACGGACATGGTTTTTCGAGACACCGGAAGCGGCGCATTACTGGATCGAGGGATGGCGACCTGTAGGAAACACTAATCGTGGAAGCAGACCTCACCGCCAGGGAGAGGAAGACCCGGGAACACAAAAAACAAGAAACCCAGAATCAGAACAGGTGCCAAGCCAAGAGGAGGAGTAGGCGGATGAAAGACGCCATCAACACTTGAAAGACTACCGGCAGACAGTACAGACATATAGAAGACCACGGCTGGCCCGGCTATGGTAGCGGACTGAGGCAGGCCTTGGAGGGCAAGAAGGGCTGGGGCCTCCACTGGACCTTTTACCCCTGACAAGCAAGTACTATGTTTTTGGGAGGGCAGGAGCACTCTGCTGAGTTGGGGTGGCGGGCAGTTATAGAACCGCTAAGCAGGGAGGGCGGTGAGGAATAGAGAAGGGAAAGTTATTAGTTTATTTAGTTTGTTGTTAATTTTTAGGGGCAACAATGACAGGGAAGAACAGCGATCAGATGATAGGCTTTCAGCTAAAACGACACGGCACACGTTAGGGACATTGATTTATCCTACATATGATGAGAGGTTTTCGTACGATTTCACATGCTTCTACCTCACCTGCTCGGCAGATCCATTATTCAATATCCAGGGACCAGGGTTCCTATTGTTAGCACACTTTACTTATGACGTCAGATTCAGTACCTAGAAGCTCTGGTGTAATAGCACAGGAGACCTCGGTAAACCCCCTAAAAATTATAACCTGGAACGTGAGGGGTTGGGTGACAAAATAAAGAGGGGATTGGTACTGCACGCCCTGAAGCGACACGGCCCAGCACTGGCGCTTCTGCAAGAGACACACCTCACAGGAACGGCATGTAAGGCAATGGATAGATGGGGATATAAAATGACAGCACACTCTGAATTCTCCTCAGGATCTAGAGGAACAGGCATCCTCGTTAAGAAAACATCACCATTCATAGTCTTGCAGACTAAGGTAGATGATATGGGGAGATTCGCAGCAGTGCAAGGCCAGTGGGAAGGCAGACTCCTAAATATAGTATCGGTATATATACCGCCGGCACTTCACTCAGTGGCTCTATCGGCGCTCGGCGAATTCCTACTCACATTGCCAGAGGGGGACCTTATCGTAGGTGGGGACTATTTTTGTTTTTTTTAAAAAAAAAATTCATTGATAATAAAAGTAAACAGTGGACAGTTACAAGGGTTGCATTATACTCAGCAGACGTTCATAGGCAAGTTGATAACCCATGGTGGACACATTATGAGCTCACAAAAGAAAACATTTATCACAATCAACACTTCTCTTCCGTATCGACCCCACAATCCCGCTACCTTCTCCTCTCTTGTCTAATCCTCTGAATCAGTATCACTTTCCAACTGAGATGGGTCACAAATATTCCCTCTATATTCATTCCAGTGTCCCCAAATTGCCCCCCACTTTCGCGGACATTTCCTATGTAAATATACCATCCTTTCCGCAATCATTGAGGAGTCCAAATCCTTGCTCCAATATCTAAGCTCTGGAGACACAGCGGATCCCCAGGTCATGGCCACATTCCGTTTAGCGTACATAATACCCAACGTTGCCCACGCTTGCAAGGGGCCACTGAGGTCATTCGGCTCCCAAATGTTCAAGAGACACCGTCTCGGCTCAGGAAGCAACGAGACATGAATCACCTGTGATATAGTACGCAGTACCTTGATCCAATAGCGAGCTATCACAGGGCATTCCCAGACAGTATGGTAGAACGTTCCCTCCTCTCCGCAGCCTCTAAGGCAATATTGGTGTGCAACTCTGCCTCTCTTATGTAGCGTGACCCTCGTGTACTAAATTCTGTGTAGGACTTTTAATTGTATCAGTCTGAGCCGTGATGACACAGCAACCTCTCGAGGGGAGGATAACGCGGTCTGCCAATCCGATTCATCAAGCTCCCCCAAGTCTGTCTCCCAGGCTACTTTAAGTCTATCCATAGGGTCAGGCATATTATTAATTAGCTTACAATAAACCAGTGAGGTCGCCCTATGAAGCATGTGTTCCGTAAGCAGTCTATCCTCCAGGGGAGTGGATTTGGGTAGTCCTCCCTCTGCCGGGAGTACGGATCGCAAGGCATGAGTGATTTGCAGATAGGGGAAACGTTCTGTCTCCACTAGGGCGAATTGTCCTGCTACTTGGTTAAAAGGAAGGACCTTGCCTCGTCTATATATGTCTCCAATCGTCGAGATACCTATACGGTCCCAGGCCTCAAATACCTTACTATTACAAAGACGGCCAAGGCAGCGGGACACCCAAAGTGGTGTCATTTGCGTGATCATGTTTTGACATTTGAGACGCTTTGACGCCATGTGCCAGAGCTGCACCGTATGGGCCGTAGGGCCCACCAGGGCTGCTACACTCCGGGGATTGTAGAGCGCTGTCATCACTCCTCCGCCCCCAAGGTCATACCTGTCCGCTTTGTACGCAGGCTCTGTCTGCGGGGCATGGAGCCAGTGATTCACTATCTTAAGTTGCGAAGCCCAGTAATATAATTGAACATCAGGAAGCGCAATGCCTCCATCGTACCAGCTCCGTACCAACTTTAGCCGGGAAATACGTGGAGGTTTGTCCCCCCAGAGTAAACCCGCGACCAATGTATTTATGGTCTGGAAGTATTTCGGTGACACCAGGAATGGGGTGTTCTCTAGGATATATAGAAACCGTGGCAGCATCATCATTTTAAATAAAGCTGCTTTTCCGAGCAGGGTCAGTGGTAGGGTATGCCAATGCCTCACATCCGTGCGAAGTCGCTCCAGTGGAGGCAGCAAATTATGACTATAGAAAAGCTCCCGATTCGGTGTCACCCACACACCCAAATATTTAAATGGTCCCTCAGTAACCCTTAACCCCTTCGCTGCTAGGCCTTTTCCCCTCCTGTGCTAAGGCTTTTTTTGGCGTTTTGGAGTGGTGCGCGCTTAGGCCCTTGTAACTTTTTGACCACATAAGGTATCCACGCCAAATTTGCGTCCTTTTCTTCCAACATCATGTGGATTCTAAAGGCGCCCAGGGTTTGTGGATTCCCTTGGAGGGGTCCCAGAAATTAACCAAAATATAGTGATTTTTTTTGGTTTTTTTCAGAAAATGGGAAAAACGGGCTGCAAATTAAAGCCTCTGGGTTTTTCCCTGAAAATGTTATCAAAAAAGGGTTTGTGGGGCTGAAATCTCCATTTTCTCAGCTTTTAGGGAATGACAGTCTTTTGTCAGAGAACCGAAATTTTTCACACAGTTTTGGCATTTTTCTAGGACATAGCCTATTTTTGCTATTTTTAGAGCTTTCCACCTCCTTCCAGTTAATGGTAGAAATGAGTTTGAAAGCAATAATGCATCCTGGAAAGCTGTACATTTTCGAAAAGTAGACAAAATTCTGAATTCAGAAAGGTGCCATTTGTCTAAATCCATGAAGGTTTCCTTATAGAAACTAACAGATAATATTGGAATAATTGAAAATTTGTTGAAAAAAACAGCCTTTTGTCTCAACGTTTTCACCTATAACTTTTTCTAATTTTGACAACTCTTGGAAAGCAATATACCGTTACATCCGTTAGACCTTCCTGGTTGTGGGGATATATAGGACTTGTAGTTTCACCAAGAACCCGACGAACCCAGATCCAAAAAGCAACTTGCAATGGTATTTTTTGATTTACTGGGTATAGAGCACTTTGTCCTGGAAAATGTATACATGGAAAAATCTGTATGAAAGACACCTATGTATTTCTGAATTGGGTACAAATTATAGAGTTCAGAAACAGTATATAATTGCACATTTTCAAAGTTGGGAATACTCCTACTAGCATGAGAATTATTGGTCATTTTTCAATTTTTTTTTTTTTTTACACAATGTCTTTCATTGAAAGGGAGAAACTCATGAAAGCTCAATTGGTAATAACAGTTGATTTACAAATCTGAATTACCCCAAGTCTCCCGATAAAAACGGTACCTCACTTGTGTGGGTCGGCCTTGTGCCTGCGACATGAAACAGCGCAAAACGCAACATGGTTGCACCTCAATTTCCCAGTGAAATCTAGCACGTTTTGGCCAAAAAGACTACCTTTTGTTTTTGCGCCGTAGCTCTGCCAGCACCTAGGGAAACCTAGCAAACCTATACATTTTTGAAAACTAGACACCCAGGGGAATTCAGGATGGGGTGACTCGTCTGCCTACCCCCAGGTTTTGTTACCCAGAATCCCTTGCAAACCTAAAAATTTGACAAAACAAACACATTTTCCTCACATTTCTGTGGTGGAAAGTTCTGGAATCTGCGTGGATCAACAAATTTCCACCCACCCAGCGTTCCCCCCAGGTCTCCCGAAAAAAATGGTACCTCACTTGCGTGGGTATGCATAGTGGCTTCGACATGAAACAGCGCAAAACGCAACATGGTCGCACCTCAATTTCCCAGTGAAATCTAGCACTTTTTGGACAAAAAGACTACCTTTGGTTTTTGCGCCGTAGCTCTGCCAGCACCTAGGGTAACCTAGCAAACCTATACATTTTTTTAAAACTAGACCCCATGGGGAATTCAGGATGGGGTGACTTGTCTGCCTACCCCCAGGTTTTGTTACCCAGAATCCCTTGCAAACCTAAACATTTGACAAAAAAACACATTTTCCTCACATTTCTGTGGTGGAAAGTTCTGGAATCTGCGTGGATCAACAAATTTCCACCCACCCAGCGTGCGCCCAGGTCTCCCGAAAAAAATGGTACCTCACTTGCGTGGGTAGGCATAGTGGCTGCGACATGAAACAGCGCAAAACGCAACATGGTCGCACCTCAATTTCCCAGTGAAATCATGCACTTTTCGGACAAAAAGACTACCTTTTGTTTTTGCGCCCTAGCTCTGCCAGCACCTAGGGAAACCTAGCAAACCTATAAATTTTTGAAAACTAGACACCCAGGGGAATTCAGGATGGGGTGTCTGCAACAGGAAACGGTTCAAATCGTACGGTGGTGAATTTACAATACCCTATTGCAAAACTACCTTGATTTTTGGGGGGGGGGGGCACCTGAGTTTTTGGCCCGGGGCTCGGTGGCCATCTTTGGAAACTACCAAACCCAAACAGTTCTGAAAACTAGACACCCGGGGGAGTCCAGGGAGGTATGGCATGCGTGGGTCCCCCAATGGTTTCCTACCCAGAACTCCTTGCAAACCTTAAAATTGGGTAAAAATTGCACTTTTCCAAACTTTTTTGCGTGGGATCGCCGTGCCTGCAAAAATGTCCTACCACCCAGCGTTCCCCTTGTTCTCCCGAGTAAAAGGATACCTCACTTGTGTGGGTGCCCCAAAGCAGAACAGGCTAAAAATGAATTCTGAAAAAAGTAGTATTTAAGGTTTACAAATTAAGCCCCCCTGCCTTAGTCACAGGCCTTTGGCCCACCCACACAAGTGAGGTATCATTTTACTCGGGAGAACAAGGGAAACGCTGGGTGGTATCGCATGAAAATTGTGACAGACAATTTCAAGTTTGCAAGAGATTGTGCACCAAAAACAACAATAGAATTCACCAACAAGACATGACCATATACTGCCATGAATTGCCAATAATATCTAAATTTGGAAAGTAATTTATAGCTATAATATACACCATAACTGAGTTACTCAAAAGACAAAGAATCAAGCACGGCTATCTATTCCTCAAAGACACACACATACAGGTTGGATTTGGCACGAGGGCGAGTGATGGTTCAGTACATAAAATTTTATTAACATGATATTTCAAAAAAATCAATTGCTCTGTTAATAAATAAATGCATAAAAACCGAACCAGTGACTCGCAACTCGTGAGCTGTAAAGCCACGACAAGGCACCAACCGTTTTACAGGCCATTCACGCACCTTTCATACCTGATACAAACAAGACCACTGACACCATCTGGAAGAAAAGCAACACATTACAACAATCACAATAAGGGACACGGTACACCCTACTGCAGAAAGAGAAAAAAAAAATTACTGCACAGCCATCTAATCCGCAAGCACACACACATACTGGTTGGATTTGGCACGAGGGTGAGTGATGATTCAGTACATACAATTGTAATCGCAAGTAATTTCACAAAAAATGAAATACACTGCGTATAATTGAAAGTATGATTAACTGAACCACTGACTCACAGCTCGTGAGCTGTAAAGCCACGTCAAGGCACCAACCTCTTTACAGGCCATTCATACACCTTTCGTACGTGTGACACATTCAAAACATTCACACCGCCAGCCGCGGACACATCACATTTCAACACTCACACCAGCAAACGGCGCCATTCAAGGGCCCATCACTTTCACACGCCCACATTTCTGACACTGCAACTACACAAATTGATGGACTGCGTGGAGTGTCACTCAACTAGCAGTGTGTGTAGTGACCAACAGAAAGTAACTACTCACACACCGCCAGCCGAGCGCCAGTCCACCCACACCACCATCCAAGCACCAGACCATGCACACCGCCAGCCAAACACCACTCAGCGCACACCGACAGCCAAGCACAACTCCGTGCACAGACAGCCAAGTACCACTCCACACACACCACCAGCCAAGCGCCACTCCACGCACCCTGCCAGCCAAGCACCACTCCACACACACTGCCAGCCAAGCACCACTTCACACACACCACCAGCCAAACACCACTCCATGCACAGACAGCCAAGTACCACTCCACGAACACCACCAGCCAAGCGCCACTCCACACACACCGCCAGCCAAGCATCACTCCGTGCACAGACAGCCAAGTACCACTCCACGCACACCACCAGCCAAGCGCAACTCCACACACACCGCCAGCCAAGCACCAGCCGGCACACACCACAAACCCATTTAGAATTCTTTTTTTGAAAATAACACTAAACAAATGGAAATACCTACAAATCAGCTAACACAAATTCTTAAAATAAAAACTTTGCACTAATGCTAATCCTTGAAACAAACTAAAAAATGTTTACAGAATGCAGACCAGGCAATTCACTTTACAGCTCATTAAAACTCCCAAAACTTCTTTTGCGTGTGGTACGATTTAAAACAAGGTGACAGACACAATGCAGGCTTAGAAGGACAGTCCGGACAGTATATAAGAGACTCCTTCCGCACGCCTCTTCGCCTACAGACTATGCATCTTGTAGTCGGAAAGTCTCTTGCAGTAGTGGAAGGAATAGATTCAGGAAAGTGGCGATCTTTCAATCTAGCCACTTCCTCCACCACTCCAAATCTAGGAACACTTGCCTGCTCCACAAGTACAAGGCTGCCTATTATAGACTCCTGAAACTTAACAAAAGGCATCTTCTTCTCAGGACAAGACTTCTGGTACACAACAAAAGCATTAAAGGATGCCAAGTGGAACAGATGGATAGCCAACTTCTTGTACCAAACGTAAGCCTTTCGGAGAGCAACATAAGGTTCCAACCTCTGATCAACTCTGTCAACACCACCCATGAACTTATTGTAAGCTAAAATGCACACAGGTTTACGCACTTCAGCACCCTGACCCCAAACAGGCACAGGTTCTGTACTTTCATCGTGGATAGTAGTCAGCATGTACACTTCTCTCTAGTCTGAAAACTTCACAGCTAGAAGCTCCCCACATCGCAATGCCGTAGCCTGTCCCCGCACAAGCCTTTTGCAAACAAGTTCCTTTGGGAAACCTTTACGGTTACTGCGCATTGTGCCACAAGCAACAGTGCCCACTTTGGCCAACTCCTGGAACAACCGCACACCAGTGTAGAAGTTATCTACATATAAATGATGGCCTATGTTAAATAATACTCTACCTAGTTCCCACACAATTTTCTCAGTCACTCCAAAAGTAGAAGGACAACCAGGAGGGTTAATGCTGGACTCCTTACCAGTGTACACCCTGAAATTGTAGACCTATCCAGTCTCACTGTCACACAGCATATACAGTTTGATTCCATAGCGTGCCCGCTTACTAGGAATGTATTGCCTAAAAACCAAGCGGCCCTTGAACAACACCAAAGACTCATCCACTGCAATTTCTTTACCAGGGACAAAGATCTCAGAAAAACGATCAACAAAGTGATCAAGGACAGGCCGAATTTTAAACAAACGGTCACAATCAGGGTGATCGCGTGACAACGCTAAACTATTATCAACAAAATGCATCATCCGAAGAAGAAGCATATACCGATCACGACTTATGACTGCTGGAAATATAGCTGTTGCCATCAACGGACTAGTGGACCAATATGAAGTCATTGATGGCTTCCTTAGCAAGCCCATCAAAAAAGTTAATCCCAAAAACTTCTTCATCTCTTCAACATTTGTGGGAGTCCACCGGATTGCTCTAGAATAGGGCTTAAGGCTGGCACTGTTGGCCCTCAAAAATTGTTCTGCATACAAATTGGTTTGCTCAACAATCTCTTGCAAAAACACATCGTCAAAAAACAACTGAAAAAAATTAATTGGCAGAAAATTCTCAGTATTCACTCTACACCCAGGAACACCAGTGAACTCTGGCAATGCCGGCTGCACCAAGCCAGGGGGAACCCAGAGGCCATCCCTATCAACGGGGGGAGCAGCCACCCCAGCCTGCAGCCCAGAAGCCTCTTGCTGTTGTTCACCAACGGGAAGCCTAACAGCCACAGATACTTCTGGCTGCACAACACCAACAGAAGACATAGCATCCCCAGAGGGCTCTTCCTGCACTACACCAACGGGAAGCCCAGCAGCCTGAGATGCTTCTTGCTGCACTACACCACCGGGAAACCAAGCAGGCCCAGATGCCTCTTGCCGCTCTACACCAATGGGAAGCCTAACAGCCCCAGATGCCTCTTGCTGCACTACACCAGCAGGAAGACGAAAAGCACCAGATGCCTCTTTGCGCACCACAGCAATGTGAAGCCTTTTGGGTGCAGGCTCCAGCCCAGATGCCTCTTGCTGTCGTATAAAGAAAGGAAACCTTGCGGCCCTAGGCAGCAGCACAGGTGCCTCTTGGCCCACTACCGACACCTCAATGTCCTCCTCTACCATAGGCCCTTCATCAGCATTAGAAGAAGATTCATCATCCGATGATGATGATTCCATGCGAAGAGAACTCACTGCCTGAATCTTCTGCCCCTACCTGGGAGTCCGAATCGGACTCAGACTCTGAACCATGGTCAGAGGAAGACTCAAAACGCAAACCAAGAACCTGCTGAGCAGTAATCCTGCGACCGGCCATTATCCTTACAAAGCAAGAAGACTGCACACACAAGTGAACAACAACCTACACTGTGCAAAGTAAGAAGTAAACAAGGTAAGGCTTTCACAAAAAGATAAATACAATCCAAAACAATTTCACTCTTACCAAATATAGCTACACTCACCAGCACCTACTCTGTTGAGACACAGCAAAAAGAAATGATATCCCACTAGAAAGAAAAAAAGAAATGACAGATTAGAAAACAAAGTGCACATCAAACACTAATGCCGGAAAAAAAAAACAGAGCCACACAAACTGCTAGAAGTACAACCTTTTTCAAAAAGACAAACATCAAGGGAAAGTAGTACAAAATACATTCACTTACCAAGCACAAGCAACTACACAAGCTGCAAACAGACACACAACCTACAACAATCCAATCTGCAAAAGCCTGAAACAAGACAAAAATAGAGAAGAAGAAAAAAATGTCTACCACATTTCACAAACAATATAACAATTAAAACAACAACACACAAATTTGCACCCCAAATTTAAATTCGGCCAGATGGGCCATCAAATAGGGCTTAGACCAATTGAGATTAGATGAGGTTTAACATTAAGACACTGGTTTACTTTTTGAATTTTTTTTACTGCCTGACCCCTTTGGTGCCAGTCAGTCTTTTGCTCCTACCAGTACCCCCATCACACAGGGGCAGTAAGGACATTCATACACCTTTTGTACATGTGACACATACAAAACATTCACACCGCCAGCCGCCAGCGCCATTCAAGGGCCCATCACTTTCACACGCCCACAAATCTGACACAGTAACTTCAGAAAATGTTGGACTGCGTAGAGTGTCACTCAACTAGCAGTGTGTGTAGTGACCAACAGAAAGTAACTACTCACACACCGCCAGCCGAGTGCCAGTCCACCCACACCACCATGGAAATGGAAATGGAGGTAAATTTATAGAGCGCGAATTGCTACCCAGAGGCGTCAAAGCGCTGTTAATAACAGAGGGGACCTCGTAAGTGGCTAGCAGAGGATCAATGAGGAAGGATGAATAAGAATACGATCATGCACACCGCCAGCCAAACACCACTCAGCGCACACCGACAGCCAAGTACCACTCCACGCACACCACCAGCCAAGCGCCACACCACACACACCGCCAGCCAAGCACCACTCCGTGCACAGACAGCAAAGTAGCACTCCACGCACACCACCAGCCAAGCGCCACTCCACACACACCGCCAGCCAAGCACCACTCCGTGCATAGATAGCCAAGTAACCCTCCACACACACCGCCAGCCAAACTCCACTCAGCGCACACCGACAGCCAAATACCACTCCACACGCACCGCCAGCCAAGCACCACTCCACGCACACCGCAAGCCAAGTGCCACTCACCGCCAGCCAAGCACCGCTCCACGCACACCATCCAGCCAAGTACCACTCCACACACACCGCCGGGCAAACACCACTCCACACACACCGCCAGCCAAACACCACTCCACACACACCACAGGCCAAACACCACTCCGTGCACAGACAACCAAGTAGCACTCCACGCACACCACCAGCCAAGCGCCACTCCACACACACCGCCAGCCAAGCAGCACTCTGTGCACAGACAGCAAAGTAGCACTTCACGCACACCACCAGCCAAGCGCCACTCCACACACACCGCCAGCCAAGCAGCACTCCGTGCACAGACAGCAAATGACCACTCCACGCACATCACCAGCCAAGCGCCACTCCACACACACCACCAGCCAAGCGCCACTCCACACACACCGCCAGCCAAGCACCACTCCGTGCATAGATAGCCAAGTACCCCTCCACGCACACCGCCAGCCAAACACCACTCAGCGCACACCGACAGCCAAGTACCACTCCACACACACCGCCAGCCAAGCACCATTCCACGCACACCGCAAGCCAAGCGCCACTCACCGCCAGCCAAGCACCGCTCCACGCACACCATCCAGCCAAGTACCACTCCCCACACACCGCCAGCCAAACACCACTCCACACACACCACCAGCCAAACACCACTCCGTGCACAGACAACCAAGTAGCACTCCACGCACACCACCAGCCAAGCGCCACTCCACACACATCGCCAGCCAAGCAGCACTCCATGCACAGACAGCAAAGTAGCACTCCACGCACACCACCAGCCAAGCGCCACTCCACACACACCGCCAGCCAAGCACCACTCCGTGCACAGACAGCAAAGTAGCACTCCACGCACACCACCAGCCAAGCGCCACTCCACACACACCGCCAGCCAAGCAGCACTCCGTGCACAGACAGCAAAGTAGCACTCCACGCACATCACCAGCCAAGCGCCACTCCACACACACCGCCAGCCAAGCACCACTCCGTGCACAGACAGCAAAGTAGCACTCCACGCACACCACCAGCCAAGCGCCACTCCGTGCACAGACAGCCAAGTACCACTCCACACACACCACCAGCCAAGCGCCACTCCACGCACACTGCCAGCCAAACACCCCTCAGCGCACACCGACAGCCAAGCACCACTCCACACACACCGCCAGCCAAGCACCACTCCACGCACACCGCAAGCCAAGCGCCACTCACTGCCAGCCAAGCACCGCTCCACGCACACCATCCAGCCAAGTACCACTCCCCACACACACCACCAGCAAACACCACTCCGTGCACAGACAACCAAGTACCACTCCACGCACACCACCAGCCAAGCGCCACTCCACACACACCGCCAGCCAAGCAGCACTTCGTGCACAGACAGCAAAGTAGCACTCCACGCACACCACCAGCCAAGCGCCACTCCACACACACCGCCAGCCAAGCACTACTCCATGCCCAAGGGGTCGCTTCCTAAAAATAAAATATTCCCTGGTGCTAGTGGGCATTTTCTGCCCCCCCTGGGGGCAAAACGGCAAAAAAAACGGGCCAATTTGCCCCCAGGGTGGACAGAAAAACAAAAACACAATCATGGCCACCTGGAAGCGACCCTTACCCAAGGGGTCGCTTCCCAAAACAAACACATTGCCCCAACAAAAATCCCTGGTGCTAGTGGGTAATTTCTGCCCCCCCTGGGGGCAAAACGGCCGAAAAACGGGCCGATTTCCCCCCCAGAGGGGGCAGAAAAACGAAAACATATTTGCTGCTCACCTGGAAGCGACCCTTGCTCAAGGGGTCGCTTCCTAAAAACTAAAATGAAAGCCCTGGTGTCTAGTGGGCTTTTTCTGTCCCCCCTGGGGGCAAAACGGACGCAAAAAACAAGGTAAGGCTTTCACAAAAAGATAAATACAATCCAAAACAATTTCACTCTTACCAAATATAGCTACACTCACCAGCACCTACTCTGTTGAGACACAGCAAAAAGAAATGATATCCCACTAGAAAGAAAAAAAGAAATGACAGATTAGAAAACAAAGTGCACATCAAACACTAATGCCGGAAAAAAAAAACAGAGCCACACAAACTGCTAGAAGTACAACCTTTTTCAAAAAGACAAACATCAAGGGAAAGTAGTACAAAATACATTCACTTACCAAGCACAAGCAACTACACAAGCTGCAAACAGACACACAACCTACAACAATCCAATCTGCAAAAGCCTGAAACAAGACAAAAATAGAGAAGAAGAAAAAAATGTCTACCACATTTCACAAACAATATAACAATTAAAACAACAACACACAAATTTGCACCCCAAATTTAAATTCGGCCAGATGGGCCATCAAATAGGGCTTAGACCAATTGAGATTAGATGAGGTTTAACATTAAGACACTGGTTTACTTTTTGAATTTTTTTTACTGCCTGACCCCTTTGGTGCCAGTCAGTCTTTTGCTCCTACCAGTACCCCCATCACACAGGGGCAGTAAGGACATTCATACACCTTTTGTACATGTGACACATACAAAACATTCACACCGCCAGCCGCCAGCGCCATTCAAGGGCCCATCACTTTCACACGCCCACAAATCTGACACAGTAACTTCAGAAAATGTTGGACTGCGTAGAGTGTCACTCAACTAGCAGTGTGTGTAGTGACCAACAGAAAGTAACTACTCACACACCGCCAGCCGAGTGCCAGTCCACCCACACCACCATGGAAATGGAAATGGAGGTAAATTTATAGAGCGCGAATTGCTACCCAGAGGCGTCAAAGCGCTGTTAATAACAGAGGGGACCTCGTAAGTGGCTAGCAGAGGATCAATGAGGAAGGATGAATAAGAATACGATCATGCACACCGCCAGCCAAACACCACTCAGCGCACACCGACAGCCAAGTACCACTCCACGCACACCACCAGCCAAGCGCCACACCACACACACCGCCAGCCAAGCACCACTCCGTGCACAGACAGCAAAGTAGCACTCCACGCACACCACCAGCCAAGCGCCACTCCACACACACCGCCAGCCAAGCACCACTCCGTGCATAGATAGCCAAGTAACCCTCCACACACACCGCCAGCCAAACTCCACTCAGCGCACACCGACAGCCAAATACCACTCCACACGCACCGCCAGCCAAGCACCACTCCACGCACACCGCAAGCCAAGTGCCACTCACCGCCAGCCAAGCACCGCTCCACGCACACCATCCAGCCAAGTACCACTCCACACACACCGCCGGCCAAACACCACTCCACACACACCGCCAGCCAAACACCACTCCACACACACCACAGGCCAAACACCACTCCGTGCACAGACAACCAAGTAGCACTCCACGCACACCACCAGCCAAGCGCCACTCCACACACACCGCCAGCCAAGCAGCACTCTGTGCACAGACAGCAAAGTAGCACTTCACGCACACCACCAGCCAAGCGCCACTCCACACACACCGCCAGCCAAGCAGCACTCCGTGCACAGACAGCAAATGACCACTCCACGCACATCACCAGCCAAGCGCCACTCCACACACACCACCAGCCAAGCGCCACTCCACACACACCGCCAGCCAAGCACCACTCCGTGCATAGATAGCCAAGTACCCCTCCACGCACACCGCCAGCCAAACACCACTCAGCGCACACCGACAGCCAAGTACCACTCCACACACACCGCCAGCCAAGCACCATTCCACGCACACCGCAAGCCAAGCGCCACTCACCGCCAGCCAAGCACCGCTCCACGCACACCATCCAGCCAAGTACCACTCCCCACACACCGCCAGCCAAACACCACTCCACACACACCACCAGCCAAACACCACTCCGTGCACAGACAACCAAGTAGCACTCCACGCACACCACCAGCCAAGCGCCACTCCACACACATCGCCAGCCAAGCAGCACTCCATGCACAGACAGCAAAGTAGCACTCCACGCACACCACCAGCCAAGCGCCACTCCACACACACCGCCAGCCAAGCACCACTCCGTGCACAGACAGCAAAGTAGCACTCCACGCACACCACCAGCCAAGCGCCACTCCACACACACCGCCAGCCAAGCAGCAGTCCGTGCACAGACAGCAAAGTAGCACTCCACGCACATCACCAGCCAAGCGCCACTCCACACACACCGCCAGCCAAGCACCACTCCGTGCACAGACAGCAAAGTAGCACTCCACGCACACCACCAGCCAAGCGCCACTCCGTGCACAGACAGCCAAGTACCACTCCACACACACCACCAGCCAAGCGCCACTCCACGCACACCGCCAGCCAAACACCCCTCAGCGCACACCGACAGCCAAGTACCACTCCACACACACCGCCAGCCAAGCACCACTCCACGCACACCGCAAGCCAAGCGCCACTCACTGCCAGCCAAGCACCGCTCCACGCACACCATCCAGCCAAGTACCACTCCCCACACACACCACCAGCAAACACCACTCCGTGCACAGACAACCAAGTACCACTCCACGCACACCACCAGCCAAGCGCCACTCCACACACACCGCCAGCCAAGCAGCACTTCGTGCACAGACAGCAAAGTAGCACTCCACGCACACCACCAGCCAAGCGCCACTCCACACACACCGCCAGCCAAGCACTACTCCATGCCCAAGGGGTCGCTTCCTAAAAATAAAATATTCCCTGGTGCTAGTGGGCATTTTCTGCCCCCCCGGGGGCAAAACGGCAAAAAAAACGGGCCAATTTGCCCCCAGGGTGGACAGAAAAACAAAAACACAATCATGGCCACCTGGAAGCGACCCTTACCCAAGGGGTCGCTTCCCAAAACAAACACATTGCCCCAACAAAAATCCCTGGTGCTAGTGGGTAATTTCTGCCCCCCCTGGGGGCAAAACGGCCGAAAAACGGGCCGATTTCCCCCCCAGAGGGGGCAGAAAAACGAAAACATATTTGCTGCTCACCTGGAAGCGACCCTTGCTCAAGGGGTCGCTTCCTAAAAACTAAAATGAAAGCCCTGGTGTCTAGTGGGCATTTTCTGTCCCCCCTGGGGGCAAAACGGACGCAAAAAACAAGGTAAGGCTTTCACAAAAAGATAAATACAATCCAAAACAATTTCACTCTTACCAAATATAGCTACACTCACCAGCACGTACTCTGTTGAGACACAGCAAAAAGAAATGATATCCCACTAGAAAGAAAAAAAGAAATGACAGATTAGAAAACAAAGTGCACATCAAACACTAATGCCGGGAAAAAAAAAACAGAGCCACACAAACTGCTAGAAGTACAACCTTTTTCAAAAAGACAAACATCAAGGGAAAGTAGTACAAAATACATTCACTTACCAAGCACAAGCAACTACACAAGCTGCAAACAGACACACAACCTACAACAATCCAATCTGCAAAAGCCTGAAACAAGACAAAAATAGAGAAGAAGAACCACATTAAATCTTTTCCCTTCCCATAGGCAGGAAATCGCTGCAAATTGCCCGCCTGCATCCTTCCATACCTGCTGCACCACCACGGGTGAACTCCTACACATCAGGATTCCCACCCCGAGAGAACCGGAGGAGAACTCAGAGTTTACCACCATCGTGTACCCCCATCGATCCAAGGCCTTACATGTCGATCCCACCAGATGCGTTTCTTGTAGTAGTACCAGTGTTGGGGCTGCCCTACGCACATACTGCAATACCAACCCCCTTTTGATTTTATCTCCTAGACCTCGTACATTCCATGTGAGTAGGGTCAGGGGGGGCATTGGAGTCCTATTCGGGGCACTATCGTTTGATTTTCTGTCAGCCAAGACCCCGTCCGCCATCATGAGTAAAACGCCCCCGAAAGCTCAACAGCAGTCCCTCCATGTAATCACTTGCATTCTTGAAGTACTGTTCCAAACCAAAACACAAAACAGAGTGCAACCAACCCTTCCCCCCCACAAACCATGCAATCCAAATTTGCACATATTCATTACAGTCATTTTCACCAATATCTCTGAAACACCCCACCCTGTAACCCCCCCCGACTCCCCTCCACCCCCCTCCCTGCTCCCCTGCCTGTGGACTGCAACTTTCCCCCCACCCAACTCGGCAAAGTGCCTAAGTGTTTCCCACCCGTACTATCTACATAGAGGCAAACCGGTCCCCCCCCCACCCTCGGCATAAGTATCTAATGAAGGTCAGGACGATGCAGCCCACAATCGAGACTTTTTGTCTATGAGAAGTCATCACAACATGTCTAAGTCAATACATTTCACCACATTATACACCCGGAATCACTACAGTCAATCCCCTTCTCCCAGTGGCATCCCCCACTGACAGCTCGACCCCCCCCCCCCAATACTTGCGAGTGGCCCTCAAGGCAATCCTCTCCGAAGTCTCTCGTGTCCCTCACTCCTGTTCCGAGAGGCCACGGGCCCCTAGGTCCTCCATCGCTGTTGGCTCCGGCTCAATTCTAGGGCCCCACTCCGGTGTGCCGCGGCGTCTATCTAGTTTACCTCCGACTTTAGTCCATCCGTCAAGCCAGTCCCAGACTGCCTCCGGCGATTCTAAAAAACAGGATTTACCATCCCTCTCGACTCTCAATTTCGCTGGAAATAGCATCGCGTACTTGAGATCTCTGCCCCGCAGTTCCTGTTTCACCGCCTGAAAGCTGCATCGCTGCGCCTGGACCCGAGCCGTGAAATCCGGGAAGAAAGAAACCTCATAGTTGTCTATCTTTAACGGGGGGCCCGCTCTAGCAGTTTGGAGAATATTGTCGCGGTCCCGAAAAAAAAGACTCTGGCAATAATAGGTCTGGGAGGGGCCCCTACTTTGGGCCGCCCACCCGGCACTCTATGGGCCCGTTCTATGGAGAAGTATGCAGATAGCGACTAGGGCTTCAAATGCTTTGTGATCAATTCCTCCACATAAAGGTCGGCCGCCGGCCCCTCCGTTTTTTCCGGGACCCCAAGAATTCGAATGTTGTTGCGACGGGCCCTCCCTTCGTAGTCATCGAGCTGCTGTGCCATACGAGTCTGGCGTTTATCCATGTCCGACATTTGGCGTTGAAGCTCGGAGGTATCTTCCTGGAGTGCCGCCGTTACCACCTTGAGTTCGCACACTTTTTCATTCGTCTGCTTGAAATCTGCACGCAGCAGCGATATCTCTGTTGTCACTGAGTCCATAGATGTGCGCATTTCCCCGATAGCTGCCAGAACATCATGGAGTGTGGGTTCTTTCGGCTGTGGAGATGACTCCTTCGCTCAGTCTTTGTCCGGTTTGGGCGATTCGACTTTCTCTCCACCCTGCTGCCATGCATACTTTGAGAGCTGTGCCTGGGCGTTAGTCTTGGAATTCCTGTTGCCTGTCCCCATTTTCACCCCTCCGCAACTGGCTAGCCAAGGAATTGCGACAAAGAAAACGCATCAATGCGCTGCCACCGGCTTCCAGTATTGTAGGAACAGTAAGTGTCTCTCTGCGAAACACACGCCGGTGGATACTCCTAACTCCCTCAGGTCTTTTAGCTGCTCGACACAGCCCCAGCACCGTACAGTTCACCAAGGAGGGGGGAGGGGAAGGGGCCAATCCAGTCTCCGCCTGACAGTCCAGCCCGGCTCGGTCTGAGCAAGGCGGAAGAGGAGAGGGCAAACTAGGTGCCCCGCTCGTCGCCCAGCGGGCCTCAGTAGTCCCCCGGTGTCACAATGCGTCTCAGACACTGCCAAGGGGCCGTTTTCCAGGAGGCCATCCAGATCCAGGTGGAGCACTTTTAGGGGATATCAGGAGGTCTTGGACCATGCGTGCCCCGGGGCGCGATATGTAGGCTGCGAGGGGCAGCGCGGGCCACGGCGCCTCTCACCTCCGCTGGTGCAGTGCCTCTTCCGTCATCGCTCCGCCCACTCGCAGGCAGGCCTCAAAGCCGGGACCTAAATTTGACTCCGTGCCCCGGTGCTGTCTCTCTCGCCTCTGCCAGTAGCGGCGAGCGGCCACTGCCCCTCCAATTTATGAGCGGAGCCCCCGCAGCGCCCAACGCAGCCAAGCCTCCCGCCACAACCAACCCGGCGGAGGGGGGAAGCCGTCAGGAGATGTCCAATGCCCCGGGGATCGCGCTCCTTCTAGCGTCTCGGGACCTCCATCTTGCCTCGCTCAGGCGCCTCCTCTGCCGAGCGCCTGAACGTCAGGGAAATGGCAAGCCGCCCGCCAGCCGATCGCTTCACAGCCTTCACGGGGGTGTCGGTTAGTCCAGCGGACCCACGGGAGGGCTAGTGTCCGGGAAAGTAGGCTGCAAAACAGGTTAGCGCCTCAGGTCGGGAAGAGCCCGGTTCAGCAGCGGCCATTCTTCACGGCCGCTTAGCCACGCCCCCTGGGAGGGGATTTTAACACCACAATAGACGCAGCTATAGACAGGTACCCCACTCAATCGCAGAAACCTGGACCTTCACGTTTCCAAGGGTTTATAGAAGCTATGGGTTTAGTAGATATATGGAGACACACACATCCTGATACTTGTCAATACACAATAGTCTATCCCGGATAGATTATTTTTTTATGTTGGGCACCAGGCTCCAAAACATTGAAGAGGTAGACATCAGACCCAGAGGCATATCAGATCCTTCCCCGGTGATACTTACACTCTCCTGTCTAGGACAAATTTGCCGGCGACTATACCCCATATATCCAGGATACCTTAAGGTCCTGAACATAAAGAAAGAACTCCGCAAAGCCACCAAACTCTATTTTGAGGAAAACACAACATCAGTAGACTCAGGAACAATAGTATGGGAAGCTTACAAAACGGTGTTTAGAGGTCAAGCGATTGCATCAATCACTGGGCACAAACGGTCACAACAAAAGGAACTGGCAGAGTTAGAATTAGCCCTCCTAGCGGCTGATAAAGCCAGTCAGTCAGTCAGTCAAAGCTTTTATTTTCGGTTAAAAACCATAAAAAGACAATTTACAAATTCATAATCTAGTTTAAAAAATACAAGTTAAAAACGGTTTAAAAACTTCACAATGAAAGCTATTGTGGTATTGGGTTCAGTCAGGTCTACATACTCTGCAAAAACTCTCGAACACCTTAGAAATAGAAGTTGGCACGGAAACTGGAAATGCAAAAGACAAGTTTATTAAGACCCCATGGGGTGGGGGTACAATCCTACAACACCCTTCGGTAATGCAAGAATTATCACACCGAACATCGGCGTGCGACCTCTTTTATACAGTTTCAACAGTAATGAAAGGGTAGGCGGTATACTTTTGAACAGTTTAGGTACATATAAGGGCATTTTTGGAGCACAGCCAACATGTGGGAGGAGTTTAGTACCACTGGTCAGTTTTGGAGAACATTCCTAAGAGGTGACCACTCGTTAGTCCAAACGTGCGAGTACGCATGTGCAAGATTGACCAGTGCTAAAAATAGCCTGTTGCTGGGCAGGGTGAATGGTCATTGGTGCAGAGAAAGGACAAAATGGCATGCTGACCACGAGGCAGCGTGCTCATACAAAATGGAAGCCAGGGAATACAAAATGGCTCCCGCACGTTTGGTCAAGTTAACGAAGAAAGCTCGTGTAGCAGAGCTAAATGCCAACTCAGGTGCTGCCAAATTACGACAGACGGCCCTTTTGGCATTTAGCTAAAGCTACCTCATAATGGAAGTAATCAGGATATTCATCATCAATATTTATCTGCATTAATTTTGCTATTTCTTTGTTAATTATTTTCTCATTTTTGACATTAGCTCGTTTGGATGGAATGCAGGCAGTAATACATATAGAACATAAGGTAGGGCCACATTGAATACATAAACAAAAGAAGAAAAGTATCCCAATAATCATACATAGGATCGTTAATAGCTTCCAACCCCAAGTACTGAGCAAAGTCCAAAACCAACTAGAGAATGTCCATGTTCCATTCTCGGGGTGTATTTCAGCAGCAATTTTGTGCAATTTAGAAATCGCATCATACACAGAAGGTGAATTATCGGGCACATATACACAACAACTACTACCGATAATGCGGCATGCACCCCCACGATCAGCTAATACTACATCTAGAACCATCCGGTTCTGAAGCGTAACAATTCTAGTAATTTGAAGTTCGTCAGTCAAGTTCCCTAAGGCGGAGGCAGTTTCATTTGCAACAGCTTCTACAACACGTGTTATTTGTCTTATTTTCCTGTTATTTAAAGCAGCACCAACAAAGGAAAACAGGCCTAAATTGAAATCTACATATTGCTGTAGAGAGGTGTCGGTTTGGTCAATATTGTCAAGTTCTAACGTTCTCCTAACCCTATTTAATATGAAGTCGTGATACAATACAAAATCATTATGATACATAGGTGGAGCAATAAATACAGGGAGTAACACAAAGGAAATATAACAAGTCCCTAACCACCCAATGGGAAGACGGTGGTATCCCTTATTTCCGCAAATGAAGTAAGTGTTACGTGATGCTACAAAAGCAATACCATTTGGGAGAAGTGTGGCTTACTGGTTAGAGGAGGCAGACCTGAAAGCAGAGGTCAGCCCGGGACCAGGGTTCAATTCCCGGCTCTGCGGGGTCTTGAGTCCTAAAATGTCCATGGACTTGACAATTCTCGCTCCGGTGCCGACTAGATTCATGGGTTCACATTCTGCGACTCTGGGCAATAGCTTGCTTAATCTCCACAATGGCCCCTCGCGGTGGGATGCCTGGCTTTCACCTTGCGGATACCCTGCCGGGGTTATCTCACAGGGGAATACCAGGACGGGTTCCCTAAGCAAGCGCTTAGAAACCGCTTGGTGATTTGCGCTATATAAATTCCTGTACATTTACACATTTACATTTGGTGTATCAAAAGTGGGAGTAATGTTACATTCACTTCTACCGACTGGAATAGTGCCTTTATTACGGATGCATAACTCAGCCTTAGTATCAATAACTGTAATTACATGTAAACTAGACATATTCGCAGTTCTTTGGTTGGTGAAAATGAGAGGTGTAGATACATTGTCCGGTCGATATTCTTCCCACTCAAATTTAGTTCCTTCTGCTTGTGGATGACCATCTCTATCATTATAGCAGATTTTATTCAATCGGAAAAGTAGTCCACCTTTTGTTGGCCATCTTAGGGTAAAAAGAAGAGTATACCAAGCATTACAGGAACCATTATGAGAAAATGGAAGAGGAATAAGTGGAGTTCCTCCTCTCTTTTGATGTCCAGGCAACATTCCACATACCCAACAGTTCGAAGTGTTCGTCATATTATGGGTGTGGTGTAGAATCTGAATGAAACTGTTATTCAAATAAGTCTGTCTATGTCTCTCTTCATGATAAGGCAGAGTAAAATGAAAATGTTCAGATGGGCTTGGCGTGGTAGGCAGTAAATATTCTCGTGCAGGAAGCAATCGTTCTGTAATCCAAGATATTACTGCTATTACCACTATAGTCACAACAAAAAGCACAGCACCAAGAATTTTCTTCTTTCTCGTTGTAGCAGGTGCCATAGTTCACAAAACAAAAATCTTCAGAACAAAACGAAAAAATAATAAAAATGAGTGCTGAGAACCGAGGCTGCCGCTGGTTTCTTCTCCGAGATTCAAGACGGGTGTCGCTACACTGGACAGAACTGATCCCCCCCCCCTTGATATTCTCGGCTTCCGTTTTCACAAACCTCAGAACGGTCACTCAACCAGTCTTGGACAAAACAACAGCTTTTCTTGATTGCAAATTATACTTCGTTGCACCAGTAACAGTGTGGTCCGGGAAGGCTCCCTCCGATTCGTTAGGCGTGGCAGCTGGGCTCTTCTCTGCATTCAAGATGTCTGGATAATCAGACCGCACCGCAGGATTCACCAGATCCGGAGAAACACGACGGCAGTGAGTAGAGTGTATCCACCGCTTCTTGTTCGTGACTCGCACCGCCGTCCGAGTTGTCAGCAATACCTGTTCAGGGCCGCGCCATCTCGGCTCCAAACTGTTGGCTCTCTCAAACGCGTGGACCAGAACATGGTCCCCAGGACGGAGATCAAGAGCCTCTCCACTGGATTTGTCGGGGAGCGCTTCTCGAACCTGTTGATGAATAGAAAGTAAATCATTTGTTAATCGTGCCAAATAATCGTTCATCATTATACAAGGCACATCATGTATCAAACGAGGCTTAGGAACTCCCCAGATGTTCATAGGCCTTCCAAACACCACTTCATAGGGTGTGAGGCCAGATCGGGAATGTGGCACTGATCTAATAGACAGTAATGCCAAAGGCAAAGCGTCTGGCCATTTCAAAGACGTGGATGCCACAATCTTTGCTAGCTTCAGCTTCAAAGTCGCATTATACCTTTCTACTAGACCTGCTGACTGCGGATGGAATACAGCATGAAATCTTTGCTTAATCCCCAATCCTTTCAGGACGTACTCCACTACTTTCCCAACGAAATGAGGCCCATTATCATTCCACAAAAATTTACAAACACCATAGCGCGGGAAGTACTCTTTGAGTAACACCTTAGCTGTTGTCAATGCTGTATTATCCTTCGTGGGGTAGGCCTCAATCCATTTACTGAAGGCACACACCACCACTAGGACATACTTGAGGTTATTACAGCGCTCCAGCTGAATGTAATCCATTTGCAGTACTTCGAATGGTGCAGTAGGTGGAACGAACCCTCCTTTAGGAGTATAAGTCCCTTTTGCAGGATTGTACTGTAAACATATCAGACAGATCTGCACTACTCTTTTAGCCGTGCTAGCAATCTCAGGATGCTCCCAAACTCGTGAAAGCAATTTGGTAATTGCAAGAGCTCCAACATGTGCCAGCCCATGTGTCATTTGAACCATTGCTTGCAAATAAGCAGCAGGCAATTTCCATCTCTCCATATCTTTCCTACGCCAACGACCCTCATCATCCAACACTCCCTCTGTTGCCCAGGTTGCAAGTTCTGCTTCAGGCGCTGATTTTTGTATGTCTAGTATTTCCTCTCTAGCATCATGCCATCGCTCAGCCTGTGATTTCACTACATACATGGGAGAGACATTTTGTAACATGGCAGTCTCTCTCGCTATGCGAGCTGCAAAAGCATTCCCTTGTCCTATTTTGTCTGTTACTTTCTTATGTGCACTACATTTGATTATCGCTACTTTCTTTGGACATATTAGTGCATTCAGAAGATCGCGTACTAATTCTCCATGCATAATATGCGCTCCATGCGAGGTCAAGAACCCTCGTTCCATCCAGAGTAGGCCAAAATCGTTCACTACTCCAAAAGCATAACTACTATCAGTGTAAATATTCACACATAATCCAGCACTTAACTCGCATGCTTTCGTTAAGGCTATCAATTCAGCTGCTTGGGCAGATTTCTGCGGTATTCGTGCTGTTTCTACCACTGTCTTAAGTGTCGTGATCGCATAGGCTGCGGAAGTCGTACCATCTGGCAACTTTAAACACGATCCATCAACCCACAGTTCCCCATCTACATCTGGAAGTGGCGTATCCTGTAAATCGATACGACCCTTTGTTTGTTCTTCGGTCAGAAAAACACAATCATGGTGTTCTTCCTTCTGGGTCTCAGTAACAGGATAAGGCAATGAAGTAGCGGGGTTCAAAGTGGCGCATCTCTTTAGTGTAATATGTGGCGCCAACAGTGTTAACTCGTATCCTGTTAAACGAGCACTAGTTAGATGCTGTGTTTTCGTTTGGTTCAACAAAGCATCTACCGCATGGGGAACTAACACCAATAATTTGTGTGACAACACTATTCCTTCACTCTGTCGTATGGCTACTGCTGTTGCTGCAACCGCTCAAACATCCAGGCAGTCCTCGAGCCACAGGGTCGAGTACTGCCGAGAAGTACGCACAAGGTCTCTGTCTCTGTGTGTCTGCACTAAGACTGACAATGCACACCCATCCTTCTCGTGTACATACAGTGTAAAGATCTTTGTATAATCGGGTGTACCTAGCACTGGTGCAGAACAAAGGGCTTGTCTCAATTGTTCAAAAGCATTCTGACATTCATCTGTCCATTCAATGGGTATCGGTGTAGTTTTGGACAACAATGCTAACAAAGGTTTTATAATGTGTGAGAATCCTAGTATCCATTGCCTACAAAAAGACGTCAAACCTATGAAAGCACGAACATCTTTCTGAGTGCAAGGGACTGGCGTATCTAAAATTGCTTGAATTCGATCTGATGTCAATGCACGCCCCTCCTTAGACAAAAGATGACCGAGGTAGGTCACCTTTGGTCTACAATATTGCAACTTCTTCCTTGAAACCTTGTGATTATTCCGGGCAAGCAAAAAGAAAGCAGAGAAAGTGTACTCTCCTCACATTGCTCCTGCGTGTCTGCTGCTAATAAAATATCGTCCACATATTGAATAAGAACCACCCCAGACTGTAAATCGAAAGAATCAAGTTGTCTTTTTAATGCCTGGCTATAAATACTAGAGCTTTCTGTGTAGCCTCGAGGAACCCTACAAAATCTATACGATTTATTATTTAATGTAAAGCCGAACAAATATCGGCTATCAGGATGAATAGGAATCGAAAAGAAAGCGTTTTTCAAATCGATTACCGTAAAGGTAGTGGCTGTGGCTGGAATCAAAGTGAGTAAAGTAGTAATATCAGACACAACTGGATACTGGGGCACTACTATCTTATTGACTTCCCTCAAATCAATGATAAAACGATACATTTTAGTGTCCGTGTCTTTCTTGAGGATCGGCAGAATTGGACTGTTACACACATTATAGGGAACCTCCTCCACCACCCCTGCGGCAATCAAGTCATCTACAATATGTGTCAAGGCAACTTCTCCTTCTCTAGAGATCTTATACTGCGCTATGCGAGGCAAAGATACTCCCTCCTTTACAGTAATGCGTACGGGAGGGATGATCATTTGACCCACATCGGTATCAGAAGTGGCCCATAAAGTGCTTGGGAGAGACGCCAACGCATCGGCTTCCTGCATGAGACACAATCTCTCAACCTCTGGGTAGTTCTCATTCAAAATAACCCGTACCCCTTCAGGGGCACAGCGTATAGTCGCTCGAAAATGTTTTAGCATATCCAATCCCACAATATTATCTGGCGTGTTTGGAGATAATAAAAATGGACATGGAGCAACAAATTTATCAATGTGGAATGTAAGGGGTTGGGACAGTGGGCTAAGGGAAGATGTTCCATCGAACGCTATTGATGTAATCGTTTCGCCAGACAGGGAAGCCCTTGGAACCAAGTGTTTGGACAGAGCGCTACGAGTAGCTCCTGTATCGACCAGAAACTGATCAGTAGAACCCAAAACATTCGCTGATATATAAGGACCCCTTTGATCTACTGGTACTTCCACCGATTCCATACCCCATCCTACGCAATCCTATGCATAATGATTATCCTGTGACTCAGAAGATTCGCCCTCAGCTATCTGATACTGATTCCGCCGATCAAAAGTATTATGGTCAGTCTGACCACGACCTCTCGCTTCAACCCTTCCACGATCACTCGCTCCTCCACCCCTCGATCCTGTATAACTATTCCGAGACCTTCCACTCTCTCGACCACGCTGATTTCGTTGTTCTCGAAGCACCGGACAATCCGAAGCCCAATGTCCAAACTGTTTACAGTATGCACACTGATCTTCAGAAATATCGGTACGGGGAGAAGACGCATCATACGATCCTCGTCTACCCCTATTGTTCCCTCTCGACTGCATAGCATAAACCTGAGCCAACATCACCTTCGTCTTCAAATCCTTCGCTTTCTTATCACTACTTTCCTTAGCCTCCAATTCCTGTCGTTCATAATACTGAGCCATAGTCAATAAAGATGCAGGGGTTGCGGTGGTCCATGAACTTTCACTAGTCTTTAACCGTTTTGCAATCTCCGGTAGGAGATTAGCCACATACTTATTAACGAACAAATGCCTGCCCGTGTCTTCTGTTAATAATTGACCACTGTAATCATGAAACGCTTCCTCGAAACGTGAAAAGAAGTCCGAGACCGTTTCGTCCGGCTTTTGTTTGCAAGACGCCAACATCTTAGGGGGAACAAGCGTTTTTAATTTATTCAAAATAGCCTCTGGGAGGTTTAAGATTAATTTGCATGGTTTACACGCGGGTTCCCTCTCTAAATCAGCTTGAGCTATGTCCTTCCAATCTGCACCCAAAATCGTTCGATCATCAAACTTACAAATCGCCCTCCACATATCAGGAGGCAATATCAACCCAAAGAACAGATCAATATCAACTAATGTCATAATACACGAAGAAATAGCACCTTCCACCTTCATAGAAAGCTGCTGGATTTTTACGGGGGTCAGGCAAAGCATTCTTAAGCGCCATAACATCTGTTCTATTCCAAGGCGTATAAACCCAATTATATATGAAATAACCCTTAGCATCTTTAGACATTTTATCATCATCTATGCCTAGCCCTTTAGGAGGGACATACAAAGGTGCGGCTTCTCGCATAGGCATAACATTAACCGCAGCGTTCTTATCTGTTCCAAAGATAGGGCACTCTTTGGATACTTCCGTAGTTCCAGACGTAGACGAACCCGATGTCTTTTTCAACGCCCGTAGCCGTGACGCTTCATCCCGTAGCTGAACCAAACGCTGGAAAAACGTATCCGCATCTGCAAGAACAAAGAGACCTTTACGAAAATTATCACGACCAACTGATATATCCTTAGGTTCTAATTCAGAGGAATGCCGTCTAAACCGTTCGACAACTTCATCTCCAAAATGATCCAGGAAATACAATCGTTCTTTATCAGACCATTTCCCCATATGATCATCAATCTCTGAAACAGTTATAGAATTCGTATTAAGTTTACGAGCAAACCCGCGCAATTCCGTAGCTCGATCAGCAGTTAACCTAGTACGCTGTTTATTCTGATCATCCTCATCCGAGTCCTCATCCGGGGCCGTAGGCGGAACATACGGAGGTGGGCAACGATCTAATAATGAAAAATCATCTAATTAATTAGTAAGGACAGGATAAAGAGGACGTCGGACAGGAAACTGACCATTAACCTGTAAATTACGTTCTCGAGTCTCCCTCTATTTCTGTTCCTGCAATTCTTTTTCCTGAAGCTGTAAAGCTTTATCACGAGCAGCCTTTCGCTGCTCCTTATCCGCCAAGGCTTGTTCACGCTTCATTCGTTCACGCACCGCTTTCTCCCACATACGCACACAATCAAACATATCATGTCTAGACCTGCGCTGAAACAAACACTGCTCCACATACTGAACCTTTCGCAGATCAAACGACCCATGTAGTGGCCATTGTAATTCACAATCAGTTTTTGTATATTTGTGCCATAACGCACTATACATAATTGGAGGGAGGCCAAATTTTATGTACATTTCGCGATTTGGTGTCCCCTCTGGGGGAGCCGGCTGAGATTCATTTAATCGATAACTGGTACCATTTCCAAGACAGCACATTCGTCGTAGTGTGCTTAAAACAGGCATGTCAAAATATCACGAAAACGCAATATTACAAACATGGCACTTAATATGTGTTACACATGGTGCGCCGTTCAAACAAATACAAAGTCCGAGAAATATCCCTACATGCCTGTCTATGTGAGGTGCACTCCACATATAAATCAAATCATAGGTCCAAATGTTAGCTAACTCAAACAAATTCAAAAAGCCACAGTAAGTGTCAATAGACTACCTTACCAATCAGAAGCTTACCAAAGATTCTCAAACGCCCAGGTTCCAACTGCCAAGTTCTTTAATCGAATCAGCCAAACGGGCAGTGTACGACAACCCAACCGATCAGGATCTCAGTCGAGGACCGGCGCCACCTGGAAGGTCAGATCAGAAGGAAAAGAAAAACACCGTGGGTGCCAAGACTCGGGTCACTCAGTGGCAGCGTACGCGTCCATGGCGAGTTTCCAATCCTTCGTCACGACCACTCCTTCGGGCATTCGAGTCGCCGATGAGTCCCTTCGTGGTCGCCAAATTGTGGTATCTGGTTCAGTCAGGTCTACATACTCTGCAAAAACTCTCGAACACCTTAGAAATAGAAGTTGGCACGGAAACTGGAAATGCAAAAGACAAGTTTATTAAGACCCCATGGGGTGGTGGTACAATCCTACAGCACCCTTCGGTAATGCAAGAAGTATCACACCGAACATCGGCGTGCGACCTCTTTTATACAGTTTCAACAGTAATAAAAGGGTAGGCGGTATACTTTTGAACAGTTTAGGTACGTATAAGGGCATTTTTTGAGCACAGCCAACATGTGGGAGGAGTTTAGTACCACTGGTCAGTTTTGGAGAACATGCCTAAGAGGTGACCACTCGTTAGTCAAATTGTGCGAGTACGCATGTGCAAGATTGACCAGTGCTAAAAATAGCCTGTTGCTGGGCAGGGTGAGTGGTCATTGGTACAGAGAAAGGACAAAAGGGCATGCTGACCACGAGGCAGCGTGCTCATACAAAATGGAAGCCATGGAATACAAAATGGCTCCCGCACGTTTGGTCAAGTTAACGAAGAAAGCTCGTGTAGCTGAGCTAAATGCCAACTCAGGTGCTGCCAAATTACGACACTATATCATAAGTCCTATATATAATCATGTCACATATCATATCACAAATGAAGGCAATATGGGGCCTCACACCAGTATCATAATAACAGACATAAAAGAATAGCTAGGGCCCCACGCGGTTTTCCCAAAGGAGAATACCTCTACCCTGATCAAGAGGAGAACCCTTAACTATTGGGTAGTGTTTATTTTGCTTCCTTTTAAAATTGCACACCTGATGTACCACATGGATAAACGGAACCTTGATGTTGCGAACACAGCCTGGGCTGTGGTGTCCATTCTTAAGATTCTCAGCACTTCCCTAAAGTCTCTGAGACCCCTGGACCTGCAGTACTGGACTATCCATTTGGCCCTCGCCGCGTGGTACGAGGGGCAGAAGAGCAGAACGTGCTGATCTGTCTCCTCTGCAACCCCGCACCCGGGGCAAGTGCTCACTAATTGTGAGCTTCCAGTCCACTTGTGTTTAAGGCCCCTAAGGGGCAGTGAGCCATGCCTAAATTGGATATATAATTTCTTAGCCAGTGGAGGCTGGATATCGTCCAAGAATTTCTCAAATCCGGAGAGTGCCTTGAAATCAAGAAAGCGCTCAGTCAGCCTACCCATGGAAGTATTTGTAAGTACGCTAGAGAGGCAGTGTTGGTTTAAAGCCAGATTCAAGGATTTTTTAGAAATCTGGGGGCAGGCCACCTCAGGGGACGACCACAGATCCCCCATTCCGAGTGCTAGAGTGATATGTTTGATGTGGCTCAACCATGGGATCTTTCCCGCACCACTTATAGACAGGAGATCGCGCAGGTCCTCTCTGAAGCTCTCTAGTTCCGGAGTGGACCAAAGCCGTCTCCAATATAGCAGTGGACGATTCGAAAAACAATTTCCTGTATAGGTACTAATCCAAGATCGAACCTTAGGGGAGTTAAAGGGTGCTCCTGGGGAGTCGCAAGATCCGTCTAATGAAGCTGTTCTCCGTAAGGGAAAGTGAGGGAGTGCTGGCATGTCCCAGAGGTCCGCTCCATAGATCGCACCCCCTCGCGCCTGCACTTTATATATATTTCAACCGGCGGACCCACTAGCTTCTGAGACGTTTTGTTGAAAACTTTTAAAATGCCACCCGAGGATTGAGACAATTTCAAGTTCGCCCTGGCTGCGTGTGAGGACCAGTCCATTTTATCATTAAGGGTGACCCCCCCCCAAATAATCAAATGTGGACACTCGATCCAAAGGCAGTCCATCCATGTGGGGGTGGGGACAATTTGTTTTTGTTTTTCTAAATTATGCACCATATACTTGGTTTTGGAGACGTTAATCTCCAAATCCCTCATCCTACAGAAGCCACAAAAAGCCTCCAATGTTCGCTGGATACCCCCAAATGATTTTGATAATAGGAGGGTATCATCAGCGAACATTAGGGCCGGTATTTTCCGCCCTGCCAGGCTGGGGGAGTCCAAGTCCCTAGCCCCCGCTAAATGTGCGATCAACCCATTAAGGTATAGGGAAAAGAGCGTAGAGGCTAGGACTCACCCCTGTCTCACGCCTTTATCAACAGGGAACGGGGCCGACAGCTCCCCACCTTTTCCAAACCTGACCCTGGCATAGTTGCCCTCGTGCATGCGCCTTAAAAGGTCACACAAATAAGTCGGGGCACCCAACTCCAGAAGCAGGGCCCAAAGCTTGACCCTATTGACTAGGTCGAATGCGGACCGAAGGTCCACAAAGATCAAGAACAAACTACCCGCCCCTAAGACAACAGTCCTCCAGTATATTAGCTGGAGCCTGTACAGTTGATCGATCGTAGATACTCCCGCCCGGAATCCTGCCTGCAGGGAGGTTAGGGTGTGGTGGTCATCCATCCAGTTCTGCAACCAAGACAGTAGGACTCGAGCGAAGAGCTTCTGTAATACGTCGATCAAACTGATGGGCCAGTAGTTTGCAGGATCGAGAGGGGAAGCCTTTTTATAGATGGGATAATTTCCGCACCCAACCATGTCATAGGGATATCCAGACCCTGCATAATGGCATTAAACAGAACACAGATGTAGGGCGCCCAGACCCTTTGTTCGGACCGATAAAGGTCGCCAGGGATTCTATCCAAGCCTAGAGCTTTCCCTGCAGCCAGACTTTTAAGCGCTGCATTAACTTCCAGCAATGTGCAAGGATTATAGACTTGAATCGTACCCCTCAAGGGCACAGTAGCCAATGGTCTTGTTAATTCCTTTGCAACAGCTGAGTGGTCTTAAGGACCAAGCGAGTCTAGGGGTTTAAAATGGGCAAGCCACGTATCCTCACTAAGGTTGGGAAGTATGGCTGACCTCTCTGCCACCGATTTCTCCCCCCCCCCCCCCCCCCCCCCCCCCCGGACCAAATTCCAGAAGGATCTGTTGTCCCGGGCAGCGAGAGCCCTGCTCACCTTGTCCCATCTGTCCGCCTCCCATCCAGATTTGGCCTCTGTAACTAGGATTTTATAATTTTGTCTTGCCTTCCTAATCCGTCTGGGTGACCCCGTTTTTACCTCTTTTACCAGGATAGTTTTCGCCGCCCCACAGTTTTTATCAAACCAGTGGTGTTCATTCTTCCGGACCCCAGACCTACCAGGCTTAGTGGTATAGAAGTAATCTACCAGTGCGGAGAGAAGCTCATTATGAGTGTGCTGGAGGGCCAGAAGACTTGATGGATCTAAACTAGACCCTGTCATGTCGCTGGCCACTAATAGGGCCCCAGCTACATGATTATAGATTTCCGCTAGCGTGTCCGGGGCTAATGCCACCTTCGCCCAGCGAATTCGTCTGCCTCCCGCCATTTGCAGGTAATACTCATTATGTGAGGATTCCGCTGCAGTCTGTGTATTAGGTGCCCCTAGATGGGTGACCAATTCCAGCGTTAAAAGATTGTGGTCACTCTCGACCCTGGGGATTACCCTAAACGTTTTTACTTTTGCTCAATATTCCACGTTAACCAGGATGTAATCTATTGTGGTGCTTCTATCTGGTCTATTAAAAGTGTGAGCACCCGGTATGTCTGGTAACAATCTACCATTGCATGCCCTAAGGGAATTAGATACAACCAAGTTATTGATTGCAAGGACCAGTGACGATAGTCGCTTTACTGGATACATCTGGCATTCAGAGATTGACCAAATCTCGTCCTCCTCGGTCGTTACCGGGGTTATCCCCCAGAGTTGCTCAAAGTGACAGTTAAAATCTGCACCTATCACCTTGTTGTAGGAGGAGGGAAAGGATGAGAGTAATACCTCCAGGGCCTCTAAAGTTGATAATCGTAGTTTGAGTGGGATCGGGCGTAAATAAATATTAATCACAGCCACCACCGAGGCATCCTTAAGTGTAAGAAGAATACAAAGGATGTCTGGACTATGTGTATCAACTATCTTAACTGAACATCTCAGATGCACTGCCACCCAAATGCACAATCCTCCTGATGGTCTTCCCCTGAGACCCTGCACTGCCGGTATATGATAGGACGCAAATCCTACCCTAAATGGGGCACGCAGGAGCCAGGTTTCCTGAAATAGGCATAGGTCGTAGCCATCCATCAGATCTCCCCTCTCCAGGATCGGCAATTTTGCCCCCAGCCCTGAAACGTTCCAGGACCCAATCAGAGAATGACTGTGGGATCCCTGACCGACGGGAGATTCCAGGTGAATGTCATAAGGTGGTAAAGAGCCACCCTGAGACACAACCGATCCCCCCCCCCCCCACCCCCCCTCCCCCACCCAGAAGCATTCGAGGTCGATTGTGACCATGGGGCAAGACATCGACCTCTATGGGGCACTGATTTAAATCCTCAGGCCCTATTTTCCTACTAGAGCCTCCCTCAATCAACCTCTCCGAAGAATAGCTGACCATAGTGTTATCATCCCCATGTGGTGTTAGTCAGTCAACATAGCTCAGGGCCCTATATCTATTGCCCACTGGGAGATTATACTCCAGGTCATACCCACCAAAAGGGGGAGGAGGCTGCGCCATGGTCTGTGGATCGAAATACCCCAAGTGGTGAGTGCCAATTTTACTCGTGTTTTCCAACCCGCCATTGCCTAAAATGTATTTAACCACCTCTGTGTCCCTAAAATTAATGATCACACAGTCGCCTCCTATATCCTTGTCTAGTACCCAGCCAGCTGACTCTGCGTGCAAATAGGATCTCCCTCTGCCCTGTTCCCACTATAGGTCTATGCCGATTTAGCCAGAATATGATTTTGTTTTTTAGCTCTCGATAGGATTCGGTGGAACTTGTTTCCAGGGGTGGGACTCCTGTAAGCACCACCACGTAAGGCATGGCCTCAGGCGGTAGCTGAGGGCGAGGAGCAAATTTAGTTGAGCTCTCTACCTGCCGTTTCTGGGAGACAGAGGGCATGGGTTTGCCATCGGCACGTGGCCGGGTCACAGGTACTACCAAAGGTAGGGGCGGGGCGCAGGTTAATGGAACAGTTGCTTTAGGTGCCTCAGGGGGACAAAGAGTGCCTTCAGATCTGTTTGATACAATAGTAGGTTTCTGCACAACTACATGGGCCATAACATGTGAGGGTTTGGTTGTTTGTATACTACCCACCAAACCCGTGGCCGCAGAAGTATTCAGAATAAAAACTGTACCCTCTCTCGTATTGTGGTTCCCCTGTGAGCTAGCTACTGGGGCTTCCCTGGGCATTTATTAGTAACAAGAGAAAGGATTCTATCTAATCTTGATGATAAGGGTTTTACATAGGAACTAATTACTTGTTCTATGTAAGCCTGCAAGTCAAGCATCAAATGTGTAACCGAAGGTGGTGGTGCAGAGGAGGGGCGGGAAGGAGCTGGCTCAGACTGCGCACCCGTAGGAGAATGTATTTTCTTCTTCTTAGCATATTTTCTCGTAGGTTTTAATTTTTTCCTTTTAGGACTAGGCTTGGGGTCATTTGATTCTGTTGGATGGAGAGCCAATGGAGAGGATGGATCAGGAACAATCACCTCCGGTACGATCTGGGCACACGGTAACTCAAAGAAGGAGGGCATTTGATATGCGGTCGACTCAAACGGATTAATAATGGACATAGAGGCGTCACCTTCTAACCGTGGGAGAGCTAGTGCAGGGGTTGAAGATGAACGCCTCTCCCTATCTTCAATGGCTGTTGCTACAGCTCCTATAGTTTTCTGGAGCATTAGATCAATTGCTGTAAGGGTCGGGAGTGGTTGGGTCGTAGTGGCTTGTTGCCTGGTTCTAGGGCGTGTAAGGGAAGGGTTGGTGATTTTCCCCATACTGGTCATACCCGAGAGTAAAATACCTCAATCGCCTCTACGCCCCAAATAGAAAAAGGAGTAGGAGGAGGTATAACCTAAGTAAGATCCCCTTCCTACACAAGAATTTCACATAAATTAAAACTTAAGCTTGACTGTTTGGGGCAAGGCCCAGTGTTACACAAGGTCAATAATATAACAAGTATTAGGAAAAGGCCGAACTTCCATTGGACCAACGTATAGCAACGATAGTGGCGATCCCAAACCCCGGAAAAACGCAGACTGAGTGTAGGTCATACCGCTCGATATCAATTTTAAACGCAGAAGCCACAATTCTAGCAAAACTATTAGCAAACAGAATGATGATCCATCTCCCGCAACTGATACACCCGGACCAATCGGGTTTCATGCCCCACAGGAACACAGCCCTCAATCTTAGACCCGTGCAGGGGGCATTAGCGCAGGCTCCATTACTACTAACAGAACCGGAAGTGATATTGTCATTGGATGCGAGAATGGCATTCGATATGGTGGAATGGCAATATCTATTTGGAGTTTTAACGCTTATGGGTTTTGGTCCTAAATTCTGTGCATGGATACGTCTCCTGTACACCAAACCCGTGGCCCGAGTGACGGCTAATGGCCACATATCAGACGAGATGGCACTGGCACGGGGAACACGCCAGGGATGCCCCCTGTCGCTGCTGTTATTTGCACTAGTGCTGGAACCTCTAGCGACACTGATTAGGGCGACCCCGTTGCTGAAGGGAATCAGTTGGAGGGAGGGATGGGAAGACCGTCTCTCACTTTACGCGGACGACATGTTAGTCTATCTTACAGACCCAGAGAGCGGTATAACAGAACTTCTTAATATATGTAACACCCACAGAAGAATATCGGGATACACAATAAACTGGTCTAAATCATTAATGGGCACTCTGTGGAAAGTGCTGGTGCCCAGAATGTAGATGACTGATTGCAGAGGATTAATTTAAGTATTTAGGAATACACATCACTTAAAAACACAACAGACTTCTTCACTAAGAATTTGGCACCTCCGCTGGAACGGCTGAGGCGTGATGTGACACACTGGGCATCACTACCCCTCACGCTGTCCGGGAGAGCTGCATTGTACAAAATAAAGGCCCTCCCTAGATTCCTCTACGTCTTTGAAAATACGCCCGATTCGATCCCACCCCGCTATTTCAAACAAGTAGCGGCACAGGTATCGGTCCTTCTCTGGGGAAAACCGCCCGGCACGCATCGCTCAGGCGAAACTATATAAAAGCTGGTACGACGGAGGGATCGCACTTCCGAATCTCCAACTGTACTACTGGGAGGCACAACTCAAAGTCATAAATCACTGGATCCATGTACCTCATGACGACCCAGCATATAGGGCAGATAGGGCACAACTGGGAACGAATAACATGCTAGCAGTGCTCTATAATAGAGGATCAGTCTCGAAATTAGTGGGATCTACTAAACATACAGCCCTGGTTTGGTATGGCTCGGCACAGGCACGGCTGGGATGGAGAGGGGTGATAACTAAACTAACCCCACTGTGGGCTGTCAAGGTGTTAGGACCACTGCGACGGAGTAAGGGCTTTACACAGTGGGACAACATAGGCATCTCCACAGTGGGAGATTTATGGGATAAAGGAACAGTGATACTGTTTACCCAGCTCCAACACCAATATAACCTGGCCCGAATGAGAAATTTAGATACATGCAAATACGACACGCATTAGTGACGGTACTCCCGCTAGACACACAGATCCCTGAAGCCTCCCCGCTGGAAGACCGGTTACTCACAGATCGCATGCATAAAAGTGCCACATCACTTACATACCGGAAACTACTTAATAATCTGCCAGACCCCACAGGTATGCTGAGAGAGAAATGGGTGACAGAGGTGGGAGAAATGGACAATCCAGAATGGCGAGAGGCTCTAGCTTCACCCAAGGAGGTGGGAATCTCTTCTAGGCTTAGATTGGTACAATTTAAAATCCTACACCGCATATAATATACTAGGACTACCTTACACAAATTGCAGAGAGCGCTGTAGGAGAGTAGGGTCTGCTAACCTATGGTCACCCCATTTTTTGCTTTTTGCTTCACTGGTTTACGTCTTAATGTGGCTGTGGGCCTGCTAATCAGACCCACAGCCCTGCTGTTCTCTTTCTAAATTCACACCATGTACTTTAGGTACATCACCAATTGGGATTTGGGTCACTCTTATGAGTCCCTGTACAGTGTACTATAGGTACCCAGGGCATATGTGCACCCAAGGCCTACCAGGGGCTGCAGCATATCTTTTGCCACCCCTGGCTGGCCATCCAAACTGACACAACTGGCTGATCACTCAGCTGGGGCAAGGTCGTGTAATCACCTCTTGCTTAGATATAGTATTCCTATGTCTAACCTTAAATCTGGACACATATGCACCTATAAGTCACTCCTAAGGCAGGCCTTAACAATCCTGAAGGCAGAGTGCTTGGTTTTATGTGAGATGGTGCTCTAGCATGAGCTGAGCCTGTCTGCAGCTTTCGTAACCATGTTCTTATAGCTGATCCAGGATATTGCCATACCATATACTCTTAAGTGCATTATAATCCTCGCGGTTATTGCTAACTTTGGTTTGGCTTTATCAAAACATGTTGTGTAAGGTGTCATATGCTTTGGAATACTACCCCCTCACCAGTTCTGGCGACGGGGGTAGCATTCCACCCCTCTAGAGGGAGAGGACATGTTACTTCCATTAATCCCGGTTAAAGTTAACCAGAGCCTCAGCATCACGAAATGGATGCTGCTGCCACAGACACAAGTCTGACCTCCTGCTGCTGGGAGCCCTTTCAGCGAGGGAGGCTTGGGCAATAGGTTTCCTGTCACATGGAGGTGCTAGCACCACCCCAGACAGGAGATAGTGGATTGGGGCAGGGAGGGCTGAAAGAAATGAGACACTGCCTGGGGCACACAAGGTGTCCCAATCATAGTCCAGTTCAAACCGGTGCTGGGGCACTCCAGCCCCAGCTCTGGCGTGAAACTGGACAAAGGGAAAGGGGTGTAACCACCCCCTTCCTGGGTCCCACCCATAGGAGGGACCTAGCAGGTGATCCAGCCCCTTAATTTGGAATAAAGGTAGGAGCTGTGTCCTTAGACTTTGGATCATCCTGACTGAAACTCTGATACGAAACTCTGGACCCTTCGACATCCTACTCGACGTAGAAGAATAAAGAATCTCCCTTGTGGTCAAGGAGTGACTACCCTGTGCAAGCTGGCACCATCAAGCGCTCAGCGGTTTGCTTTGTCGTTGCTCCCGCTGGAGCTTGAACCCAGAGCCTGACAAGACCCGGACTTCCAGACTTCCCTCGACCCGATCCACAGCCACAGCAAAGCTGAGACCCGAGGAGCCGACGCGAGACGTGGGTCCGGCCATCTTGGAAAGCCAGCGAATTGCTTTCCGTGCAACTTCCGAGGCACCCTCGAAGTTGTGCATTGGGGATTGAGAAGCCCCAGCCCCGAGCACCAACTGCACCGAAGTTCACCTCTCCACACTCACCAAGTGCTGCGTGGGGCCCTTTTGCATTTTCCTGCTCGACGCGTCTGTCCGGTCACTTGCCCGTTGGCTAGTGGCCTCTGTGACGACTAAATCTACAATCTACACCGCTGGTCTGGTTGCTCCAGACTGGCCCTTGCTTCCCTGCGAACAAGAAGCCCCTCAGTCCTTGCTGGCCTGAGTAAGAAGCCATTTTCGATTCCTGTGTGGGTTGCATTTGCCAAGGCCTGTTGACTCCGAATCGAGATCCGACAGTGAGAGCCTTCGTGGGACAGTACATATCCAGCTCCTGGTAGTCGTCGACACCTCCTGGTCCACGTGGCTGCAGAGACAAGTTTCACGACATCACCTGATCGCATCACGACATCGCCTGGTTCCTTCCTGGTTCATTCCTGGTCACTGGCTAGTGACCCAGACTCTGTCCCCTCTGCTTTCAGGTACTCTTCGTCTTCGATCCACCCTTGGATCCAACCGGACTCTTCTCTCCTGGTCGCCTGCAGTATCTTTCCTCCAAGGCTCCATAGAACTCCACGACGAAACCCGACACACTTGGACACCTATGCACCTGCTTCCTGTGGGTGAGATAACACGAGTACTGCGGTGCTCCTGTAAAGGTTAACTCTCCTAGTATCCTAGTTTCAAGTGGTTTAGTTCTAGTCCAGTCGGAAGACTCCTAACTCTAACTTTCTAACTTTACGCACCCCTTGACTTCTATAGGTGCACACGTGTGCATTTAGACACTGCAACCGCATCCTGTGGGCCTCCTGCTCCCTAACTACTGTTAGTCCAGTGTAGCCCCAGCGATTCCCAAGGCCCTAGGCCTTACCATTGTTCGTGACGTGGTACTTATACCACTATTTTAGTAAATGGTTTTGGAGGGAGAGGCGCGACCCTGTGGCACATGGCGGCGGCGTTTATGATTTAATTGGGGACACTGACACCTCCCCAACACATGCGGCTGTGCTGAGGTCGGAGCACTGTCTGCACAAGTGACGTGCAGTTAGGTTAGTGAAAGCGCACCGGCTGCAGTGCACGCACGCACCACGTAGCAAGTGGTGGTAGTGCGTTGCGCGGCGTACCGCGTATGTGGTTCCCCAGGACCGTCAATCTTCTAGCGCGCGAAAGCGCTACGAATGACTGCCCATGGCATAATTTTTATCCAGCCCCTGCGCAGTGCTGCTGAAATGCAGCAGTGACGTACACCACTACCACGCGCTCTTTTACAAAGTGGAGTCTCGGCAGGGGACTGCTGGGCGATTTGAATGCTCGAGACATATTCCTCTCTCTCGCCCGTCTATACCCCCCTCACTCTGTTCACCCCCTCATCTGTATTGGTTCTCTTGGATCTTTTATGATGAAGTCTTGGCAAAAATGGTGAGTGCATCCCTTTTCTTTTTTTTTTTTTTGAAAACACATTTTTATTGTCATATACGGAACACAGCACAGGGCCCTGACATCCAGGGGGCCTGTCACAGTAAGCAGTACATCATTATCAGTGAATGACATCCCTTTTCTTTTGTTTAACCCCTTCTACGCTCATGACGAGCTCATGGGCGTAACCTGCGCTACGCTGATGACGAGCTGAGCTCGTCACGTAACGCGTTTTTTTTTAAATCGCAGCGCGAAAACCGCTAGCGCGCATGCGGTTAAGTGACAGAATGTTTTTTTTTTAACCATTGGAACTACAAGTTGTGAGGCATGACTTTGACTATTGAAATGCGTAGATCTTTGCTCGTTAGGACCTCAGAGCTCACTGTGCATCAGAAACGTGCAAGGAATGTTCAGCTAGAGTTGGCCCAGTGGGGGTGAAAACAGAGAAAATAAGCTGGAAATGGGAGACCAGTGTATAACAAATGTAAACTTGCAATATATTGGATAATGAACTTATCTAGTCAATACCAGTAGTCCCCGATTTCAGTCTTGTGGTTTATTAAATGAATTCACTGCATTTGTTTTCACCACTTTTGATTTAAAGATGTTCCTTGTAATCTTTACGTTTTGTGTGTAAAATACATGTTGTAATGTTACTCCTCCACCTGAAAGCCTAGGACTTAGTTTCTTCAGAATTGCTTGACTTGTTATGTACATATATTTCTCTTTGATCAATAGATCTGGTGACATGCTCTCTTTAGTCTTTCCTCCATGAGGGTGTTTTTAGTAAGCGCATTCTGCAGTAGTCATGCGGTTTGTCTGGTGTAGACTCCTCATGACGCAGCAAATTGGTGTCTTCTTTTTGCTACGACACAAAGCCCCTACAGTTGAGAACTACTGGGTGATTCTTGCCATTTTGTTCTCACTTCTGCCCCACTGTGAAGCATCAGCATCTGTTGCAAGGAAGGACACCAAGGGGCCCATTACGATGTCGGGCGGATTGCCTCCGCCAGGCTGGCGGTAGCCACCGCCCGCCTGGCGAGGCAATCCGCCCGACATCCACTCCCGAATGCCCCCCGCCATATTAGTATGGCAGGGGGGACTGCGGCGGACGGAAAGACCGTCCGCCACTATAATTAATATTAATATGGTGGCGGTGTCTCATAGACCCCGCCAGCCATATTAGTATAGGCCAAATCTAATGCCTTTCCGTGGCGGCACATGCGGTCTTCACTGTGGGGGCCCCCTGCGGGCCCCTAAAGTGAAGGAGGGGTGGGGGGTGCACACGGGGGTGGTACCTGTGGTACCCCCCCTGCGTTTACATATACAATGCGGTAGGCACCGCACGGTGCCTGCCGCATTGTGTATGCAAATGCATACATGCATTTATGGAATTGTGGCGGGCGGTGCAGAGAGCACCGCCAGATACAATGTTATAAATGCAGGATGCGGCCGCCACTGTGGCGGCCGCATCCTAATACCACCCACGGGACCCCCGCCCTTATGGCGGGCGGTCCCGAGTCCCGATAGGATGGCGGGCGGACTAAGTCCGCCCGTCATCCTAATGACCCCCTAAGTCTGGAAGAGGTCTTTAAACGCACTTGAGTTGCTGGTGTTATTTTAACTGTCTTCCTGATTTACATCCTAGTTTGAGCCTTCAATGCCTCTTATCTTTTTTTTTTTTTTTTTTAGTTTTATATAGCGCAAACTATCAGTATGAGAGCGCTTTACATGAGCACGAGTTGCCTTACAGACTGATTTATCTTAACCTTTACTGGAAACAAGGGTATTTTCCCATTTTACTCATAATCAAACTGGGATCATAGCAATTATTATGATGGCTGGCGTTTTGCCTATGGTACTTTAGAATACTGTAGAAGTGGAGTTGAACCGGAAGTGAACAGATTCATCAACAGTGAAGCGACTTTAGTTCTTTAAATAATATAGGGCAAGAGGGAGAAACTGTGTTTGACATTTGAGACGTGAAATAGGTGAATAGCTGAGATGTCCTCCCAAGGAGGTATACGTTTAAGGTGTAATAACATCTATTCAGACCAACACATTGCCACCGCATATAGGACTCTGGTCATTTTTTGGTCATTTTTTGGTTAAATATGCTAGAGGTTGAGAACAAGTCAACCTTGATATCTCTGTACTTCTATATTATTATTGTAAAAAGAACAATTGATGGACAGAATACAGAACAATGTCATACATTCACCCCAGTACAGAGATCTGGGCCTAAATCCTTCGTTTTTATGCTCCTTATGCCATTCCAGTTTGAACCCAGCCATATGCAAATCAGTCTTGATTTGCATAGGACCACATCTAAACTGGGGTGGCATGGTGGGCAAAAGAATGATGGATTTAACCCGGATCCATGGACTGGGGGTGAATGTTTTGATTTGTTCTGCACTCTGTCCATCAATTGTATGTCTTTGTACTGCCGGTGTATTCAACTGTGTAGCCTTGGCCCTTGTCATGTATGTGCATGTAACTTGCATGATCAAGGCAACTATTAGCGGTTATACAACGTGTCCCTTGGACCTCGTTCAAGTGCTTGCTTTTCTTTTTACCCAGCACACTCCCACCGCTGCTACCTGCCATGGGCGGCAATCTGAGGGATAGCCCCGGGCGGCAGAAGCTCTAGCTACACCACTGCAGGTTCAAGTCTGGTGGGAGGCTCAAACATCCTGTGATTCTGTCCAAATTACTTTATCTCCCTCTGCCGAAAAAAAATAATACGTGTATGTGTCAGGCTTTCATACAACTAGTGCTCGTGTAAAGCACTTTAATACCTTCTGGTCGAGTTTGTGCTATATAAAACTGCAAAAAAAAGCTCATTGGCCATCTTTCCATCTTTCAAAATTGGGGAATGATCGAAATTAGCACACATCCTCCACCAAAATGTCCTGCTACTATGGATCCGTGTTCTTGTGACTAAGAGGCAGCACTCCTCTTAGAAAAGGGCACTAACGCAGAATGAAGATAGAAAAGGTTAAAACCTGCAGAAATTCACTGGGGAGAATTTTACAGTTTTGAGGTAGTATAAGCATTTTTGTCATGCACTCACTATCCACCAAGTAATGTGTTATTTTCCACATTTACATTTTACTTTACGAGACCTAGTATTTTAATAAACACTTCATTATCTTTCATTTATATCTTATTGCTAAACGATATCTTAGCTTTCACCAGAAGAGCACACTGACATGTGCAAAAAGCTACAACCCACTTTAGAGTGCCAAACCCTATGCAGTCAGGCTATGCTGCAATTCAAATATGATGTGCAACATTGCTCATTTATTTGTGATGCATATGCTTCTTACAGTTTCAGGTGCTAAAGCATATTTTAAAATTCTCTCAGTAGGGGTGTCTGATGTTGGCTAACGAGAGGCCCAGGGAGGCCAAATTTCTACGATTTCCACTATGTGAATCATTCCAGTTTTAGGAATTACTGTAAATGAATCTCATGTGAATAGCCTGAAACTCCAGCGTGGCTCCACCTTCTGCGGACCAACGGTGGACAGTCCCGGTGAGGGCGTGCACCTTCTCTTTATCATGTTTTTATAACTTCCAAGAGTTAGGCTTTTTCGACTATGAAAACCTTGGAAAAAAACCAGCAGATTTTTATAGAATCCATCCTAGACAGTCTAAATTACAACTGTTGAATCGGAAGCTTCTTAATGTTTGTGAAGCATGTCCTACATTTGATTATACCTCCCCTGACTGCACACTCTGAGATTGACCGCTCGCAGCACTCCGCACAGAGAGGTGCACTTGGGAACACTGAAATAACAATCTTGACATTATCCATTTTTCTTAATCTAGTTGAAATCCGGAATAGGAAAAATACATGAGACATCACAATAATCTAAATGCTTCAATCAGGAGAGCTGGCAGTCTCCTTCAGTATAAAGGTTAACAAGCATTGGCATAGCCAATAGGTCTCGCTTTTGGGACCTTATACGTATTTAGTTATGCAGCACAATATCCTTGGTGCAACAAGATCAACCGCTGCATGGCGAAACACGTATAAGGTCCCAAATGCGAGACCTATTGGCAATGCCAATGCTTGTTTTAGAAGATGTAGGAGTGTTTTTAGTAAAGACCTTTTCAGGAATTTCAGACAGTTGTGGTTTAACTGGTTTCCCACCCAATCTATCTCTACCTAATTCTTCATAGGATTTTTCAATTATTCTGGCTAGTTCTTGTGGTTGTTCTGTTACATCAAATTACCTTAATTTCTGGTGGATTGCCACTGATGCTGCTTCTCCTTTAATATTAGATAATATTATTGATGAGACCTGGGTAAAAATGTTCAGTAATTTCATACCTAAATTCAGATCAGGCTCTGCCCCGTATTCGTTTTGTATCTGTTTCAGGACGTCCGGTATTACCGCCATAGACGGAACACCATGTGTTTTAGTGTAGATAGCAACGAAGACTGTGCCCCAAGTGGTGCAGTCTTCCAGATGTGGTGTTATCCTCATTGGTAAACAGATAGGTAGAATTCTATGTTTGTCATAGGGACTGGTATTGGAAAATACTGCTTCGATTCGTGTAATTTTCTGAGCTATCCAGAACGGAATTTGTTCACGTTTGATGGTAATTTACCAAAGATTGCTTGTAAAGTCTGTGGTGTCATTTTTTGTGTATTCCCCTAGTGGGAGGTTTGTTGTGGAATAACTATTGGTGGTTGGACTGTGAGAGTCCGCATGACATATTGAACCAATTGTCTGTAGATTTTGATTAACTCCTTGAGTTGAGCAAGTAATTCTACATCTGTCATATCTTAGATTTCAGGATGAGGTGTATAACCTGCTAAAACCAGCCATGTTGCTCCTGGTCTACCTAGTGGACCGAACCTGGTGATATGATTTAAATGTTTTAGGGCGCCTTTAAACAAAAGCTCATGCTCCTGGTATGCGAGTGGAATTTCAATATCCTTGAAAGGAATGTATTCCTCTGGTGAGTAAGTTAGTTATTTTATTTGTACATGATTAAAATCTTTACAAAACAATAAAACATTGCTAAAAAGTGTTAAAAGTTCATTTGTGCGCGGTTTCCTCCGTTTGCAAGTTTGATTAATATCGGTTCATAATTGTCCATATAATGTTTCGCCGGTCATCAAGCGCGCTTGTGTCTTTTTACTGCTAAATCAAAAAACTTTACGACGACCCAACAGTTCAATTTTGTTTTGGTGGGGTTATTGTCAGGACGCCATGTAATTTGAAAGAGGGTCGTAATAAATTGACCTCAAGTCCTTTAGTTTAGGACAAATACACATCACATGGACAATGTCTTCCTTGTCAATTTTACACAGGCGGCACTGCTGCGAGAAGTCTTTTCTTACCCAGGGAGGTAAATGCAGGATTACCGGAATTACGCCGAGGCGTACTTTTAAAAACTTTTCTTTCGTTTTTAGATTAATTCCAATGTTGAGATATGCTTATGGGTGCATTCTTCCATAGTCACTGAGTGTGATCCAACCATGCGCTCTTTTTGTTAATGCCTCCTTGTCCTCGATAAAAGAGATGATTCGTGCTGATTTTTTCGCAACTTTTTTGAAAGACAAGAGGTCTGTTGGGGTGCCCCAGAGGTCGAACTTGAAGTGAATCAAATAGATAATCTCTAGCTGAGGATTTACGATGTCGGAGCAGCTCTTCCTATACATTGGAGTTTAGAGAGCCAACCTCAGCGCTGCGAATCTTGTGCCAGGTGGTAACAAACGAACTCAGCCGTTTTAGTGTTTGTTTCAGAATACCGAATTCTAACCGGATTTGTGCAGGCGAGACGTATCTTGGCAGGTTAAAGATAGCCCTGTATGAGTTAGCTATTACTATGTCCACTAATGCGGCGTCCTTCCCTTGAAGTGATTCACTCCCATATGTGAAAGTCGGCTGTAACTTTGCGCGCAGAACCTGAAGAAGAGGGTTGAGCGTTAGATCAGGGAGTTTGGCCTTTAAAGATTTTATAGCCAGGTAAGTCATGGTTCCCTTTCCTCATAAGGAGTCCAATTGAGGTTTAAATGAGCTCTTGGAGTCCAAAATCACTCTCAAATATCAAGAATCTGTTCTCTCATTATAAGGTTATACAATCCTGTATAGTCACTTACTTTGCTGCCCAGTAACCATCCTTCCAGAGCCTTAGTAGCACAATCTACAAAATCAGTCCAGTCCTGAGTCTGTCTCTTCTGGTTTCTCTGAACTGCAACTTATACTGTTCAGTGGTTAAGCCAAACCCATCTATTAGAGCACTCTTGAGGACTTTGTAATTGTCAGCATCCTCTTCTCTAACAGTGAGGAGCTTGTCTCTGCCTTTGTCTGCAAAGGAGAGCCACAAGATTGCTACCCACTGCCTTTGTGGTACCTGCTGTACTTTGCAGGCCCTTTCCATGGCAGTAATCCATTTGTGGATGTCATCCCCAATCTGATAGGGAGGGACAATCTTGCTTAGGTTTCTATGGTCAAAAGACCTATCCCTACCACTAGGGATATTGCTGCCACCAGGGGACTCTTTTTCTCTCTCTCTCAAGAGCTAGGGTCTCTTTTTCTAAGGCTACTTCTTGTCTCCTTATCCTAAGTTTGGCTTCTCTCATCCTAGCTTCATGCTCCCTCTTCTCAGGAGAAGTTATTCTCCTATGAGCAGAGGCAGAGGACCCTACAGATGTACCAGAATGGTCAGATTCCACTGACGGTAATCTTTCCCTTCTAGGCACACCACCAGATCTATGTGGGGGGATGGAAGGAGGCCCATTCTGGCCCACCTCATCTCCAGGTAGACTTGGATTCCCCAGGTTGAGTCTACTGACATCAGCCTGGTCTGCATCCTCCTCATCCACAAAGTTCTGGTGGGGCATCCCACTATGATCCTCTTCTGCTGATGGTTGCACCCCATCGACATTACCTAGTCTTTCAGGATCTGATGCTTTTTCTAAGGCAGCTAACACTAAGATATCTATCAGGTGTTGGGTGGTGGGCCTTTGTCCTTGCTTTAATTTTCTTATGGCACACAGAAACCTTTAACTCTTGAAAGGTGAAAGTGTCATATTTAGATGTCTGCCCCTGACTGACATCTGGCAGATATACATTAGCTCCTGTCCTTAAAGCCTTGACTAGTGAGGTGTGCTGTGTGCACCTACCTACACTACTTGGTTTCCTACTAAACCTCTCTAGTAGTTGTAGTCCGGGTGTGCGAAGCCCTTACTACCTACAACTTCTAAGTTCAGTAGAACTTATGTATTTTAAGCTTGATTTATATGTACCTACTGGTACCTTATATGATTTTTCAAATTATATTCTCAAGATTTACTGGTAAAACAATGCAAGCTGTAAACCCACACGCTGCACACCAATGTGAGACGTTGGCCTGGTATATGATGTCCACTATTCTAGTGGGCACCTTGCACCAGTCCAAATGACCCTTATTGATGGTAGGTTTAAAGCTAACCTTCTAGAAAGCTATCCTAGTGGTAGCTGTGGAGAGCAGCCTTCAGGCTAAGACTTTGAGGCGAGTTAAGCAAGTTGTTTTACCAGTTATAATCTCTTGAATGATCAAATGAAAGCACACCACACAAGGTATATATCTAATATATATGTATTTAATCTAAACACAACCCCTCTTTAGGAGGTCAGAGGTAAAAGTACAATACAATGAACTAGCATACGATAAGTTGCACAGTATACGTTTTGCCCTAGGGGCCCCACGAACCATATACTAAAATAGTGGTATAAGAACCACGTGAGGGATAGAAAGCAGGCCTAGGGCTTGTAGAACCGCTGGGGTAACCAGGACCACCCAAGGTAGGGACGCAGGAGGCCCACGGCGGATGCTTGCAGTGTCTAAAAACAGACGCGGATCACCATTGACTTTCTATGGAGAACAAACAAGTTGCAATATTAAAGAATAAGTGCACTTAGAGGCGAACTACGAAGGAACCCTTTTAGCCTAGGACGATTCCAATGGAGAGCTGCGGAGAAATTCTGCAGGCGAGCAGAGGAAAAGTGTCAAGGTGGATCCAAGTGTGGATTGGAAATGTGAAGAACCTGAAAGCAGAGGGGACAGAGTCTGGGTCACTAGCCAGTGACCAGGATGGCAGGAAGAAGATGCCAGCCGATGTCTGGTGATTTCAGGTGAGAGAGATGAAGCTTGACTCTTCAGCCACAAGGACCTGGAGGCGTTGACGATGACCAGGAGCTGGATTTGAGCTGTCCCATGAAGGATGTCTAGAGCTGCAGCATCGGATCCCGGATTGGACCCAACAAGCCTTGGCAACAGCAACCCACGCAAGATGACAAGATTGGCTTCGGTTCAGACCAGCAAGGTCTGGGGGACTCCTCCTTTGGAGGGTTGTCAGAGCACGTCTGGAGCAACCAGGAAAGCTCAAGAAATCAAAGATTGGCCTACGTAGGGGCTCACTAGCCAACGGACTAGGAACCGCGAAGGCGCGTCGAGCTGGAATGCACAAAGCGGGCCCACGGAACGCTCGTGGAGTGTAGGCCTCTGAGCTTTGGTGCAAAAGCTGCTCGGGGCAGGGGCTTTAAATACCCCAGTGCACAACTTCTGGATACCTCGGCAAATAGGTTCAGTAGCAAAAATGCAGGATTTCCAGTAGTTCCGGTCCCACGTCTCTCGTGTCAGCTACGGGTCTCAGCTTTGCTGGGATTTCGGGTCAGCCTCAGAGATGTCTGGTAGTCTGTGTCCTGTGTCGCAGATTTTTCAGGATCCGGCGGGAGCCTCGAAATGCAGACCGGCAAAGATACTGTTGGTGCCTGTTTGAACAGGGTGGTCACTCCTTGAACACAAGGGAGATTTTTTCCGTCTTCCAGTCGATATGGAATGTCGAAGGTCCAAGATATATGTTGCAGAGATTCGTCCAAGGTAATCTAAAGTCCTAGGGACTCGGCTCCTATTCTTATAGCAAGTTTAGGGGTTGGACTAACTCTAGGGTCCCACCTATGGGAGGACCTGGGGAGGGGGTGGTTACACCCCTTCCCCTTTGTCCAGTTTCGCGCCAGAGCTGGGGCAGAGCGCCTCAGCCACCGGTTTGAACTGGGAAATACATGGAGCACCTTGTGTGCCCCAGGCAGTGTCTGAAAAGCTTTCACTGAATGCAACCCACGCTGCCCCAATACACTAAAGCCTGTCTGGGGAGGTGCTGGCACCTCCCTGGACAGGAAACCTATTGTTCAGGCCTCCCCTGCCGGAGTTTCGTCCAGCAGCAGGAGGGCAGACTCGTGTCTGGGGCAGCAACATCCATTTTGAGATGCTGGGACTCTGTTTAACTTTAACCGGGTGTACCAGTGTGTACATGTCTTTTCCCTCTAGAAGGCTGGAATGCTACCGCCGCCGCCAGAACTGGCAGTGGGTAGTATTCCAAAGTGTTTGCACCAAACACTACATGTTTTGATAAAGCCAACCCAATGTTAGCATTAACTGCGAGAATTATAATGCACTTAAGACTATATGGTATGGCTATATCATAGAACAGCTATAAGGGGATCGTTCCGAAAGCTGCGGAGGGGCTCAGCTCATGCTAGGGCACCCTCTCACACAAAACCAAGCACTCTGCCTTCAGGACTGTCAAGGCCTGCCATATGAGTGACTTCTAGGTTAATATGTGTCTATATGTAAAGGTAGATATAGGTATACTATATCTAAGTAAGGGATGCTTACACCACCTTACTCAGGCTGCAAGTGCAGACCTGTGGTGCCATTTTGGAAGGCTAACCAGGGGTGGCATAATACATGCTTGAGCCCCTGGTAGGCCTCTGGGGTACCTATGCCCTGGGTACCTAAGGTACCATATACAGGGACTCACAATGGTAACCCAGTAACCAATCTGGTATGTAACTAAAGTACATGGACTCTATTTTATAGAGAAAGCAGATAGACTGGGGCCCTGAATATCAGGCTCCCAGTCCAACTAAGTCGAAAATCAGCAAAACATCAGGCAAAAAGTGGGGGTAACCATATAGCCAGATTCCACCTTCCTACAACCAAAAGGCACTTTTGCATGCTGCGGCTGCAGCAATTGCATAAACATCATAAAAGGACCATCTGTAACACATAATGGAGTTAGTCACAAGTTTAACAACTTTATCAATTGCTGCACAGAAAAACTAATATATTTTATTATGTGCCCCTGTCAACTTGGGTACATTGGGGAAACCTCAAGAGAAGTCAGGACTAGAATCATTGAATATAAATCAGCTATCAGGACTAATAAAAGAACTGCTCCCCTGGTAGAACATTGGACTAGTGAAAAATATGCAATAGAAGATTTGAAATGGTGCGGCATAGAGACTATCCACATGAACTATATAGAGGGGGAGATCTCACTGTGAAAAGGAAAAAAGTGGAACAATTTTATATGTCACGATTTAATACTTTCAGAAAAGTTCTTAACAGTAAAGAGAATATGGAAAAACTGACCGAAGTAGCGTTGCGCATGGGCCACGCAGTTTGACCATAGTAATCCTTTTCCAAAATGGCCACCATCCTAGTCAACTCGTGCGTTCCCCAAGCTGACCATTCCCATATCTACCTCATAAGCAAACTTAGCAGTTACATCAGGAGATTTTGGTTTTTAAGCATCATGGCTTATCTGCTTAGTACCGATAATTATTATAAGCTCGCATTTTCATGGAATGGAGACTGTTTTTTTAGCATCATTGCTTATCTACTTAATTCTGATAATTATTATAAGCTTGCATTTTTATGTAATGTTGGACAAACCTCATAACTCTATTTGAGTTTGCGGTAAAGCTTTGTACCTTTGAACCATAAGTGCCTATTTAGCCTCGTAGGGCGCATACAATATATTTTTCCTAAATTGCCACAATATTAACAATACTGTGCCCGTTCCAAAATGGTCACCCTTTATATCGTAGCTGCAGGTAAAATGTAGCATTTCATCTTGAGAAACAGTGGCTACAATACATATGGTTTTTTTTATATGACATCGATAACTCGGAAAAGCCTGTAGTATACCTTAACGTCGGGCATATTATAACCTAAATTGAGTATGTAGGGTACATAATGAACTATGACCCCCGTGCACAACGTATTTAAACAGCCCAGGTGTACGCGACTAATTGTATCGTAACCCGGAAGCTGTATCGTTGGACGCAGGGAGGCCGTATTTTAACTATTAGGTAAGTGTGATGCTGACGCGATGACTTATCACTCCATTTAGAGGAAAAGAGTCTATCCTTTCCTGACTTTTTTAATATACAGTAATATTTTTGTAGTTGCCCATGGGGCTAACAGTTACTATGTCGATATGTACGTTACAATATCTTTAGTTTATCATTGATTAAATTGATAGAAGTAATTGTCCGATACTGAAACCAATGTGATTCTCTAGATTGCCACACGGTTGATAAAGAAGATCGCTGGACCAAAAGCAGGGCCCTATAATATTTAAGTGTTTTGCGGAGGGTTAGAGTTCATGTAACAAATAAGTGTGTGACAAATTGAGTCACTATAATTATCCACAAACACTGTAGGTTAAGGTTAAAAAATGTCTGTGCTTTATTTTATTTTCACAGGCCTGTCATGTGATTTTATCTCTGGCTAAAAGACAATCGCAACATTATCAGGTAATATTGTAAGATAGCTCTATAAACACGCTAGACAATGAACCTGAAAGAATTTGGGAGTGACCCTCTGTCCGTTATTTTATCCCCCAAATAGTGCGTGAATCCTTACCTTGGCTACATTAAACTCTGATTCGTCTCCAGTCACGACTCATCCCTTGGCGTGATAGGTCTTCGAAAAGCCATTGTAATTATTAATGTGAAAAGCCATTTTAAGTATAAAAGTAAGAATATCCATTTAGCTACACTCTCTAAATACATGTTGCTGAGATTAGGAATTGAGAGTAAACTTTTTCTTCTTCCGCCCATATAGCTGTTGTTCGCTATAAATTAACTACTAGACGGTGGCTCCAACGAATGCAACTTACATCCTTTTTGGTATTTGCCTAAAGGTATGTAATAACAATGTAGCACTATCAATCAATCAATCAATCAAGGACATTTATAGAGCGCACTACTTACCCGTAGGGTCTCAAGGCGCTGGGGGGGGGGGGGGGGGGGTGCCGCTACTGCTCGAACAGCCATGTCTTCAGCTTCTTCCTGAAGGAGAGGTGGTCCTGGGTCAGGCGCAGGTCGGGAGGGAGGGAGTTCCAGGTCTTGGCGGCCAGGTAGGAGAAGGACCTTCCTCCTGTAGTCGCTCTTCGGACGCGGGGGACGGCGGCGAGGGCGTGGTTGGCTGATCGGAGGTGGCGTTTGGGTGCGTAGAAGTTGACTCGGTTGTTGAGGTAGCTCGGGCCCTGGTCGTGTAGGGCTTTGTGTGCGTGGGTGAGGAGGCGGAAGGTGATTCTTTTGTTGACGGGGAGCCAATGCAGGTCTCTCAGATGTCCGGAGATGTGGCTGGTTCGTGGGATGTCGAGGATGAGTCTGGCTGAGGCGTTCTGGATCCGCTGGAGTCTCTTCTGGAGCTTGGCGGTGGTACCGGCGTAGAGGGCGTTGCCGTAGTCCAGTCGACTGGTGACGAGGGCCTGGGTGAAATAGACAATATGCTCATGTCTCAACCAGGGAGCTTAAAGTATTTTTCTACCTCTGTATTTCTTTGTTTTTATTTGTAGAGGCTTTAAAGTGAGGGACATCATCAAGATCCCTTGTCTTTTATATACATGTATTGTCGATAAGGAACGAACAGACTTCCTTACATTATAGTTATGGCACTATGTATGCTATTTGTTCTTTTGGTGAGAAAATGCAGAGTGTATAGTTTGGAATAAGATGTAATGATAGATCGTTATGCTTGCAATTTTTGTTGTTTTGATAAAATTAAACAAATATAAAGAATGAGTTGTTAGAAGTAAACACAGCAACACGGATGTTGAAGAAGAGCTGGTTTATTCGCGTCTTGGTCGCTGCACCGCCAGCCTTTCACACAACGTTCTAACTCAAGCACCCCACGAACATTCCATGGGGCAGATAACAATGTAAAGGGGAAGGGGTGTAAGGAAGATACCATTTCTGTTATAACTTTACAAGGAGATTACAACACATCTCCCTCTGTAAGGGGAACAATAGATATGAACAGTCCTCTGGGGAAGGCAAGGATACTTAAGCAGCCCTAAGTTACATAGTCCTTTTGCCAACATGGTGGTTGGCGCACCCTGGTTTCTCTGGCCGCTTGAATGTCCGGAAGATTAACATCTTGGTTTTCCTCGCAGTCAGCCATTGGAACGCACACATCGGGGCAGGCACTTACATTGTCTATGCTCCATGTGCTTCCATCTCCAGCACCAGCGAGTTACTGTTCGCTCTCTGTACTCTTGCTGGTTTGGAGAAAGAGGACACTTTTGCACGTCCAATAACAGGTCTTTTAACTACAACCCATTGTCCTACATGGAACTTCCTGCTAGTGGTGCCCCACTTCTGGTCGTACCTGGTTTTGTAATCCCTTTGGTGTAAATCCACTTTTCCTTTCACAGACTCCCTGTCCACCCACACCCGACTACCACCATTCAACCAGTTGGGGCTGAGCCTTGACCCCGGATTCCTCCCTTTAAGGGATACAAACGGAGACACTCCTGTCACAGCATTGGGGGAAGAATGATAAGACCATAGTGTTTTTCTTATAGCTATCTCTACAAGTTCATGCATTGAAACAGCTATTTGAATAGAGTTCTTCAACATCCTATTTGCCCTTTCCACCATGCCATTAGCTTTAGGACAGTAAAAAGGTGTTCTTATATGTGTGATGGCTAACTCTGACAAGAATTTTTTTCATTACATCCGACGTAAATTGAACGCCATTATCTGTCACCAGGGTGCTCGCTATACCTTCTGTTGCGAACACTTCCTGCAAAAACTCCATCAAGTCTTGTGTAGTTATTGAAGGTACAAATTTGGTACTGAGAGTGGTAATCTATGATTATAAACATAAACCTCTGGTTGGTGTTAAGTAAGTTCATGGGACCTAATATATCAATCCCCAACTTGTCCCATGGTTTACTTGGTACCCCTACTGGAATGAGTGGCGCCTTGTGTATTACTTTAGTTTTGTCACATCTCCCACACGCTTCACAGTCTTTTACCGTGCTCTCCACCAGCCCATCCATCCTAGGGAACCAATAATGTTGTCTGACCTTACTCTTCAGCATGCTTCTTCCGGTATGACCTTCGTGCGCTAACGCTATTATCCTGTCTTTCATGCCACCCGGAGGAATGACTTTATTCCCTCTCCATACCTGACCATTCATGTAGGATAACTCATTTCTCACTGCCCAATAAGGTTTCAGGTTTTCAGCTAACTCAATGTTATGCTCAGGCCACCCTTCCTCAATCAACTTCCTCAATTCCTTCAACACCTGGTCACTTTGGGATTCATTCTCCCACTCCTCCTTACTGATTGCCGGGTGTCCTACTGCGAGAATAGCCTCCTCTGGTGGACCACCCACGTTGTCCTCCCCCTTTATTGGCAACCTTGACATGCAGTCTGCTATGGTGTTTTTCTCACCGCCCACATAACACATGGTGAAATTGTAACCTTGTAATGCCAAAATCCATTTTGCAATGCGTGGAGTGGCCCTCTCAATGTTCTTTGTTGTGAATAAGGGAATTAGCGGTTTATGGTCGGTCCTCAGGGTAAAGGGGATCCCCCATAGGAGGAATTTAAAGTGATTTATTGCCCAATAACACGCTAAGGCTTCCCTCTCGATGGTAGAGTAATTAGATTCTGGGTCCTTCAGTGCCCTGATAGCGAAAGCAATTACGCTCTCGCATCCTCCAACCCTTTGGGTGAGGGATGCCCCTAGGCCCTTGCTACTTGCATCTGTAGTAAGTGTGTTTTTTTCATTGGGATCAAACATGCCTAAGGTGGGTGCCTTGGCAATGGCTGATTTTACATACTTGAATTCCTCTTGGCACTCACAACTACACACAAAAGTACTACCTTTTTTCAAAAGTTCCCTCATTGTGCGTGTGTGACTTCGATGAACTTGGTCATGTACTCCACCAATCCCAGGAAGGATCTAAGCTCTTCCTTGTTAGTGGGAGCGGGCGCTAACATTACTGCATCCACCAGGCTGGTTTTAGGCTTAATTCCTTCTCCTGAAATAGTGTTCCCTAGGTAGGTTACAGACTTTACCCCTATCTTGCACTTGTCCTTTTGGGTAGTAAAACCTGCTTTACTCAATTTGCCCAAAACTTCTCTTAAGTTCAAGTTGTGCTCTCCCTCTGAGTCTCCATAAATTAGTATATCGTCCTGGAAGCACAGGACTTTACCAAGACCTTCTAGGATGTGCTGCATAATGCGTTGGAAAACCGCCGCCGCGGATGCCAACCCGAATGGCATACGGTTATATTGGTATGCCCCAAACGGCGTAATGAAGGAAGTCAGGCTTTTTGACTCTGGATGTAGGGCAACCTGGTGGTAAGCCACCGAGAGGTCCAAAACACTGAAAAATTTCGCACCTTTCAACACACTAAGCATTTAATTTATTCTAGGGAGAGGATGCCTCTCTACCCAGATGTTGGCATTGAGGTCCCTGAGATCCACGCACAGACGAATCCCTTTGCCACCTCCCTTTGAAGCTACCACAATGGGGGCGAGCCACTCCGAGCTTTCAATTTTTTCAATTACCCCAATGGATTCCAATTTCTCCAGTTCATTTTTTAATGGGTCTCTCAACATTAACGGCACCGATCTAGCTTTATGTACCGTAGGCTTGTAATGCTTCTTTAGTTTTATCTTATGGAGGAAACCCTTCAATAATCCTAACTCGCTTGAAAATACCTCAGGGTAATCCTCACACACCTCTGTACCTATGCTTGGTTGTTCTATCAAGTATACTGGCTCGAGGGCATTGGGATCTAATTTGATGCCTAAGTCTTTTTGATGTCTCCACCCCAGTAAGCATGATCCTTTCTTGGTTACATACACTTTCCCCACAGTGACTCTATCCTTGAATCTGATGTGCATAATGACCATTCCTATCAAGGGTATGGTGTCACGATTGTATCCTCCTGGGTTGATATCTGGGGGTAACAGTTCATATTCTTTGTCAACATACCTTGATTTAAATGCCGTTTCATTTAGAAGTGTGTAGGGTGAACAAGAATCTGCATATACATTGTAGGGCACATTGCGATTACCCTGAGTGTGAGATTATGCTTGACAATCAGAACTCTCAAGAAGTTCGTTAACCTGGAATACAATGTCCCCTCTAGGTTCCTCCTCATCCAAAATAACATGGGTCACCTCTTTTTTCATGTCATGACATACCTTGGTAAAATGTCCCCTTTTGTTGCACTTCCTACACATAGCTCCCCTTGCTGGACACTTCACACTATTCGCTAGGTGATTGGGATTGCCACAACGGAAACATTTCAACTTTTGGGTTTCATCTCTCAGAATGGAACTTCCTTTTTGTACATATTTGCTTTTGTCATGCTTATTAGACACTTTCAGAATTTCTTCCTCACAAACTTGTTTCACTTCAACAGCATCCTTCATTTCATTCATGCAGAATGCCATGTGCTCTATGCTTTTTGCTATATCCACAGCTTGTTTCAAATCTGGTGCATCTGCTAGTAACTTTTCTTGTATCTTTTTATCTGATGTGCACCTAACCAATTGGTCTCTGATCAGAGAGTCAGTGAGCTTTCCAAAATCACATGTGGAAGACAAACCTCTAAGGACTGCTATATAATTCACTACTCTCTCATACTTCCCTTGGGACCTTGAAAAGAATTTGTGTCGCTCCAAGACCACGTTAATTTTCTTCCCAAACTGTGCATCTAGTTTCCTCAAAGCAACTTGATATACATCTGGTGGAGCATCACCATCCACTCCTCCTCCACTGCTTTCGCTATCAATTTCGGGTAAATTATCATAAATCTCTCTAGCATGCTTCCCCAAATTATGTAGCAAAATGTGCAGCTTCCTGACGGAGAAGAACCTGTTGCCTCCAATAGCTATTAAATAGGACTCAAAAATCCTTACCCAATTTTTCCATGGAGTGAGGGGTTCACCGTCCTCATTTAGGAAAGGAGGTGGTTGTGACATTGACATTGCTGTAGCCATTTAATGACCTAAGAAGGGGATGAGTGCGAAAGGTAAGTATGCGAGCAGATAAAGAGGTTGTAAAATTTACCAACTACAACACTTAACACACATATAATACCCTAAATTGATTTGTCTAACAATTGGGTATACAGAAAATTACAACACAACTATGCCATTTCTCCACCTTCACAGGACAGGATTTTCAGGATTATAATTTAGCATAAAGATACATATAAATCCTTTTATACACCCAGTTTCCAGTGTAAATGGCCACACTATGTTCTTAAAAGTCTTACGATTGCTGAGCCGATCAGCGTGATTGCCAAGGAGGGAATCCTGACAGGCTTCCTGGATATAAGCTGTGCCTGTCAGCGTGATAAATAAAATATTTCCTTTCCTCTCATAAACACCAATAGGCTCCTTAAAAGCTGTGCCTATCAGCGTGTAGCCAACCTCAACGATATTCAGGCTCTCTTCAGGTAAATGCTTAATTGCCTCCCGAAGAGGTGCTATCTGTCACCTCAGCGCCGATTCACACACAGGGCGCCCTCTCCTGACTGAAGAGCGTTCACGCCCTCATCAGCTGACAGAACACCGGGGCGCCTCACACGGCTGAAAACAGCTGACAGACTTTGCCCGTATTTCGCTCAATTTAATCTCTCATCAAATCTCCTCACACGACTCGTTCACGATGGAGAAGAACGGCTGCACTGGTACTTTGGCACCGTATTACCACTGAATTAAACAGAAATCCGTGATAAACTTCGGCTCAACTCGCCGACCTTACTGTAACGTTTCTCGCCTTTGCGTACGCTACTAGTACATGTGTCACAGGCTGCCAGTTCACGGAGCGGGCGCTGTCCGGTCACATAAATTGAACTCAGACATCACTTATAATTACGCCTTCCGTCATTGTCTATAAGCCAGACACCACAGGGAACAAGGCGTCGCTCACAGTGCGGTACGATAATAAGCGCACACTGTCTACCGGCAGTCTCTCACTATACGCCTGTCGAGGAATCATACGCTTCCAATTTCTATGTGACTCACGGTTTCTTCACGGAACGGTGTCTTGGCTCACGGCAGTGCTGTATAAACGGGGGAAGACCAGGACCTGCCCCCCGCGCAGCCCCGTCGCCAATTTGTTAGAAGTAAACACAGCAACACGGATGTTGAAGAAGAGCTGGTTTATTCACTTCTTGGTCTCTGCATCGCCAGCCTTTCACACAACGTTCTAACTCAAGCGCCCCACGAACATTCCATGGGCCAGATAACAATGTAAAGAGGAAGGGGTGTAAGGAAGATACCATTTCTGTTATAACTTTACAAGGAGATTACAACATGAGTAATACCTATATACTGTTTTATTTAGAATGTATTATCCTTGAGCTTTTTTTAACTAATGTGAATACGTTGAAGAAAATGTTACTCATGTTGATTAGCTGTTATACTTGTATGTCAGTAACACATGAATCTGTAAATAATGAACTGTTTCTGTTGTTTAGAAAACTGTCCTGAAGAAGGTGAACATTTGTCTACTCACCAAAACGCTGTCGACTTTCGTTTTCTAAATGTCATTATGAAATGTTTTTAACATGTAAACAATTGTTTTTAACCTTTGACTGTGTAAATGAATAGAATAAATTATAATATTATTCAGTTTTATTTTGACTTATTCTCTGTGTTCTATTGACGTACTGTGTAAAAAAACAACAATTCTTGTATCATTTTTTGTGTTGCTTTGGTGCTGATTCCTTATGTTTGTTTTGACACAGTTTTGTAATAGCTGTGTTTCTCGATAGGGACATAACTGTGATTACCCTGTCTCTATCTTGTATTAGGGTACCTCCTCTCTTGTTATGAATTCATGGACAAGCATGTTATTCAAACAGGTACCTACCCGCCCTCTCTGATAAGAACTCAGGATTTGTACTGCTTCCAGCGCTCGGTTTGCTTTTCCAAGTGTGTTACATGTGTGCATTACACGGGCAGGTACGTTTGAATTGTTTACAACAGCACAGGTGGCAATAGTCTTATTAAGTTGCTATTGGTGTCAAAGAGATAAGTGGAGGGGGTTGATCTATTTCTCTTCTTCCCAAACGGGAGTCTATAAGCTGGATTTCTTGGGCAACTCTGCACTCATATGTACAAGAAAGGATTCATCTCAAGTGATGGCTAGTAATAATATTCTCCCATCTACAAGTAATGGCCATTATACAGCACAGTGAAGGCTGTAGGGAGATAATTTACATTTAATTGATGTTGCGCTCCATGAGAGTACATGTTCTAGCAAGTCGTCTCCCCTCCTCCCTAGTCCTTACTTGCACCTGGAATTTTGCAAGAGTTTAAGCTATTTGCATTGAAAATGGCAATGCCTTTTATTTATATTTTAAAAACCAAAATATAAATAAAAGGCATTGCCACTTACAATGCAAATAGCTCAAACTTGTATAAATGCTAGACCTATTGCATTGCAAATGCTTGTTACATGTCCTACTATTAAGAACCATGCACCCTCCCTTGTAGGCTGCAAGGCCTGCATAGGCGTGATTTATTCATATTTAATTGTAAGGTTTTGACTTGTCAAAAAAGTTTAATTTTGACAGGCCCAATTGCAGTGTTTACACTGCTACAGTCAGGCTACAGTTGTAGGTGTGCATCCATGGTTGCACTGCCACTGTAGTAGATGGTACAATAGGTGCTGCAGTTCACTAGTGACATTTAAGTTACATGCCCTGGCCTTTTACCATATACTAGGGACTTACAGATAATTTAAATAAGCCAATAGGTGTTATGCCAAGTAAACCATATTTAAAAGAGGGTGCACAAGCACTTTACTACTAATTATCAGGGGTAATGTGCACAGAGTTCTACATCCAGCAAAAACCGAGGGCACACATCTGGGAATACACCACACAAAAGATAGCCTTTTCCTACTCTTATTAGCTCATAAATAAAGGAAATTGAAATAACAAAAGCAGGACCCTTTATGGTTTTAACCTGTAATGCATAGTTGTTCAGATCCTTATGGGAGGGAATTTAGATTAAAACACAAATGAAAAGACACAGGCTGCTGCCATATATTGTACTTGGGCTGACAAGGACTTGTTTCTGTCAAACGTAAAGTCTAGATTTAAAAATGAATTGCTCAGAATTGGGCATGACCAGAGTTATGCTGACCAAAAGGTACGACCCTGATTGTTAACTCCACCTCTATAGACTTTTACCTTTCTGTTGCAAATGTTCAATGTGATCCATTGTCTCCTGACCCAGTCTGGAAAATGTAAAGTGCTATGCCAAAGCATCAAAAACCTCGTGAAGCTGGGTGATTATGTAGGTATTATCAACATACATGTATAACTGAAGGCCTGTGATCAGATGAGTTTGTTTAAAAAGCTATATCGCCCTCAATCGTTTCCCATGCTAAACCAGGGGCCATCCAGAATGAATACCACTGATGTTAGTGATCAGATTCTTACCACACACAGTCCGGTCATACATGTACTACGCACTCACTGCACATATATGCACTTGACATGCTTGTGGAATATCCACTCAGGGTTCTGGAGTTTACATAACTGTGGAACTTTAGATGAAAAGGGTCAGCAGACTCCCATATCACTGCGCCAGAGAAAAAGATCTGTTCATGCTGATTCTCAAAACTTGATACATTGCTACCATTGTCTTATGTGATTTAACCTGGGCATGGAAAGTAGTCCTCCCATAATAAGGACATGCTTTGTGCCACCTGTCAGTGTACAGAACAGGTTATGGATCTCACATGACCAGCGACAGGCCTTGACTTCTGCACAATCAAGATGAGTTTGATGCCAAGGTCAAAAGGAAAAGTCAGAAAACCAGTTTTTTACACAGTTATGCTCTCCGGGGGGAGGGGGGTACACACCTGTTTACCTTGCAGGGGACATTTCCATCCCAAGAGTTTGCAGGCATTCAATTAGTGTTTTAATGTTTAATTTATTCTGTCTGTTCTGTTCTTTGCAGAAGCCCTTAATGGTTCAACATTGCTTTTTGTATTTGCTATGATAATGTAAGAATGTTTTATGGAATGAACTAAAAAACAGTATCTTTTTATCTTTGACCATTAAGACCTTATACAGGGTTATGCGTGTAGAAAGTCTTACCCTCCTGAATACTAATCAGCTGCCATCAACTGCCACTCTTTATCGTCACCTCGTACGTGGGACTCTACTGCTTCCCCTTCTATGTGTGTGACTGGCTTTGGGTGCGCCCTCAGTCCAGCGGGAATCTGTACTCTGCTGTAGGTAATTTCCTGCTGACAGTTGTAAAAATACGTGCTCGGCAGAAAGCAATACCAATGGCATGTGCATGCTAATCAAAGACCGACAACATTAAGTTCAATTCATTTTTATAGTGGGTGTGTTATTTTAAAATTTCAATTAGGTTCTTGCCTACAGATAGCTTTGACAACTGTGGTGTTGCGCTCTAGTGGTTGCACGTCACGCCGTGACGTGATGTGCTGGCGGCCATGTTGGGCTGCGCGCGCATCGGCAAAGCAGAGGCGCGAAAGCCGGCACAGTGTGCGCTTCGGTTCGGCGCTCTTTAGGGAACAAATATAAATAAATAAGAGTGACACAGTACCCCAAGTGTCGCGTATTATTTGGGGCAACCCACGAACATTACAATGGCGATGAGGACGGGATGCTGAACACCTGCACATGAAGGAAACGGAAATTAACCACTTCATAGAGCCAGAAAGTGGAGCAGGACGGCTGAACAAAGCAACCAAGGAGACCAACCGGCGGGGAAGGACAAGTAAGCTACCACAAGTGGTCCCCCACCCTAAAGAGCGCGGCAGAGCCCAAAGTATACCCACGGGAGAGATAGACAAGCACGTGGATAAAGGGAGAGAGAACCCAGGAGGAGCGAGGCGGAGTGCACTAAAAGCACGGTGGACCTGCGACGAGGAAACCGCTCTGGCTACCCCAGGAAAGGGCGAGGGGGCAGACAAGGAGAGTCCCCAGTCACAGGCAGAGAAACAGGAATCGGACAGCACTCCAGGCAGTCCCAGAAGTCACGGAGGCACGCCACCCACGGTCAAACGCGAAAAGATGAGTGCACAAGCGGGATACGCAACAGCGCCGGTGCAGTTCCTGCCCAAACCAGGACAGCCACTCATGAAGTGGGAAGATTGGAGGGAATACATAGACAACTTCATTGAAGTTCTCGAAGACGAAAATGAGGAAAATTTCAACCCCAAAAGGTAGAAACTCATTCTACTGCTTAACCTAGGCCCCGAAGGACTGAGAATTTACAAGAGCCTAGTGCCCAAACAACGAGGAAGCACTGATGACGATGTGTATGCCCATGCCATTGACGACCTGAATGAGCACTACAGACCAGCGGTGTGTGTGTCGGTGGACAGATTCAACTTCCAGCAAAGGAAACAACGTCCAGGAGAGTCGGTAGAAGAGTATGTGGCAGCCCTGAAGAAACTGGCTGCTACATGCAAATACGACACATTTGAAGAAGAATTCATCAAAGACCAAATAGTGATGCACACCACCAGCACGGCTGTGCAAGACAAGCTATGGGCCAGCGGGGATACCACGCTGAAGGAGGTGATGGTGATAGTCAAGAGGGCGGAATTGGCGCGCAGGTGCGCTGAAGCGGCAAAGAAAGAGACGGCACCCAGCCCCATGGTAAACAAAATAGACGACGAGTAGCCCCGCAGAGACCACAAATACAGAAGTTGCTCAGCGAAGGGACCCAACAAATGGCAAGGCAATCCTGGACCACCAGGAAAGCAACCTGGGAACAACAAGAAAACGTGTTACAGATGCGGAAGCTGGTCCCACGAAGCGCATGACAGGAAGTGCCCAGCGTTCCGAGCCAAATGTATGTACTGCGGCATAGTTGGCCATTATGAGAAGGTGTGCCGGAGGAAATCCTCCAAAAGCATGGTAAAATATATAGACCAGGATCGAGAAGACCAAGAGGAAAGCACAGAGGAAGAAGTGGTCACTGTACTGTGTATATATGACCAAGTGTTGAGCGTGGACGGCAAAAGAACGACAAAACCTGTACTGGACATGACGATCGGGGGAGTGCCGATAAGAGTAGTGGCGGACACAAGATCGCCCTACACCATCATCCAGAGAGCGGTATGGAACGAAACGTTTAAGCAACACTTAGGCCCAGAACTGGAGAAATTAGACATCCGACCAGTCACATACAATGGGGACCGCATACCCATGGTTGGATTCAGACCCTTAAAATTCGAGTTCAGAGGCCGTTCCGCATTCTGCAAGCTATATATATCGGAGAAGGGACCATCGGTGTTGGGATGGCTGGATCAAGGGGATCTGGGTATCAAACTAGACCCGGGCGGAAAAGAGCAGATACTCCTCACAGAACCAGAGGCTTGGCCAGATCTGGACAGATGGAAGAAAGAGTACCCCAAGGTGTTTGGAGGCACGGTGGGAAGACTGGAGAAATTCCTACACAAAATAGTACTAAAGGACGAAGCTATACCAGTTGCCCACAAAGTGAGAAATGTACCACTAGCAGTGAGAGAAGCAGTAAAGGAGGAGTTACAGGACTTAGAAAAAAAGGGAATCATCGAACCAATCACGTGCGCGGAGTGGCTCGGACCGTTAGTGGTGGTCATGAAACCCAGTGGAAAGCTCAGGTTATGTGTAGACCTGCGCGAATTGAATAAGAATATCGTGGTGGTGAAGTTCCCATTACCAAGAATTGAAGAAATGTTGGCCAAGACCAGGGGAATCAAGTAGTACTCCACCATCGACTTGACCTCAGCCTACCATCAAATAGCATTGCACCCCGAAAGCAGGAAATTAACATCATTCATCACCCCGTTCGGGTGCTACCAATTCTGCCGCATGCCGTTCGGACTGGCCTCAGCGGCTGCGGTGTTTCAGAAACTGATGCATCAGTTATTCAAGAATATGGATGGCCTACAGTATTTCCAGGACGATATTCTGGTAATGGGGCGAGACAAAGTGGACCACGACGCAAAACTTAATCAAGTGCTGAAGATCCTGGACGTCAAAGGCCTCACTGCGGAATGGGACAAGTGCCGGTTGGGCATGGAGTCGGTGACCTACCTAGGCCATGAGATAGGGGTGCGAGGGATCACTCCTAAAACAGAGAATGTAAAAGCTATTTACGAAGCACCGCCACCCACCAACAAGGAGGAGGTCAGGTCATTTCTGGGTATGGCGGAGTACTACAGTAAATTTGTGCAGCACTTCGCCACAAAGACACATCACATGAGGATGCTGACAAGGGATAGCTCGGTGTTTCGCTGGACGGAGGAAGCTCAAGGCGAATTCGAAACCGTCAAGAAGGACGTGGCAGGAGCCGTACCACTCCAGGGATACGACCCCCAGGGCATGACAGTACTTTCGACCGACGCCAGTGACAAAGGGCTGGGCGCAGTACTAATGCAGGATCGAGGGCAAGGAAGAATGGAAACACTTAGCTTCGCGTCCCGCACATTGAGTGACACTGAAAAGAAATACAGCGTCAAAGAAAAGGAGATGTTAGCCGTCGTGTGGGCGATGACAAGGTTTCTTTTTCTTTCTTTTTCTTTTTTCTAGTTTATAGAGCGCACAGCTACCCCCTAAGGGGTGTCCCGGCGCTAGAACCAGAGCCTCAAGGGCAGGAAAAAGGAGAGGAGCAAAACGGGAATCAGAGTTCGGAGAACAGCCAGGTTTTTAACCTGGCACGGAAGAGGGGTTCAGAGGGACAGAACCTGAGATCGATGGGGAGACGGTTCCATAGTTTAGCAGCGATAACGCTGAACCCTCTGCCACCCATTCTGGCGCGTCGAAAGCGAGGAGAGACCAGAAGGCGTAGGTTGTTAGATCTCAGGGATCTGATGGAATGAGATAAGGACACTCGCTTTTTCAGGTAGTTGGGCCCAAGGTCGTTGATAGCTCGGAAGGCGAGGATGAGAATTTTAAACTGAATACGGCTCGCGATGGGGAGCCAGTGGAGCTCCTTGCGGTATGCGGTGACTGACTGGCGGTAGGGGATGTTTCCGATCAGTCTGGCCGCCGCGTTCTGAACGATTTGGAGTCGATCGATCAGATACTGAGGAGCGCTGGCGTATAAGCTGTTAGCGTAGTCCAGGTGGGACGTTATAAGGGCCTGGGTGACTGTTTGGCGAGCGTCCATAGGTAGGTAGGGGAGAATCTTCCTGATCATTCGCAGCTTCATGAAGCAGGCAGAGGTGACCTTGATGACTTGGGATTTGCATGAGAGAGAGTCATCAAACTGATAGCCAAGGTTGCGTGCTGTATGGACAGGGGAGGGAGCGGGATTAAGTGCAGTGGGCCACCACCGTGAGGAGGGGATAGGGTTTTTCTGGTTAAAAAACAGCACCTCAGTTTTATCCGTATTTAGTCTTAGATGATTGTTAGTCATCCAGATGCTAATGCCGTCGAGGCATTGGCGGAAGTTGGCAAATGTGGAGTCAGAGTGGTCACTGAAGGAGAATATCAGCGGAGTATCGTCAGCGTAAGAGACCACCCTGACTCCACTGGATTCCACTACGGCGGCCAGAGGGGCGAGGTAGACGTTGAAAAACAGAGGGCTGAGGGCAGAGCCCTGCGGCACGCCACACAGCAGTGGCTTATCCTCCGATTTGAAAGGCTTGAGCATCACCCTCTGGCTTCTTCCAGTGAGGAAGGATTCAATCCAGGTTAGAGCGGTGCCATCGATGCCGAACTGCTTAAGACGGTCTAGGAGGATAGAGTGGGAGACCGTATCAAAAGCGGCGGATAGGTCGAGGAGGACAAGCATGGCCTCCTCGCCCCTATCCACACATTCGCGGATGGACTCCGCAACTTCCAGAAGAGCCGTCTCCGTGCTGAAACCTGCCCTAAATCCGGATTGGGAGTCGTGCAACAGGGAGTTGTACTCCAAAAACTCCATAAGTTGTAGTTGCACGGCTTTTTCCAGGATTTTAGCAGGTTTGGGGAGAAGGGAGATGGGACGGTAATGAGCAAATATGGAAGGGTCGGCGTCGGGTTTTTTCAAGATAGGGACCACCATTGCTTCTTTCCATGAGGTAGGAAAAAAACCATGGTGAAGGGAGGCATTCCAAACGGAGAGAAAGGAGTGGGCCAATACGGGAGCTAACTCACCCATGAGTTTGGCAGGGATAGGGTCGGAGGGAGCACCGGATCTGCATTGGGTGAATAGCCTGAGTGCGGTCTCCAGAGTCAGTTTGTTAAATGACAGTAGAGAGGCAGGTCTAGGGAGTCCGGTGTTGGGGGCCTGGGTGGTGACCCTTCGGGGAATGAGGTGGAGAGTTTATTTATTTTTTCCAGGAAGTTGTCCGAGAGTCCATCACATAAAGCCTGGCTAGTAGAGTGCTGGGAGGCCCTGACGGGGGGATTGATAACATTTTTGACGATGGTGAAGAGGGTCTTAGATGAGTTCTTGGCGTTGGCGATTTGAAGTGAGAAGTGATCTTTCATAGTTGATTTTTTATTTTTAAGAAAATTTTTCAAGGCGGATTTATAAATGGCTTTGGCTTCAAGGTCGTAGTTCAGCCTCCACTTCCTCTCGAGAACTTTACATCTACTCTTTTCCTCCCGGAGAGGGGTAGAGAACCAAGGCGCAGAGGGTCGGGACCTGGTGGAAGAGATGGATTTAAGGGGGGCGATGGAGTCGATGGCTTGTATTAGAGAGGTATTGAGCCTGGAGACATTTCCGTCAATGTCAGTGGAGAGGGGATCCGGGACAAAGTGGAGTAGTGGGTCTAAGGTGGCACAGGTGACCTTATGCCATTTTCTCCCTGGTTGTTTCCGGGGTAGCGAAGGGGCAGGTGTCGAGCCTACTGTAAGCTCGAAAGGGATAAGAAAATGGTCAGACCAGGTGAGGGGGAGGGAGGATAGTACTGTAATGTTGGGGAAGTTGGCAAAAATTAGATCAAGGGTGTGTCCAGCTCTGTGAGTGGGGCCCTTGACTAGTTGCAGTAGATTCAGACTTTGCATAGTTTCTGTCAGGTTGCTCGCTTTTGGACATAGGGAGTTATCAACGTGAAGGTTGAAGTCACCCAGCACCAGAAAGTGTTGGTGTTTAAGGGAGAGATCGGCCACCTGGTGCGTCAGAGCAGTAAGAAACGGAGAGGAGGCGGTTGGGGGATTGTAAACTAATATACCCGCCAATATTACTGCCGTGGAGTCCGAAACAGAGAAGTACATAGCTTCTATGATCCCGATATTTGTCAGTTTGGTGGTGATCAGATGTAAGTGGGATCTGAATATGATGGCAAGTCCATATGCTAGGTATATAGGTGTACAGATAAGACAGGCCAGTTATCAAGAAGGAACAGTAGGGGAGGATGAACGAAGTTGTATCAAAAGTATATTTTTATTTTGTATACTTAAAAATCATATTAGAAATGACTGGGGGTCAAACCAATATGACGGGTATTAAAATAGCTTTGTCAAAATTCCATACAATAATCATAACGAGTTAACATAAAATTCATAGTACAAAAAATAGAGAAATATATTAACAAAAGCATACAGATAATCACATCAATAATAAAACAAGCATAGGAACTCGACGCGCGTTTCGGCAGGGGACCGCCTTCTTCAGGAGACACAATTTTAATTCCTGAAACACAGTTTAAAAGAAAATCTATGTTATCTAAACATCCATAGGATTTATAGTGACAACATATACAGGTATCATTACAAATAAATTTAAAAGCCTCCATTCCTGACTTGAGGACTGACCTTGACTATTGTTATGTACACTTAAAGCCTTTGATGGGCAATATATTTTGTCAATTGTACAGTATCTGACTCATTCAAAGCTCCCGTACCTTGGTTTATTACAATAACGATTACAATAACGAAAAATAACCTTAGGTCTCATTCTAAAACACTAAAGTAGAATCACTTCTAGGTTTTTGTATATCGGAATGAGTCTTTGTAGTTCATAGCATCTGGTAAATTTATAACATGGTGTTCCAAAATAACTGATTATTGCGAGAATAAAACAACATTACAGATCTAAAGCAATAATGCTCAATTCACAGGGTATACTCACAAAGGTAGATTTCTATCCGTACAGCAAGAACACCCAAGGGGAGTCTTCATACAAACGTGATGCGTATATGGAATAGGTATTGGTAGAGGGATTCCTAATGATGAAATTCGCATTTTTAAAGGGTGCTCGTATCGACTTATTACTCTTAGTAGCAAACACATATGGCATACCAAATTGCTCTTGACATGTGGAAGGCCCTACAGGACTAATTTTTCACATGATGATGGAACAGAGTATTGTGCCTATTCATACACATAGCACCCACTAGATAACTCGGTCTTATAGTACTAATCATATCACATGTACCAGATAGCATCTCAGGTGGTTACAGGAAACTTTCAGGTACGATCTATTTACTACCAGGAAAACAGGGGGGAGCGATGGTGAAGGAAGAAGGGACAGGTATTGACTACATAACACTGTTAAATAATATAGTGCACCATAAAGCGAAAGAAATGGTAGTGTCAACTATGTACCTTATGATTCCATGAACGATGGATGAAAATTGCTGACGAAGTTATTCATTAAATAAACACTTGATGGCCATATTCGAGGTGTCCTAGAACAATGGGTACCGGAAAAACACTATGGGTAAAAAGCGGAGACAAAATAGGATAGACTCATTCCTCATATATTATGACCATGGTCCCTGCAATGGTAACTGCAGTGGTCTAGAAATGAATGTATAAAAATAAAGGAAGATATAGTAGTTACCTATAGCTAGAGCCTACATTAGATGGTAGACTTGACGCTTGAAACAAGGTCGCTGTTGATGGCACCTTATCTCGTTGTTAGTTAAACAGGCTCTAAAGAAACGAATTTCAGATTTGTAAGTTATGTTTTAAAACGTCTTGGAATTAGTAGCATACTGAGGTACTACTCTACACATCTGTGTAGTATTGGCTATACTAACTAGTCACCAATTGATTTTTGGTTAAGATTACCTTGGTGTATCTTAAAACGAAGTAGTGCCTGTGTTCGACGCAATTCTGAGTGGTGGCTTTAAAATCGCGCCTTGTAATGTGGAAAAATAAAACACTCTGAAAGAAATAAAGTCAGAGTGCTCAATTAGTTGCTAGTAGCTCAAAATTGCGTTATTGTAACAAATTACTGCACAACAGAAAGCTGGTAGCGATCTGAACGTGCTTCCGATCTCTCCTATGGCCAGGGCTTACCGTAATGTGGCTCGATACTGGCGGACAGCAAGATGTAGCTGCTTCGTCTTCCGGCGTGTGGGGGTTCGTCCTCCCTAGCGATACAATGTATCTAGCGTTGGAAAACTTCCGTTTTTAAAGGAAGTATTTAGCGCGCGAAAAGATCGCGGAGGATGCTGGTAGTCAGATCGAAGAAGGACTATGTTCTCACAACTCGATCCTGATTCAAAATGGCGCTCAAGAAAACCGCGAACAGTATCTATGGTTCGAGGATTTTCTTATATTTAATAAAAGGTTGCAATTGCAATGCAACGTTAGAAATATATATGGAGGTGGGACGGCTACATCAAATCGTATAATGCGATAGAACAAAAATTATATGGCATGTACTAATTAACTCAAACTAAGTTATTAGTATTAATTAATTGTTACCACGATGGCACATAACTACATTGCCCAGGTAATGAGAAATACTACATATATTGTTTATATATATGGTAGATATATCAGATAAACATAACGAAATTCATTAACAATCAATATTTGGAACCGATATCACCTAACTCGAGGTATAGGATATATAATCCATAAGGAATATAATCCATTGTGTATACAATACAGAGATGGCTACAAATGTTACCTTTAGGACATCCAGAGCTAAAGATATCCTAATTTGTTCGTGAATAATATTGCTTTCATGATAAGGGTAATCTAAGATTATGAGAAAACTATAGAGAATTCAATCGGGAAGGCAGCAACGTAGGTTATTTCCGAAAGTAAAAACTGCAGTGTCTATAGGATGGCATTTTCCCAGGGAATTTCAGCATTGAGACCTCGCTTTAAAGTCCCAAGGGAAAAGATCCAAAATACTTCCCTCTTTTTCCTGACTTGATCACCTCCTTTGCTACTGGGGAGTCTGATTTTCTCCAAAATGCGCCACTTAAAATCGTCTGGGGCATGATTATTTTCAGAAAAATGCTTAACTAAGGGCGCTAGCTGTTTGTTGGTCCGAATGGCTGACCTGTGTTCTGTCAGCCTTGTTTGTACGGACCTAGAAGTCTCACCCACGTAACCCAGCTGGCATGGGCACAAGATAAAGTATATACAGTTAGTAGTCTTGCAATTCCACATGTCAGTAGCAGAGGTGTGACAGCCATTGTGTTCGAAAGACTCACCTTGGATGATGTTGCTGCAGGATTTACAGGCTGAACATTTAAAAGTACCTTTAACCGGAAGGTTGTTGTTAATTGACCTCTGTATAAATTCTGACTGCGGGTTGTTAGTTGTAAATCGCGAATGGACAACCAGGTCTTTGAGATTTTTATTCCTCCTATGTGCAAAGATAGGTTTCTCTATTTTGTCGCAGGAGGGATTCGAGTTCAGAATGTGCCAATTCTTGTTTACAATATGCCGTATCGTGTTGTTTAAAGTTGAATGTCGGGTTATGCATACTAGTTGGTCGTTAGTAGCTGGAGGTTTCGTTCTAAGCAGGTGGTCCCGGTCATAAAATCTCGCTCGTTTGTATGAATCCCGGATCAACCTGTGTGGGTAACCCCTATTGAGGAATTTCTGTCTCATAGCTTGGGCTTGGGCAACAAAATCCGCCAGATTTGAACAATTTCTTCGCACTCGAAGAAATTGTGAGAACGGGATGCTCTCCCTTTGGCACCGCGGGTGAAAACTCTTAAAATGAAGGAGAGTATTCCTCGCTGTAGGTTTAACAAATAAATCTACAATAAGTTTGTTGTCTTGGTTCTTGATAATTATGTCCAAGAACTCAACTTGAGTATCACTATATTGTGCTGTAAATTTCAGGTTTGAGTCAGTTAGGTTGATCCATTCTAGGAATTCTAAAAGAGAGTCTCTCCCACTGGTCCAGATAAAGAAGATGTCATCAATATACCTGGACCAATGGGAGATAGATTCGTAGAATGGCGCTATGTCATTATGTACAAATCTCCTTTCGAAGGCCGCCATGTAGATGTTAGCGATGGAGGGTGCCACAGACTCCCCCATACTGACGCCCTTTGTTTGGCGAAATAGCGAGTTGCCAAATTCAACAATATTTTCAGATAACACAATCTGAAGCAGTTTTAACAAGAAATCCTTAGGACACACAATATTGAAGGTGTCAATAAACCAACTAGTTGTTTCTAGGGCTTCCATCTGCGGTATGTTGCTATATAGAGCTTCAATATCCATTGTAACCAGGAGGTTTGTGGTGGGATCAAAGGGCAGGTTCTCTATTTTTGTTATCATAGCTCCCGTGTCTCTAATGTAGGAAGGGATATTGGGTATATGGGGTCGTAGATAAAAATCAATGAATTTAGAAAGTGGTTCTATATTGGTACCAATTGTCGAGACAATCGGTCTATAGGGGGGGTCAAACAGATCTTTATGTATCTTAGGCATGCCATATATACATGCGGTCTTATGTTGATGGCTATTAAGGTACTCAAATTCTTTCTGATTAATGTCTCCAGATGTAAGAGCTGTACGAGTAAGACTCAATATTTTCTTCGAAGTTGCGACTATAGGGTTAGTATTAATTTTCGAATAGGTGGTGGTGTCCGATAGCATAGTTAGCATTTTTTGTTCGTATTTGTCAGTGTCGATCAATACGATACCGCCACCTTTATCGCAGCTTTTGATTATTAACTCCCTATCCTTTCTAAGAATCTGAAGGGCTTCTGATTCTTCTTTGTTCAGATTATAAATAGGTTTGGGTATAAATCGAAGGGATCTTTCCAGTTGTTGCAGGACAACCAATTCAAAACTGGCCACCTCTGGCCCTAGTTGGTCTAACGAGGGGTTAAAGGTGGAAGGTAGGGATAGCTGACTGGTTCTTTGGGTCACGTCTATATTATCTGGTGCAGAGGAGGAGAAGAACTTTTTTAATCTAATCTTTCTGAAGAAACAGATGATGTCTTTCTGTAGTTCAAATACGTTGACATAGGCATGGGGGACGTAGGATAGACCTTTGGAAAGTAAAGACTCAGTATGAATATCTAACTGTCTGGAGGACAGATTAAAAATGGGGATTATATCCCCTGGCCCCAATATTGGCGATTCCGTGTTTCCCGTATACATTGGGGTTCCTGTGGTTGGTGGGGATGTTGATGATGTTGCTGTTGGTGATGGGCTTGTTGGAAGTTGCCCCTGGACTGGTTTTGGAAATGGACCCTGGGTCTGCCCCGTCTTGGGCCCCTGTTGGCTAAAAAAGGCTGCTTAGTACGTGGGCCGCTATATTGGTTATAATTTTCTGCCTCGTAGTAATTACTTTGTCCCTCATTTTCGGAGTCTGAGGAGTCGGTAAAATTGTTGACTCTTTGTGGGGTAGGTCTAATCTCGTCGACGTAATGGTTTTGTTTGTAAAAATCTTGCTTCAGATAAGGATAAGTACCTTCTAATGTATAATAGCGTTTGTCCTTACTTAATTTGTCATTTTTCCGTTTATTAAGGTAGGCGCTAAATGACTCTAGTTCTTTATTAGCTTCCTCTATTCTTTTGATTGCATCATCCACGTTACCAGAGTTCCGAAGTTTGGTCTCTAGTTCTTCGATCTCTTTTTTAATATCTATAGCTAGTTCTTTCGCTGTTTCGATTATCAGAATCATTAGATCTCTGGAACACCTATTCGCTATTAGGCTCCATTTTTCTAAGAATGGCCTGTGGTGGACAAAAAGGCCAGGAATGTTCCGTACTTTGAGGCCCATAGGGATAATACCATTCTTCAAATATGCTAGCATAAATTCCCCATGGGCTTCCATACGTGTTAATTTCTTTTTGAGTTCAACCAGTTTGCGACTGTCTTCGTTGTTGGTAACATTAGGTGTATTGCTACTGGTGGCTACGGAGCTAATTCCGACAAGGGTAGCGAACACCTCGTCTGAGAACCCAAAAGTTGGTAATTGGGCCATACTGAAAAAGTGGTAGAGGTGTGTATTAAGTATATATGAATATATATACGAGAGGGGAAGGGAATACGCTAGAGTCAGTACTGACAATCGTTTGATATAATATGTAGAGATACAGGCGAACAAAGCCCTACACAGATAAGCTGTGGGTAAACAACTGTAAATAGCAAGGACCCCCTGGGTAGTAACAATCTATAGACTCCTAGGGCAGGGTAACAACATATGCGAAAAAATCCTAGGACGTCTAGGTATATAGGTGTACAGATAAGACAGGCCAGTTATCAAGAAGGAACAGTAGGGGAGGATGAACGAAGTTGTATAAAAAGTATATTTTTATTTTGTATACTTAAAAATCATATTAGAAATGACTGGGGGTCAAACCAATATGACGGGTATTAAAATAGCTTTGTCAAAATTCCATACAATAATCATAACGAGTTAACATAAAATTCATAGTACAAAAAATAGAGTAATATATTAACAAAAGCATACAGATAATCACATCAATAATAAAACAAGCATAGGAACTCGACGCGCGTTTCGGCAGGGGACCGCCTTCTTCAGGAGACACAATTTTAATTCCTGAAACACAGTTTAAAAGAAAATCTATGTTATCTAAACATCCATAGGATTTATAGTGACAACATATACAGGTATCATTACAAATAAATTTAAAAGCCTCCATTCCTGACTTGAGGACTGACCTTGACTATTGTTATGTACACTTAAAGCCTTTGATGGGCAATATATTTTGTCAATTGTACAGTATCTGACTCATTCAAAGCTCCCGTACCTTGGTTTATTACAATAACGATTACAATAACGAAAAATAACCTTAGGTCTCATTCTAAAACACTAAAGTAGAATCACTTCTAGGTTTTTGTATATCGGAATGAGTCTTTGTAGTTCATAGCATCTGGTAAATTTATAACATGGTGTTCCAAAATAACTGATTATTGCGAGAATAAAACAACATTACAGATCTAAAGCAATAATGCTCAATTCACAGGGTATACTCACAAAGGTAGATTTCTATCCGTACAGCAAGAACACCCAAGGGGAGTCTTCATACAAACGTGATGCGTATATGGAATAGGTATTGGTAGAGGGATTCCTAATGATGAAATTCGCATTTTTATGATGGCAAGTCCACCTCCTAATTTGCCGCCCGCACGATTGATGCCCTTTAAGGTGTAGCCTGGCGGGGTTGCAAGGTGAATATCCGGGGTGGAGGAGTCAGTAATCCAGGACTCGGTGAGAAATAGGATATCCCAATCCTCCGAGATGATGGATGTCCATATCTCGTGGGCATGGCGGGGTAATGACCTGCAATTTACCAGGCCGGCTTTCAGCGACAGGGGGTGAGGTAGGCGGTTAGGCCTGTTAGATCGGGGAGGGGGACGGATGCTCCAGGGCGGGAGCGTAAAGTTGCAGTGGGGGCAGTGAAAATATGAGTCCTCTAAGTAATCAGGATTACAGCGTGTGGTCATAGAACAGGTAGTGGAATTTAGCAGGAGTAATTGAGATTTGGTCCAGCTAGTGCGGGTAGAAACAGCGGGACGGGCAGGGGGACTGGCCCTAGGCACGGACCAGGCGCGGACGGGCGCAGACGGGCTTGCCTTAGGCGCGCCTTCAGCGTGCAAACGGCGCGCCCGCTGCGCCCGTCCGCTGCGCGTACGGAAGTGACACATGCTTTAAGCGGGAGGGTAAGGGCGTGGCCTCCAAGGGGGCGTGGCTCAATCGCACGCCGGCAATGGCGCCGGATTTGTTTGTTAGTAGGCAAAACTCGCTGTCAGCGCAGGGCAGCTGAGCGGAGATAAGTGGCGGTGTCGCGTTTTTATCAGAGGTAAGAGTGCTTTTAAAATCAGCAAAGTAAATAGTGACACACAAAGAATAAAACAGTTTTGCGCTGGCTCCCGGCTTTTCGCCTCAGGAGAATCAAAGGTTCAGGCAATTCCTGTGGGGCACTCGGTTCCAGTTGAAGACAGATCACAAGCCCTTACTGAAGGTACTAACCTCCAGCGGACATGCCAGTGCTACGCCCAGAATTTGGAAGATGACCTTGAAATTGCTCGAATTTAGATACGATGTAGAATACATTCCAGGAAGTCGGAACAGAGTGGCTGACTACTTAAGCAGGGAGGCGGCCATGGAACCAGGAGAAGAGGACCAAGCAGGGAAGGAGGAGATGGTAGCACTCAAGGAGGACCAAGAGAGAGTCATCGGCAATCAGGAGTGGAAAGAAGCTTATGATGAAGACGGCACCATAGAAGAGATAAAATTGTACATTGTCAAGGGCTGGCCGGACAAAAGACAAACCAGCGTGAACCTAAAACCATACCATGAGATCAGGGAAGAGTTGTCGATGGACGATCAAGGAGTGTTCGTGTACAGGGGAGATAAGGTTATCCCCCCGGCAAACATCATTCCCAAGTTGCTGAACATACTCCATGAAGGCCATTTGGGTATTGGGAAAATGAAACTGAGGACCAAGCAAAATTATTGGTGGCCAGGTATGGATCTACGGGCTGAGAGACACGTCAAAGACTGCTTACAATGCCAAGGAGCAGATAAGTCACTCAAACCATTGAGACCAGCGTTAGGAAAATTTGACCCGCCACTGAATCCGTGGGAAGAGTTGTCCATAGATATTTTGGGCCCGATTCTTGATGGACAAGGTATTCAAAAATACGTATGTGTCCTCATAGACAGATACTCAAAATGGCCAGAGGTGAGAGTGGATGAGGCGATGGATACAGAGAACATACTGAAGTTTCTGTCTGACACTTTCGTGAGAGAAGGCATCCCCAAGTCCATCCTGAGTGATAATGGCCCCCAGTTCACTTCTGACAAGTGGAGCAACTTTATGCTGAGGAACGGCATCCTTGCCAAACATACTTCGATCTACCACCCGGCCGGAAACGGTCTGGTGGAACGATTCAATAGAGTAGTGATGGGGTCAGTGCAAGCAGCGATCTCCAGCAACAAAGACTGGGAAAAGGAGATATGGCACATGGTGTGGGCGTACAGAATTACCCCCACAGGGACAGGATATAGCCCCTTCCAAATACTGAGAGGGTGCGAACCCTTCACTCGGGATAACCGCGTATGGAAGGAGAAAACCATAATGAGCAAGTGGTCCCCAGCAGTGGTGCAAGCTAACTTGGAAAGAGCACAGGCCATCTACGCCAAGCACTACAACAACCAAAGGAATGTGAAGAAGACAGAACTGGAAGAAGGCGAGTGGGTGCGAGTAAAGTTGGCAACGCTGCAAAGAAAGGGGGACAGCAAGTACAGTAAACCCATGCAGGTCAAGGAGGTGTATGACCGAGCGGCTTTGTTGAGCGACGGGAACGTGTGGTCCCAAGATCGCATGGCAAGGTGTAACAAAGTCTTAAGATGGAATCAAGGTGGAGCAGAACTAGAAGATGCGGAGGAAACCAACACAGAGCAGGCGGACGTGGAGGTGGATGAGAGAAGAGGAGAACAGCATGAGGAGAGAATCGATGATGGTGGCCAGGGAGCTGCAAGGGAAATGGACGTGAGGAGACTGGATGAGAGCGCGGCTGCGCTGAGAGATGGAAGGGTTGACGCAGAGACTCAAGAGAAGGGGACACCATCCACCCCGGCAAGACGGACCCGGATGGGGAGAGCCGTGGTGAGACCGGCAAGGTTTCGAGACTTTGACATGAGCAGCGGACTGTAAGTTAAACGTTTCATTGTTTGGAAAAAGGGGAGATATGTGGTGTTGCACTCTAGTGGTTGCACGTCACGCCGTGACGTGACGTGCTGGCGGCCATGTTGGGCTGCGCGCGCATCGGCAAAGCAGAGGCGCAAAAGCCGGCACAGTGTGCGCTTCGGCTCGGTGCTCTTTAGGGAACAAATATAAATAAATAAGAGTGACACAGTACCCCAAGTGTCGCGTATTATTTGGGGCAACCCACGAACATTACAACAACAGACCCCTTGTATCCAATATACGTAGTGTGTGCTTTGGATGTGGCCCACTCATAATTGCATGACTTTCTTGTGGATCCCAATTCCCTCCCTCTAATTTGATGGCTTTCTTTCCTGTTTTTGTTCCGCTCGCAGAAACAAGTGTTTTGTTTGAATGAGCTGTATTCTTCGACTACTGATGTCAGAATCTTGCATCGCAGTGCATTAGGGACTGTTCTCTATCTCTCTCTCTCTCGATCTCTCTTCCCTTCTCTCGCTGTCCCTTGGGCGAGGCATCCATCTTTAAATAGATTTTAAACCTCTCCAAGATAGCCACTCATGCATCGCAGCTATCTAAGATGCTTTTTGTTGTGGTTTATGAAAAAATACTAATAGATGGCATATGTGCGTGTAGACTCAACTGGCCATCTTAATTTTTTTTTACATGAATTAAAGTAAAATCAAAACAAGCATAGGCAAAGCCCGTAGGTCCGTCCCACGATGCCAAATGTAAGACCTGTTGGCTTTTCCCAATGCTTGTTTTAATAAGGTGCTTTGTTATTGGTGCCACAACTTTCAAATAAAAAAACAGAAATAAAACACTTGACGGGTTCTAATTTTTTGTGTTATTTCTACAGATGTGGCGGCACAGTTGGTGCAATTCTCACTTGTCCCCTGGAAGTTGTGAAAACACGCCTGCAGTCCTCTGTCACAGCTGTCTACATCTCTAAAATTCAGCTGAACACTTTAAATGGATCTAGTGTCAACCGAGTCACAAGGATCTCCCCGGGACCTATCCATTGTTTAAAGTATGTACACGCATTTTCAGCTTTAAGTGGTGTTCATGAGCTTTGTGCCTTGCAGAACAGAGAAAGTCATGAAAACTTAAACGTAAGATGTTGTGTTCTCTGGAGATGATTTTGAGTTTATTATTGGACTGCATGGTTCTTATTACTAGCAACCGCAAGATTGAGATGGATGGCAATTGTACTTTTATCTGCTCTGTGTTAAAAAAAAAAAGACTTTCTCTGTTTTTGTACTGGAGTTTGCTAATCAGTGGATGTGCAGTTTGCTTGCAGGAATGGGAAATAATGTACACCTAGCGTTTGTTCGACCAATTTCTGCACCCACAAACCGTTTATTTGTGCGCTTTGCACCTGTGATTTTAATGCAGCTTTTCCTGCTGCAATTTGCTGATTCAAACACTCTCAAATTGCAGGAAAATGTAGTTAATTCTGTTTTGGGTGAACTTGCACCTAAAACTGGATGAGCTGACCTATTGTTATTGAGGTTTGATGGATACTTGTAACTGCTGATTCCTCACCTTGTAAATGTCCCCACAGTGTATCCAGATTATCTTGTCAGCTGTTCTCTTTTGCATCGATGGGTGGCACCAAGCAGCTCTGTCCTGCCGAGCATGTAATGTCAGGGTCCCTACATAGATACCACCTGTAGATGCTGATGTTCGTTACTATCTTTCCGCACTTTCAGATCTGGAGCTCTTTCTGTTCAATTCTGTCGAGGCTGGCAGACGTTTTTTCACATACACCTTTTTTTATACCGTGTGCAAAGGGTATGTTCCCGCTGTGTCAATCCTTGCACAGCTTAAAACCTGTCTTTTTCAAACAGATGTTTGTAAATGACCTCTAGGAGGTCGGTCTCTTGGGCCCAAACACAATGCGATGTCCTGCAACAAGTACATGAAGATCAACAGGAAGGTCATCCAAGATCCCCAAAGCTACACTCAACTTTGCAGAAACCAAAGAATTCATTGGAAGTGAAGGAAATGGACACACTCTGGCACCCGAGGCTGCTCTTGAAGTTAAGATATTCAGGTAAGTCTAAGAAGTCAAAGAAGCACAAGAAGTCAAAACACTGCTTCGCTTTATCTTGTCACACTTAATGCAAAGAGTCATACATTTCCAGGGGTATCTCCAAGCTGTGAATTCTATCTCTGTCCTCCGAACCGGCTTCGGCTCTCATCCTGATGCGCCCCAACTTCTCCAGGCCATGAGAGATGCCGCAACAGCTCCCCAAACTCAAGGCCATGGATAGAATATTTGATACCTGACTTGATCCCAGTGAAGCGCCTTCGGGCTGTAAGGATCGGGGTGGTCTCCAGTCCTTTAACAGCTGGCTCCTTTAACAGCTGGCAGATTGTGCCACTCGACCCCATCTCAGAGTCCCCTCTGCCTCCATGCACTGTCCATGCACTGTCCTAAGCAGTTTGTGGCACACCAACCGACACCCCAACCCTGTGTCTTACTGTCAGGACCAACACCAACACTGCTCAAGGGGATGCTGAGGTCTCAACTACCCTGACAACACCCCTGTTCTGATTCCAAGACATTATCGTACCAATACGAAATGCTTGACATGGATGATAATTACGAAAGCCAGATCTATGATGACGCAAACCTATTTTTTTAAATTTATTTTTAATTTTTTTAAAAACATTTTTATTAGCATTTTTAAAACAGTGCGATACATTGTCACTTGGAAATATCAAATATGTTATGCATTTGAGTTTGGGATCAGAAAACCTTGCAATTACATCATTAACACAGGTGCTCAACGTTATACAAGGCAAATCAAGGGTTGCGGAACACATCCTGGGTGGAACCGCTCTATTCGGTATCAGAGCCAGTGTCGTCTGTATCAGTAGGTGGGTCGCAAATGTCCCCTCTGTATTTATTCCACGCCCCCCATACCCTTTGCCATTTCCTAGGACATCGTCTGTTTCGATACACAGCCCGTTCTGCAATCATCGCAGCGTCCATGTCCTGTCTCCAGGTCCCTATGGATGGCGGTAACCCCCCACCCCACCTTTGCGCTATATTCCTCTTCGCCACCATCATACCTATTGTCATCCAGTTCTGCCCATATCGTGTAAGATCGTTGGGCTCCCACACGTTCAGGAGGCATCGTTTGGGATCTGGGAGTATGGATAGTTCCTCAGATTGTGACATGGTGCGCATCACTTGAGCCCAGTAGTGCGCAATTTGGGGGCATTCCCATATCGTGTGGTAGAAGCTACCTATTTCCCCGCATCCCCTCAAACAGTATGGGTGTGCAATCCTTTTCATCTTGTGTAGTGCATCCCTTGTGTAATATGACCTGTGCAATATACGGAGTTGTACCAGGCGTAAACGCGCAGGGATACCTATTTCTTTTGGGGATGAAGTCGCCTCCTGCCACTCCGTGTCATCCATGTCGCCACAGTCCTGTACCCATTTCTTCCGCAAGGCCTCTAGGGGGTCAGGCAGATTATTTATAAGTTTTCTGTAGGTTAGAGATGTTGCTTTTGAAGGCATAAAGTCCGTCAGTAGTCTGTCCTCTAGCGGCGACGCCTCTGGGATATCTGTACCAGGTTTGAACACTGTTGTTAAGGCATGACGTATTTGTGTATATCTGAAGCGCTCAGTCAGCGCCAGCTCATATTGTTGTTGCAGTGTTTCGAAAGGTAGTACTTGCCCTCTCTGCCACAGGTCTCCAATGGTGGAGATGCCAATTGCATCCCAGCGGTCGAAACCCTTGGAGTGCCTCAATTGTCCAAGTTGTTTTACGTCCCATAACGGGGTGAGCTGCGTCAGCACTCCTCGCCATTTCAGCCTGCGTAGTGCCGCGTGCCACACGGTGAGTGTGTGTCGTAGTGGGCCGATCTTCGACGTGATTAGCAATGTATCGTACAGGGGAGCCAGCATTCCAGAGAATCCCAACTGCGCCCTGTCCGCCTTTAGGGCCGGGTCAGACTGGGGAAGATGAAGCCACTGATTAACAATCTTCAGCTGTGACGCCCAGTAGTACAGGTGCACATCTGGGAGCGCTATGCCTCCGTCGTACCAGCCTCGCGTTAGTTTGGCTTGCGCTATTCGAGCAGGTTTAGAGCCCCACAATAACACCGAGACCTGTGCAGCGATGGTTTTAAAGTATGCGGGGGGGGACAGGATAGGGCGTGTTTTCTAGAGCATATAGGAAGCGGGGCAGGGCCATCATTTTGAATAGGGCAGCTTTCCCCAGCAGTGTCAGCGGTAGTGATTCCCAGTGTCGAATGTCACGTTTGAGGCGGTCAAGGGGGGGCTGTAGGTTTTGCCTGCGGAAGGAAGCAGGGTCAGCTGTAATGTATATCCCTAAATATTTAAACCCGTCAACCGAGATTCGTAGCGGGCAGGTGTCTGGCAAGCTCGGCGCAGGACCACGCAGTATGTGCATGGTGGATTTGGACCAGTTGATCGAATAGCCGGACGCTCGACCGTAGACCGTGAAGACATCCAGTAACGTGTTAATCGAGCGCAAACCTATTTTTTGATCTACAGGAAACCAGTAAAATTGATGCATTCCCTGGCACTGTAGCCATAGCCGGTGTAGGTCAATGGAGGCCAGAGAAATCTCCCTCCTTTGCCACAGTTATAAGGAGAGCAGCAGATATACTAGACCTTACCCTATGAACTACTGAGAGGAGGACCAATGAACTCGTAGAGCTCCATCACGCAGGACAGGCATCTGAGGAGCCTTTAGTTTTCTGCAGTTTGAAGAAGCTCTGACATATGCATTGCTGCATACCGGGGCAAAGCCAGGATCTTTCCCCCAGTTATAGGCAGGCTGCAACTATGCATATGCTTACTCCAGCGGATATTGTCTTCCTCCAACACCCTACTCTAGAGAACCTTGAGAGCATGCCTCCACAAGCAGGTTAAACCCAGATGCGTTTCTGATCATCCGACCAGAAAGAGTTAAAACGCATTGAGTCATTCGGAAAATAAATGTTCTCCCTGGCCGACCATTACCCTCAAATTGGTAAACACCAGTGATATCCTGTAGAGATATTTGCATTCGTTATGGAACATGGTGGTGGACATCTTGCCTACCGTCCTTGATGACATTAGGATGAATCTCCAATGTCTTATTTAGGATGGCCGGGACGCAGCAAAAGTGCTTCATCCAATTGGGCCTGGACATTTCTTACTTTTCAAGGAAGGCAGTCTGGTCTAGTGTTGTGCTTCAGTGCCACATTTGGATTCCCTCCACAGGTTCTTCGAGGGGCACCCAACAGACCCTTATGAACATTCCATTCAATGGCGCACGTCTCTTCAGGGAGAAGACAAGCTCATCCTGGGAGTGCTTTAACAAGAGCAAGCAACATCACACTCTTGTGTTGGAATGAACTGTACAGCAGTTTCCTCAACAGTTTCACCCCTTTCAAGACTTCGGAATGTGGTTCCACCAGAGGCAGCACCAGACCGAGCCCCAGATCAGCTTTTAAGGCATAAGCCGGTCACCTGGCTATCAGCGTCCAGGCACATCGAGGCAGCAAACTACACAAACCCCGACCCTACCGCCGCAGCTGGCTCAAAATAGCTTTGATTTCCCTTCACTGGTGCAGGATTGCCTGGTAGGAGGTTGCATCGCCTTTTACCTCCCCAGGTAGATGAGCACCTTATCTAATCTTATCTAATCGGGGGGTTCTCCTAATTGTCAAGGATTGTTACTCTTTTCCCTTTCTGATCAACCCCTCTGGCACGGCTCCTTCACTACCTGTTTTCCGAACTAGTTTTCGCTAGCTTTTAGGACTGTAGCCTAGTTAGCAATAGTAAAGCGAAGATAGTGCTTGTGCTGTCTCTGCTAAATATGGTAACATTTGCTTACACCCAATTGCACATTTCATTTACTTACAAGTCCTCAGTAAAGTGGTATGATTTTTACCCAGGGCCTGTAAACTAGATGCTACGAGTGGGCCTGCATCACTTAGTTTAGTTAAGCAGCCTTCTAAAACATGCCTCTGTGCAGTTTTATACTGCCAGTTTGACCTGACAAAATAAACCTTTTCATCAACAAGAGAGGGACCGGGATCAGTCGAAATCCAGCATATGTGCTCTCCTGTATATAGATAATAAACAATATGCATTTCCTAATATTACCTCTGGGTGAAACACCATTAGTGTATCCCCATGGAGATGCGGTAGGTGGAGTATTTACATTCAAGAGCAAGGGCTCTCATCCACCAAACTTGATAGCATGCATCAACATTGAACAGCTCCTTGTTGGGTCAATGCTGCAGTCCCGAAAGGCTTCTGAAGAGGGCTGTTTGCCAGAGTTCTTTTCATTGGTTTGCTGTGGCAAACCTGTAATGACAGTGCTGGGGTGGTGTAGACTGAAATGGAAATCAGTGAAATGCTAATTTTACACATCAGTAGTTTATTGTAGTGGTGGCCCTTGTTGAGGGATAAAAACAATAAGAAGCTAGAAGGAAAATAAGTGCCCTCCTTATGCTTGTAATACAGTTGGGTTCAATATCTGATCAACATGTTTCTTGCCGTAAAGGGAGTTGAGCTGTCGTCTATGTGCCTCTTCAGTGGGCTGGAGGGCGACATTTGAAAGTTGCGGGTTGGGTGAGTCGGCCGCCACAATGAAACCGAAAACACTCATTCGGAAACACCATTGCTGGGAGACGCCAGATTCACGGCCAGGCGGAACAGAAGGTCCTTGGACACTCGGACGACAATTGTGGGAATACGGAGAATAGTCTGAATCACGGCGATTATTACGAAACAGATTGGCAATCAAAACAGCATTAGTCACTTAAACAAAAGGAGGGTTCCTGTTCCGCCAAGCTAACTCATACGGCTCATGGAACATGCTTTAAATTTTTCATACAGACACAAGTGCAATTCTCAAGCTACACAGTACTCCAAGATACCCTTACCGGGTTGGAATTATCACCAGTCAAGCGGAATTACAACATACGCCTAGAATAGAAGGAAGCCCTGAAGAGTCAGAGCGACCTATACTCTGACGAAACACGTGTCGGCTGGCGCGTTGTAGCTCGAGCAATAAAGAAAGAATTGCTCATACAAGAAGTGGACAACAACTTGTTGTTGTATTGACCTGACCAACAACTGTATTACCCAGTGTTTGAATTTTATTGTGTGTGCATAGGAAATTGTTTTCAAACCGAAAAACACTTGCCGCACAAACTAACAAGCTGGACAAATACACAGTCCAGATGGGGACCCCTCAGACTGAGGGTGCATCGGGAGATCAGGCAGCAACTAAAGAACCGTCCCTGGCCGCGATCATGACGGCGATACAGACACTGGGCACTAACCTGGAGACAAAAATTGACAAAATCTCCATCAAAGTCAACCTTCTCCGTACAGACCTCAGTAAAACATCGGAGAAGGCCAAGGCAAAGGAATCTGACATAAGGGAGCTCCAGGTCTCCTCGAAGAAACTCGAGCAACGAGTAAACAAATTGGTGCACCAACACCGCCAGGTGGCCCTGAAGTTGAAAGTTCAAGAAGGGAGGGCCCGCAGGAACAACATTTGCGTGGTGGGCGTTCCAGAGGATTCGGAGGGGCCTAGTGTGGAACTCTTTCTGGAAGACCTGATCCTCACCCACCTGAATCCTAAGCGCCTCTCTAACATCTTCACTATAGATCTCGCTCCCCGCGCGCCAATCCCTAAGCCAAAGCCGGGAGCGCCGCCCAGGACAATCATAGCGAAAATCCTGAACTACAGGGATAGAGACGCTATCCTCCAAGACAGCCTGGCAGACTGGTGACCTGCAATACGAGAATGCCACAATCCGATTCTTCCTGGACTTCACGCTCCAGGTGCAACTCAAAAGGCGCTCATTTACTGGAGTGAAGGCGGCGCTGCGAGATAGAGGGATCAAATATATGATGATCCTTCCTGCCAAGCTCAAGGTTATTGCGGGGGGCAAATCTTTGTTCTTTACTGCACCTTCGGGCATTCAAGACTGGCTCGACAGAGAGTCGTCGCGATCTTCCGACCAGATGGAGGGAGGTGTCTGCAGAGACAACCAGGCTGCCTCGCAGAGATCTATGGACGATAGATCAGAGGTGGACAGAACGAGTCAGCGCTCCTGGCGGTCGAGGTCTGCTAGCCCCAAATGGGGGACTCTTCGAGATGCGGCTGGCCACTAGAGGAGGTGGAACTGTCGACATGGACCCCAAAGGAACTGTAACGTATTTTATGCTCTGATGCAACACTACTGGACCCAACTTCCCTTGTGGGTTCTTGGGTATGGGAGGGATGCTACTTAATCCTGCAAATACTTGTGGCCTGGGAGAGAGTTAGGCTGCAATTGTGGTTGACCTCCCCCTTTTACGACCATGTGGCCCATGGCGAACTTAGAGGGGTCGGAGAAAAGACTGGCCAGTGAGGGAACTAAACCGAATGTGACTGTGATCCAATCCTTAAGGAGTGTATGCATCTTTAGCAACTTGTTATGTTATGGGGGGTGGGCACGTGCAGCGGTTGGAGATGGAGCTGGCGTACTTTCCCCTTAAGCAGGTTCTTCGGGAGGGGGGAGGTTTCCTCACTCCTGGGTTGGGCGAAAGGCGCTCTGCTAATTGGGGATGTGGGTAGTTCAAAGCCTACGGAGCAGGGATGCAGGGAGGGGGGGTAGGGTGGGGGGCACCAGTTTCAGGGTGAAGGATGGGGTGGGGATGTAGTTGGGGGGTGGGGGTGGGGGGGAGTTTGGTAAGGTCACACCGAAGTCATGCAAATGTTCTAAAACATGGTTTTGGGAAGCGCAGGAATAGATTGGCAGTCGTTTGTGTGGATGGCTATGAAGTGGGATAAAAGTCTAAAGGTGATTAGCTGGAACGTCAATGGGCTAGGGGACAACCTCAATAGAAGTATTGTGCTACAGTTTGTTAAGCGACACCTCCCTGACGTAGTTTTACTCCAAGAGGCCCACCTGATGGGAAACACGTGCTATGCGCTAAACAGATGGGGGTACACTCTGACGGCGCACGCCGGTTTTACATTCTGGTCCCGGGAGGTTTGGGATTCTTTTGCGCCATAGTTTTCCAATTGTCATGGATTATACAGACGTGGACCTCCTGGGGCGCTTTGCTACGATCTCAGGGAAATGGGAGGGTCGCAGACTCAACCTGTTAACGATTTACATTCCACCGGGCCTCCAAACGCAACCATACCACGATCTGGGAAAGTTACTGCTTTCCCTCCCAGAGGGGCAGCTCCTAATGGGTGGGGACTTAAATACCGTAGTCTCAGGCGACTTGGACAGACACCCAGCCAGGGACATTGGGGCGGGCAGATGTGGCTTCCCATCCTCATGGAGGCGTTCGGCCTCCTTGACGTCTGGTGTCTCAGACATCGGACACAAAAACAATACACTTTCTTCTCTGGCCCACACCACACTTTTTCATGCCTAGACTATCTTCTGGCTCCAATGCACCAAGATGCTACTATCCGTGAAGTCGCCCATCTGGCCCGAGGCATCTCGGACCATTCCCCACTGTGGGCCCACGTGACAATTGGAGACCGGAGAGAGGGCTGTGTAGTGCCGATCAACGCCTGGTACATCCGGGGGGAGGACACTAAAAAGAAACTGTCTCATTCAATTGACCGATACTTCGGGGAGAATGTGGGGACTGTGGAATCCTCAGTAGTCTTGTGGGAGGCTTTTAAGACGGTGCTGAGGGGGGAAGCCCGTTCAGCGATCGCTGGTCGCCGTAAAGAATGAGATGCACAGATCGTTACCATGGAAAATGATCTTTAGGCGCTTGAGGGCTTGGCGCAGAGTGGTGGGGACCCAGACACGCTCCATCAGATTCAAATAAAAGCTGTGGAATACAAGGCCCTAGCCACTGACGCTGCTAAGACCTTGGCGAGAGACAGGGAGGGCAGACTGTATGACCAGGGAGACAAGGCGGGCAAATTAATAGCATGGTTAGACAGGAAGCAGCAGGCGCAGAAAGTGGTGGCCGAGCTTAAGGTTGACTCGGGGGCCTTCATTATGGAGCCCCGCGAGATTGTCAGGGAGTTCGCGAAACACTTTTGAAAGGTATACACTAGGAGATCGGAGCGATCGGAAGAGGATTCTTCGGCCCTCCTGATCGACATTATTCTGCCCACCCTCTCTGGCGAAGAACAGGAGGCTCCGGAGGCGCCCCTCACCCCTGACGAACTGGTCAAGGCCATCCATGACCTTCGACCTGGGAAGGTTCTCGGGCCAAATGGTCTTCCGATTGAGCTCTACAAGCTCAAGCCTGACAGCCTTGGCTTACATCTGAAACATATGTTTGAGGACAGTAGAGAACAGGGCATACTGCCGAAGGACCAGCGAATAGCCACGATTCTGGCTATCCCCAAGACCAATATCACTGTTAAATGCTGAGCCGAAAATCCTGGCTAAAGTGCTTGCCAACAGGCATAAACCGGTCCTTAATACCTTGGTACACCCGGATCAGTCGGGCTTTACGCCCCACCGTAACACGGCACTTAACCTGCGCCGTCTCCATGGAGTGTTGGGACGCTGGCACTTGCTGCACGAGGATGCCGTTGTTGTGTCATTGGACGCAGCGATGGCGTTTGATACGTTAGAATGGCCTTAACTTTATCGGCTGGGTGCGCCTCCTCTATACCAAACCTTTAGCCCAGGTGGTGGTAAATAAGAAAATCTCAGAGGTTTTCACACTAGAAAGAGGGACACGACAGGGGTGCCTACTTTCACCTCTACTTTTCGCCCTCTCCCTAGAACCACTTGCTGCCTGGATTAGACAGACTCCCTCCCTAAAGTGGCTTCGATGGGCGGACGAATGGGAGGACAGGATTTCGCTCTTACTCCTTTATGTCCTGTATGGCTCCCCCCCTCTAATCCCGCGCGGCTGCCCGATTCAGATAGCCACAGATAGCTTCACATACCTGGGAGTCTTTATCTCCAAGGAGCGGGCCACTCGATACGAGTAAAATCTCTTGCCGCCCTTACAAAGGCTCAAGCAAGACACTGCCACCTGTAAAAAGCTCCCGCTGTCCCTGCTGGGCCGGGCAGCGGGGGACTCTGTCGCAGAGGGTGTGGGGAGGTTGGTACCTTCTTACACATAATATGGGAGTGCCAGGTGTTACAGATCTACTGGACACGGGTACTCAATTGCATGCGTGAGGTGTGGGGGGATGGAACTGCGCCCAGAGGCTAAGAGGTGCCTTCTCAATATTTGGGAGCCCTCCGACCTCTCATCGAAAGGTAAAATATGGGCGACGTTAGGGCTCGTGATTGCAAAGAGACCCTTAGCAAGATTATGGGCGCAGTCACACCACCAACAATCAGTTCCTGGAAGAAGGATATGGATTGGTGCATGGTCCAAGAGAAGACAGTGTATGTGGCCCGGGGATGTCCCCGAAAGTGGGTTGCGGTGTGGTCTAACTGGAATGATTATCGTGGTAATATATGTGAACCCCCTCACATTACCCCCATTGACGAGCTAAGTGCATTATGATTTCCACTGTAATAGACGTAATCCCGAGATTAACTGTAATGTGAGAGATTTGTGAAACCTGTGATTTTCCTACAGATACCATGTAACAAATGTATTCCTTGTGTGTGATGACCACATTATTTTGTTCTTTTTGCAAATAAAAAGATTTTTTTTAAAAATCAAAACCAGTTTTGAATCCAAACCCTGCTTTAATGATTTCCTATCATAATCGGAGAGGCTGTTATCAGAGCTCTTAATACAGTGGCAATACAGACCTAATCTGTTTCTCAGTCCATGGCACCAAAATGGACAAGTGGATTTTGTAACAGAACTAGTAGATTTATGAAGCATCTTTTCAATTGGACAAATAGATATTTTGTAATATTCCACACATTTGCACTTACAAGATGATAGTCCACACTTCTTGAATGATTATGGCCCTAGCATCATGGTAATGAAGTAAACAAAAAAGTAATGGGTTAGAATGCTTGAATTAATCTCACCCCTGGTAATTACTCAGGCTGCATCAAATTTTTTTTGTCACATGTAACCTACATTCTTGAATCTTTTAAAAAAATCGTTTTATTAAACAAGGTCCTCATACATCACACATCTGAAGCTGTCTCCCATGCACAATATCATTTTGTCAGTTTGTATGCTGTATTACAGTGCGGTGGAATCAAGAATCCATAACTACATACAAATTATTTAAAGCTTATTCGTCCTGTACGGGACAAGAATCATTCACAACTTGCTCTTTAATGGGGTTTGATGGGTGGAGTAGTGTGTCAGTCATTTCAGTCTTCCTACATGGCTCTGTATTTCCACCAGGGAGACCATATCTGTTCCCACTTTTTTTTATACATCCCCTGCCTTTGTAAATTACTTCTTCTGCCCTTTGACACCAGTCGAGATCAGCCTCCCATTCCGTCACTGACGGGAGCGAGGCACTCCCCATCGGCGTGCTATGTTCTGTTTCGCTACAGTGTGCAGGGGGGTAGTATGTGCGTTGTAGGAGTTTAAGCTGCATCAACCTAATTCATTCCCGGAATGCTATGTCTCTGGAGCTTTGCAGTGCTTCAGTCCTCTCTTCGTCATCAATATTGCCTACTTTGCATCCAGGCACGTCTGAGGGGGCCTAGGAGGTCTGGAGTGTTTATTAGCTTTCCATAGACAGGCAATGTCCCTTTATCAGAGATAGGGTCTACTAATAGTCGGTCTTTTAGAGGGGAGGAGTCTGGAAGGACTGTGCCCTGTTGAATTTCTACTCTCAGAATATGTACAAGTCGTAGGTAGTTGAACCTCGGGAAGGCACTAGGTCCTTTTCTTGTCTCAGGTCATCAGAAGCGGGGAGCACCCATTACTCCACACTTCCCCCAGATGCTCAACGCCTATTGTCATCCATCGCGAGAAGCCCCTCAATATGGTCACCTCCCTCAGATGGTCCCCGAACCATAGGGAGACATGCTCGTCATCTTAACATGCCAGCCCAGGTACCTATTTGCCTCCCTCCAACACTGAACCACTGCTGCAGTGTGTGCTGGTCAATCTTTAGGTAGATTACGTTTATACAGGAGAGGCTCATTGTTTTTTCACCATTGCCTCTCTATTCAATTTCTAGGCCATTTGCTCTCTATCCGACATAGGCCCAGTCATTTATCACTATTAGTTGTGAAGCCCAGTTGTAAAGTTTGATATCTTGGACTGCCAAACTGCCTTCGTAGATCACCCGATGGTTCGGTTTGTTTCTGTATCGACTTCAGGGAAGTCGATAAAATATCAAAATTCGACTCCTGTCCATTACCTAGGGTGGACGAGATGATCGAACGAATGGGCAAGGCAAAATATATCAGCAGAATAGATTTTTGTAAGGGGTATTGGCAAATACCTCTTAGAAAACAAGATAAGGAGAAGACTGCCTTTTCTACCCTGGACGGGCTATACCAATTCACTGTATTGCCTTTTGGCTTACATGGAGCCCCAGCCACCTTTCAGGGGGCTATGAATGATTCTCCAGCCACATGAAAGGTAGTCTGCTGCCTATGTAGGTGACATCCTCATTTATAGTGACACGTTGGACCAACACTTAGACCACATATGTGCGGTGATAAAGGCCTAGGGGGCTCATGGGCTGAAGATCAACCCAGCTAAAAGTCACCTGACTGTCCAAACTGTCAGTTACCTGGGGTACTTGTTAGGGAAAGGGGATAACAAACCCCAAAGTAACAAGGTAGCGTCTATTTCCCAGGTTCCCTTTCCTCAAACAAAGCGAGATCTCCGAGCCCTCTGGAGTATTCTGGGTTATTACCGTAGGTTCATTCTGAATTTTCCCCAAACAGACGCCCCTCTGACGGATTTGTTACAGAAGACCATTAAAACACAAGCTGTATTACGGCACCCCTCTCTTGATCTACTTCAAGCCTTTGAGTCCCTAAAAACGTCCCTGACTTCCGAACCGTTCCTATCCAGTCCTGACTATTCACGACCATTCATACTACAAACAGACGCCTCAGCACGAAGAGGTCAAGCACCTTGCACTGTTTTGTCTGTCCTCACTAGACACATCCCGAGAAAACCCTCACATCACTGATCCAAGGCACATTGCAGGCAACCAAAGAAGGGGCATTGGAAGTGACCGCCGTTAAGCTGTTAAACGTATTTGGTGTTTACCACAAACTGAGAGGAGGACTTGCAAACTACATTGGATAAAACTGTGGAAGAAACATTCCACAATTATTTGTTTTTTATATTTATAGTTAAATTCCCCCACATTTCTTTCCCTGGTGTAACGAACGGGTTAGGTGAAGGGAGTGCATCTCTCCTTTTAGTTTAAATGGTTTTATTAGCATTTTCAAAAACAGAAAACATACTGTCAACCATAGCAGTAGTATCCAATAAACTGTCATACAACCGTTTCAGAAATGTAAAAGAAGTATAGTGCTTACAAAGAAACTCGTACAGCCATATCCCTGTTGGGGCAAGAAGAACCGTGCATTGTGTATGTAAAACAAAAACCTGAAACAACCCCCCCCCCCTCTCCCCCCAATCCGATATCCCTCAACCCCTTATCGACCCCTTCTTGCCTCCCCACTCTAATAATCCCCTTCATCCAGTGGAAGCAGGTGTCGCTTCCGTCCCTAGGTTAGAAAGTCGCAACACCCTCAGGTACTTCGGCTGCGTGATTTCATTGAATTCTGCTAAAAGCAATTTAAAAAATGGTCTCCACAGGTCCTGGAACGAGGCAGCCGAACCACTCAGTGTGGCAGATAAGCGTTCCATACCAATAATGTGCCATATGCGGTGAAGCCACCCCTCATAAGTGGGGGAAGTAGTCGTCCCCCAATGCACCAAAATATTCTGTAGCACTGTCCCCAGTGCTAACCCCATCTTTCATACTTTCCTGCTCTTCAGGGGAAATGTAACAGGATTAGGTAGGCCTAGGACCACATACACCGGGAGCCGCCGGATTTCAGTGTCAAACAAGTCTTCTATTTTGTCCAAAATTCTGGACCAGTAAGGGGACAGCATGGGGCAATCCCACAGTATGTGAAGTAGAGTACCCTCATTGTCACAGCCCCGCCAACAGGTGGGGCTCCGTTGGGGGTTGCCCCTGTGGAGGCGCACCGGCGTTGGATACCAATATGTCGCTATCTTCATTGCGGTTTCGATGCTAGCGACATTTCGGGCAGTATGCTTTGCTCTGTAATAAATGCCCTCCCAGTCCTTCGCAGAGAGATCACCACCCAACTCTGTCCCCCACCGCCGTTGGCTCAGGGTTGCCTGAGAGCGGCCACCCCGGAGCATATAGTACATTTCTGATGTTATCCCTTTGTCTGTAAATTTAGTGAGCAAACATTTCTCATATTTGGTCAATTTGCGACTACCCTGTTCTTGCATCCCAGGTTGGAGGACCCAGTGTTGCATCTGCATATACCCCCTTCTCTCGGTTTCGGGGATCCCATAGTCTAGCTTCAATTGGTTAAACAAAATCACCTCAGACAGATCAAATAAGTGGCCCACCGAGCGACATGGGGTGTCGTGCCAGTCTTGGAATGATTTGTCAGGCAGATCGGGAGTGAAGTCACTATTGCCATACATGGGGGTCAGTTGGGAAGGAAAAGTCGTGAGATTCTTGGAGGTCGCCACCCCGTTCCAGGCCACCAGTACGGACTTAGTGACCGGAGAGCCCATCAGGCCTCGCGGCCGCGTGTCCTCCGGAGGAAGGGGACCTTCCATAAGGGGGTGCCAGCTAATGCCCTATCTTGGAAAAGCCACTGCTTTTCGGACTCCGACCTTGCCCACTCTACTAAATATCGTAGTTGGGCCGATTTATAATAGGTGAGGAGATCCGGTATCCAGAGGCCCCCATGCTCAGGGCGCATGTAACTAAGGCCTTTGCTCATCTACGGCCTCTTTCCTGCCCAGACAAACTGATTGATATGGCGCTGCAGCGATGTGAGCACGCCAGCAGGAGGCTGAGCCGGTAGAGTTTGGAACAAGTAAAGTGGCCAAAGTAATAGGGACATTTTAACCGCAGCTACCCAGCCAAGGAGAGATAAGTGGTGCTTGCTCCAAGAGCCCAGATCCTTCACAGCTTGACGCAACAACCTAGCATATTTCAGCTGGGCTGTTTGTTGAACCGTCGCCGCCACTTCTAGGCCAAGATATGGAATTGTCTCTGCCACTTTAATGCCAGTTAGTCAATCGCCCGTGGGCGACTGCGAGGTCAACATGTAGGGCGCGGCCGAGCAAAGGAACAGTGCCAGAGATTTGCCTACGTTGACCAGGAAGCCGGAGACCTGACTAAAGGCGTCCAACTCCTCCATGAAGACGGGAAGGGAGAGTCTGGGTACCGCCAACGCCGCCAGTACATCATCAGCATAGAGGCTAATGGGAAGAGTTTCCCCTCCACAGGGGAGCCCCCTAATACTCTGGTTATCTCTAACCCGCTGCGCCAAGGGTTCAATGTATAAAGTGAATAATAACGGCGTCAGCGGGCAGCCTTGCCTGGTCCCCCTCTGAATAGCAAAGTGTGTAGAAGAGATGCCATTGACTCTGATTCATGCCGTAGGTTCGGCATAGCAACAGCCCACCCATTCACGGAACCGCTTCCCCAGGCCGAACTTCTCCATTGTGAGCCCAGGAACCCCCAGTCTACCTGGCCGAACGCTTTCTCGGCGTCTATCATTAACAGGAGGGTGTCCATTCGCGTTTGGTGGGCCTTATCCACGAGATGGAGCATTCTCTTCGTATTATCGCTGCATTGGCGGGACTGAATAAAGCCGATCTGGTCGGGTTCTATCAAATTTGGCATGCAGGGACTCAGGCGAGATGCGAGGATGCGTGTGAAAATTTTAAAATTTACATTTAGTAGAGAGATCAGGCGATATGCGCCGCATTGGAGAAGGGAGCCCATCTGGGCCTGGGTATTTAAGCAATTTCAAGCACAAAATCGCCGTAATGACCTCTTCTAAGTGGATGGGGGTGTCTAGAGAGGCCGCTTGAGTAGGAGACAGTGCTAACATAGAGATCGACTGCAAATAAGCCGTTGTATCGCAGTCAGATCGTGCTTCCGCAGTGTAAAGTTTCAGGTGATAATCCCAGAATTCTTGTTCTATCTCTGCATCCCCACTGATTTCTCCTTCCCCGCCCTCTCTCCAAAGTGAGGAAACATGGGCCTGCTGTCTCTGGGCTCGCAAGCGATTGGCCAGGACCCGACCTGTGCGGTCCCACCCCCCGACTTAGTAGGAGTGTTTCAAGCAGACCGCCGCATATTCCGCCCAATCCAAGTTGAGGGCAGCCAGTTGTGCCCTCGCCGCCTTCAGCTGTCTCCAAACCCGAGGGGCCCCAGTCCTGCTATGTACCCGTTCAAGCTCCCGTACCTGTGTTGTCAATGTGGCTCTCACCTCCTTACACCCTCTGTTGTGGGCCGCTGCAATCCCTATAACCTCCCCTCGTACCATTGCTTTCAATGCTTCCCACAGGGTCATAACTGCAATGTCTGATGTGTCATTTATGGTGAAATAGTCCCTAATGCATGTAAGAAGTTGCTGTTCTACCTCCTTGTAATGAAGCATGTGTTCCTTAAGCCGCCAATTGCCGGGCCGATGTGTGTTTGGGTTCAGCAAAACCTGAACCGACAGAGCATCATGATCCGATAGAGCCATAGGTTCAATGCATTTCTCCTGCACTGCAGCATTTACCTCCTCGGTCCCCAGAAAGTGGTCCAGATGGGCGTAAGACTTGTGGGCGTGGGAGTAGAATGTGTATTGTCGTGATGTGGAATGAGCTGCCCTCCAGATTTCAAACAATCCCATTTCCCCCAACCATTTCTTCCCATCCCGTGAGAGTTCCCCTCCCTGAGAAAAGGTTGCATATAACCTGTCCATACCAGAGTCCATAACTATGTTGAAGTCCCCCCCCCTCTCCCCGCCCCCCACTAATGTCATGCGCCCCTGTGGCGCCAGTACATCTGCCAGGGCTGCCTGGATAAAGGGTTCCTGTCCTGAATTAGGGGCGTAAATGGAGCCAATCACTAGGGGTTGATTACCAAATTGAAGCGTATAAGCCAATAACCTCCCCTTGAGCTCTGCCACTTATTTCAGACACTCTGTTCATCACCACCCCCTTTTCTGAATCGTTTTTGGACACTATAGGTGTGGCATGGAATACTCAGACATGAGTCCCTTGCTCACTGCTCCATCAGGATTCAAGCAAGCCGGGCCGACGACGCCTGAAATGGCAGAAACCGGTCCCCGGAAGCTTGTCTCCTTTCTGGTGAAGAATTGGCTTGGTAGTTTGGTCTGCCCTGTTCCCATGATGCACTGGGCCAGGGACAGACTAATTTGCATATAGCCAGGTTCTGAGCTGGGATGGGGCAGTGAGCTAAATAACGGTGATGGATCAAGCCCTGATCTTTGGACTGGGTAAGAGTGGTCTGCTTAATTCAGACACTCTGTTCATCACCACCCCCTTTTCTGAATCGTTTTTGGCCACTATAGGTGTGGCAGGGTATACTCAGACATGAGTCCCTTGCTCACTGCTCCATCAGGATTCAAGCAAGCCGGGCCGACGACGCCTGAAATGGCAGAAACCGGTCCCCGGAAGCTTGTCTCCTTTCTGGTGAAGAATTGGCTTGGTAGTTTGGTCTGCCCTGTTCCCATGATGCACTGGGCCAGGGACAGACTAATTTGCATATAGCCAGGTTCTGAGCTGGGATGGGGCAGTGAGCTAAATAACGGTGATGGATCAAGCCCTGATCTTTGGACTGGGTAAGAGTGGTCTGCTTAATTCAGACACTCTGTTCATCACCACCCCCTTTTCTGAATCATAACTTTTTCCTTCACGACTCCCCTACATCGTCTAGAGAGGAGAATGGCCACCCCAGCTTTCTTCTCCCAAGGAGGAGAATTACTGGATAGGGAAGGCCTTGGACCTCATGCGGTGGGTATCCCCGGGCAGGAGGTGCTTCTCCTGTAAGAGACACACGTCTGCCTCGCATTCTCCAAATAGGACAATACCCCACGCCTCTTCACCGGATTATTAAGCCCCTTTACATTAATTGTAAGAACTTTCACAGACACCATGTCAAGGGGGAAGAAAACTGCGCAATCTAGTCGGAGCCCCAAGTGAAAGCATATTCCCAGTCTAAGAGAGCTGCAGTATGTGTATGGGTGGTGCCAAGGATAGTATATTAGCAATATCGTGTTGCAACTGGTGGTCATAGATCTCGGACGTCCCTCCCCCCACCCTAACCCCCCAAAAAAACAACAAAAGAAAACGCACAAAATGTCCAGAAGTCGCAGTACGAGACAGGGTCCCCTCAGTGATACAGTCAGTGGGGTGCATCTGTGGCCGACGGGGTCCCTCCCGTCCCCACCCGCCGCCCCCCAGCTATGCTCAAGTACATTTATCTGACCCCAATGCTGTTCAGGCATCGTCCCCAAGTCCAGAGGCTGTTGTCAAAGAGGCCAGCACTGCTGGACGTTCTTGCGCTATCGTCTCTGGATTCGGCTTCGAGGGGGTCCCGGACCTTCGTCTGCCCCCAACTCTTTGCCACCGCTCCCTTTGATCCTTCTTGTCCTGTCTCAAGGCTTCTTCCGGTGGGTCTCGCTCAATGCCCAGGAGCTGGCATGCCTCTTGCCGGGAGCGTATTTGCCGTAACTTGCCGTCCCACTTGAAAATTATGCGGAATGGATGCCCCCACGAGTAGGAGACACCCTGGTTGCGAAGACTGGTCGAGACCAGTCGAAATGCCTACGTTTCTGAAGGGTGGTAGCCGCCAAGTCCTGAAATAAAGCAACGGTATGCCCTCTAAAAACCAAGGGCTGGGCATCATGTGCTTGGCGCAGGATAAGCTCTTTAAGCTGAAAATCCGGTAGAAAGGCCAGTATATAAGGGGGAGGTGCTGGGGCCCTCCACTGCAAGCCAACTCTGTGAGCCCTGTCTATTTTGATAGCAAAGTCTTGGGGTTCTTGTAGTACATGACGGGACAGCTACTGGAGGTACCCATTGATATCGTTATTCTCTTCATTGGAGGGAACGCCTCTCACCCGAATGTTGTTTCTACTGGAGCGGTTTTCCAAATCTTCCGCATGGTCCCGGAGGTCGATTTTGTTGTGCTTGCAAGCAGATCACTTCTACCTGCAGTTGTTCAACTTTCTCGTCCCAAGATTGTTCGTGGTCCTCCATAGACGACTCCTTTTCGCCACCGCGTTCAGGTCTCTGCGCACCTCCTTCAATTAATCGGCGAATTATTTTTTAAGAATATGGAGATCTTCTCTCAAGGCCGAGAATAACTGGGAGAGGAAGGCTCTCGTACCCGGTTCATCTGATTGCTCCATCTCCTGCCCCCCCAGACTGAGCCGGGGAGACATGGGCCCCCACCAGTCGCGCCCGACATCTTGGCAAACAGGTCCTTCACAGTCCGATCTTCCTTCCCCTTCTCTTTTTCTTTCTCCTTCTTTCCCTGCGTAGTGGACATGTCTGGGCCTCCAATTTGGGGTAAAGCAATAGCTGATGCGGGAGGATCGTCCCTTAGGCAGATGGGTGAGGTCCGGGGATGTGCTCTCTCCACGCAGCACAGGGGACAGGTGGCTTCTCGTCTCTCCTCTTGCTTCTGAGGGGTTTGCAGATCGGATGCGTAGGAAGGCTGGGCCAGGGCACAAATTTCGTAAGAGACACCTTCTAAAGCGAAGGTAGAGCATGGCAAAGTTTAACCCAGGTGCCGTCAGCAGAAAGACCACAATGGCTGTTCACCGGTCAGAAGGATGGGACCGCTGCTCTCCCCCCCTCTAGGGTCTAGCAGTTGCAATGGTGTCGCCTGTAATGCCGGCCCCACTACTCAGGGTGTGCCCTCTTCATCCGACACCCTGCGCCGAGCAGCCCAAGTCAATCTAGCACAGCAGCGTGGCCTTCAGATGCGGCGGTGTATTGCGTGCCGGGGCACTATCACCGCACCTCTCTTTGCTCCCCAAGGCTTCAGACACAAGGCAGGTAAGGCCTCAGTTTGGACCACTCCTGCTCCCGGGCCTCCTATAATCGGGAGTAACCAATGTCTGTGCCGGGGCCCCCCACTGCGTCCCACGGGGCCCCAGGTTCGTCCGTCTGGGCCAACACCCACTCTGTCCTGAACGGCGATCTGGGTGAGCGCCTGACCTTAGAACTGACCCTCGCTGGCAGGGAGATTCGGTGGGAAGCACTGGGCCCCTCACTTCTGATCTCCGTTGCCGATCGTCGCTGTAGTGACCCTGCCAACCAAGGCCTCACATACGCCAGGCAGGCTGCTCTCAGGATCACCGGCACCTCCGCTCAGGGCCCAACAGCTGTTACCTTCGCCGCACTCTCCAGGCTTCCGAGGTGTGCCCGCTATGCCGCCCCAGTCTGATCCAGGCGCCGGCAGATCCCTAGAGTCCCTGTGCGTCTCGTGGGAGCCCCCCCGTGCGTCAGCCGTCCCCTTGCGCCCTCAGTGAGAGCCACACCGCCATCTTGGAACCGGGAGCTCGGTGCCTGAGGACACCGTTTCTTAATTATTGGCGTTGAGGAATGGTCTAAAACTTGTCCCTGTGTGCCTGCTGCCCACCGCTACGACCCCAGGGGTCCGCCGCTCACGAACTGCGCCAAGAAGCGCCCAGGCTACCCGCTCGCCATCTTGACCACGCCCCCCATCTCTCTTTTTAAGCCCATTTACTGACTGCTCCTTTCTTTTCCTTATTTCCGAGCCACTGGGGAAAACACCCTACCAGGAGATGATGGGAAGAAGAAACAAGGCAACTGGAAGGAAGAGGAAGACCAGAGTTACACCGGGGAGTCCCTTATAACTGGGCTGTGAACTTGAGAGACCAAATAAAAGTACCACCATTAAGAAATATGTCCAGCCTCCGTGTCTGTTTATCCAGCCTTTCCTCCCACACCTGCCCATTAAGGACAGCGGCAGGGTGCGGCAATATTGTATGTCAATTTGTAGTCTGTTCACTTGAGGGAAGAGGTTCTGCTGCAAGAATACCTGACAGTCTTGTGTTCCAAAGATACTAAGGTATCGAAAGCCCTCTATGGGAGCTGCACATTTCGTCGGAGACCGCAGGAAAGGGCCAGACAAGGGGAATACGACCAATTTGGTCCAGTTTATGGTGTATCCAGAGTAGCTACCAAGGAGTTCAAAGATGTGGACAGCCCTTGCGATGGAAAAGTATGGCCTCGAGAGGTATAAAATTGTGTTGTCTGCATATGAGGAGATGCACTCCTCAAATCTGCTGGGTGCCGAGATGCCAGTGGCTCCTGTGCCAGGGCAAACAGCAGGAGTGACCGGGGGCAGTCCTGTCGGGTTCCCCTGCGTAATGAAAAGCATCTTGACAGCGCCCCATTGACCCTCGCCGATGGGGCTTGGTAGAGCAGTTTTACCCACTCGCAAAACTTTGGGCTGAATCCAGGCTAAATAATATGGCAAATAAGTAGGGTCATTCTATACTATTCCAAGCCATTGAGGCATCTAGTGCCATCAGGGCTGTCTGTTGAGGTGAGAGGGAGTATGTCATGTGTAGGACCCCTGTACAACCTTTGTAGGTTATGGCGGGTACTTCTGCGTGGCATGAAGCCAGATTGATCTACGTGGATGGCGGTGTCCAGGACAGCCATCAGCGTATTCTTAAGGCCTTGGCCAGCACCGTTGTCTCTACATTTAGGAGCGAAATCGGCCTGGAGGAGCTGCAGCTGTCTGGAGGCTTGCCTGTCTTATGTATCACCACAATCGTGACTGTGCGCTAGTCCTCAGGCAGGGCTCTGGTTTCCCTCACCTCTTCAAACATCTTAAGCATTGTCTGCACTATTTTGGTGGTTGAGCCTTTAAACAGTTCAACCGATAGCCTGTTTGAGCCCACCACCTTTCCTGATTTTAAGGACCAGAAGGTGCCGGATAGTTGCTCCTCCTTAAGTTCAGCCTCATGTCTGCAGTAAGTGTCCGGAGCGAGAAGTCTCTTAGCAGCTCCTCGCAGTCCTTTTCCAATCTAGAGCTGACTGGGGAATAGAGGTTTTCATAGTAGGAGGCAAAGGTCTCGGCTATCGCAGTATTTGTTGTCTGAGGAACATCATCAATGCCCCTGACCCCAGCCATCCGCGATATTTCTCTGTCCACTTTTGTCTAACCAGGCTAATAGCCTGGAGGCTTTATCTCCCACGTCATATAGCCGGTGTTGCATGGCTAGTGCGTGTTTCCGAGCTGTGTTGTCAGCCAGGGCCCGCAGATCTTGCTGGCGCAGTGCTAGTTTGTGCCTTAGCTCTATATTTCCTTCTTCCACTACCTCTCGCTCCAAAGCTAGTATTTCCTGCTCCAGGACCTGACTTTATAACGCTTCCTCCTTTTTCCTCCCCCCCCTATCAGCGCCTGGGTCTGTCCTCGCAGTACTGTCTTGATAGCCTCCCAGAGGATCTGGTGGGATGTCATAGACCCTTTTTTTTTTTTTCCTTTTCCCGATTCTACTCCTCATTGTCAGCACAGTTTTAGGGCACCCTAGGCCCCGGCGTCTTGGCTGCAGGGTAAGTATGTGGTGGTAGTCTACTCATCGAGTACGCTGGGTTTTTTGGGTGGATATTTAGCAGTATGTCCGGCACCCTAGCAAGGTAGCTGCTCTGCCCGCTGTTCCTCTCACCCGGCTCCACGGGGTTGGGGGGCAGGCTCTGATCTACTTTGCAGCGGCAGTGTTTGCTGCCATCACACCCTACTTCCAGTCTCGCCGCAAATATAGACTTTAGAACATAAACAGCTCCTGGGTTAGCCCTCTCCTTCCTACCTCAGCGCTGCATGGCCCGTAGCATGTGCCCCCACTAGATGTCCAGCCTCTCTTTAGGTGATGGCGCCCAACTCGGTTGGCACTGCCGCACGTTTAGGCCCCTGGGATATGTCTACCTGAGTCAGTCTTCACCACATGTAGCATTAGTTAACTGCCATGGGACTCTTGCTGGCGCTGGTTCGTGTCCAGTGTTCTCGGTGAGCCTTGGCTGCCGGTCTGTGATGTTGGTTGCCCAATTGGCCGCAGTCGTTTACCCGCTCTGAACTCGCCACATCAGTGTCTCTCTGAGGTCCGACGATCTCCGCGCCGGCTCTCTCCGCTCCGCGCCGCCCCCGCAAAGTAAGGTCGGCACTAGACACCCCCACTATGATCTCAAGGGGCAGAACTGGTTATGGCTTTTTTTTACTGCTGGTTGTCACCACAGTCTGCTGGTATGACGGGAAAGCGATACAAAAGGGGATGATGGACGGAGCGTTTGAGCAAATCAAACACTCACCCCCAGTCAACTGATCTGGGTTTAATCCATCACCATTCTTTAGCCCACTCAGCCACCCCATTTCAGACATGGCTATATGCAAATCAGTCTGACCCTGTGCCTCATGGGAACAGTCCAGCCCGAACTGCCAAGCCATGTCTTCCATGGACCGGAAACGAGCATCCTGGGACCGGTTTCGGATTCATAATCCTCATCAGCCAGGCTATCTTGAATCCAGTGATTCAAGGGTCAGACTGATTTGCATATAGCCATGTCAGAACTGGGGTGGCAGAGTGGGCTAAAGAACGGTGATGGATTCAAACCAGATCTTTTGACTGGGTGTGAGTGTTTGATTGATTAAGATGCTCCGTCCATCACCACCCCCTTTTGTACCGCTTTTGGCCACCATAAGTGTGGCAGGGTATGCTCAGACGTGAGTCCCTTGCTCACTTTGCCACTGGATTCAAGCAAGCCGGGCTGAAGACGGCTGGAATGCCAGAAACCGGTCCTCGGAAGCTTGTTTCCAGTCCAGGAAAGGCATGGCTTGGCAGTTCGGGCTGGACTGTTCCCATGAGGCACAGGGTCAGACTGATTTGCATATAGCCATGTCAGAACTGGGGTAGCAGAGTGGGCTAAAGAACGGTGATGGATTCAAACCAGATCTTTTGACTGGGTGTGAGTGTTTGATTGATTCAGATGCTCCGTCCATCACCACCCCCTTTTGTACCGTGGTATGACGGGAAAGCTTGGCGGGAGGACCTCAAACTTTTCTGTCCGCTGCTTCGGCAGCCCCAGACAGTCAAGGGCCACGGCTGGCGCTATCTTAGTCCTCTATCCGGCCGCTCCCGCTGGCTCCTTCTGCATGGTCATCTTCTTCAGACCACCACGGTCTGCTATCTTGCACTCCTTCACTTCTAGTGCAGTTTCTTAGTGTAAGTGACTCCAGTTGCACAGATGATGACAGGTGTTTTGGGGGTTATGTACTGGCGGCTAACGGAGCGCGCTCAGTGTGCAGCCATTTTCGTCGGCTGCAGGCCACGCCCCCATATTTTTGAATCTCTGATCTACATATTATATGCAGGAAATTCCTAGTAAACTTATGGCATCTGATTTTGGAAAAAGACTTTTTACTATCTTCCAAATAATTTATTAATTAACCAAATACATTGTTGAAGGATTTAAAAAGCTTTAGTAATAAGTCTGCACATACTGTCAATTGACCGGGGCATCATTCCATCTCTCCATAAGTCTTTATAAAAGGTTCCTAGATCTTGCTGCCAACGAGAATGGAGCTGTCTAAGGCAGTGCTCCCCAAACCTTTTTATTTTTTTATATGCTTTATATGTAATCTTGATTGCTTTTGCTAGTGTCACAATATTGGTGGCCGAATGTTCATCGTTTAAATGTTTTTGGGATTTGTAGTGATATGAAAGACTAAGCTAACAGAAAACTGAGCTGTCTTTCCCTCCCCCCCCTTGTTTAACCACCCATCCTGGGTTATCTCCATGTCTCTACAGTCATGCTTCTGGGCAGTGTTTTGCCTCTCGTGATAACTTGATGAGCCTCATGTCTTTGTGCTGTCATTCAGGCCAGCAGTGTCCACCATCCATGTTTCACCTCCTTGGTGGGTTGGACTAGTCATCGTTTACTTCCCAGCGCTCCCAGGTTTTACCAAACTTTTTGGAGCACCCTCTTCCCTTATATACCAGTTTTCTTTTTGCACTCTACCTATCAATTTCCATCACCCAGTCCTAAAATGTAGGTCGGTCTGCCCTTTCCCATATTCGTATAACTTCTTTTGGCTATGAGTAGTCCCAAGTTCACCCTTCTGGTATGATTTAATATATATATGATATGATTCCATCACACATAGTACAAATATCATTGACAATAAAGTTATCACTATTGTTTTTCCCTGTCCAACGTGCCACAGTTGAATTGGTCAAGAGATTGCCATATCTTAACTTCATAAATAAAGTTTTGGCAAGTGGTGGCTCTATCTCATCAAGAAAAACCTCGAATAAGGGCAGGTCCTTGAAGCTTAAGAAATTACGAACTAAGGACCCACCACTATTTCCGCTAGTCAATGAATCCCATATGAAGCCCCAAAATGCCTTTTTTACCAGGATTTTTGAATTTGGAGGCAACCTTTCTGGGTTCTCCCATAAATGGACCAAACCTATGTTAGTGAGCCACACTTGGATGTGTCTAAGCCATAAATTGGATTTTGACACGTCCAAGCACTGAATTTCTTTCAGTCCTTCCCTGTAGTCGCACAGTTCTGGTGTCTGCCAAAGTCTTACCCAGAACATTAAAGGCCGGACAATAGTGTAATGATCTGTCCTTTTGAAATGTATATCCAACTGAAGGGGCACCAGGGGGTAATTATTATCCAGAGTTGAAAAAACATCTTTTGACATGGGACCCCAGATCTCAGTGCCGTAAAGAGCTGCTGGTTGGACTTTGAATTTAAATAATTCAACCGCGGGTGTCACTGCTTTACTAGTACTTAGGCTATGTTTATTAAGAATTGGCGTGGAATTCTGTGCAAATATTATCTTACTTTTCTCAATTTGAGGCCTCCATGTGAAATTAGAGTCCAAGGAGACCACCAAATAAGAAAAGTGATCGACGAATTCCAGTTTTTGGCAATGGAGTGTAATAGTTCCTTTATCAGGTTTAATTGGATTTAGGACCATGCACTTTGTTTTTGTAGCGTTAACTTCCAATCCTTTATTGGTACAATACTCACTGAAGGAACATAAAAGTGCCTGTAAACCTTTTTTAGTCTGCGAAATCAGAATGGTATCATCCGCAAAAAGTAATGCGGGAACCCTTTTACCGTTTAATTTAGGTGAGTCATTCTGGCATCCCTCTAGGTGCGTGGGAATGTCGTTTACAAAGAGGGAAAACAAAGTAGGTGCCAAAACACAACCTTGGCGAACGCCACGCTCAATAGGTATATTTCCTGTTAGTTCGCCATTTGGTCCCCACCTGACTTTAGCGTAGTTCCCAGCGTGAAGCTCTATTATTTGAACCAACAAACAGCTGGGTAACCCTAACTGATAGAGTGATCTCCAAAGCAGCTCACGTGGCACTAGATCGAACGCCGCCCTTAGATCTACAAAGGCGACGTATAAGTGGCCCTTTTTAATATGGACATATTTCCAATGTAAGCAGCAGAATCTGAATACTTGGTCGATGGTGTTCACCTTACTTCTGAACCCCGCTTGAAGGTTCGTGAGGACCATCTTCTCTTCTAGCCACTCATTTACTCGAGATAAAATATGTCTTGAGTACATTTTTTGGAGAATGTCCATCAGGCTAATGGGCCGGTAATTGGATGGCACCGACCGATCGCCCTTTTTAAAAATTAAAACTATTTCAGCTCCTCGCCAACTATCAGGAAAGTCTAAGCTGCAGGAGAGCAAATTGCATAAATAATTTATGTACGGGACCCATACCAAAAGGTCATGCTTATACAAGTCCCCCGGTATTTTGTCTAAGCCTGGCGCTTTCCCCCGTTTCACAGCATTAATTGCCACCTCTGTTTCCTTGGTTGAAAACTCTAGCTTGGTCCTAGGATGCCTTTGCCATGGTACTTCATCAGTTGTATTAATAGCATTCCCTTCATACTTTTTGTATAGGGTCGTGAAGTGGTTCACCCAAGTGAGTTCGTCCAGATATACATCCTTAACGACCCTCCCTGCACGTGTTCCGTTGGCAACCAAACTCCAAAATCCTTCAATATCCCTAGTTTTTGCGGCTGCCAGCATATCTGCCCAACTAATCTCTTCCCACTCCTTCTTTGCGATTAACTGAGCCTGCTTATAAGCTACCCTTGCTGCTTTTACTTCAAATGGGTCTTTATTTTTTATTGCCAGCAAGAGATTCGATTTTGATTCCCTGCATGACTTCCCATACCAAGATTTACTGTGTGACTGGTTAAATGAATTTTGTGTCTTTTTTTTGGCATTTTAGTCACTAAGGTTTTTATTTTTTGAAAAAGCTCATTATGGAGGGCCAAGAAATCTGAGCAGTTATTAGTCTCAGACGGAAACTCTGTAAAAGCTCCAATGGAACTCCCGAATTGGGAATAGATTTCTGTAAGAGTTTCCTCATGCTCCAGGATACGGGACCACTTGCGTGCTCGTCTATTGTTGCTTACCAGCAGATAATCACCTGGGGACACCCCTAAATTAGATGTAGTTATGTTCACTTGCCCGACAAACAAGTGCTCTTCTATTACCAGATTCAGCGGATAATGATCACTCTGTCCTATTTCCCACATCCAAATCAACCATATACTGCCAAAGGGAGATTGAAACAATTACAAAATATAGGTTGATTTTACTATTATGTCTAAAAAAGGTAGGTTTTTTCTTAATATCCGAAGGGAAGCGCCCATTGCAGGCCCTAAGACCATGCTCGGCTGTTAACCTTAAAAATTGGACTGCCAAAACTGAACAATTGGCAGGTTTCACAGCGTCTAACAAGGGTATATTATTAGCTTGACCTTTTCCTCAAATACCTCACTTAGTCCTATTACAGGTTCGTAATTGCAATTTAGGTCACCTGCTATGATGACCACCTCTTTTCCATTTATCTTATTTAGAAGGGAATCTAATTTAACCATAGTAGGTGATTCCTTAGTCGAAGGTCCTGGTCTATTACATATATTAATAAGATATATCAACTTCTCATTGCTAGTTGTGATTTTCAGAGCTAGAATGTCTGGTGTTCCTGTATCTATTGTCAACCCGGATCCTTAAGGTTACCTTGACCCAAGTAATTAATCCACCTGACGGTCTCCCCCGTGGGGAAGGAACAGCTCCAATACCTAATGACTTATACCCTACCCTGTGTGGGGTATCAACTAGCCACGTTTCTTGAAGGAGACAAAAGTCGTTGGAATCTATATATTTTGCCCATTCTGTATCCCTCAAGTTCTTGGCCACACCAGCCATGTTCAATGAGACTAGGTTCAGAGTTTTACCATTACTACCATTTGCTGGTGATGACTCAAGGCATGGAGACCTCACCTTTGAAGCTACTAACCCTGTAAGTTGTTCGTTCGGAGAGATCACATTATCATTGGTGTTGTTAATATAAGTATTAATATTGGCCGTCCCCCCATCTATGGGAGCATTGCGTAAGATCTGTGACCTAACTGCTAATGGACCGTGCTCCTTTACAAGTTCTACTTGATCAGCTACTGGTAGTAATGCTTCTCCATTATTCTCCACACTTGATTCCCTTGTATCGGTGCTACCCGTATTGGTCAATAGTCAGTCTACTGACTCTAAACAACTGAATCTATTGTATGTCGGTACCCCCATCCATTGTCTTGGGGTAACTGGTCTTGAGTTGACTGGCCCCCAACCACTGAACTCACGCTGTGACATTTGACCAAACATTAGTCAATCTCCCCCCCCTCTGGTTGAATTCTGTGTGGGTAAAAAAAAGAAAGAGGTCTCGTTTCAATGGAGGATTTCCCCCCGTATGTATTCCATGAGCAGATATGGTGAACAGTACGTGGATCCTCAAACGTGACAACCACGCAGTCACCAGTTATAGATTTCGTTGTCGGACCTATCCAAGGGACTCTGCGAACCATTAAAATAGGACTCTTTATCCAGTTTGGTAGTGGCCTTTTTTCGTTTAACCATTGGGAAACCTTATTTTTGAGTGAAAAAAAGGTTTCCTCATGGGAGTTACTTAGCTCGGGGACCCCAGTCATTACTACTACATAAGGGCTAGCATCTGGTGGAAGGTCGATATAGCCTCCTATGGGTTTCCTCTCTAGTTGAAATCCAGCACGTTGCTGGTTTGTTTTAGTACCATTACTAACATGATTGGTGTTTCTTTTAATTGATTGAACAGTGTTCTGAACTGGAGTTTCTTTACTGTGGCATTAGCGACCACTGGAATTGGCTTTTTTGCTTTAGCGTTGGTGCTGGTGACATTTTTATTACTACCAGTGTTATTTTTCTGTGGTAGAGGAGCCAGGGGTTGGTTACTACCAGGTACTGTGATTGGCATTGGTACTTGGGGAGCTGCTACTGTGTGGTTACACAAGGAGCCCACTACACCAAGACGTGTCAGGGTTAAGAGGCTTTTCTCAACCTCAATTAATTGTTTTTCCATGGACATTATCCGAATTTCAAGGGGACGTAAACGGTTTTTTATGATTCCCCCAATGTTTTTTAACAAGATCTCGCTTCCTTCCAGCACACATTCTACCCCCAATTCACCCAAATTACATGTGGCAGATGTACAAGTGGCAGATACATCTCGCTCATTCTCTTGTACCTCTGCATCAGCATTGCTTGTAGTTTCTCCTTGTACACTCTGCAATTCTTGTAGAGCCACCTCATTCCCGTTACATACTAGGTTAGTATTATCACTTTCTCTCTCATTTCTTGCTAGATTAATATTTCCCCTACTACCCTTTGCTTTGCTAGCTATGAACTTTTTCCTTGCTTGTACAGTGGTATTGAGACGTTTCCTTTTTGAGACTGCGCCCTCCCGCCTGCCTCGAAGTTGTCTTTGGGTGATCTCGTCCCCATTAACCTCCTGATCGACAGTTACAGCAGTGCTTAAACCAGCTTCAACTAGCATACTAGTATTTGTGATGTCAATAACATGTTCAGGTGACGCTTGGGTACTAGACATTACATATGCATTTCGGTCTATAGTCTTGTGAACATCAGCCTGTACTATAATTGGAGTAGGACCATTTGTTCGTTCTGGAGTTTTGGCTGATGCAATATTACCCAAAGAAGATTTTTTACTCATTGCAAGGTCTTGGGACATTCTCCTTGCAGCTGCTAAATCCAAGGATACTCTCTGTTGCATTAAACTTGTTCCCATATCTATTACGGAATTAGACCTAATAATAAAGTTGTCCAGAGTACCTGTTAGCTGCTTGGCCCCTTTCGCAGTTTTACTTCTATTCTCCCTTTCAGCCATCTTCACGGTTACTCACACTATGTGCCCCACAGATCTGAAACGCAATATATTTATATAAGTTAACTGAAGCTAAAAATGAATGTAAACTAACTAACTTGAAACAGAGTGGGCCCAGCCCAGCCTAGTTCGGCCTTGGACGGCCGTAGACGGCCCGCCCTTTGCCCGGGCTTCGACCCGGACTCCGTCCCGCGTGCGCGTTCTAGGAGATGTTTAAATATTGAGGGGCGGCGTCGGGAAGAGGACCAGCTGCGGCTTGTCAGCGCCGTTGTGGGTGCTGGTCCTCGCAGTCCCGAGTTGGCTCAGGGGCTCTGTGTCCAGCAAGTGATGAGTCCTCCCTCATGAACCTCAAGACGAACGGCTCCCACGCAGCGGGGGCCGTGAGAGGTCGATGGTAATTGCAGCGGGGTGACGTCCTTCTCTGCAAGGTCCGTGACGGGCAGCAACACCAGGGAAATACAGCAGCTGAAACCGGAGGATGTAAGATCCCACTCCGATTAAACGAGGTGAGGGGCGGCGTCGGGAAGAGGACCAGCTGCGGCTTGTCAGCGCCGCTGTGGGTGCTGGTCCTCGCAGTCCCGAGTTGGCTCAGGGGCTCTGTGTCCAGCAAGTGATGAGTCCTCCCTCATGAACCTCAAGACGAACGGCTCCCGCGCAGCGGGGGCCGTGAGAGGTCGATGGTAATTGCAGCGGGGTGGCGTCCTTCTCTGCAAGGTCCGTGACGGGCAGCAACACCAGGGAAATACAGCAGCTGAAGCCCGCTGGTATTGCCACCTATGGATGGAATTTTAGGACGTCCCTCCAGTCATAGTTTATCTCTCCCAAATCATTCTGCTAGCGCCCTCTTAGTTTTCTCAGGTCTCCCTATGTGTTCACCATTAGTGTACCATAAGTTAGATAGACTTTTTTGTCTATATTTCTTTATTGACATTAGACCATACAAGCACATGGTGTACAGTGGGCAACAATAGTACAACTGTGCGCAAAAATCACAATTATATCAACGTCGTTGGTGACAAAGGGAAAGCATTTTGCAATGCAATAGGTCTTGCCTTTGCGAGAGTTTAAACTATTGGCATTGTAAAATACCCAATAGCATGACCTTCCACTCGCAGCTCTGCACAGGCATGCATGTGGTCTCTCCTGCCTCAGCGACTAGAAACAGCAGCCTTCTCGCACTGTCTAACCCAGCGGAATAAGGGGTTGGTGGGTGCAGTTTTTCAAACATTTTGAGTACATAGGTGTCCCAGAGTGTGACAGCTCCCTTGCCTCCTCGCAGCCACTGGTCGTAAGCTATAGCATCTGCCTCCGTTACTGCCCATTTATGGGTTACCTGAATCCAGCAATGAACCATGGGTGACTGTGTAGCTTTATTAGTTGAGATTGCCTTGGAAATTGTATGGGCATCCAGCATCCGTCTCTCCAAAGGAGACTTCTCCAGGGGAGATCTGAGAGTGTAGTGCATGATGGAGCTGTAGGTACTTAATCAGTTGGGTTGGAGACATGTAATATTCCTGTCTCAAGTGGTCAAAGGATGCCATGCCGTTAGCATCTCATCTGTCCTCTAAGGTGGATAGGCCTGTCAAGTCCCATTGCCTGAATCCCGGTAGGGCAGTAACTGTACCCATCTTGGTCCCCTGCCATAGAGGTGTCATTGATGTCAGTCGCTTTACCCACCACATCTTATCCAGGTGCCGCCTACTGTGGATGTAGCAACCAGTGCATCATTCACCAGTTTACTTCTGTAGGGTGCCTGGAGATAGCCCTTCTCACACATTATTGTGCGATGTAGTCAGTATGCTGTGGGGGGTGAGGGGGGCACGCAGCACCTCAGCTTCGACGCCCTCTCTCCTATGTACAGTTGTGGGGCATAGCGATTTCTATGCACGGCAGATCGTTATGCCTCAGTAGGGAACGCAATAATCTATCTGAAACAAACAGCTTAGTGTTAGATTCCTTACCTTAGAATATCCCCAGGCGTCGGACTGGATCAGGAAAGTTTTGCGTAGCAGTACCCCTGCGCGTCAGTAAGCGTCGTCTGCGGATCCACGTCCGTCGTCAGCGTTGTGATTGCCGGGATGACGTTGTCGGAGCACTTAGACGCCGCCCTCACGCGCTGACATCAGTTCTTCTGCTTTTTTCCACGCCAGCAAGCGCAGATCCAGGAAGAGCAGTACTCTTAGTCATTTTTTGACTAACTTTTTTTATCTTTTTTGGATCGATTCTCTGGTCGACCTTCGACTCGCGGTACAGGTAGGGATGCCTGGGTTTAAACCCTGTGAGGACTGTCACCGATTGATGTCGGTGACCGACCCCCACCGCCGGTGCCTTTATTGTCTCGGGCCGACCATGATGACAAGTTGTGCCCCGACTGCCGGGCTTTGACCTCGAAGGCTAGGCGGTAGCGGTCCCGTAAGCGGCTCGAGCTCCGGCAGTCGGCCCCACGCCGCTCGAGGTCCCGGTCTAGGAGGAGGTCGAGGGACCTGTTGCAGGGCCGTGGTCATCACCGCTCGACGAGTCACCACCTCGTCGGGCTCCAAGTCCTCAGGTAAGTCGAGGCACACAAAAGTCGAAGAGACATCATCGCTCTTCCGACTACCCCGGACTCTGCCGAGGATTCGGGCGACACCGCTCACGTGGCTCCGCGGGAGCCGCAAGCGCAGCGTCCAGCTCCATACCCGCTGGTCCCTGGGCTGCATGTGACGCCGGAGGAGATTAGTGCTTTCCTCACGGCCATAAGGTCGCACTTCCCTCCGTCGGTTCATGCCGAGACGCCTTCGGGCCCTGCGGGTCCGTCTGGGAGCCCTAGCGGGCCGGCGGCTCTCGCCCCAGCGCCGTCGGGTGCTTTGGCCCCGGTGCTGTCGACGACTCTGGTCCAGACGCCGCAGGGCTCCTCAGGATCTAGGCCTGGATCCGTGACGTCGCCAGTCGACCTTACGACCCCTTCGCTGGCGCAGTCACCAAGGGTGTCACCCCCGATACCGTTCCTCGGATCCGGCGCTGGACCGACGCCGATCGGTAAGCCCTTTACCGACGACCTGGTCCATAATTTTTCCCTGACTTCAGGAGATGGATGACGAGGAGAACTGGGAGGGGTCTGAGGACCCTCTGGCACTGCAGTGCCAGTTGAGCCAGGACTGGGCAGACGAGCTGGGGGAGGCCAGTGGTCTGGACACTTCGCCCGACACTTGATTTGTCTCCCCTCCTACCGTGGCTACGGAGGAGGGGGCTGCTTACAGCGTGGTGTTGACTAGGGCAGCCAAGGCTTTGGCTCTTGAGCTCCCTGTCGCAGCCGTGAGGACTAACCTCCTCACTGAGGTGCTCAAACCGCAGGCAAGCTCCTGGGAGCCTCTCCTGCAGTTTAACGAAGCCCTCACTGACGTTCTGGTGGGCACCTGGTCCAAGCCCTCTACGGGTCTTCCCGTAGATCGGAACATGGCCCGACGTCACCGCCCGGCTCTGGGCAACCCCAGCTTCTGTAGTCGGGGATCTCTGTGTATAGTCATAATCTAGTGAATAGTCCCGCCCATGTGCGTGGACCCTGGAGCAATCAAAAATAATCTCTTAAGTTGTCAATAAAAGCAGAACTGCACAGACCTTAAGAGAGAATTTAAAGCCAGATAATGCAGCCTATATCCACAGGCTACAATGTCCAGTACTTCAACTAGAAATTCCACCAAAAATTCACAAACCGCACAGCCTGTCCAGATTTCTCCACAGAGAAAAACTTGCCTTTACCAGCAAAACCCTCTGGAATGATAGAGAGGAAGGAGTGGACAGACAAGCCCCCATAGGCTGCCATTATGTGGCTCAGAACAGGATACACCCACTCTCTGTGGGATGCGGTTGCGGAAGTGCTGCCGCAGTGCCCGGTGGAGGTCCAGGGAAAGCTTACCCAAACCCTAGCGGAGGGACGGGATGCAGCACGCTATTCGATATGGTGTGGACTTGATACCACGGACACGCTGGGTAGGGTGATTGCTGCGACAGTGGCGGTTCGCCACAACACCTGGCTGAGGTCCGCCAACTTTTCGGGGGATGTCCAAGCCACCCTTATCGACATGCCTTTTGATGGCCGTCGCCTCTTTGGCGACAAGGCAGACACTGGCTGGAGCATTTCAAGGACTCCAGAGATACGGCCAAGTCCTTGCGCCTCGGCCAACGCCAGCAAACTTCCGCCCCTTTCGTGGCCAGGGAAGGGGCGCTCCCACACGTGCAGCTAGCCACAGGCCGCAGAACCAAACTCAACGCGGTCGTGGATGTGGTAACCGCCGTGGCGGTGCCAGGGGACAATGGCAAGGTCAGTCTACATCCGCCCCCGCAGCATCTGCCTCAAAATCCTCCTAGTCCGAGCTTTCAGGCCCATTCGACGCCAGTGGGGGGCAGGATTCACCATCACCTCCTCCACTGGCGTACCATCACATCGGACAGGTGAGTGCTGCAAATCGTCTGAAGGGGCTACTCCCTCCCCTTCTAGGCGACCCCTCCAGCCATGCCACCGCATGTCGGGGAATCACTTGCAACTTTTGCAGGAGGAAGTTACGGCCCTCTTGGCCAAGGGGGCTGTCGAGCACGTTCCTGGGCCAGAAGTAGGGCGTGGTTGCTACTCCCACTACTTTCTGGTACCCAAGAAGGGCAAAGGAGGCCTCCGCCCTATCTTGGACCTCCGGAGCGTCAACGGCTTCCTCCGGAAGGAGAAGTTCAAGATGCTGGTCCTAGCTGCACTGGACCCTGAAGACTGGATGGTAGCGTTGGACTTGCAGGACGCTTATTTCCATATCCCAGTCCTGCCGGCCCACCGTCATTAACTGCAGTTCCCGGTAGGCCATAAGCACTTTCAGTTTACCGTGCTCCCCTTTGGCCTTTCCAGCGCCCCTCGGGTGTTCACGAAAGTGATGGCGGTGGTCGCAGCTCATCTGCGCAGATCAGGGGTCTCAGTCTTCCCCCATCTCGACGACTGGTTGTTGAAGGCGGGCTTGTCCCAGACAGTCGTCAGCCACCTCCAGACTATGGCAGTCCTCCTGTACCTTCTGGGGTTCTCCATCAATGTGCCGAAGTCACACCAGTGCCCCTCTCAGAAGCTCCTTTTCATCGGAGCAGTTCTGGACTTTGCGCAGTTTCTGGTTTATCCTCCCGAACAGCGGGTTCAGGATATTCCGGCTCTGATTGCGATCTTTCATTCTTGATCCCGAGTCTGTCAGGATGATTTTGCGGCTTCTGGGGCTGATGGCCTCCTGCATCCTTCTGTTGCATCACGCCAAGTGGCAGGTGCGGGCTCTGCAGTGGGACCTGAAGTTTCAGTGGGCCCAGTATCAGGGCAACCTGTCTGACCACGTCCGGATCTCTTTTTTTATTTTTATTTATTGCACAAACTCAAATCACACAGCTTCAGGCCTACAACCTCACGGGCCGGCCGCGACATATGCATACCAGACAGGACCTACTCTCAGTGCTACACAGCCCTTTAGCCGACAACCCGGGGGTCCGGCGGCACTTTCCAAGCGGCAGTTATTCATTATCCAGAAGTGTTTCCCCTGTCGGGTCAGATGCTTTCCATATGTGCGTTTTCTAGCTTTTTCGCCCTCTGTGCTTCCCACTATTACCTTTCGCCATATCTAACCATCCTAGTCGGTAGCCCTGTATTTCATGTCCAAATGAGCATGTTACAATTCTACGTGCAAACAACATCCCAACTCCCCCCTCCCACCCCCTTCCCTCAGTCAGTCAACATGTGTTTTGCCTCCGAGTCTGATGCTGTGTCCACCTGGCCTGTCATCCTGCCCCCTCCTCTGCTCGTGTGTCCCTCAGTGGGGGACGTGTCACCTCTGCTGCCAGTCTGCCCACATGTCTGTGTCGTTGCAAGTTTCTCAACCTAGCCGTGCGTGAAGTGTGTTCCCGATGGTGTCATCCCTTTTCCCTGCACTGTACTCGGTCAGCTCCCCTTTTACCCCCCGCTCCAACCGCGATGTCCTGACTCCTGCGCTCACGCAGTCAGGTGTTCGCGTCGGCATATTATAGGGTCGCGGATCCAGCCGCCTCCTGCCCCAGAGACTCACTGTCCGATCCGCCATGGTGCTCGCTCTGTTGCTCCCGTAAATAAGATTGGTATAGGGCCCAGAAGTTCTTCGGGCGGCTTTTAGGGGGTAGCAATTCGCTGTACGTTTCCGCCTGTGTACTACAGTACAGCATATCTCGCGCCCATCTAGTCTTGGTTGGTAACGGACCTCTCATCCAGCATTTGGCTACTACTCTCCTGGCCATTAACAATCCCATGTCCGTGAGCCTACGGAGCGCGACTGGAAGCCTCCTGGAATTACCGATGAGAGCCATGCCTGGGTCCGGGGTCATGTCCACTTCCAAGAATTTGACCATTTCCGCAAAAACTTTGCACCAGAATGCCTGTATGCCTGGGCAGTTCCAAGCCAAGTGCATGAAGCCGGCGTCAGCCACATGGCAGCGTTCACAGGTCGCCGCTGGCCGCAAGCCATACCTGTGAAGCCTCTCCGGGGTGTAGTACACCCGTTGCAGGAACTTGTAATGAATTAGCCGATGTCTCCCGTTGAGGGAGATTCGCTTAGTGCTCTCACAGCAGTATCGCCATGTCGCATCATCTATCGTTACATTTAGGTCTCTTTGCCATGCTAGTCTGCTTTCATGAGTTAGTGCTCACCATGCGACTTGGCCACTGCGTATAAGTTTGTGAGGAGCTTCTGCGGCTCCCTACGTTTAATTACATACGACAATTCAGGGACGTCTGGGGGCTCCGCCATGTCCGGGCCCAGTATTTCCATAAGAGCGCTCCGGGTCCTATGAAAGTGAAAACATTGAAGAAGTGGGGGTTCACTCCCATCCCCTCATACCTGTTCCTGGGTTTTGACTGAGCCATCCCGAAATAGGTCGCCCGCTTTGCTGAGCCCGAGCTTCGCCAGTTCGCTAGTGACCGCCCTTTCAGCCATAGGTGGAAGCCAAAGCATCCATTCTAGCGGCATCTCTGGTAAATATAGTGTGGCCCCTCCCTGACGTTGCAGGAGAGAGTGCCAAGCGTGGTTGGTAGAGGTAATGGAGTCTAAAATCCCTGTCCGACCATCTTGAGGCTTGCAGATCGTTGCCGGGAGTGGCACCGGATGCGTAAATAGACGCTCCATGCGGACATGTGGGATCTGCCTGTCACCGTGTATCCAGGTGTGAAGGTGCGATGCCTGGGCTGCCCTGTAGTACAGTTCAAGATCCCGAGCCTCCAAGCCCCCCATGCTGTATGGTAGAGTAAGCGTCGCCCATTTGACTCTAGGCTGTTTCCCTGCCCACGCCAGGTTTATCATGAGGCTAGTCAGGCGGTGGAAGAAGGCCCTAGTGAGCTCGATTGGCAGAGCATTGAAAAGGAACAGGAACCGTGGCAGCACCACCATCTTCATGATGGCTATGCGGCCCATGAGTGTAAGCGGGAGTTTGCTCCAGACCTCTGTCGTCCTCCAGTTTGCTGACCGCTCTGCCGTAGTTTTGGGTTATAAGCAGGTCCGGGTTCGTATGTATTTCGATCCCCAAGTATCTGATCGGGTCTTCCGTCCACTGTAGAGGAAACTCCGTCTCTACCTGTGTGGTCACCGGAGTCAAGGGCAGAACTATCGATTTTGCCCAGTTAACTTTGAGTCCGGAAAGCGCACCAAATCGTACCACCTCCCTCAGAAGGGGGAGGGTGTAGTAGCTGGGTCGTGCGCATACAACAGCGTATCATCCGCGTACATTGACACTATGATTTTGTACGTCGGGAAACATATACCCTCGTGGCTGTGGTATTCTCTCAGCGCACAGGCCAGTGGCTCTGCAGCCAGTGCATATAGCAGGGGTGACAGGGGGCATCCCTGTCGTGTGCCCCTGCCTATGTAAAGAGGCGCCGAGACCGCGTTGCCCACTCGCACTCTAGCCGAGGGACCCTCATAGAGAGCTCCCACCATTTGCAGGAAGGGCTCACCTAGTCCCATACGTCGCAGCACCTGAAGGAGGAACGGCCATTCCACCAAGTCGAACGCCTTCTCCAGGTCTAGAAAGAGCGCCACAGCCGGTACGTCCTGTTTCACGTGTTGGATAGTTCCCAATACCGTTCTGATGTTGTATGTTAGGTTTCTAATTGCTATGAACCCAGCCTGTTCTGGGGCCACGAAGTCAGGAGCCAACAGTGCCAGTCTAGTAGCTAGGACTTTGGCGTAAAGCTTGGTGTCAACGTTTAACAGCGACAGTGGTCCGTATGACCCGCAGTCGTCGTGTGTTTTACCCGGCTTTAGGATGGTAACAATCATAGCTTCTCTCATAGAGCTAGGCATGCTGCCTTGATCGCAGATGTTCTCCAGAAGCGTATGTATATGCGGCAGTAACTGTTCCAGAAAAGTTTTATAGAAGTCAACTGTCAGTCCGTCCATACCCGGTGTACTGCCCGATCGCATAGTGGCCAGGGCATCTCTGAATCATCAAGCTGTATAGGGCACATGAGGAATTCCCTCTGAGAGTTTGGAAGGAACGGGAGCTTTATGTGTTCCAGGTAGTCCAGTATTTCATCCGTCATGTCCCCACTTTTGGATGAGTACAGCTCCGAGTAGTAGTCTCTAAAGACAGAGGCAATGTCTGCCTCGTCCGTGACTCTATCACCCTCCGACTTTCTCAGCTCAGAGATCAGCTGTTTCCCCTTCGGCCCTTGAGGACGTTAGCCAATGCCGATCCGGGCCTCTCCCCCTCACCGTATGTGCGAGCCGTAGCATATTTGCCCAGATGCTGAACCTCTCTGTCTGCTACTTCGTGGAATTCAGCCAGGAGACACTTTATCTCCTCCTCAGTGGCGTTGCCTCTGTTCCTCAAGAGCCTGTAGCTGATGTTCCAACTCTGCCAACCTGGTCCTTGTCGCCTTCAGGACACTGGAGTGTTTGGACATCGCAATACCCCGTATATAGACTTTAAAAGCCTCCCATACAGTCTGGAAGTCCTCTACCGAACCCACATTCTTTTCAAAGAAAACTTCTATCGACTCCGCCAGTTCCCCGCGGAAGATCGGGTCTAGGAGCGAATACGGTGGGAATCGCCATGTGAAAGGAGTGATCCTTCTCACTGGGGTCTCCATGACTATCAGTATGGGAGAGTGGTCCGACAGTGTGCGTGGGAGTACTTTGCATTTCTTAATGGTTCGATTGATCCCCGCAATGGCGAACCAGTAGTCGATTCTGGTATGTATCTTGTGATACGCAGAGTAGTGTGTGAGGCCGTCACGGCCAGCATTTCTACTCCTCCACACATCTTCCATATCTAACACCATTAGTTTCGCAGTGAGCGAGAGTGCGGCCGCCGAGGGCCTTCTGGGGGGGCCCGAGGATCTGTCCATGTCCGGGTTAAGCAATAAATTGAAGTCCCCACCCCATAGTATGTGCGGATGTTCGTGTCCACTAATCTCACTGGCAAGTGTGTCATAAAATTCAGGGGAGTCCTTGTTGGGGCCGTATGTGTTAACAACTAACAAATCTAATCCCAAACACCTACAGGACGCTATAACGTACCTACCCTCAGTCCGCCCTAAGTGTCTGTATTTGAATGTTTGTTTTCGGGTTTACCCATGTGATGACTCCCCTTGCCTGAGTGGTGAACCCAGCTACTGCTACATGTCCTTCTAGACTCCTATTGTGTAGCATCCTACTAGCGATTGGTAAGTGCGTCTCCTGCAGAAGCGCTATGTCGATGTTGTGGCGTTTGAGGTAGCTCACCACCTTTCTGTGGTCATTCAACCCTCTGACATTCCATGTGAGAGCGCTAAGCGAGGTGGACTGTGCAGGGGGCTGTACACCGGTTACTTCAGCCATAAATGCGTGTCGTGTTGTGTGGGAGCACGACTCGGTGTACTAGGGTTAGCAGTGACAACGTGGCACATCCGCGAGCCAGAAGTGGTCAGGACATATGAAATAACATTGTAAACACTTTTCGACCTCTGAGGAAAGTAATATTGTGACTCCGCAACCAAACAATAACATTCCCCGGTGCCCTTGAATCCCCATCCCTCCACCCACAGCAGACCAGCCCCAACAACACGGCCTAGCATGAGAAGAACATCCCCTCTCCTCCCCCCCCCCCCCAACTCAAGTAATCCCATCGGGACTCATTTTTGCGATCAGCGCGAGGGCGGAGGTCACCAATGTCAGTACAGGTAGCATTTGCATACTACTTCTCGTCATTGAGAGCCTCTTAGCTCCACCACTCCTTTAGTGACTTTGCGCTCAGGTCTCCGACCCCGCGCCACCGCCCGCCACCCAGGGAAACCCCAACAATACCAATGCAGTATCACCCCCCCCCCCCCCCTAGGGATCATGCTTTTTGGCCGCACTCGATCAAAGTCCGCAAATCAACCCATTGGCCAAACCTATCAGAGTACATGCACATTAGGACTATAAAGGATTAACATGGATCGATCCCACCAGTACTCGGCGGCAGCACAGCGCTCGTATTCCCGTAGGGAGCAGGCGCCATCCGGATCCCAGCCCACCGGGGGCCACATTTGACACTGTTCCATACTCCCTCGGGCGCCCGCCCCCAGTTGGAGTCAGGAGAACGCCAGGCTGTGGCTCATTTCAAAAGGCTCTACTCCTGGTCTTCAAGTGTGCTGGCTGGTTCTTGTTCGCCATCCTGGCTTCTAGGACCGTTCCTCCGTTCCTTGGACCATGTTTTCAGCGCCTTCTGCAGTTCCTTAGGATTGGTGAAAAAATGAGAATGCCCCTGCTGGTTGATGCGTAGCTTTGCCGGATACAGCATAGCATAGTCCAGTCCTAGGTCTCTGATTTGCTGTTTGTATGGGGCGAAGTGACGACGTTCCTCCTGTACCTTGGCCGTGAAGTCCGGTATAACGAAATTGAGGATCCCTCATATTGCAGTTTCCCCTTTTCTCTGGCTAGTCGAAGGGCAGTGTCCCTGTCCCTGTAATTCAGGAGCTGTGATCGGTCTCGGGGGGGCGCCCAGACGCGGCCGCGGGCCCAGCGTGCGATGCGCCTTTTCCACTATAAACATAGTCGAGAAGACATCGTCTCCTAGCAGCGTGGTGAGTAGTTTCTCAACGAACAGCTCCATTTTCCCCACTTGCTTCGTTTCCGATACGCCCGTAATGCGTATATTAGAGCGCCGAGAGCGGGCCTCCAAATCTTCCGATTTATCTTGAATGACCTGGAGGCGCTTCCCAATTTGTTTACGATCTTTGTCTAGTTCCATTTGTGCCTCTTCAACTTCAGTCAGGCGCCTCTCGGACATGTCCAGCCTCTCCGCATGCTTGTCCACCCGCTCCGACATCCGGTCCATATGATACGTGAGAGCGTCAATTTTTGTACCTATCGCCGCCATGCTGTCCTGAAGGCCCTTCTCCATGGTGACTAGGAGCCCCTTAATGTCCGCATAGAAAGAGTTCTCCAGGCTTTTGCTCTGCTGTGTAGGCGAGGGTTCCTGTGTTTCCGGGGGTCTCGTTTTCCGCTGCTCGAACGCAAGTTTGGACTGCGTCTTATCTCCTTTGCCCATGTTGGCGTTTTCGGCAGCCGCCCTGCGGGTTTTCGTCGTTGGCGTTTCAATCACCGCGTCCAGTCCTGGACCTGCACAGCCGCTCTTCCAGTCCACACTCCACCCACCGCCAAACTGGGCTCCCCCCAATCCTCCAAGTGTCTTGCGCTCCCCACGGGACCACCGTCGTCCGTCCGCTGCCGATCCAGGCTCACAATCCAGAGTGCTTCAGCAGTCCCTTCGAATCGCAGGTTTAGTCGGCAGGTGAGGCGCGGGGGGGGGGCAATTCAGATCCCCCGCGAAGTCCGTAGATTGTGCGCAGCTCCTTCGCAGGCCCCAAAGCTAGATCACGGGGAACAGATGTGATCTCTCGGACTGTTCAGCTGCACTGCCATCCAGTGGGGCCCAGCGCAGCTTCTCCCCCCAGGGCTCTTCAATGGGACCCAGGCCTGCAGTTAGCGTACACTGGCACTCTCCCTAGTGGTTCCCAGGCACATCCGTTCTCATCAAATCTGCGCCGCAAACCAGTTCGAGACAGTCCCGCAGTCGCAGTGCAGCCTCACCAACCGTCAGGATCTGTCCTCTAATGTGTATTACACGCAGCAGATCCCTTCTTCGTGTGCAGCTATGGCGCCAAAACGCCCCAGCCGCGTCCGGATCCGTCTACCAGTTCGGCGCTTCACAGCGCCCCCAGCGTCCCAGCCACCCAGTGTCGTTATATGGGCACAGGTGTCCGCGCCCGGCTAGCACACAGAGGTCGTCGCCCCGCCCCCACTACTGCCCGAATCCCAGGCGGAGCTCCTCAAGTGTGGGGCGAAATGGCGGCTCGGCACTCCCCGGCTCTTTTCACCGCAGGGTGCTGTGGCGCAGCGGGAGCGGGCAGGGATCAGCAGCCCCCAGCACACTTGCGCTCGGGGGGAGGGGGGGCGAGGTCAACGGCCCCCAGTGTGCGCCGCTACTCCCTTGCGGCTTCCACCCAATGTCTGGCTCACCGCGGTCAGGAGCGTCTCGCGGTCCGCACGTCGTATGACGTCCTCCGGGGTGAGGGCTAGGCGAGGGCCCGGCTCCGCGGCCCAGTCCGCCGCAGCCTCCGACCTCGGTCGTTCTCTGCCCAGGCGGCTTAGAATTGCTCCGCTCCGGCTTCTAGGCGTTCCCGGGGGCTAGGCGACAGCGTCGCAGCCCTTGGTGCTCAGCTTGTACAGGATATTTACAGGATCGTTAGGAGTGATGGCGCGGAGCCCTCACACTAGGCGTCTGCCATCGTTGCCGGCAAGCTCCGCCCCCCAACTGCGTGACAGTTGCAGTGGTGGCTCACGGACCGCGATTGGGTCAGCGGCAGATCACTCTCCCTACCCCAACCGGAGCACGTACTTGTGACGGATGCGTCCCTCCGGGGCTGGGGGGGGGCCACATGGGAGAGGCGGAGATCAGAGTCTTCTGGTCTCCGGCGGAGTCCCGGCTCCACATCAACCTTCTGTAGCTGCAGGCAATCCGGCCTCCCCTGAGGCATTCCTCCCCTCTGTCCGGGGGAGTGTAGTGCAGGTGTTCACAGACAACACCACCGCCATGTGGTACTCCAACAAACAGGGCGGGGTGGTGTCGTGGACCCTATGCCAGGAGGCTCTGCGCCTCCGGCAGTGGCTGGAACATGAGGGCGTGACCATGGCGGTTCAACACCTGGCAGGTTCCCTGAATGCTAGGGCGGACGAACTCGGGCGCCGGTGCATGATGGATCACGAATGGCGTATGAACTCGGACGTGGCGCAAGGCCTCTTTCAGCAGTGGGGAGAGCCTTGGATAGATCTATTTGCCACAGAAGAGAACGCGCAATGTCATCAGCTCTGCACGTTGGAATTTCCAAGGCAGCACTCGCTCGGCGACGCTTTTCGTCGCGAGTGGAGCTGCGGTCTGTTGTACACCTTTCCGCCTATACCACTTCTGCCCAAAGAATATCCGGCGTGACTGGGCCCAAGTCATCTTTGTGGCTCCGGACTGGGCACGAAGATACTGGTTTCCCGAGCTACTTAGCTTGTCAGTCGATCCCCCGATTCATCTGCCTCTTAAGGAGGACCTTCTGTCGCAGCAACAGGGGACGATCCTCCACCCGAACTGGTCCAGTCTCCACCCACATGCGTGGAGATTGAGCGGCGACAGTTGAGGCCATTTAACTTGCCTCCTGAAGTCTGTGATGTGATTCTGGCAGCCAGGCGTCCCTCCACAAAATCGGTATATGCCTGCAGGTGGATCAAATTTGTGGCATGGTGCACATCAAAGGCTGTGGATCCACTTTCTGCCCCTTTTCAGAGGTTCTCCTCTTTCTTTTTCTTTTGCCCAGCAGGGCTCTGCTCTGGGCAGTATCAAAGGCTACCTCTCTGCCATTTCAGCCTTCTTGAGGCTTCCTGATCAGGCTTCTCTTTTCAAGTCCCCTGTTGTAAATAGTTTCTTGAAAGGCATCACACACATGTTTCCTCCTGTTCCTTTCGTGATGCCTCAGTGGGACTTGAACCTTGTTCTAACCTATTTGATGTGCGCTCCTTTTGAGCCACTTCACAATTGCCCTCTTCGTCTTCTGACTCTTAAGACTGCATTCCTGGTTGCCATCACCTCTGGCAGTGGAGTGAGTGAGCACCAGGCTTTATCTTCTAAACCTCCTTTCCTCTCTGTCCATCCGGACAAAGTTGTCTTGAGAACTCGCCCTTCTTTCCTCCCCAAGGTGGTTACAGCCTTTCATATCGGGCAGTCCATCACCTTGCCCACCTTCTTTCCGCCTCCGCATCCCTCGAAAGAGGAAGAGTGGCTCCACCATCTGGACCCAAAACACGCGCTCTCTTTTTATCTAGACCGCACACGCCAGTTCCGGGTGGACAACCAGTTCATTGTTCGTTACGTGGGCGCTAAGAAAAGACGGGCGGTGCACAAGCGGACCATATCTCGGTGGGTCGTGTTGTGCATCAAGGTCTGTTACTCCTTGGCGAAAAAGGAGCCTCCTGTTAGGCTGAGGGCCCATTCCACTCGGGCCACAGCGGCTACTACTGCCCTGGGTCAGGGAGTCCCCTTGCAGGACATATGTCAGGCAGCTACGTGGGCTTCGCTGCACACAATTGCTAGACGCTACTGCCTGGACCGCCAAGTCCGGAGAGATGGCTTTTTCGGCCGTTCCGTTCTCCAGGACTTTCTGGTGTGATCTTGGTTCGCAGACTCACCGCCAGGGTTGGTATTGCTGGGGTATCTATTCTAAGATAAGGAATCTAACACTAACCTGTTTCTTTCAGATGCACAAGTTACTTACCTTCGGTAACGATATATCTGTAAGAAACAGTAGTTAGTGTTAGATTCGATACCGCCCCACCCATCCTCCCCGTTCTGCGAACCGATATCTACGGTTAAGGTATCTCCCTTTGAGGGCCCTAGTTTCATGGCACCAGTGTCGGTCTCTGGCATGGCTCTGCGTTGCTGGCGCGGAAAGCTATGTACAAGAACTGACGTCAGCGCGCGAGGGTGGCGTCTAAGTGCTCCGACGGCGTCATCCCTGCGATCACAACGCCGACGACGGACGCAGAGCCGCAGACGACACCTACCGACGCGCAGGGGTACTGCTACGCAAAACTTTCCGGATCCAGTCTGACGCCTGGGGATATTCTAAGGTAAAGAATCTAACACTAACTACTGTTTCTTACAGATATATCGTTACCGAAGGTAAGTAACTTGTGCGTTCAGTGTTTGAAAGAACATGTGCGGCATAGCATAGGACTGTTCTGTAGTATATACATAAATCTGGGCAGGGTGATCATTTTAAAAGGACTGCTTGACCCATTAGGGAATGTAGCAAGGTTTTTTTAGTGTTTCATGTCGGTGTCCAAATTGGTAAGTAGATTGGCTAGGTTATCTATATCATGTGTTTTGTTCCCATTGGAGTTCCATAGTCCCAGGTATTTAAAGTGGTCCGTCACTGTCTTCAGGGGGGATAGGCAGAGCACTTGGTGGGGTCGAGCCACCCATAGGGAAAAGTAGGTATTTGTCTCAGTTTGTTCAATCCGGAGTTTTCCCCTGTATATTCGGACGGACGCCTCGCTTACCTGAGTCAGGTACAGTTTTAGTTCTAAAAGTAGTGGAGCGTAGTTGCGCCACAGCCCAGTTGCACAGCACAAGTGTTCCATAATATTCCAATTCAAAACGATAATCCATTTTGCTCCATTTAATTCCGCTTCTATTCCATTTTATAAAGAACTATTTCAATTTGAGTCCACGTGTAAAGTTGCATGCTTTTTCAAAGCTTCAAATGCTTTTGATGAGCCCATCAACATTATCATTTTTAGGTCTCGTCCTACGCAATGCGCATGCGTTGCATAGGAGGGGACCTAATGCCATCGGCAGAGCTTTTTCAGCAAAGAAGTGCACGTGATGCAACGTTTGCACATCTTGGCTATTTCCTATCGATCGCGCACAGCGCCATATTGTAGCGCCATATGGTCGCACGCTCCCGAAAGGAAATCGCCCATGCCTCCTCCCCCTGCTGCCACTTTCACTGCCGCACGGCCAATGCTTGTTGATTCTACTATGGCGCCACTGGGGGAAGACGCATGTCCAGTCAGCAGGCGAACATTAACTGTTCTCATTGACCAGCATAAGACATATCAAGATAACAAAGGTGTGCATTCTATCACTTTCGTTGCTCATTGAACAGTTTAGGTTCTGCAAACTATAATAGGATGTCCTCCGCATATGAGATCAGTTCCTACCCTGCGTGTTCCCATCTCCATCCCTAGATCTGGGCGTCCACTCTTATCCATTCTGCTAGTCCCTCCACCGCGGGACATGTGGGGCATGAAGTCCATGTTGTCTGGATGTACCAGATCCAGTATCACCTTCCGTACCCTGGTGGCAGGACCTTTGCAAAAAATTCTGTATCTGCATTGAGGAGTAAAATCGGCCATTATGATTCCCAGGGTTCTCTCTGCCTACCCTGCCTTGGGTAGGCAGAGAGAACCCTGTGGAGTGGTGTGGCTCACTGGTTAGAGGCAGCAGACCCGTAAGCAGAGAACGGCCCGGGACCAGGGTTCAATTCCTGACGCGGCAGGGTCGTGGACCAGGGTCAAAACGGACTCGATAATTCTCGCCTCGGTGCCTACTCTAACCAGGGAACACACTCGGCAACTCTGGGCATTAAGCTTGCCTCATCTCTACAACGGCCCTCCACAGACGCCGGGGATGCCTGGTTTCACCTTGGAGACACCCAGAAAGGGACCATCTCACAGGGAAAAACCAAGACTGGTTCCCCAGCGGTCTTCAGCGCCAGGATACTCCATGGAGTCGCAGTGCGCTTTACAAGTACACCCACATTTACATTTACATTTACATTTAGATACTAACATTGCCATTTCCATATCGTCCGTGAACGTGCCCCTCCGATGGGCCTCTTTAACATTTGATGTGATGACACCACTCTCTCATGGACCATTTATTTGAGGAATTCAACTAGAGTCCATTTGGGCCCGGGTTTTTACATGATTGAATTGTGTGAGAGCTTGTTTAGATCTCTTACTGTGTCATGTCCTTCTCTAGTGTGCACATCTTGTTGCCTACTAGCTTCCTGCCCGGGCATTTTCGGAGGAATTCCCTTATGCCACCTTTGTCTGATTCGATTTTGTGGAATAAAAGTCCTGCAGATAATCTGTCGTAGCATCAGCTTCGGCCTTGCTGCCTCAGACCAGAGTTCCGTCTGGGGCTATTAATAGTGATATATGGTTCCGTTCTCACTCTGGCACTAAACCAGTTTAAGATCTCTGCTGCCTTGTCTGCTGCCTTGTTTGTGTTTTTATTGTGTTGTGTGTGCGTTTGACAGCCTCCGTGGTCCGTGTGCGTAGCTCTTCCTGTTTCAGTGCCAAGAGTGTTTTCTGTGCCGTTAGTGGCTGCCTGAAGTAGTCTTTCTCTAGCTCTAGGATCTACCCCCTCAAGTTTATCTCGTTGTGCTGCCATTTTCCGCCTCTCTTCCACCTTCCCTGATATTAGCACTCCACAGATCGTGGCTTTAGAGGCTTCTCAGAGTGTGGATGCTTCCTTCACTGTTTGTGTTGTCTTCGAAGTAGTATTTAGTGGCCTCTCTCAAGTGCTCCACCATTTTCGGTTGGCAAGTCGCCTTTCTCTGTCTTCTAGGCCTCTAGGTGTTCAGGTGAATGCTGAGGGGAGAGTGGTCTGATATCCCCAGTGCCATGTGAATTTGTGTATGGTTGTATGTGGTGTTAAGAAATAGTCTATGTGGAAGTGGGTATTGTGCGCACCATGGTAGTATGAATACCCCCAACGTTTACCATTTCCATGCAGTGTTCTCCAAATATCCCCCCAAGCTTACCACATGTTTTAGAACCACAACCCATTTTTTACCGCAAAAAAACGTTGTGGCCCACTTAGCTTTAATGGATATGAGGCGAAGGCAATTTTTAAAAAAATATTTATTTTTAAATATGTAATGATAGACATGCTTCTAAAAAGCTGTGAATTACCAAAATGACGTACTGTTAATTTGTGGGTTCTTCTTTAACAGCAATTACTTGTAAATATCACGACCTTGACCATGCCCTGTTCAAATCGGAATGTAGCCTATATATTGATCTCCCCTTGAAAGTTGTTACTGATTAACTAAACTGGACCTGGAATGCTTTTCATAGTGTAGTGCCGACCTGTGGCATCTGTTTACAAAAATCACAAGGCTTCTGAAAAATCTTCGTGTTGATACCAGATATTGTAGGAAATCTAACAAAACCCTCCTGCAGCAGGCTATTGGGGTTAGGCCTCCAGTGATGTATTTTGGTCTCCGTATAGATTGCAATTTGATTTGGCACGTAGGAGCGCTTTACATGACCTCCAGTTCACATTATATAAGATAAAAATCATTTTATTTTAGGCACCAGGGATTTTGCCTGAAGCCAGCACCGGAACTCTGACCTGGTTCCCCAGATCCAAAGCCGGTGTTCAGGCTGCTACGCCACATCCATATTTCTCAATTTATGTGTGAAAGTCATACACAAGTCAGATGATTGTGTATGATTATGTATCTCTGTTGAAATAGTTTTGTGAAGTGAAAAAAAAGCACCAGCAAAAACTCTTGTAGGTTCGACCGGAGTCTTGCTTAGGAACTAAGTTACATGGGATTGCAAGAAATTCTAGCTTCACACAGTGTAGCACATGTATTTAGCAGGAGAGTTTTAAGGGTGTAGCATGTAGCGGCTAGTGCATTTTGAAGCACACTGTTACAAACGTATTATCTAAATGATCATGCATTAGCACAAGGTCATTTACAGACAAGTTAATTTCCATTGAAATGGCCACTAAGTTTCCACAGACATGCAGTTTTACTGCGCAAACTATGTAGCACACAAATGATAAAGTGTGGAAATCGAGTTTCAGTGCATTTTTATAATTTGTTCATCACCAAATAAAGGGTCTTGAATTGTTTTGAGGAGATCTGAGTTATTTACCACCAGGAAGTGATATGTTTGGAGCAGTTGAGCAAGAAGGGAGACTTTCAGAGTTAATTTGGCTTTGGAGGGTTTAAACCTTTGGAGTGGTATCTCCACTTTGTATGACTTAAAGACATATCTCTGTTGTAAGTGGCTGCATAATTCAGTTATGGTGAACAAATTCCTTCAAAAGACTTCATGTGATGTCCTATCCAAATAGCCCCAAGTTTGTAATTCCCTGTTAAGTCCTTGAACCTTGGCAAGTGTATTTATCAATAGGATAGGCACATCCAGTTCCAGTCCATGGGCAAGGTTGTCTCTCTTGTTAAAGAGCCAGCTGTTCATGATAATTTGATGGGCTGCCCAGTAATATAATTGTAAGTGGACTACTCTGTCCTCCATCGGATATCAATTAAACTTGCCTATCAGAGTACATACTAGTTTGTTTTTCAGTCCAAAGGAAAGTATGGATTTGGGCCCGTACCATCTCCAAAGCTTATGATAGGGATAGTTCTATGACCAGAGCACACAGTTGGGCTCTACAGGGACAACCCCCTTTTTGATGCAAAAGACTTCAAACAATGTGCTTTTCTTGAGCGCTCAGGCCCAAGAGAGTTACAGAGGACTCCAAACATGTTAGAGGAATTGAAAAACAAAATTAATTATTGAGCAGACATGATATAGAAAGTTAGAAATGAGTAAGTCTTTCAATCAATCACGGAATTTGTAGAACGCACTACTGACCCTCAAGGGTCTCAAGGCTCTGGGGAAGAAAAAAGGGAAGAGAAGAGGGGGTGGTGCCGCTACTGGTCGAACAGCCATGTCTTGAGTAGCTCCCTGAAGGTCAGCAGGTCTTGGGTCTGTCGTAGGTTGAGTGGAAGGGTGTTCCAGGTCTTGGCGGCGAGGTGGGAGCAGGATCTGCTGCCTGCGGTGGTTCTTCGGATTCGGGAGACGGAGGCGAGGGAGAGGTGAGCGGAGCTGTCTGTTGGGGACGTAGAAGAAGAGCCGTCTGTTACGGTAGGCTGGGCCGGTCTTGTGGAGTGCCTTGTGTGCGTGGATGAGGAGTTTAAAGGAGATTCTCCTGTCGACAGGGAGCCAGTGCAGGTTTCTTAGGTGGGGGTGATCTGGCTGTGGCGTGGTACGTCGAGGATCAGGCGTGCCGAGGAGTTTTGAATGCGTTGCAGTCGTTTGATGAGCTTGGCCGGGGCTCCCGCGTAGAGGGCATTTCTGTAGTTGAGTCTGCTACTGACGAGGGCCTGGGTGACTGTTCTTCTTGTATCTGTTGGGACCCACCTGTAGATCTTGAGGAGCATGCAGAGGATGTTAAAGCAGGAGGAGGAGACTGCGTTGACTTGCTTGGCCATGGAGAGCATTGAGTCAAGGATGACTTCCAGGTTGCATGTGTGGTCGGTGGGTGTGTGGGCTTCCCCCAGTGTCATAGGCCACCAGGAGTCGTCCCAGGCTGAAGGGTTGGAGCAGAGAATGAGGACCTCAGTCTTGTCAGTGCTCATCTTTAGTCGGCTGCTCTTCCTCCAATCGGCGACGGCCTTCATTCCTTCATGGAGGTTGGATTTGGCGGTGAGGGTGTCCTTGGTGAGGTAGAGGATCAGTTTAGTGTCGTCGGCGTAGGAGATTATGTTCAGGTCGTGCTGTCGGGCGATGCGTGCGAGCGGGCCATGTAGATGTTGAACAGTGTCTGGCTTAGGGATGATCCCTGGGGTACGCCCAAAATCTACTAGAATTAATGCCCTGGGGCCAGGGAATTTGCGGGTTTAATCTTAAGCTAACTGCACATATCTTGGGCAGTGTCACATGCTCTGACAGGGCACTGACATTGTCACCTATTTTTACCATTGGTACATTGAATCATTAATAGGGGATTAATAGTATTTTATATTGTATTTTATCTATGATTCGGTTTTGGTATCTATGTATTGATTTGTATAATGGTTTTATTTGATTTTATTAATTACTATATATATACAACTTTTATGGTTTTTATATCTGAGAACCGAATAAAGTTTCTTTGATTGATTGATTGACAGGGCACTCAACCATTTTGATGTATGTAAAAGTATGATTTTGGGTTAATCTAATATTTTGGCAAAGACTGGGCTTTAAAATGAATAAAGGAGATCGGGCGACAAGGTGCACCGATCTGGTGTTCTTCCTGTCATTAACATAACTGAAACAGTTGCTTTCCTTAGGTGTGACTTCAGTAGACTGGCCTAGAAGGGAGGTAAATGTCTTAAAAAAAATCCAAGTGAGCTGCCATTGTGGTGGTGCATGTTCCCTGATTGGATTTCAGTTATTGCCTGAATGCTGTTTTTCTGGGGTAATGAAGAATCAAAATCCTCTTGATCCGATCCTGGCTAAGCATAGATCCAAAGTTCCCAAAGTATAAAATTACTAGTCTTAGCCACTTATAGGGAAAAGCGATCTATAAACTATTAAAATATTGAACATTTGGTGCTTTAATTGAAGGAGAACCCACCAATCATGGATCAATTAAATTGTATATTGTTGTGATGTTTCTGAAGGTAGCCTTTAAGTTAGGCAGACAATATAGAATCTTACCTGCCATGCTGCCAGATACTTCTATGTGGTGCTTCAAAGCCATTCAAATGGGTCTAAACTGCATCAAGCTCTAATTGTTTCCGCTGGGTTTTAGCTTATTAAAGTTGCCTACATTTTGTCTCTTCCAATGTGACAATGACATTTCTTGTCAGTTTGAACATCATAACCCTGGACACAGAAATCCTCAATCACTGTTCACAAACATGTGCTGTGGCCTTTCACGGATCCTTGTCTTAAAGGCCTCCCATAAAGTAGCGGACAGTGAAAGTGGTGTCGCTTTGAGTTGAAAGTAGGATTCTCCCTTGTCACGCATGAAGGTGATCCAGCGATCCGGGATCGATAATTTTTATAAACATAGGCCCATTTACACTACCCACCTAATCCCTACATGCTGGGGATCAGTGTGATGCAAGTTTAATACCTAACCTATCAAAGTACTACAGAACCTGCATTTCTCTTTATTATATTTGTGGCGACAGATCTATAGTTGAAAAGTTGATAGTATAAATGAGTACATAATTATTACTATTAAATAATAAGACTCCGTGTATATTTATAATGATGTATCCAAAATAATGTGAAATGAATGCTCATCAGTACAGTCACAAAATGCAAGTCATGAATTATCACAGAGAACATATAGTTGCAATGGAAAGGAACAAACTCATATCAAATAAATAATGCATTTGAAGGAGTGAATAGGCAAAGAGAGACAAGTTTCAGGGACAAAATACAATTTGCAAATGATTATGCAAATTTTAGAATATTATCTATACTAACCCAAGAAATCAAGGAAAACTACTCTTTGGCCAAAAGGGGCAGCAAGGCCACTCGAGAAGAGTCGAGTGACAAAGATTAAGCCATGAATCAGAAACAGTTAGGGCCTCTATCTGGAAACAGCAAACGATCTCCCGATAGCTTAACACCAGACGACCCAAAACACAACCCCTGGGGACTTTCGATTATACCTTAAAACCTAAACGTCCAACCCACATATGTTTCAATATGAGATCAAACTCTGTCCCTCATTGGCTAAGAACGGGGGTGTACTGTCACACCACTCTCATCATGACCAGTTCATTCAGTGTCCCTTTGTCTTAAACATTCAGCATTACGACAGATTCTTCCCAGGAAACAACTTTGAACACAATCCTAGTATATATTTCCTGCAGTTCTCTACATGTTGCAAATATCTGCGCTTCCATTGTTTACTTCTGCTTACTCGTGAAGGAAGTTGTTCGCGTCCACTGATATTGTAATTTCTTTTCTGAAGCTTAGCAGTCAGTCAGCACACCATGAAAGTCATTCTTCATGCCTCTGCGTTCTCTCTTTCCATTCAGACTCCACTTTTATTTATTTAATTTCTCTTGCAAATATTAACCCCAAACTGGCATGCAGAAGTGTAGGACCATGTTTACTTTTTCTACAGAAAACAAACACAAACGTTTATTATTTTCATGAAATGTAATTTTCAACTGCACGCCATCCCAGCATTGCATTAACCCATGCACAACCCGTGTTATTCCTAGTAATTATTAATGCACAAAAGCAGCATTAGTCATTTTATCAAAGCTCTCGCGGCCAGGATGTCATGCATTTGTACACGCATGGGCAAAAACAGTTGCCGTTATTTTTGCGTTTTTAATAATATATTTTCTCAAAACCTTGCTCCATCAAGCCCCCCTTTGATGGCGTTTTGGACCCATCATAAAATACCCAAGAAATTCAGTTTGCCACTTATCTAAAATACTGTACTTCTTTCTGTTTTATCATTCTTCTTTTCTAAATCTTTCATGATCTCATAGTAATTTCCTCTCATGTCCTCTAATTCTATCTCTTCTCTTTCTTTTTCTAGCTCTACTTTTAAGATCTGACACCTTTTTCTTTTCTAAATTTGCAACATTTATAATTCAAAATAATCATCAATATCTCTACAACCACTTTCAATTTTTACCAATTTCCCACTGAGGAAAAACTCATACAAAGTTTCTCCCATGCACCGTCAACCTTCAATTCAGTCAAATCTTCATGAAGTTCTGTAAAAAAATTAATATACCCCTCAAGATTTTTACTCTTATCAGGGATATAAGTATAGCATTGTTGTATTTTCAACATGCTACAGACTCCACCCTCTTTTGCAAATAATATTTCAAGGGCAAGTCGATTTTGCAAAACCATAGATCTAATTGCAACCATTTCAGTATCAATCATCAAGAACCCACCAACAGTATCCGTCGATAAACGATCAACCACTGTGGAGAGTTTTCAAATTTTATGTGAATTCAAAATAACTCCATCTGAAGGTATCCGTGCTCCAAAAATATCCCCCATTATTTCTGAATAACTTGTCCTCTCTTATTACGTGTTACTCCCTGTTTTATTTCATTAACTCCATTATTCTTATCTACATTGTACACTTTTGGAAACACTATGCCTAAATAACAACATCCATACCAACCTGTAGGTAACCTATAATAAGCATTCTTACCACACACATAATAAATTCCTGGGAAAACAGGACCAGTTCCTCCTTTCAATACCCGACTTCGTTTTATCAAGAAAGTATGCTCACACTCACTAGAACCAATGAAGTAACTATTAAGTTCAGTCTTTTCTCTAAACACACAAAGCTTTCCTCTATGTTGAAAATCTAGAGTCATGGCAGCGTAAGTCTCAACCCTCTTTGTAATCACCCGCTCTTAAAGCCCATGGAGGTACATTATACTTTTCCTCAGCAGCTTTATTTTTTAAATCTCGTCTTCTATCCTCTACCATATTCATAAATTCTATTTCTGTAGTAGGGGACCGCTGTGTATAGTCATAATCTAGTGAATAGTCCCGCCCATGTGCGTGGACCCCGGAGCAATCAAAAATAATCTCTTAAGCTGTCTTCTTTGCAGTCCTGCATAGACACTTAAGAGAAAATTAAGACAAATAATGCAGCCTAACATATTCAAGGCTACAAAGCCACCCCTTCATCTAAACAGTGAAAAGGATAGCCCACCATGTCCGGGTTTACACTATTTACCAAGTTTTCCTCACAGGGAAAACTCCCCTTCACAAAATCCTTGAAATGATCGAGAGGAAGGGTTGGACAGACAAGCCCCCATACGCTGCCATTATGTATCTGGATAAGGGATACCGTGCCTTTAAGGAACTCTCCAGAGACCCTCGGTATCCCAGGATGCACAGCCAAAATCCTTTTACTTTCAGTTCTTTTTTCCGGCTTCTACTAGCAGGACCCTGGAGCATTGAGCTCTCCATCTTTTGGGTATTTCTTCAATTTTTTGGCACTATTAAAGTGTTTTGAGTGTTGAGGGTCTTCCTCTTCCTTTTGCTGTGTTTTTTAGCCAGTTTTGCCCACTCTTTCTGTCGAATATGCCAGCTTTATTCGACAAGTGTCCTGAGTGTGCCAGGAAGAAGGCTAAGTCTGACCCCCACAGAGTATGCACACTCTGTCTCCCTTCCTCCCATGTCCCTGACACCTGTAAGATTTGCCAATCTTTCTCCAGGAGGACCCTGCGTGACAGGGAGAAGATTTGTCTCCAAGGCCTGGAGCAGAGGAGACATCAAGAGCCAGGTGTGTCTGGGCGTGGAGGGACTCATTCATCGCCCTCTGCCCGTGCTTCGGCATCTGGGGGCTCCCCAGTCAAGAAAAGGCCAGGAAAAGGCACAATTCCTGGTCGGCGTCGAGGGGCATGACCACCATCTGCTCTCCGTCGACCCAGGGCTCTGGGTCCAAGCGACGTCATCGTTCGACGTCGAGAGGCAGGAAGTCGAGACCTCAGACGAGGTCGACGTCGAGGACTTCACCGGCGTCGACACAACATCGACGTCGAGATGAATCCAGGAGGCACCGGCGCTCGCCGTCGAGGCGACACTGCCGCTCGCCGTCAAGGTCGACTCGACGTTAGACGTTAAGGAGAGACAAGTCGACGTCGAAGAGAAGATCAACGTCCAGGGGTTCATTGACGTCTAGACGGTTGACGTCGAGAAGCAGAAAGGCTAAGAGGTCGACGTCGAGGAAGGAAATGTCGACATCGAGGAGGCGCTCAAAGGCCAGGACGGTGTCCTCTTCCTCAGTAGTCAGCCTGTCTTCTGCATCTACGAGTCTCCGGTCGCGGCGGTGCCGGCGCTCGTCTGAACGGAGGTCTGTCTCCGGGGCACCCTCGTCAAGACCTGTGCAGAAGAAGAGGAGAGTGGTCAGGTCTTCGGAATCCGAATATTTTAGGACCTATTCGCCTTCCAGGCCCAGGTCGCCTATGCCACCACCATCATTGCCTCCACCATTGCCTCCAAGGAAGCCACCTCCACTACCTTCCTTGCCTCGTCCTCCAGTTTTTATTCCTCCTCTTCCTCCTCCTTCTCCGCCTCCACGGCCGTCTCCTCCAACTCTGCCGCACCTTCCGTCACCGCCTACGGGGCCTCCACAGCCTAGGACTCCGGGTCGGCCTCCGCAGCTCCCGCCTCCTGTAAGGCCAGTGGATCGCCCGAGGCCTAGGAGGTCTAGATCGCGGTCTAGAGGGAGACACCGATCACGGAGTGACCGTCGGCCTTCGACGCGGTCCCGTCGTAGGCACCGGAGGGATAGGTCACGGTCCCGTCATACGGACTCTTCAAGTGGGCGGGGATATTCTCCCACCTTATCGGATTCCCCACAGACAATGGTGTCGCCGGTGGATGACATCGTAACGTTCCAGGAGGTGTTATTGAGAGGGGCAATGAAGTTGGGGATCACGTTAACACCTACTTCGCTACAGTGAAGTCAGCTCCGTCCCGGCTGCAGAAAAAGTACAGGCCCCCGGATTCCGATCTTGCGTTCTTGAGATCGGATCCGGTACTGGATGCAGTGATCATGACTGCGGCCAAGAAGCAGCATGCTACTACCCCGTCATCTACAGTGCCTCCGGATAAGGAAAGCCGTCAGATGGACTCAGCGGGACGGAAAGTCTGCGGGATGGCGGCCATCTCCATGAAGTCGGCAAGTGCCTCGGCGCTCTTGGGGCGCTACGACCGCTCCTTGTGGGAGCCCCTGCAGCAATTCCTGTACCTACTCCCGAGGGATAGGAGAAAAGATTTCCAGGAGATTGTGAATGAGGGTATGATGGTCTCCAATCAGGTCATCAGCTCTGCGGCGGACACCTCTCTCCTGGCGGCTCACGCTTACTGCCATGGGATCAACTTACGATGCCATTCTTGGTTGCGCCTTACATCCCTCAAGCCGGAGGCACAACAGAGGGTTGCCAATTTATCATTCTCTGGCTCGACTCTATTTGGGTCACATTAGGACGAGGAGATGGCCCGCATGAATGCAGAGGTAGAGACCCTTAAAGCCGTTGGTTTAGAGAAACCAAAAGAGCAGAAGAAGTCCTTCCGCCCGTTCCAGAGGCGGTATGGTTCTCAAAGACGAGGGCAGGGGCGTCAAGCTAGTCAACAGCAACAACAACAGCAGTACCAGCGGCAGCCATTTCAGAAACGCCAGAGCGGCAGAGGCGGACAGCAGTCCTCCTCAGTGAACAAGGGCCCGGCCGAGTCTAAGCCCTGAGGCGTTACTTCCACCTCTTCCGTTACCCACTCCGGTGGGGGTAAGCATATGGAATCACTTGGCAGGGTGGAGAAAAATTACTCAGGACAAGTGGGTGCTGAATATTGTTTGCAATGGATACAGTCTTCGTTTAGTCAGCCCGCCTCCAGCGATTCCACCAGTTTGCTCGCAGTTCCAACTGCGCGAGCTCCAAGCGGAGGCCGATACCTTGTTAAGAAAGGACGATAGAACACGTCCCTTTGTCTCAAAGGGGAAAGGGTCTTTACTCTCGGTTCTTCCTCGTGCGAAAGAAGGACAAGAACGCGTTCAGGCCCATTCTGGATTTGCGACAAGCAAACAAATGGATTCGCAGGGAAAAGTTTTGCATGCTGTCTTTGCACCAGATATATCCTCAGCTGCAAAGAGGAGACTGGCTTTGCGCAATAGATCTGCAGGATGCGTACTTCCATGTGCCCATTGCACGGAAACACCGGAAGTTCCTGCGCTTTCTAGTCGGCACCAATCACTATCAGTACACCGTACTACCGTTTGGACTGAAGTCTGCACCCAGGACATTTTCAAAATGCATGGCAGTGGTGGCAGCGCACCTGCGAAAGAACAAGGTGTTTGTCTACCCGTACCTGGACGACTGGTTGAACAAAGCCTCCACCTTCCAGGAAGCGCAACTGCACTTCAACAGGACGGCCGTTCTGTTGAACCAGCTGGGGTTGCACATAAACATGTCCAAGTCCGTGCCGACGCCTGTCCAGTGCCTACAGTACTTGGGAGCCTCCATCGATACTCTTTCAGCAAGCGTGTCTCCTTCGGAGGAGAGACGCTTATTGATCCTTCGGAAGGCTCAGGCTCTCATAGCTGTTCCATCTACAACAGTGAGGACGGTGTCTTCTCTCCTGGGGTCGATGGCCTCTTGCATCTTCCACACGCACGCCTACACATGAGGCCATTGCAGGAATGTCTGGAGGATCAGTGGGATCAGAAGCTGGGGAACTGGGACGACAGGATCAAGCTGTTCCACAAAGATATTCCCATTCAGACGGTCATCACAGATGCTTCTCTCCACGGCTGGGGAGCGCATTCAGACCATCTACAGTTCCAGGGAACGTGGTCCCCGGCGGAATCCACGTATCACATCAATTTCCTGGAACTCAGAGCTGTTCATTTGGCACTGAATGCTTTTCATCCATCCTTCCAGACCAACTGCTTGCTTGTGCAGACGGACAATACGACCACAACGTATTGCCTCAACAAGCAGGGGGGTTCGATATCGCTCACACTGTCACAGGATTCGCAGGCGATCTGGCACTGGCTACTAGCCAGAGGACTGACGATAACGGCTACCCATCTGCCAGGTGTGCAGAATGCTCAGGCGGACGCACTCAGCAGGCTGGTGCAAGAAAACCACGAGTGGGTTCTAAACGACGAAGTGCTAGGAGACATCTTCGACAGGAGGGGCACTCCGGACGTAGATCTATTCGCCACCGCCGAAAACAGAAAATGCCGAGACTTCCCTCCAGGTATTACCAACCGGGGACTCTGGGGAACGCGCTATGGATCAGCTGGTCGAACTGCTTTCTGTACGCTTTTCCACCCATTCCCCTGATTCCGGCGGTACTCATCAAGCTGTCTCAGTCCAGAGCACGGATGATCCTTATTGCTCCGGAGTGGCTCCGACAGTGGTGGTTCACGGACCTGCTTCACCGGTCTCTCCTACCCCATATGCGGCTGCCGTGTCGGCCGGACCTTCTCACGAAGTTCGAGGGGCAGATGGTGCACCCCACCCTCATTGTTGAGTGTGGCGGCATGGCTCCTGAGATAGTGCAATATGGGCACCTGAATCTTCCTGACGATTGCATGAATATACTTAAGGAGGCTAAGAGACCTTCCACTAGGACTTCCTATTCCTACAAGTGAAAGAGGTTCTGCATCTGGTGCAATTCCAAGGACTATGATCCGACGACCTGCCAGGAAGATGTCATTCTTCCAAGCCTGTTGCATTTGGCTCAGTCTGGCCTTAATTTGAATTCTATTAAGGTTCACCTCGCAGCATTAACTGCGTATAGGAAATGCCCTCCACAGACATCCTTCTTCCAGATCCCTGTGATTAAAGATTTTTTGGAAGGATTGAAGAAAGTGTTTCCTCCTGTTTGGCATCCTTCGCCATCATGGGAGCTGAATGTGGTGCTGTCCAGGTTGATGAATGAGCCTTTAGAACCTATCCATAAGGCTTCTCTGCAGCACTTGTCATGGAAGGCGGCCTTCCTTGTGGCCATTACATCGGCCCGCAGGGTGAGTGAAATTCAGGCATTGTGTTTCCAAGAACCTTATACTGTATTTCATGCTGCTAAGGTTGTGATGCGTACTCACCCTAAGTTCCTTCCTAAGGTGATTTCTGATTTCTATGTCAATCAGACTATAACTTTATCTACATTTTTCCAGAATCCTTCCACTCCAGCGGAAAGGTCTCTCCATTCCCTGGATGTCAGAAGGGTGTTGAAATTCTACTTTGATAAGACCAAGGACATTCGTAGGTCAGACCAATTGTTTGTCAATTATGGGTCGGTCAGGACTGGTCTTGCCACCTCGAAACAGTCCATTTCTAGATGGATTGTGTCCTGTATCCAGTTATGTTATCAGAAGGCTAACAAAACCTTCGGGGGTAAGCCTAAGGCTCATTCTACCAGAGGCAAAGCAGCTAAAACAGCTTTGCTTCGTTATGTTCCCATTGCAGAGATCTGCAGGGCTGCCACTTGGAAGTCGGTCCATACCTTTGCTAACCATTACTGTCTGGACTCTGATGCCAGAGCAGATGCTCAGGTTGGGCAGGCTTCATTGAGAAATCTGTTTGCACAATAGAGGTGTTGTCTGTTTTTCTCCACCGCCGGGTTGGTTTTTAGGGCTCGCCTGCTGATGCGCATGCGCATAGCTGGCGAGCTCTATTGTGGCTTAAACAGAGCTTAACCATCTCGGCGATTTGTTGCAGTGCCCGAGAAAAAGCTCGTGCACATCAAAGCCAGCAGCACATCAAAGCCCCCCTCCCACAGGCATCTCTGCTTCCCCCAGCCGGCATTTCTCCTCCCCTAATTACTCACTGCACGGCCGGCTGCAACATCAAAGGCTGCTGCTGCCCTGACTCCCATTTCTCCTCCCTCCTCCCCTTTCACTGCCCAGGCCGGCCATACTTTCACTTTACACGGCACCCAGGCCCTGTCTGCTGTTTATTTTAACACGGCAGCTTTTATGTTTGTATAGTCAGAAATGTTTGTCATTTTTTTTCATCAAAACCTAAACAAGAATACTGAATTTAAAAGTTGCCTTTAATTGGTGCATTAGCTAGTATCTAGTCTCTCTGAAATCATAATTGCAGGAAAGACCTCTAGTAACGAACTCTGTAGTCAGATACCAGGACACCAAAGCACCCACCATACAGCTCCACCGATGCACCCACCACACAGCTCCACCGATGCACCCACCACACAGCTCCACCTATGCACCCACCACACAGCTCCACCTATGCACCCACCACACAGCTCCACCGAGGCACCCACCACACAGCTCAACAGATGCACCCACCACACAGCTCCACCTACACAGCTCCACCGATGCACTCACCACACAGCTCCACCGATGCACCCACCACCCAGCTCCACTGATGCACACAGCTCCACCGACACAGCTCCACAGATGCACCCACCACACAGCTCCACCGATGCACCCACCACACAGCTCCACCGAGGCACCCACCACACAGCTCCACCGAACGACCCACCACACAGCTCCACCGATGCACCCACCACACAGCTCCACCGAGGCACGCACCACACAGCTCCACCGAGGCACGCACCACACAGCTCCACCGAGGCACCCACCACACAGCTCTAGCGATGCAGCCACCACACAGCTCCACCGACACAGCTCCACCGATGCACCCACCACACAGCTCCACCTACACAGCTCCACCGATGCACTCACCACACAGCTCCACCAATGCACCCACCACACAGCTCCACCGATGCACACAGCTCCACCGACACAGCTCCACCGATGCACCCACCACACAGCTCCACCGATGCACCCACCACACAGCTCCACCGATGCACCCACCACACAGCTCCACCGATGCACCCACCACACAGCTCCACCGAGGCACCCACCACACAGCTCCACCGTACGAGCCACCACACAGCTCCACCGATGCACCCGCCACACAGCTCTACCGATGCAGCCACCACACAGCTCCACCGACACAGCTCCACCGATGCACCCACCACCCAGCTCCACCGATGCACCCACCACACAGCTCCACCGACACAGCTCCACCGATGCACCCACCACACAGCTCCACCGACACAGCTCCACAGATGCACCCACCACACAGCTCCACAGATGCACCCACCACCCAGCTCCACCGATGCACCCACCACACAGCTCCACCTATGCACCCACCACACAGCTCCACCTATGCACCCACCACACAGCTCCACCGAGGCACCCACCACACAGCTCAACAGATGCACCCACCACACAGCTCCACCTACACAGCTCCACCGATGCACTCACCACACAGCTCCACCGATGCACCCACCACCCAGCTCCACTGATGCACCCAGCTCCACCGACACAGCTCCACCGATGCACCCACCACACAGCTCCACCGATGCACCCACCACACAGCTCCACCGATGCACCCACCACACAGCTCCACCGATGCACCCACCACACAGCTCCACCGAGGCACCCACCACACAGCTCCACCGATGCACCCACCACACAGCTCCACCGATGCACCCACCACACAGCTCCACCGAGGCACCCACCACACAGCTCCACCGAGGCACCCACCACACAGCTCCACCGAACGACCCACCACACAGCTCCACCGATGCACCCACCACACAGCTCTAGCGATGCAGCCACCACACAGCTCCACCGACACAGCTCCACCTACACAGCTCCACCGATGCACTCACCACACAGCTCCACCGATGCACCCACCACCCAGCTCCACCGATGCACACAGCTCCACCGACACAGCTCCAGCAATGCACCCACCACACAGCTCCACCGATGCACCCACCACACAGCTCCACCGATGCACCCACCACACAGCTCCACCGAGGCACCCACCACACAGCTCCACCGTACGAGCCACCACACAGCTCCACCGATGCACCCGCCACACAGCTCTACCGATGCAGCCACCACACAGCTCCACCGACACAGCTCCACCGATGCACCCACCACCCAGCTCCACCGATGCACCCACCACACAGCTCCACCGACACAGCTCCACCGATGCACCCACCACACAGCTCCACCGACACAGCTCCACAGATGCACCCACCACCCAGCTCCACTGATGCACCCACCACACATCTCTACCGATGCTGCCACTACACAGCTCCACCGACACAGCTCCACCGATGCACCCACCACCCAGCTCCACCGAGGCACCCACCACCCAGCTCCACCGAGGCACCCACCACACAGCTCCACCGAGGCACCCACCACACAGCTCCACCGAGGCACCCACCACACAGCTCCACCGAGGCACCCACCACACAGCTCCACCGATGCACCCACCACACAGCTCCACCGAACGACCCACCACACAGCTCCACCGAACGACCCACCACACAGCTCCACCGATGCACCCACCACACAGCTCCACCGAGGCACCCACCACACAGCTCCACCGAACGACCCACCACACAGCTCCACCGATGCACCCACCACACAGCTCTAGCGATGCAGCCACCACACAGCTCCACCGATGCACCCACCACACAGCTCCACCTACACAGCTCCACCGATGCACTCACCACACAGCTCCACCGATGCACCCACCACCCAGCTCCACCGATGCACACAGCTCCACCGACACAGCTCCACCAATGCACCCACCACACAGCTCCACCGATGCACCCACCACACAGCTCCACCGATGCACCCACCACACAGCTCCACCGATGCACCCACCACACAGCTCCACCGAGGCACCCACCACACAGCTCCACCGTACGAGCCACCAACCAGCTCCACCGATGCACCCGCCACACAGCTCTACCGATGCAGCCACCACACAGCTCCACCGACACAGCTCCACCGATGCACCCACCACCCAGCTCCACCGATGCACCCACCACACAGCTCCACCGACACAGCTCCACAGATGCACCCACCACACAGCTCCACAGATGCACCCACCACCCAGCTCCACAGATGCACCCACCACCCAGCTCCACCGATGCACACACCACACAGCTCTACCGATGCTGCCACCACACAGCTCCACCGACACAGCTCCACCGATGCACCCACCACCCAGCTCCACCGATGCACCCACCACACAGCTCCACCGACACAACTCCACCGATGCACCCACCACCCAGCTCCACCGATGCACCCAGCACACAGCTCCACCGACACAGCTCCACCGATGCACCCACCACACAGCTCCACCGAGGCACCCACCACACAGCTCCACCGAACGACCCACCATACAGCTCTACCGATGCACCCACCACACAGCCCTAGCGATGCAGCCCCCACACAGCTCCACCGACACAGATCCACCGATGCACCCACCACCCAGCTCCACCGATGCACCAACCACCCAGCTCCACCGATGCACCCACCACACAGCTCCACCGATGCACCCACCACACAGCTCCACCGATGCACCCACCACACAGCTCCACCGATGCATCCACCACACAGCTCCACCGATGCACCCACCACACAGCTCCACCGATGCACCCACCACACAGCTCCATCAATGCACCCACCACACAGCTCCACCGATACACCCACCATACAGCTCCACCCAGGCACCCACCACACAGCTCCACCGATGCAGCCACCACACAGCTTCACTGGCACAGCTCCACCGATGCACCCACCATACAGCTCCACCGAAGCACCCACCACACAGCTCCAACGATGCACCCACCACACAGCTCCACCGAGGCACCCACCATACAGCTCCACCCAGGCACCCACCACACAGCTCCACCGATGCAGCCACCACACAGCTCCACTGGCACAGCTTCACCGATGCACCCACCACACAGCTCCGCGGATGCCCCACCACACAGCTCCACCGATGCACCCACCACACAGCTCCACCGATGCACCCACCACACAGCTCCACCGAGGCACCCACCACACAGCTCCACCGAATGACCCACCACACAGCTCCACCGATGCACCCACAACACAGCTCTACTGATGCAACCACCACACAGCTCCACCAACACAGCTCCACCGATGCACCCACCACACAGCTCCACCGATGCACCCACCACACAGCTCCACCAAGGCACCCACCACACAGCTCCACCGAACGACCCACCACACAACTCCACCGATGCACCCACCACACAGCTCTACTGATGCAACCACCACACAGCTCCACCGACACAGCTCCTCCGATGCACCCACCACAGAGCTCCACCGATGCATCCACCACACAGCTCCACTGATGCACCCACCACCCAGCTTCACCGAGGCACCTACCACACAGCTCCACCGATGCACCCACCACACAGCTCCACTGACACAACTCCACCGATGCACCCACCACACAGCTCCACCGATGCACCCACCACACAGCTCCACCGAGGCACCCACCACAGAGCTCCACCGAGGCACCCACCACACAGCTCCATCGATGCACCCACCACACAGCTCCACCGATACACCCACCATACAGCTCCACCCAGGCACCCACCACACAGCTCCATCGATGCACCCACCACACAGCTCCACCGATACACCCACCATACAGCTCCACCCAGGCACCCACCACACAGCTCCACCGATGCAGCCACCACACAGCTTCACTGGCACAGCTCCACCGATGCACCCACCATACAGCTCCACCGATGCACCCACCACACAGCTCCACCGATGCACCCACCACACAGCTCCACCGAGGCACCCACCATACAGCTCCACCCAGGCACCCACCACACAGCTCCACCGATGCAGCCACCACACAGCTCCACTGGCACAGCTCCACCGATGCACCCACCACACAGCTCCACCGATGCACCCACCACACAGCTCCACCGAGGCACCCACCATACAGCTCCACCGAGGCACCCACCATACAGCTCCACCGAGGCACCCACCACACAGCTCCACCGACACAGCTCCACCGATGCACCCACCACACAGCTCCACCGACACAGCTCCACAGATGCACCCACCACACAGCTCCACAGATGCACCCACCACCCAGCTCCACCGATGCACCCACCACACATCTCTACCGATGCTGCCACCACACAGCTCCACCGACACAGCTCCACCGATGCACCCACCACCCAGCTCCACCGAGGCACCCACCACACAGCTCCACCGAGGCACCCACCACACAGCTCCACCGAGGCACCCACCACACAGCTCCACCGAATGACCCACCACACAGCTCCACCGATGCACCCACCACCCAGCTCCACCGATGCACCCACCACACAGCTCCACCGACACAGCTCCACCGATGCACCCACCACACAGCTCCACCGACACAGCTCCACAGATGCACCCACCACACAGCTCCACAGATGCACCCACCACCCAGCTCCACCGATGCACCAACCACACAGCTTTACCGACACAGCTCCACCGATGCACCCACCACACAGCTCCACCGACACAGCTCCACCGATGCACCCACCACACAGCTCCACCGACACAGCTCCACCGATGCACCCACCACCCAGCTCCACCGATGCACCCAGCACACAGCTCCACCGACACAGCTCCACCGATGCACCCACCACACAGCTTCACCGAGGCACCCACCACACAGCTCCACCGAACGACCCACCACACAGCTCCAATGATGCACCCACCACACAGCTCCACCGAGGTACCCAACATACAGCTCCACCGATGCACCCACCACACAGCTCCACTGAGGCACCCACAACACAGCTCCACCAAGGCACCCACCACACAGCTCCACAAAGGCACCCACCACACAGCTCCACAAAGGCACCCACCACACAGCTCCACCGATGCACCCACCACACAGCTCCACCGAGGTACTCACCATACAGCTCCACCGATGCACCCACCACACAGCTCCACCGATGCACCCACCACACAGCTCCACCGATGCACCCACCACACAGCTCCACAGATGCACCCACCACACAGCTCCACAGATGCACCCACCACACAGCTCCACAGATGCACCCACCACACAGCTCCACAGATGCACCAATCACCCAGCTCCACCGATGCACCCACCACACAGCTCCACCGAGGCACCCACCACACAGCTCCACCGAACGACCCACCACACAGCTCCAATGATGCACCCACCACACAGCTCCACCGAGGTACCCAACATACAGCTCCACCGATGCACCCACCTCACAGCTCCACTGAGGCACCCACCACACAGCTCCACCAAGGCACCCACCACACAGCTCCACCAAGGCACCCACCACACAGCTCCACAGATGCACCCACCACACAGCTCCACCGATGCACCCACCACACAGCTCCACCGAGGTACTCAACATACAGCTCCACCGATGCACCCACCACACAGCTCCACCGATGCACCCACCACACAGCTCCACCGATGCACCCACCACACAGCTCCACCGATGCACCCACCACACAGCTCCACCGATGCACCCACCACACAGCTCCACAGATGCACCCACCACACAGCTCCACAGATGCACCCACCACACAGCTCCACAGATGCACCGATCACCCAGCTCCACCGATGCACCCACCACACAGCTCCACCGATGCATCCACCACCCAGCTCCACTGATGCACCCACCACCCAGCTCCACCGATGCACCCACCACACATCTCTACTGACACAGCTCCACCGATGCACCCACCACCCAGCTCCACTGATGCAACCACCACACAGCTCCACCGACACAGCTCCACCGATGCACCCACCACACAGCTCCGCGGATGCCCCCACCACACAGCTCCACCGGGGCACCCACCACACAGCTCCACCGAGGCACCCACCACACAGCTTCACCGATGCACACAGCTCCACCGACACAGCTCCACCGATGCACCCACCAAACAGCTCCACCGATGCACCCACCACACAGCTCCACCGATGCACCCACCACACAGCTCCACCGAGGCACCCACCATACAGCTCCACCGAGGCACCCACCATACAGCTCCACCGATGCACCCACCACGCAGCTCCACCGATGCACCCACCACACAGCTCTACCGATGCAGCCACCACACAGCTCCACCGACACAGCTCCACCGATGCACCCACCACCCAGCTCCACCGATGCAGCCACCACACAGCTCCACCGATGCACCCACCACCCAGCTCCACCGACACAGCTCCACAGATGCACCCACCACACAGCTCCACAGATGCACCCACCACCCAGCTCCACCGATGCACCCACCACACAGCTCTACCGATGCTGCCACCACACAGCTCCACCGACACAGCTCCACCGATGCACCCACCACCCAGCTCCACCGATGCACCCACCACACAGCTCCACCGAGGCACCCACCACACAGCTCCACCGAACGACCCACCAAACAGCTCCACCGATGCACCCACCACACAGCTCTAGCGATGCAGCCACCACACAGCTCCACCTACACAGCTCCACCGATGCACTCACCACACAGCTCCACCGATGCACCCACCACCCAGCTCCACCGATGCACACAGCTCCACTGACACAGCTCCACCGATGCACCCACCACACATCTCCACCGATGCACCCACCACACAGCTCTACCGATGCACCCACCACACAGCTCCACCGATGCACCCACCACACAGCTCCACCGATGCACCCACCACACAGCTCCACCGATGCACCCACCACACAGCTCCACCGATGCACCCACCACACAGCTCCACCGAGGCACCCACCACACAGCTCCACCGATGCACCCACCACACAGCTCCACCGATGCACCCACCACACAGCTCCACCGATGCACCCACCACACAGCTCCACCGATGCACCCACCACACAGCAACACCGAGGCACCCACCATACAGCTCCACCGAGGCACCCACCATACAGCTCCACCGATGCACCCACCACACAGCTCCACCGACACAGCTCCACCGATGCACCCACCACACAGCTCCACCGACACAGCTCCACAGATGCACCCACCACACAGCTCCACAGATGCACCCACCACCCAGCTCCACCGATGCACCCACCACACATCTCTACCGATGCTGCCACCACACAGCTCCACCGACACAGCTCCACCGACACAGCTCCACCGATGCACCCACCACCCAGCTCCACCGAGGCACCCACCACCCAGCTCCACCGAGGCACCCACCACACAGCTCCACCGAGGCACCCAGCACACAGCTCCACCGAATGACCCACCACACAGCTCCACCGAATGACCCACCACACAGCTCCACCGATGCACCCACCACCCAGCTCCACCGATGCACCCACCACACAGCTCCACCGACACAGCTCCACCGATGCACCCACCACACAGCTCCACCGACGCAGCTCCACAGATGCACCCACCACACAGCTCCACAGATGCACCCACCACCCAGCTCCACCGATGCACCAACCACACAGCTCTACCGATGCTGCCACCACACAGCTCCACCGACACAGCTCCACCGATGCACCCACCACCCAGCTCCACCGATACACCCACCACACAGCTCCACCGACACAGCTCCACCGATGCAACCACCACCCAGCTCCACCGATGCACCCAGCACACAGCTCCACCGACACAGCTCCACCGATGCACCCACCACATAGCTCCACCGATGCACCCACCACACAGCTCCACCGAGGCACCCACCACACAGCTCCACCGAACGACCCACACACAGCTCCACCGAGGTACCCAACATACAGCTCCACCGATGCACCCACCACACAGCTCCACTGAGGCACCCACCACACAGCTCCACCAAGGCACCCACCACACAGCTCCACCAAGGCACCCACCACACAGCTCCACAGATGCACCCACCACACAGCTCCACCGATGCACCCACCACACAGCTCCACCGAGGTACTCACCATACAGCTCCACCGAGGTACTCACCATACAGCTCCACCGATGCACCCACCACACAGCTCCACAGATGCACCCACCACACAGCTCCACAGATGCACCCACCACACAGCTCCACAGATGCACCCACCACACAGCTCCACAGATGCACCCACCACACAGCTCCACAGATGCACCCACCACACAGCTCCACAGATGCACCCACCACACAGCTCCACAGATGCACCCACCACACAGCTCCACAGATGCACCCACCACACAGCTCCACAGATGCACCCACCACACAGCTCCACAGATGCACCGATCACCCAGCTCCACCGATGCACCCACCACCCAGCTCCACCGATGCACCCACCACACAGCTCCACCGATGCACCCACCACACAGCTCCACCGATGCACCCACCACACAGCTCCACCGATGCACCCACCACCCAGCTCCACCGATGCATCCACCACCCAGCTCCACTGATGCACCCACCACCTAGCTCCACCGATGCACCCACCACACAGCTCTACTGACACAGCTCCACCGATGCACCCACCACACAGCTCCACCGAGGTACCCAACATACAGCTCCACCGATGCACCAACCACACAGCTCCACCGAGATACCCACAACACAGCTCCCCCGAGGCACCCACCACACAGCTCCACCACACAGCTCCACCGAGGCACCCACCACACAGCTCCACCGAGGCACCCACCACACAGCTCCACCGATGCACCCACCACACAGCTCCACCGATGCACCCACCACACAGCTCCACCGAGGTACTCACCATACAGCTCCACCGATGCACCCACCACACAGCTCCACCGATGCACCCACCACACAGCTCCACCGATGCACCCACCACACAGCTCCACAGATGCACCCACCATACAGCTCCACAGATGCACCCACCATACAGCTCCACCGATGCACCCACCACACAGCTCCACCGATGCACCCACCACACAGCTCCACCGATGCACCCACCACACAGCTCCACCGATGCACCCACCACACAGCTCCACCGATGCACCCACCACACAGCTCCACCGATGCACCCACCACACAGCTCCACCGATGCACCCACCACACAGCTCCACCGATGCACCCACCACCCAGCTCCACCGATGCATCCACCACCCAGCTCCACTGATGCACCCACCACCCAGCTCCACCGATGCACCCACCACACAGCTCTACTGACACAGCTCCACCGATGCACCCACCACCCAGCTCCACTGATGCAACCACCACACAGCTCCACCGACACAGCTCCACCGATGCACCCACCACACAGCTCCGCGGATGCCCCCACCACACAGCTCCACCGATGCACCCACCACACAGGTCCACCGAGGCACCCACCACACAGCTCCACCGAATGACCCACCACACAGCTCCACCGATGCACCCACAACACAGCTCTACTGATGCAACCACCACACAGCTCCACCGATGCACCCACCACACAGCTCCACCGATGCACCCACCACACAGCTCCACCGAACGACCCACCACACAACTCCACCGATGCACCCACCACACAGCTCTACTGATGCAACCACCACAGCTCCACCGACACAGCTCCACCGATGCACCCACCACACATCTCTACCGATGCTGCCACCACACAGCTCCACCGACACAGCTCCACCGATGCACCCACCACCCAGCTCCACCGAGGCACCCACCACACAGCTCCACCGAGGCACCCACCACACAGCTCCACCGAGGCACCCACCACACAGCTCCACCGAATGACCCACCACACAGCTCCACCGATGCACCCACCACCCAGCTCCACCGATGCACCCACCACACAGCTCCACCGACACAGCTCCACCGATGCACCCACCACACAGCTCCACCGACACAGCTCCACAGATGCACCCACCACACAGCTCCACAGATGCACCCACCACCCAGCTCCACCGATGCACCAACCACACAGCTTTACCGACACAGCTCCACCGATGCACCCACCACACAGCTCCACCGACACAGCTCCACCGATGCACCCACCACACAGCTCCACCGACACAGCTCCACCGATGCACCCACCACCCAGCTCCACCGATGCACCCAGCACACAGCTCCACCGACACAGCTCCACCGATGCACCCACCACACAGCTTCACCGAGGCACCCACCACACAGCTCCACCGAACGACCCACCACACAGCTCCAATGATGCACCCACCACACAGCTCCACCGAGGTACCCAACATACAGCTCCACCGATGCACCCACCACACAGCTCCACTGAGGCACCCACAACACAGCTCCACCAAGGCACCCACCACACAGCTCCACAAAGGCACCCACCACACAGCTCCACAAAGGCACCCACCACACAGCTCCACCGATGCACCCACCACACAGCTCCACCGAGGTACTCACCATACAGCTCCACCGATGCACCCACCACACAGCTCCACCGATGCACCCACCACACAGCTCCACCGATGCACCCACCACACAGCTCCACAGATGCACCCACCACACAGCTCCACAGATGCACCCACCACACAGCTCCACAGATGCACCCACCACACAGCTCCACAGATGCACCAATCACCCAGCTCCACCGATGCACCCACCACACAGCTCCACCGAGGCACCCACCACACAGCTCCACCGAACGACCCACCACACAGCTCCAATGATGCACCCACCACACAGCTCCACCGAGGTACCCAACATACAGCTCCACCGATGCACCCACCTCACAGCTCCACTGAGGCACCCACCACACAGCTCCACCAAGGCACCCACCACACAGCTCCACCAAGGCACCCACCACACAGCTCCACAGATGCACCCACCACACAGCTCCACCGATGCACCCACCACACAGCTCCACCGAGGTACTCAACATACAGCTCCACCGATGCACCCACCACACAGCTCCACCGATGCACCCACCACACAGCTCCACCGATGCACCCACCACACAGCTCCACCGATGCACCCACCACACAGCTCCACCGATGCACCCACCACACAGCTCCACAGATGCACCCACCACACAGCTCCACAGATGCACCCACCACACAGCTCCACAGATGCACCGATCACCCAGCTCCACCGATGCACCCACCACACAGCTCCACCGATGCATCCACCACCCAGCTCCACTGATGCACCCACCACCCAGCTCCACCGATGCACCCACCACACATCTCTACTGACACAGCTCCACCGATGCACCCACCACCCAGCTCCACTGATGCAACCACCACACAGCTCCACCGACACAGCTCCACCGATGCACCCACCACACAGCTCCGCGGATGCCCCCACCACACAGCTCCACCGGGGCACCCACCACACAGCTCCACCGAGGCACCCACCACACAGCTTCACCGATGCACACAGCTCCACCGACACAGCTCCACCGATGCACCCACCAAACAGCTCCACCGATGCACCCACCACACAGCTCCACCGATGCACCCACCACACAGCTCCACCGAGGCACCCACCATACAGCTCCACCGAGGCACCCACCATACAGCTCCACCGATGCACCCACCACGCAGCTCCACCGATGCACCCACCACACAGCTCTACCGATGCAGCCACCACACAGCTCCACCGACACAGCTCCACCGATGCACCCACCACCCAGCTCCACCGATGCAGCCACCACACAGCTCCACCGATGCACCCACCACCCAGCTCCACCGACACAGCTCCACAGATGCACCCACCACACAGCTCCACAGATGCACCCACCACCCAGCTCCACCGATGCACCCACCACACAGCTCTACCGATGCTGCCACCACACAGCTCCACCGACACAGCTCCACCGATGCACCCACCACCCAGCTCCACCGATGCACCCACCACACAGCTCCACCGAGGCACCCACCACACAGCTCCACCGAACGACCCACCAAACAGCTCCACCGATGCACCCACCACACAGCTCTAGCGATGCAGCCACCACACAGCTCCACCTACACAGCTCCACCGATGCACTCACCACACAGCTCCACCGATGCACCCACCACCCAGCTCCACCGATGCACACAGCTCCACTGACACAGCTCCACCGATGCACCCACCACACATCTCCACCGATGCACCCACCACACAGCTCTACCGATGCACCCACCACACAGCTCCACCGATGCACCCACCACACAGCTCCACCGATGCACCCACCACACAGCTCCACCGATGCACCCACCACACAGCTCCACCGATGCACCCACCACACAGCTCCACCGAGGCACCCACCACACAGCTCCACCGATGCACCCACCACACAGCTCCACCGATGCACCCACCACACAGCTCCACCGATGCACCCACCACACAGCTCCACCGATGCACCCACCACACAGCAACACCGAGGCACCCACCATACAGCTCCACCGAGGCACCCACCATACAGCTCCACCGATGCACCCACCACACAGCTCCACCGACACAGCTCCACCGATGCACCCACCACACAGCTCCACCGACACAGCTCCACAGATGCACCCACCACACAGCTCCACAGATGCACCCACCACCCAGCTCCACCGATGCACCCACCACACATCTCTACCGATGCTGCCACCACACAGCTCCACCGACACAGCTCCACCGACACAGCTCCACCGATGCACCCACCACCCAGCTCCACCGAGGCACCCACCACCCAGCTCCACCGAGGCACCCACCACACAGCTCCACCGAGGCACCCAGCACACAGCTCCACCGAATGACCCACCACACAGCTCCACCGAATGACCCACCACACAGCTCCACCGATGCACCCACCACCCAGCTCCACCGATGCACCCACCACACAGCTCCACCGACACAGCTCCACCGATGCACCCACCACACAGCTCCACCGACGCAGCTCCACAGATGCACCCACCACACAGCTCCACAGATGCACCCACCACCCAGCTCCACCGATGCACCAACCACACAGCTCTACCGATGCTGCCACCACACAGCTCCACCGACACAGCTCCACCGATGCACCCACCACCCAGCTCCACCGATACACCCACCACACAGCTCCACCGACACAGCTCCACCGATGCAACCACCACCCAGCTCCACCGATGCACCCAGCACACAGCTCCACCGACACAGCTCCACCGATGCACCCACCACATAGCTCCACCGATGCACCCACCACACAGCTCCACCGAGGCACCCACCACACAGCTCCACCGAACGACCCACACACAGCTCCACCGAGGTACCCAACATACAGCTCCACCGATGCACCCACCACACAGCTCCACTGAGGCACCCACCACACAGCTCCACCAAGGCACCCACCACACAGCTCCACCAAGGCACCCACCACACAGCTCCACAGATGCACCCACCACACAGCTCCACCGATGCACCCACCACACAGCTCCACCGAGGTACTCACCATACAGCTCCACCGAGGTACTCACCATACAGCTCCACCGATGCACCCACCACACAGCTCCACAGATGCACCCACCACACAGCTCCACAGATGCACCCACCACACAGCTCCACAGATGCACCCACCACACAGCTCCACAGATGCACCCACCACACAGCTCCACAGATGCACCCACCACACAGCTCCACAGATGCACCCACCACACAGCTCCACAGATGCACCCACCACACAGCTCCACAGATGCACCCACCACACAGCTCCACAGATGCACCCACCACACAGCTCCACAGATGCACCGATCACCCAGCTCCACCGATGCACCCACCACCCAGCTCCACCGATGCACCCACCACACAGCTCCACCGATGCACCCACCACACAGCTCCACCGATGCACCCACCACACAGCTCCACCGATGCACCCACCACCCAGCTCCACCGATGCATCCACCACCCAGCTCCACTGATGCACCCACCACCTAGCTCCACCGATGCACCCACCACACAGCTCTACTGACACAGCTCCACCGATGCACCCACCACACAGCTCCACCGAGGTACCCAACATACAGCTCCACCGATGCACCAACCACACAGCTCCACCGAGATACCCACAACACAGCTCCCCCGAGGCACCCACCACACAGCTCCACCACACAGCTCCACCGAGGCACCCACCACACAGCTCCACCGAGGCACCCACCACACAGCTCCACCGATGCACCCACCACACAGCTCCACCGATGCACCCACCACACAGCTCCACCGAGGTACTCACCATACAGCTCCACCGATGCACCCACCACACAGCTCCACCGATGCACCCACCACACAGCTCCACCGATGCACCCACCACACAGCTCCACAGATGCACCCACCATACAGCTCCACAGATGCACCCACCATACAGCTCCACCGATGCACCCACCACACAGCTCCACCGATGCACCCACCACACAGCTCCACCGATGCACCCACCACACAGCTCCACCGATGCACCCACCACACAGCTCCACCGATGCACCCACCACACAGCTCCACCGATGCACCCACCACACAGCTCCACCGATGCACCCACCACACAGCTCCACCGATGCACCCACCACCCAGCTCCACCGATGCATCCACCACCCAGCTCCACTGATGCACCCACCACCCAGCTCCACCGATGCACCCACCACACAGCTCTACTGACACAGCTCCACCGATGCACCCACCACCCAGCTCCACTGATGCAACCACCACACAGCTCCACCGACACAGCTCCACCGATGCACCCACCACACAGCTCCGCGGATGCCCCCACCACACAGCTCCACCGATGCACCCACCACACAGGTCCACCGAGGCACCCACCACACAGCTCCACCGAATGACCCACCACACAGCTCCACCGATGCACCCACAACACAGCTCTACTGATGCAACCACCACACAGCTCCACCGATGCACCCACCACACAGCTCCACCGATGCACCCACCACACAGCTCCACCGAACGACCCACCACACAACTCCACCGATGCACCCACCACACAGCTCTACTGATGCAACCACCACAGCTCCACCGACACAGCTCCACCGATGCACCCACCACAGAGCTCCACTGATGCACCCACCACACAGCTCCACTGATGCACCCACCACCCAGCTTCACCGAGGCACCTACCACACAGCTCCACCGATGCACCCACCACACAGCTCCACTGACACAGCTCCACCGATGCACCCACCACACAGCTCCACCGATGCACCCACCACACAGCTCCACCGATGCACCCACCACACAGCTCCACCGAGGCACCCACCACACAGCTCCACCGAACGACCCACACACAGCTCCACCGAGGTACCCAACATACAGCTCCACCGATGCACCCACCACACAGCTCCACTGAGGCACCCACCACACAGCTCCACCAAGGCACCCACCACACAGCTCCACCAAGGCACCCACCACACAGCTCCACAGATGCACCCACCACACAGCTCCACCGATGCACCCACCACACAGCTCCACCGAGGTACTCACCATACAGCTCCACCGAGGTACTCACCATACAGCTCCACCGATGCACCCACCACACAGCTCCACAGATGCACCCACCACACAGCTCCACAGATGCACCCACCACACAGCTCCACAGATGCACCCACCACACAGCTCCACAGATGCACCCACCACACAGCTCCACAGATGCACCCACCACACAGCTCCACAGATGCACCCACCACACAGCTCCACAGATGCACCCACCACACAGCTCCACAGATGCACCCACCACACAGCTCCACAGATGCACCCACCACACAGCTCCACAGATGCACCGATCACCCAGCTCCACCGATGCACCCACCACCCAGCTCCACCGATGCACCCACCACACAGCTCCACCGATGCACCCACCACACAGCTCCACCGATGCACCCACCACACAGCTCCACCGATGCACCCACCACACAGCTCCACCGATGCACCCACCACCCAGCTCCACCGATGCATCCACCACCCAGCTCCACTGATGCACCCACCACCTAGCTCCACCGATGCACCCACCACACAGCTCTACTGACACAGCTCCACCGATGCACCCACCACACAGCTCCACCGAGGTACCCAACATACAGCTCCACCGATGCACCAACCACACAGCTCCACCGAGATACCCACAACACAGCTCCCCCGAGGCACCCACCACACAGCTCCACCACACAGCTCCACCGAGGCACCCACCACACAGCTCCACCGAGGCACCCACCACACAGCTCCACCGATGCACCCACCACACAGCTCCACCGATGCACCCACCACACAGCTCCACCGAGGTACTCACCATACAGCTCCACCGATGCACCCACCACACAGCTCCACCGATGCACCCACCACACAGCTCCACCGATGCACCCACCACACAGCTCCACAGATGCACCCACCATACAGCTCCACAGATGCACCCACCATACAGCTCCACCGATGCACCCACCACACAGCTCCACCGATGCACCCACCACACAGCTCCACCGATGCACCCACCACACAGCTCCACCGATGCACCCACCACACAGCTCCACCGATGCACCCACCACACAGCTCCACCGATGCACCCACCACACAGCTCCACCGATGCACCCACCACACAGCTCCACCGATGCACCCACCACCCAGCTCCACCGATGCATCCACCACCCAGCTCCACTGATGCACCCACCACCCAGCTCCACCGATGCACCCACCACACAGCTCTACTGACACAGCTCCACCGATGCACCCACCACCCAGCTCCACTGATGCAACCACCACACAGCTCCACCGACACAGCTCCACCGATGCACCCACCACACAGCTCCGCGGATGCCCCCACCACACAGCTCCGCGGATGCCCCCACCACACAGCTCCACCGATGCACCCACCACACAGGTCCACCGAGGCACCCACCACACAGCTCCACCGAATGACCCACCACACAGCTCCACCGATGCACCCACAACACAGCTCTACTGATGCAACCACCACACAGCTCCACCGATGCACCCACCACACAGCTCCACCGATGCACCCACCACACAGCTCCACCGAACGACCCACCACACAACTCCACCGATGCACCCACCACACAGCTCTACTGATGCAACCACCACAGCTCCACCGACACAGCTCCACCGATGCACCCACCACAGAGCTCCACTGATGCACCCACCACACAGCTCCACTGATGCACCCACCACCCAGCTTCACCGAGGCACCTACCACACAGCTCCACCGATGCACCCACCACACAGCTCCACTGACACAGCTCCACCGATGCACCCACCACACAGCTCCACCGATGCACCCACCACACAGCTCCACCGATGCACCCACCACACAGCTCCACCGAGGCACCCACCACACAGCTTCACCGATGCACCCACCACACAGCTTCACCGATGCACCCACCACAGAGCTCCACCGAGGCACCCACCACACAGCTCCACAAATGCACACACCACACAGCTCCAGCTATACAGCTCCACCGATGCACCCACCACACAGCTCCACTGAGGCACCCACCACACAGCTCCACCGAGGCAGCCACCACTCAGCTCCACCGATGCACCCACCACACAGCTCCACCGATGCACCCACCACACAGCTCCACCGATGCACCCACCACACAGCTCCACTGATGCAGCCACCACACAGCTTCACCGACACAGCTCCACCGATGCACCCACCACCCAGCTCCACCGATGCACCCACCACCCAGCTCCACCGACACAGCTCCACCAATGCACCCACCACACAGCTCCACCGGTGCACCCACCACACAGCTCAACCGAGGCACCCACCATACAGCTCCACCAAGGCACCCACCACACAGCTCCACCGAGGCACCCACCACCCAGCTCCACCGTGGCACCCACCACCCAGCTCCACCGATGCACCCACCACCCAGCTCCACCGACACATCTTCACCGATGCACCCACCACACAGCTCCACCGATGCACCCACAACACAGCTCCACCGAGGCACCCACCACGCAGCTCCACCGATGCACCCACCACCCAGCTCCACCGACACATCTTCACCGATGCACCCACCACACATCTTCACCGATGCACCCACCACACAGCTCCACCGATGCACCCACCACGCAGCTCCACCGATGCACCCACCACGCAGCTCCACCGATGCACCCACCACACAGCTCCACCGATGCACCCACCACACAGCTCCATCTATGCAGCCACCACACAGCTCCACCGACACAGCTCCACCGATGCACCCACCATCCAGCTCAACCGATGCACCCACCACCCAGCTCCACCGACACAGTTCCACCGATGCACCCACCACACAGCTCCACCGATGCACCCACCACACAGCTCCACAGATGCACCCACCACATAGCTCCACAGATGCACCCACCACATAGCTCCACAGATGCACCCACCACATAGCTCCACAGATGCACCCACCACACAGCTCCACCGATGCACCCACCACACAGCTCCACCGATGCACCCACCACACAGATCCACAGCTCCACCCACCACACAGCTCCACCGATGCTCCAACTAAGCTCCACCAATGCACCCACCACACAGCTCCACCAATGCACCCACTAAGCTCCACCGATGCACACACCACTCAGCGCAACCACAGCATCACTCAGCGCAACCACAGCATCACTCAGCGCAACCACAGCATCACTCAGCGCAACCACAGCATCACTCAGCGCAACCACAGCATCACTCAGCGCAACCACAGCATCACTCAGCACCACCACAGCATCACTCAGCGCAACAGCATCACTCAGCGCAACCACAGCATCACTCAGTGCAACCACAGCATCACTGGTTCAAATATGTTCTTTCAATGTTTCAAGCTGTTTTCAAGCTTTCATGCTTTATTCAAATCACAAAAAAAATTAATATTTCACTTCTGTTCTTGGATTTTCGCCACTATAAAAAACACTGAACATAATCATCACAAAAGGTATTTACAAAAGTTTAAGCTATTGCCATTACAAATTAAATAAATTATTTAAGTATTAGTTATTTAAAAAAATTAAAAGCCATTGTTATTTGTAATATCAATACATCTAAGTCACATAAATACAAAACATGTTGCATTACAAATGCTATAGGTATTTGCAAAAGTTATAACTATTGGCATTGTAAATGACAAAGCTAATAATTTAGCTATTTTAAAAAATAACACATAAATAAAAAAAAATTCAATTTTAAGACCAAGAGCTCAAACTTTCCTAATGCGAGCCCTATTAAATTTCCAATGCTTGTTTGGTATGGGCTTGCCATTCTATTCACTAGATTATGACTATACGCTGAGATCTCCTACTACAGAAGGAGTAGTTTCTTACCTGTAACTCCAGTTCTGTAGTAGGGGTATCTCTGTTATAGTCCTAAGCGTCTGCCCTCCTCCCCGGTGGAGAAAATGGTACTGTAATGTATGCTAAAGGCCTTGCTTTATACACCTTCAAAAAGAACTGAAAGTAAAAGGACTTTGGCTGTGCATCCTGGGATACTGAGGGTCTCTGGCGAGTTCCTTAAAGTCACGGTATCCCTTTTCCAGACACTTAATGGCAGCCTATGGGGGCTTGTCTGTCCAACCCTTCCTCTCTATCATTTCAGGGATTTTGGTGAAGGGGAGTTTTCCCTGTGAGGAAAACTTGGTAAATAGTGTAAAACCGGACATGGTGGGCTATCCTTTTCACTATTTAGATGAAGGGGTGGCCTTTGTAGCCTTGAATATGTTAGGCTGCATTATTTGTCTTAATTTTCTCTTAAGTGTCTATGCAGGACTGCAAAGAAGACAGCTTAAGAGATTATTTTTGATTGCTCCGGGGTCCACACACATGGGCGGGACTATTCAGTAGATTATGACTATAACAGAGATACCCCTACTACAGAACTGGAGTTACAGGTAAGAAACTACTCCTTATTCATGTCGTAATTTACAGGTTACGTTTTTTCTATGTGCATCTATTGGTTTGTTACTAATGAAAAAATCTGCCATGTATGCCACATAAACAGGTCCATAAACAATCTTCAAATCTCACCTAACAGCAATTTATGAAAATATGCAATCAACATTAGAGTAATAATATTCTAGGCCTTCCCTCTGATAGAACAGACTTTTTAACCACTACATGACACGCCATAAGTTAAAGGTAGGTGATGATATATCACCCCCTCTGAGACAGACGATGGTAATTGCATACACACTTAACAATCTCTTGCATTCATTGTGGTAACATATTCATACAACAATTTAGTAAAGACATTTACCCAAAAAAATTCATTGATTTATCATGATACATACTATCATCTTCTATCTTTTCTATATTAGTGTTTAAATCTTCTTTAGTACTAGAATCTATTTTCTCACTTTCCACATCATTAGTATTATTTTTGTGATTAGTCCCCATCAGAACAGGCACAACAAGAATCAGTGTTAGCCATTCCAACATTAGTAATAAGACACTACATAAACAAGCATTAATACATCTGCATTTAAAACTATGGTTTTGATATCCAGTCTCTGTTACCTTTTCCATTCCAAATAAAAAATATAAGAAAAAACCCTACAAATTCAAAAATCTTAAACTATCTAGAGTAGTGTATCCTTACACGTTAGGCCTTTCTTCTTTACCCCCTCTTTTATTTAATTTTTTTATATCTTCTTCATCTTCAAAACTTCTGAAACTCTCAAAATAATTTTCATTGAATTTTATTGTACTTGTCACAGTTCCTTTTAAGGTGGTCTTAATTTGCTTTCATCACTTTGATCAGTCTTTTCAATTTCTTCCAACACCACATATGTCCATTCTGGAGCTGTGCATTTCTTACTCGGAAGTCTTATTTATTTATTTATTTATTTTCAAAGTTGTATATAGCACTGGCTAGACCCGGAGGTATCGGAGCGCTTTACATGAAGTTAACATTAAAAACAGAGTTACAAAGTTACATCAGTTACAGCACAACACAAAGTCAATGGAGCATAGAAAGGCAGTGGGTGAGAATCAGAGGGCTGGAAAGTACATCAGGTCTGGTAGACCAGCAATGGAAGATAGGATTACAGTAGACACCAAAAGACGAAATGGATTAAATTGTCAACAAACCGGATGGGGTCAAGTAAAAACAAGCATCCAGTGTCAGACCCATTCACTGCGTAACAAGGTGTATATAATGGAAATGCGGCGGGCAAGGAGTAAACCTAGGAGAAGAGTAACAGTAGAGAAGGGGGAAGGGAGAAGGGCAGTTAGGATTGATAGTTTCCGTTAAAATAAAGATTCCACATAACGTCACCAAGCAAGTTGAGGAAACCGGGGCCAGTCCAACCCACTTTGTCAGTAACCGAAGCATTCATTACTAAGACATATGGAAAAAGAATAACGGAGCAGGGGGGGAAGAGGACCAGACGGAAAAAGATCAACAGTCTCAACCAAGTTCAAGATTCTGTCGAACAGCACCCAACCAGTATAAGTCTCTGGGGCCGGTCGAACCCACTGGGCAGACCCGCTAATAGAGGTAGATCCCACCCAAGTCCAGGGAAAAGACCGCAGATGAGGTGGAGAAGCGGCCTGAAAGAACAGCGGGTCGGCATACGAACCTCCAGCTGAGACCAGCAGATCGCCGAGGAGATCAGCCGGTGGGGGGAAAATGGCTGTATCACACCACCCCTTCCATGGAGATAGTCAAGAAGCGGTGGGGAGGGGGCAAAATGGAAGTCGCAGCAATCTATCCCAGTGGAAAAAAAAAACAGGACGTCGAAGCCCAAAAGTAAAGCGGAAAAGACAAGGAAAGGTAATTCTCGTGGAGGCGGCACCGCCGCGTCACAACTTTCTCAACTTGAAAAGTAAAACAAGCTTGGGGCACAGGGCAGCTGTGTCACAACTTTCTCGCAGGTGAATTGTCAGGGTTAAAAAAAGATTCGTACGGCCCAGCCGCCAATTCCGGGGGGCAAGGAAGGAGATCAACCAACCGTCTTTTTCCCGGAGGGCAGGAGTCGGCCAGAGGGTGATCCCCAGCTCATCTTCTCTACAGCTGCCAAAGCCTCTCCGCCAGGTGTCAGCTGAGATGAATTTGCTCCTAAATTCGACGGATTGTCTGAGACACTTCGGAAAGCGAGGGAGGTCGGAGTTGGAGCGGAAAGACGAGACACAGAGCCCAAGTCCAAAGGTCATGTGACGGCCTCCACAGCCAATCTCCACTATAGATACCTGGGCAGCTCCTCCGGGCGTCGGCCATGTTGCTGGTGCTCCGCTGTCCGTGGATTGTAATGATCCTCGAATATTGTAGAAGTCGAAGATTAATATTCACGAAAGAGAGATTGTAGGATGCAGAGGGCAAAGTTCGTAGATCCCTAGGGGTGTGGAAGGTCCGAGGGGGGGATGATTCCTGGAGATAAAGCCAAAAAGACAATCCCTAGCCTGGGAGCTCCTGGCCGGAGCTCCTACATGTCGGCCATATTAGATCACCTGATCACCTTATTCTGTATGTTTTTCGTACTAATTCTTCTTCTGAATTACTTTGTTCAATTTGACTCTATTTCATTTATTTTTGTTTTCAAGAGGGTATTTATCTTTTCACTCCTTTTGTGCACACATCATTTTTTCCTGCTTTCCTAACTTGTACTGCTCGTGCATTTTCACCAGAACCCACTCGCGTGGACTTAAATCATGTGCTTAATCTGGGTGTTTTGTGGTTTGACTCATCAGTACCATGGGCAAAGCGTCGGGCCATTTCAGTGTTGTAGACGCACACACTTTTGACAGTCTGGACTTTATAGTGCCATTTATTTGCTTGACCACTCCAGCGGCCTCAGGTCGATAGGCACAATGCAGCTTTTGCTAAATTTGTAATGCTGCACAGATCATCCGAATTATTTCATTAATAAAACGTGTTCCTCTATCTGTTTTTAAAGAGACTGGAAATCCAAACCTAGGAATTAAGCAGTTTAGCAACAGTTAGACTGTCATTTCCTCTTGTTGGATAATCCTCTACCAAAAAGAAACCAAGCAATAACAACCAACACATATTTCAGTCCATTACAAGGGGGAAGTTCGAAAAAGTCTAACTGTAGCCTGGTAAATGGTCCTGCTGCTTTTCCAATTCAACCCCAACTAACAACAGTGTTTCTACCTTGATTTTGCTGCTGGCAGACTATGTACCTTTGGCATAGACTCTCTGCAATGACCCTAAACTTTGGATTATACCAACAAACTTGATCAATATACTCTACCTAGAGGATCCCCGGGAGACATTAAGAAAACGTCACCGGTGAGTTACGATGTATCATCAGCCCCCTCTGAACCCACATTAACGGATCTAATGGCGGCAATTAACGTAGTGCAGACGATGCAGGGTCAGAAGATGGAATCTCTGGATACCAAATTGGACACCGTTACAATTGAGATGGGGCTACTTCGAATGTACCTAGCAAAGACTAATGAAAAAGTCAAGTCGCTTGAGCTTCACTCTAAAAGCCTAGTCGATGTTGGCCAGTTGCAGCGCGAGGTGCAGGATCTCCGGACCTCGAGGACTCTCATGAGCCGTAAACTGGACGAGTATGAAGGGAGAGTTTGGCGTAACAACATCCGCATCCTGAGGGTTCTGGAAAAAGCAGAGGGACAAACACTGTATCTGTTTATTGAAAATCTTGTCCTCAAATATCTCAAGCCAAAGGGCCTTAGTAAGTTGTTCACAATTGAACGTGCGCACAGAGTCCCAGGAGGAAGGCCGAGGCCAGGAGCGCCTCCTCGTCCCATGATTGCAAGAGTCCTTAATTTCCGGGACCGAGACGTGATCCTACAAACTGCACGGAACGAACCCCCTTGAAATATGAAAATGCGTCACTTACCTTCTTTCCGGACTTCACCCAGATGGTTCAGAAGCAGCGTCAAAACTTCATAGCAGTTAAAAAGAAATTGAGAGACAAAGGACTTAAATACGCGATGTTTCCGGCCCGCCTCCGGGTTGAACTGAACGGGAAGACTTGGTTTTTTGACAATCCTGAGGTGGCGGCGGACTGGCTGGACAATGTTGCTGGGTCGGAGGGGGGGGAAGCGGTCGAGGCGGAAGAACAGTAATGCTGTTAGCTTGTATTAATGAGAATGAATAGTATCGGACAATGTCGGGGGTAGTGGTGGGTGCGTAATGTTCTCCATTGCTTCATAATGTTTACAAAGGAATGGTATTATGTAGAACTGTAATGTGATAGAAGCAGTGCAACAGGGAGCGGAGTGGGGTATCGGTAGATGCAGGCCCTCCCTCGATTTTCTACCTTTAGTAAGCTGTAGATTAGAACGGGGATACAAAGGGGCGACAGGCACACTGCTAGTTGGGGATGCACGTAAGCGGCATGCAGGGGTGCAGGGTGGAGGGTTGGGGGAGTAGAGTTGGGGAAGGTATTGTCGTAACAATAAACCGCATATTATTGGCAAAAAAAGAAGAAAAAAAACAACTTTGGATTATACCATGACTGATTGAAGAGTCTGATCATAGCATCTCTTCCAACACGTGCAATTCCATGGTACATTCTTGTCATCTGAAAAAGTAAACAATCTGACATTACTGGTCTTCCATCGACATATACCCACACTTCATCTTCTAATCTCTTTTTACAACCTGATATCCAAATTTCTTTTTCCTCGTCACTTGCTTCTTCCCGTAACTGTCTAATTTCGTCCCATGTTTCTAAACCGGAAAACATCAAGTGGCAATTTGTATCTTTTTTTCTCCAACCCTCTGTTGATTGAAATTGAATTTTGTGCACGGAAACGAGCCACTTGGTCTGCGTATCTATTTCCACTTTTTAACCAGAACAATCTTTTGGGGCATTTGTATTGTATTCAATAAACCCTTTACATTTTTACTATTCCAAATTGGGGATCCTGCAGAAGTCAAAAATCCTCGTTGCATCCACAACTGACCAAGGTCATGTACCACCCCAAAACTATATTGACTATCAGTGAATATGGTTACTCTCAGATTTTTGCCAGTTTTACATGCTCTTGTCAAAGCAATTCGGACATTTGAGCAGAATTTACCCCCTTCAAACAGGATGCTTCAAGAACCATTGCCACTGAACATCTTGCATAAGCAGCACCCTTTTCATCTCTCAGACAAGATCCATCTACAAACATCACTCTTCTAGTGGTGTGTCTTTTATGTCAGGCCTTGGTTTGGTGCATGATTCTGTCACATTCAAACAATCATGATCTGCTTCATCCCTCACTTCTTCACAACTTGAACTCGGCAACAAAGTTGCTGGATTCAATGTTGTGCATCTCGTCCCTGTCACATTTTCAACACCCAAAATCACTCTTTCATATCTAGTCAGGTGCCTTTACGTCATATGTTGAGTCCGAGTTCCTGTTAAAGGGATCTCAACAGAGTGTGGTCTCACTAGAGTGTGGTACATATACTTTTACTGGCTGCCCCATAGCAATTGTTTCACTCTGCTCAAGATTCATACAAGTAGCAGCCACTGCTTTTAAACTGCCGGGTAACGCTGCAGCCACTGAATCCAAAGTAGCAGAAGAATATGCCACTGGGCGACGCGCCATTCCATGCTTTTGTGTTAGGACTGAAAGTGCACATCCATCTCTCTCATCAGAATAAAGCAAAATCTTTTGTGTAATCTGGCATTCTCAATGCTGGTGCTCGGCAAAGACTATCTCGCAATTCAATAAAAGCTTTCATACACTCTTCATCCAACTCAATTGGATCAACCACATCTTTGTGTCAACCTTTGTAAAGGTTTCGCAATCAGCGAAAACCCACTGATCCACTGTCTGCAATATCCAACCATTCCTAAAAAGATTCAAACTTCCTTTTGAGTCTTTATGAGGACCCATTTGCAAAATCACAGTAGCCCTGTCTTGCGTTACTTTTCTAACTCCTTTCTCAATTTTGTGTCCAAATATTGAACCTCTTTTTGACAAAATTGTAATTTTGCTGGTGACACTTTATGCCCACCTTCTGCCAAATGATTCAGTAAGGCAATTGTAACTGTCACACAGGCCTCCCGTGTTTTTGATGACACTAGTAGGTCATCAATTTACTGCAATAACACGGAATTTTCTGGCATGATTAATGACTCCAAACACTTTTTCAAAATCTGATTAAAATTTCGAAGGGCTCTCTGTATACCCTTGAACTCAGCACCATGCCAAGTCACGGTCTCCGAACTGGAAAGCAAATAAATATTGGCTATCCGGATGTGAAGGTATCGAAAAAAATGCTCGACACAGATCAAATACCATTCTGCATCACGAGGAATTTGATAAAGAATGACTGCTGGGTTTGGCACTAATGGACAACAGGGCAACACAATCTTATTAATCTTTCTCAAATCCTGTACTATCCTGTATTTCCCGCTCAGTTTCTTAATCCCCATCATAGGTGAATTACAAGGACTATACCTAATATTTATTTTAGAATTCCTTGCTCAATCATTTGATCAATTACAGGAATCACCCCGGCTGTGATCTCAGGACTCAACCTGTACGGAGGTGTGTTTGGATATATTGCACCTGGTTTAACTGTAACTTTAACAGGATCCACACCCTCCATCAAACCAGTGTCCTTTCCTGTAAAATCCCATACATCAATCAGGTCTTACTGTATTTCTCTACTCTGCTGGTGAATCTTTTTCTGTAAGCAATTAATACAAATCATTCACTTTTGTCCCTTGCTTCGCTAACAACATTTTAAAAGCATCATCCTCATCTGCCGTACAATAGATGGTGCAGTTCATCTTACAAAGTAAGTCCCTTCCTAAAAGGTTCAGACTTGTATCACATTCCACAAACCGATGCATGTCTGAGTTTTCCAATATGAACTTCTATTGATCTTGTTATTGGAGTCTTAATATATTTATTTGAGACTCCCACAACTTGATAGTTTCTCCCAAGAGGGGTAGGTTTGGAATTTCTGCTGCTCTCAAATTAGAACGGGTAGCACCAGTGTCCACTTCTAACTTTTCCATCAACAAAAGGACCTGAATGATCTACCTCTAGAAATGCGCCAAGCACGCACCCTTCCTCCCCCCTCAGGCACAGTCATGGAGATGAGTCTGAATCACTCTCTGAACATTGCAACAAATATTGCGAAACCACTTGTACATTTTGATTCTTACCAACTTGTTCACCTGCGTGATATCCAGTATTCGCACTGTATCCCTGTACTTGTGCATTCACATTATTTGGCATAGGAGCTTGAGGCACCTGTACTTGTTGTGTCTGTGATGTAACTACCTGTTGCTGCTGTTGATTCACAACCACCTCATTCTGCATCTGCAGATTAAAATTTTGATTCATTCCATTAATTTTCAGTAAAGATAATGTCCAAACTTTCCGCACGCATGACAAGGATATTTCTTTTTTGTTTCTTCTCTATTCATTTTACCTTTACCCCAGTTTGATACCTGACCATTTTTAATTTGTCCTTTTTAAAAAAAAATCTGTTTGAGAACCATTATTTCCATCCTTCTGTTCTGCCACTTTCACTTGTGCCCACATCATTTTCTCTTTCAATGTTTTATGCATTGATTCAACATCATCACTACAGTATTTGGCATATCTTAAAATCTCATTGACTGTTTTACTCTGCCAGCCAATGTTGCTGAATCATGTTACTAATTTCAGGTTTTAATCTTAAAACAAACCTATATACAAATTGTGCCATATTTTTGTCACCTATACTCTCAAATACACTATACTGTTGAAACACCTGTAACAACCTTTCATAATAAGCATGTACTGGTTCTTTGGGTTCCTGTGTTGTCCTGTCAATTTGAACCCAATCTGTTTCTTTTGGAGAATCTTACATTTCAGAAAAATGATTACTAGATTATATTTTTTCATCACCTCTTCTGAAGGTACTCCTGTTTTCACATCTCTATGATATTCTTCCTTAGGCCAATTAACAGTAATTTTACACTCGGTCCATAAGTCAGCTGGAACAATAATCTCAAACAAACCATCTAAATCTTTCAACAAAACTTTTGAAACTTTTACATACCTCTCCACCTGTTTGTACCGTTCAACAAGTTTCTCCCTTAACCTGGGAAAGTCATTCCTAAAGGATAATATCTCCTGTCTGGACCAAGGAATGTGAATATATCCACCACCTGGAACTTCTCTCATTGGACATACCATTTCGGCCTGTCCTGTTTCCCTTAATGGAATTAAAGTTGCATTTTTACTTGCAAGCATTTCTTCCTTCTTTTTTCGTCCATCTACCTTTCCACCGTTCTAAATCACCCCATTTCTTTAAGGTATTCATTCATTCTTTTATTTGCAATTGTTTGCCAGACGTATTCAAACTCTCTAAATCTTTATCAGTAAAATCCAGTCAATATGTTTTTTGCAAAACCTTAGACTTATCTATGTCCACTCCATATTCTTGTGCAGCTTCTGCCAACTTCTCATGTAAAATCCTTGCTTTCCATGTAATATTCTTACATAAAAACAACAACTCTTCATCACAGTACTTACTCAATCTCTCTGGACTTATTGTGCCCAAAAACATTTCTTGCAGATCCACCCTCAATCTACCTACATCTATACTTGATTTTCGACTTATTATTTTCCATTCCTCTTTTCCAGTCATCTAACTCCTCTGGCGAAGGACCCACTGAGCTCTCTGACACTGGAGTCGTTCCGCTGACATCTTGCGCTATCTTTCTAGGATCCATCTGTACACTTCTCTTGGGTGTTTTGATCACATTTTCACTAACTGGAAGATAAATCAATGAAGTACTCATCTTAACTTGTTCCGATCCACTAACATTCCTGGCATTATTCACGGGAACTATCAATGCATGTACTATCGATATGGTCTGACTCTCTCCATACAATGGAACTATAGAACCAATCGTTACTGGTACTGATAATGCTTCTGCATTTAGAACTCATCTGACTAATTCTCTTCTCTCGCCTTATTTAACACATCAATCTCACTCTCCTGCAACACTCGAGTACATAATGAAACTTGTGAAGCTACTGGAACTTGTGTAACCTGTGGAGCTTGCGGAGTTTGTGGAACCTGAAGAAACTGTATTTCAATCAATGGTGCATTTGGAATTGTTTCCCCTGAACTTTCCTGATCTAGTGGAGGACTCTTTAATAGTATTTCATCCATTAGCTTATCATCTATTTCATTCGGATCTATATCCAGTTCCGAAATCTCTGGGTTATTCCTTTTCTCTTTATATTTGCCTCCAGTCTGAACTTCAGCAACTATTGCTGGATATAATCCATCTGCACTCTCATCTCTCCTCCATCTTTTCATTTGATTATCCCATCTAGCCTCAGAATACCTCAATATTATATTCCTGTATTTTATTCCATTCCTGTATCTCTCCGTTTTATAAGCCTCATATTCCCACTCCTCAAGTGCTTCTTACTGCATAGGTCTAGGATTTGGTTTCAATAATTTCATTTGTCCCTCAAGTTCTCCAAAATCCTTACGTTAAATGTACCATGCTCTGGAAAAGCTAAAATGCCATCATCCTCTGTATAACTCACCCTATTCTCTAACCATGTACACGTATGATACCCACATTCTAACATCATAAAAGAAGCGGCTGTTCTCAGAGGAGCAATAGGAAGTCCTTCTCAAGTAACTATTGGCTTGTCCTTTTTAAAGTAAGCTTTTATTCTTTTTACCATCTTAATTTCTCAACTTTTTTATGCTAAATATCTCAACAAGCAAAATAAAATCCTTCCGTAATTCCACTTATCCTATTTGCTAATGCTCGTCCAATACCAGTGCAACCCACACCAACCAATAGCAGCACAGCTCACAGCCAGCAACCAATCACATCTCACGAAGTGCATGCTGCCTGTCCAATGCCAGTGTGGCCTTTTGTGATATCAGGATTGCTGCTGTTATTGACCCTCCCTTTACAAAATAATACGGCAATGTATTTCAAGGTTTTCTCAACTATTTTTTTTGTTAGAAACAACACAAAATGATGCTACTTTGTCTGCTCCTCTAATAAAAGAGATAGCTTCACTTTTCAAAAGAGATTCTTTCACTTCTAGTAAAATAACAACCAGCACTACTCTACTCTCAATCAAGTTAAAGGAAGGCTTGGTACTCCTTTAGGGATACTAGCCAAAGTTTTGGAAGAGGAATTTCCTTTCAGAAAAGGACTTGGTACTCCATTGGGGATGTAAGTCCAGAGTTTCGGAAGTGGACCTTTCACTATTTCATGTAATCTTCTTTTCAATCGAAGAAGTCCCTAAAATAATATCAACAGCCTTTCACTGTTCGATATTACAACAGACCAAGTACTTCTGCAGTGTGATACCTTTTTCACACTATTCCTCTGCCACATAGGCTAAATTAACATCATCCCGGGATCTTAGGTAACTCCGTACCCGTATTTCCAGAAAACATAAAACAAAGACACTAATTTTTCATGTTAATAACCAATAAATCAATAATTATTACCAAACAAATCAATAATTAACCATCCTCTGCTACCAAAACTGATTCAGCAATCGGGGATTGATAATATTTTATAAACATAATCCCATTTACACTACCCAACTAATCTCTTCACGCTGGGGTTCAGTGTGATGCATTTCTCTAACTATATTTGTGGCGACAGACCTATAGTTGAAAAGTTGATAGTAATAATTATGTACTCATTTATACTATTTAATAATAACAGACCGTGTATATTTAGAATGCTTTATCAAAAATAATGTGAAACGAATGCTCATCAAGTACAGTCACACAATGCAAGTCATGAATTATCACGAGAACATATATTTGCAATGGAAAGGAACAAACTTATATCAAATAAACAATGCATTTGAAGGAGTGGATAGGCGAAGAGAGAAGTTTCAGAGACAAAATACATTTGCAAATGATTATGCAAATTTTAGAATATTATCTATACTTACCCAAGAAATCAAGGAAAACTACCCTCTGGCCAAAAAGGGCAGCAAGGCCACTCAAGAAGAGTCGAGTGACAAAGATTAAGTCAGGAGTCAGGAAACAGGTAGGCCTCTATCTGGAAACAGCAAAGTGACGATCTCCAGCTAGCTAAAAACCAGCCGACCCAAAACATGCCCCGGGACTTTCAATTATACCCTAAAACCTAAACGTCCAACCCACATATGTTTCAATATGTGAAGAAACTCCGTCTCTCATTGACTAAGAATGGGGTTGTACTATCACACCACTCTCATCATGACCAGTTCATTCAATGTTCACCACTCATCATGACCAGTTCATTCAATGTCCCTTTGTCTTAAACTTTCAGCATTACAACAGATTCTTCCCAGGAAACAACTTTGAACACAATCATAGGGAATATTTCCTGCAGTTCAGCACACCATGATGGTCATTTGTCATGCCTTTACGTTCTCTCTTTCCTTTCAAAGTCCACTTTTATTCATTTAATTTCTCTTGCAAATATTAACCCCTAACTGGCATGCAGAAGTGTAGGCCCATGTTTACTGTTTCTACAGAAAACAAACACGAACATTTATTATTTTCATGAAATGTAATTTTCAATTGCACACCATCCTAGTATTGCATTAACCCATGCACAACCCATGTTATTCCGAGTAATTATTATTAATGTGCATGTAATACTGCACTGGGGGGCGTGGCCTATGACGTCAAGATGGCGGCCGCACTTTGAGTGTGCTCCGGACCCCCATCCGTCATCCGTCCTTCATCCGCCGTCACCAGCCATCTTCTGTGCCCCTGATGATACTTCTGGACTTGCCTGCTTGTCCTGTATCCTCCGGTGCCGTCTGGGTCCCGGGCGGAAGCTGGAGACCACCATTGCTCTCCTTCGCCCTCCGGGCCGTGCGCCTGCCAAGATGGCGGCCCCCTGGTGAGGGCTGCGGCAGCCTCGCGCTGAGACCGGTGCCTCCTTCTTTCTGCTTCCTGGCTGCACCTATCCTCTGGTGGGCCGAGCGGAAGGCGGGGGCCGGCCGGTCCCGCCTGGCGGCTCGCGGACTGTCCCTGTGTCTCCGGGGCCTGGCAGACTGTGTGGAGGCCTCGGGGGTGACCCGCCCGGAATCCTGCTCTCAACGCCGCCTTGGGGGTGATCCGGCGACCGGGACTGATGCGGAGCTGCTGTGGGGAAGAGTGGAATCCCCCCTAGCCCCCCCCCGCCTGGCCCTGACGATCGCCTGGGGGGACTGACACCTGCAGACCCGGTGCTGTGCCTGTGCTCTGGTGCCGGCGCTGGGCCGACAAGCTGCTCCTACTGACCGGCGCTGCGGTGGCCTGCTGCCTGAAGTGGAATCCTGCAGTTTGGGGTCCTTCCTCGCGGCCCTCCCTGGATCTTCCGGGGTACCTCCGCCGGCCCTGCCTGGTCGTTTTTACGTCGGAGCGCATCTGGAGGGCCGGAGCTGTGGATCTGGCTGCGAGAAGATTGAGGTGAGGAGGGGGGCAGGGTAGGGGTTGGTGCCCCTGCAGGTCTCGCCCGTGAACTGGTTCCTGGGGCTGGGAGACGGGGTGTCCCTGCGTCACCCGCGCCGCAACCGTCACCAAGACTGCCTGCTGCCCTGTCCCCTCCGGGGAGGACTGGTCTGGGACCCTCTATTCTGCATCTCCCCGAGGCGCGGACTGCTCATCCCCGTAGTCTGCTGTCACCCTCTGCTTGTGGCTCGAGCGCCCTGGTGCCCCTCAGCCACCACTGGCACCCTCATCGGTTCCCTACTTGAGGCCCCTGCCTGCACCACTGTCCGCTGAACCTACCCTGGTACCCTCGCTGTTCCTCCTTAGTGGCGCGAGCAGACCTGCGGACGGGTGGGAGACTGGCCTGGACTGGACCCGGCGCCCCGGGGCGTGGTGATCGAGACGCCCGCAGAGGCGTTCCCTTCCTGGACTACCACTCTACAACTGGAACGCTGCGGATCTTCCTGATCTCTCCCCCTTCTGGTCCCTGTCCCTCTGCGTTTCTCCCTCCACGCGGGAGGCGGTCCCCGGGCCCGCTCTCTGGCCTCCATCTCCGCCTGTGCTGCACTGAGAACTTGACTCTGGGGCCCACTGTGGGGTGGTGTGGTGCCGCCCGCTGGACTGAACGCTTCCCACCACTTGCGACAGCGGCGCCTCCCCCCTGGCCCAATCACCTGACTGAGCCATGGTAAGGGGGGGGAGAAATACACAACCCCCGGTCCCCCCCCTCCCAGCTGCGTATGAACCAGTTTGCCAAGACGGACCCGGTGCCGGTCCCCCTCCTCCCCCTGGGGCAGAGGGAGGTGATTTATCGACCATCCTTCAGGCTATTAGTGCCTCCCAGGCGTCGGTGGAGACCAAGATTGGGGAGGTACGGGTTGATGTCGCCCTAATCCGGCAGGGCCTCAGAAATGCTACGGCGCGCATCACAGAAGCCGAGTCCCGCATATCCACGACGGAGGATGACCTGGCCGCCCTCAAGACCCAAGTGGCCCGCCTTCAAACTCTAATGTCTGATCTCCATCATAGGGCGGAGGTCACGGAAGACCGGGCCCGACGGAATAACCTCCGCCTTATAGGTTTTCCAGAGGGGGTGGAGAAGGGTCTAGTAGCCGATTTCCTGGAAACCTGGTTCCGTTCCTGAATGCCGGCAGAGAAACTTACCCCCTAGTTAGCCATAGAGCGGGCCCACCGTTCCTTGGCGCCCAAACCCCCCCACCCCGGGAGGCCATGCCCGGCCCTTCATCCTTCGTATCTTTAATTTCCGGGACCGGGATGCCATTCTGGGTGCGGCCAGAGACCTGGGTCCCCTGAAATTCCAGAATTCCACGATTATGGTCTTCCCGAACTATTCGAGGGAAGTTCAGTCCCAGAGGCAATCCTACGATGCAGTCAAACAGAAGCTCAGGGTGCTGGGTCTGACATATGGCCTCCTGTTCCCTGCACGGCTCAAGGTCCTTTTCCAGGGCAAATCCTTCTTCTTCAATACCCCGCAGGCCTCCTGGACTTGGCTCACGGAGGAGCATCCCCTTCGGCTGGGGCGGATGCCATCCCCTTCCCAAAGATCCGGTGCCCGCCCTGACCCTGAGGGGCCCAGGCCGAGACGTCGCCGGACCGGATCCCGCAGACGAGGTCTGAACCTGGCTTGTGCTGTTTTACTGCCCATGGTCGTCCCGGACAGCCTTGACGCCGGGCGGACGCTCTCCCAGTCCTTCCCTGACGCCCGAAGAGCGGGTGGCCTGGTGGGGGTCCCACCCGGGTTCTGTGCTGTGTATCACTCATGCTCTTCATCTGTCTCCCTTCCTTTCCTAAGCCTATATCCTTCTCTACCCTTGCTCCTATACTTTGAGACTTTTGGCGACCATGCCAATCATTGCTGGTGTATTCGGCTGGCTTACTGACTTTTAATATTCCTGGCTGTTATTAATCCGACAATACGGTGGGGGGGTCCTCCCTTGATTGTCACTTAACTAGTGCCACTGCTCCCAACTAATCGATTCAGCTTAGTTCCTGTCCTCTACTGAGGGGTTTGTTTTGTTTCTTCTTTTGGGGGTTGTATTTACGGGCGACAGATGCTTCCTGTTCTAAAGTGTAGGGTGGGGGGTGTTGGGAGGGTTGCGGAGGGGGGCCGCTGTCTCCCTTATGGTTCATGTTTTTCGCCGCCTACGGGCTGTTCTTTAGAATGGCATTGCACACCCGCTCCTTAGCTAACGTTATGGCCGCTCATGGACGGCCGGCAGCAGCTCTTCCTTCCAGTGTTCTCAGATGGACACGCTTTGTCCGACATGCACATGCGACGCACCGATGCTTTGCTCACCCTGGGTCCCCCTTGGGCCGTCATTGGAGAATTCACCGGACTGCTGCCTTCCCCTTCCTCCTGCCATACCGGGGCTGCAGACACTTGGGCTCTATGGACCCGCGCGGCACGCCTCGCTCTCTAGCCCTAGAGCGAAGGGATGAGGCCTACCCCTGCGGCACGCTCCCCCGCTGCCCCTACGCCATCCCGCTTCCCTACCTTCCCCAATGGCATACTCCCTGAACAGGCCCCTTCACGTTCTCTCCTGGAACGTTAACGGTCTCCTTGATCGCATCAAGCGTACGGCGGTCCTCCGAGCGGCGCATCGCCTCTCGGCTGACGTACTCCTTCTCCAGGAAACCCACCTCCTGGGCACCCAATGTCACTTCCTAGCCCGGTACGGATTTGCAATGGTCTGGCATTCTGGCTTCCAGCGCGGGTCCCGAGAAGCGGCAATTCTGTTGCGGAAGAGCTATCCCTTCACCCTGATTAAGGCTTATACCGATCCACAGGGGCGCTATGTAGAAATCTCGGGTGTGATGGAAGGCTGCCCCCTGATTGTCCTGAATGTGTATGTCCCACCCGCCCTTCTACCCCCGACGCTGCGTTCCCTCACGCATATCCTCTCCGATCTCCCTCCTGGCCTCACACTGATAGGCGGCGATTTCAACGCTGTGATGCACCCGGGACGGGACACGTCGGGTCCCCCCTCGGTGACCCGCTCCTCAGCTGCTGCGGCCCTCTCGAGTTGGGCGTCTTCCCTGGGGCTCAGCGATGCCTGACGGGTATGGAACCCCCGTCAGACACAATACACCCATATCTCGGCCTCCCATCATACCCACTCCCGCATAGACCTTCTCCTGCTTCCGGCCACGGACTGTCACCTGATCTCCAACGTGACTATCCTGCCTAGGGGACTGTCGGATCACTCTCCGGTCTCCCTTCGTGTGGGGTCTTTCCCGGAGGGACCGCGGACGATGTGGCGCCTCAATGCTTGGTTCTTACAAGATCAGACCCTAGTGGAGACATTGGAGCAAGAACTTGCCCAATACTTCACCACCAACGAGGGGTCTGTCCCGTCGCCGGGGACTCTATGGGAGGCCAGCAAGGCCGTAATCCGTGGAGTGGCGAGGGGACTGGTCCATGTCAAGCGTGCGGATCGGCTGACCTGGTTGGCAGACCTTGAGTCCTGAGCAGCCCGGCTTGAAGCTGAGCTGACTGCGAGCGGTCGAGAGGATCCCACCCGACAGTTGGCATTGCTCCGGGAAGAGATTCGTCAGGTCTCGCTCGACTCGGCCCAGCAGCTGTGGTGCTCGTCGGTAGCGCGGATATATGGTTGGGGTGATAAAAACGGTAAGCTTCTACACAACCTGGTGTCCTACCCTAAGATCCACCGTATCATACCGGAGGTCCGTGCACCGGACGGCTCCCTCCGGAGGACTTCTGAGGCCATTGTGGGAACCTTCGCTGATTTCTATACCCACCTCTACGCGGCGCCCCCCCCCCCCCAAGGAGTCATTAACCACCCTTCTGAGCAATGCTGGTGTACGCCTACCCTCCCTTACTCCGGAAGATGCAGCCTCCTTGGAGCGGCCCTTCGCGCATGAGGAGGTCTTGGAGGCTATCCCCCTTTTGAACCAGGGGAAAACACCGGGCCCGGACGGATTCCCTCAGGAGTTTTACGCGGCCTTTAGAGATACACTGGCCCCCCAGCTGCTCCGCCTCTTCCACCATGCAATAGAGAAGGGCATCTCCCCCCCCCCCCCGAGTCGGATTTGGCCACTATTGTGGTCATTCCTAAGTCCCACCCGCACTCAGTGGAATGTGCGGACTTTCGCCCGATCTCAATACCGAAATCAAACTCTTCGCCACAATAATGGCCCACAGACTCAAGCCCTTCTTGCAGGATCTGGTCCTCCCGGACCAATGTGGCTTCATGCCGGCCAGAGGAACCCGTCCCTGCATCCACCGTCTTCACCTGGCCTTAGCCCATCGATCCAGTCTCTCTCCCTATTTAGCCCTCCTCTTTCTCGATTTCGTGAAATGGGTTTCGGCCCACGGTTCCGCAGCTACATCGGGGTCCTCTATGCCAGGGCCCGGGTACCGGTCAACGGATCGTTGTCGCAGGCCTTCCCGATTCGTAGAGGGACGCGCCAGGGGTGCCCCCTATCTCCACTCCTATTCGCATTAGCGATGGAGCCCCTGGCGACGCTCGTCCGGCAGGATCGCCTCATCCAGGGATAGGCCTGGAACGAGAGTCATGTCGAACGAACATGTCGGCCGGTGAAGAACAAAAGGAAACGAAGGTCAGCGTACCAGTGTTTGCGGTACGCAAGCCGGAAAAAGAACCCAGCACGATGGCCCGGAGGAGGGACGAGAACTGGGAAATAAAGATGCGTAGGGCAGAATGCCGGAGGAAGGTGAGCCTGTTCCGGAGGGATCAGAACAACTCTAGAGAGTAGCCAAGAGCGATGAGAATCCAGCGGAGGAGCCCAGAAGCTCGTGTCTACGTCCCTGTGCCGAGGGGACACTGAAAGGCGCTCCTGTTACCGCGGAGGCTGCCGAGCAGGAACTCGCCGGTATGTCCTCTGCCACATCCCAGGAGGGACGTGGCTATAGTCAAGTCTCCCTTTTCACTTTTATAACGAAACACAGCTGGTGGTGGGGAGTGTAATCGAGCCCTAACATCACTAGAGTGAAGGGTGCGGTGGTGGTGGCACTATCATATGCACCGGAAAAGAATAGCCACTCAACCCCTGTTATCTTTTTTTGTTGTTTTTTGTTTTGGTTGAGCATACCTGCTGGGATCACCGTTCTGGAGGCCTCCTTTCCCACATAAGCAACAACTTGTACCATAGAAGGACCACGGACGACCCAGGGAATTAGGGTCAATGCAAGGGGCAATCCTTCAAGGGAGAACTGAAACCACCCCCATAAAACTGTATACCACAGTAGTGTTTCAACTCCTTGTTTAGAAGTCAGTCAGAGGTATTGCTTCGCTTTTCATATGGTTATTGACTATCATTAAAAGACTCTTGTTCACATCCATGCCTCCAATTTGAAACCCTTGTATTACAAGACTTCTGCACACAATGCAGGTTCCACCGCCCCTCTTTTCCCTCTACAACACTGGTGTCAGAAGTGGGATATCGTGTGTACAGCGCAATGACACAACCCATCACCATGCAGGACATTCTAGCGCAGCTCGCCGAGGGGCAACACCATTTACAACAGGCTAAAGCAGTTCAAGAAGAACGAGTAGCGTTTCAAGCTGCACTAAAGGAAGAGGCCTCATTAATCAGAGCGAATCAACAAGTGCAGGACACCGCAATACTTCGTCTCACAAATGCTGTAGCCAGTGCTAGGGTTCACCCAAATGTACCGGGGTCTGTCCTACAGAAGTTCCAAGAAGGGGACGACCCAGACTACTTTTTTGTAAATTTCGAAAGAGTAGCTTCTACTGCTGCCTGGCCACCTGAGAGATGGGGCCAGTATATAGCCCCCCTTTTGTCTGGCGGATTGCAGGCTGCCTACCAGGCAGCGAACCCAGCTGGTGCCACTCCCTATCCAGAAATCAAAAAGGCTATTCTGGAATGTCTTTGTTGTGATGACGAGTACTATAGCGCACGTTTCCGTAAAGAGAAATGGGTCCCAGGTGATAACCCTGGAGCCTTGTATTATCGGAGTCGAGATTTAGGAAAACGCTGGTTCCAGCCAGATACCTCCTCTGTGGAACAGTTGTCAGAAAAGATCTTCCTTGAACAATACTTGGAAGCCTTGCTCTCTAACACGCGTTCCTGGGTTAAGCAGCACCCCCATCTAACAACTCAGTCGGCAATTAATTTTGCTTGTGCTTACCACCGTTCCCCTGATTTCCGTTCCACAACCACCACCCAAAAAAACCCGAAGTCATTCCAGGCTATCCTCCCATCCAATTCCCCGAGCAGCGGAAGAAAATGGATCTGTTCACCCCGGAACGAAAGGGAGGCATGAATCAGACATCCCAGGTACCCATACCAGACCACAATGTTTTCGTTGCAGTGAATGGGGCCATGTGTCCAGAAATTGCTCCCATAAAACAGATACCACTGAACCCATGGAAGTGGGCTATGTAAAAGGAAGAGTCTTGGTGACTGGAAGAAATAGGAATCGCTACATGAAGTCCAGCAAACGAGTAGAAGCACTGTTAAACACGGGATGTAAACACTTGGTTGTTTCACAGGAGGTCATTGCCCGGGTCCCCTTAAGGAAGGAGAATATCTTTGTGTCTTGTGTACATGGTGACATGAAATCCTATCCCGTTGCCGAAGTCCTGCTAACAATCGACGGGGAGACACTCTTATGTAAAGTGGGTGTTGTCCCTGTTAAACAGAAAAGCTTATATTGCAGACCGAGCTGCCGTGTTTTGCGAAACTCCTCGCCGCTGTTCCACAGGATCCACACACCGTGGATCCTGGTTAGGAGAAGCCCCCTTCTATATTGTAGACATAGAAACCTCCACTCCCAAGACTCCAAAAACTAGGAGAGAGAAAAGAGAAGGACGAACTAACCACCAAAAAGGGTCCTCGGCTTCTATTACTCCTGTCCTCTTCGCTTTGGACATGGATACAGTTCCATCTCAAAGCTTTCAAGTGCTCAAAGAGACAATAGCACTTTGCAGTTCGCTTGGGAAAGAACAAAGGAAGAAGATGACTCCAAGCAGGTGGGCCCATATTTTTGTGTTAAACGTGGGCTATTATATAGAGTAAACAGAAACACTGACCAGACTGTCAAACAGCTCCTGGTACCCTTAGCCTTTCAGGAACAGGTTATGTACCTTGCTCATAGCACAGCGGGGGGACGCCACTACGGTCAGGAATATACGTATTAAAACTATTTTTTTGGCCTGGCATATATCGTGAGGTGGCTAGATTCTGTTCCTTGTGTCCAAGATGCCAGTTAATCAACCCTCCACATATAAACAAAGCGCCACTACAACCCCTCCCAATTATTGATATACCCTTTCAAAAAGTAGGGCTGGACATAGTGCGTCCCCTAATGCCCTCTGCTAGGAGCCACCAGTATATCTTGGTCATTGTTGACTAAGCAACCCGCTATCCTGAAGCCTTTCCTTTAACAGCAACAACCTCTTCATCCGTCACACAGGCTATGATAACTTTTTTTCTTGAGTTGGTTTTCCATGTGAAATACTTACCGATCAGGGAACCCCTTTTGTGTCCCAGCTAATGAAGCAAGTATGCAAGCTTCTGGGGATAGAGCAAATACGCACTACTGTTTATCACCCACAAACTGATGATCTTGTAGAACAGTACAACCGCACTATCAAGATGATCTTAAGGAAAGTAGTGCATGATACAGGGAGGGACTTGGATACAAAACTACCATTGGTCTTATTTGCCATTCAGTCCCATGAACAGAAATCCACGGGTTTCTCCCCATTTGAGTTAGTCTTCGGGCGTAAACCACGTTCACTTCTGGATATGGCTTTTGAGCAGTGGTGGAAGAAGACGACGATGGAAAATCGCTGTTAGCTTATACCACTTCCCTTAAAGAAACCCTCACCACTCTATGGGACACTGTATACCAGAATATGGACAGAGCCATAAAAAAGCAGAAAAAGGGGTATGGTTGAGGAACCAATTTAAGAGAATTTTCTATAGGCGAAAAGGTCCTCGTCCTTCTGCCTACCATTACCTCAAATTTCCTAGCCACTTGGCAAGGGCCTTATTGCATCCTGGCTAAAGTAACCCCCGTCACTTATAGGGTAGCAGTACCCACAAAACACGGTAGAGGATAAATCTACCACGAAAACCTTTTAAGGAAATGGGAAGAACCACAAACCAAAAAGAGAAACTGATGGTAGCCCACATCACTCTTGTCCAACAGCCCGAGAAACCCCCCAAGATATTCAACGAAGGCCTCCCTGAAGAAGTACAGATCGGTCACATGTTAAATCCCTCCCAAAAACTTCAACAAGAAAAGTTGCTAAAGAAATACTCTCAGGTAGTGTCAAAGTCCTGGACGCACTACCCTTATAGAACATGACATAGTTGCAGAAAAAGGGAAACTAATACACCTAAAACAGGATCGGGTTCCTGCAGCTAGAAGGCAGGCTATTGAGAAAGGAGGTAGAGGCCATGCCAAAGGCAGACATAATTGAGCCGTCACAAAGTGTCTGGTGTTCTATAGTCGGTCTCACACCTAAACCAGATGGAAGCCTCCGTCTTTGTGTTGACTTCCGTCAACTAAATGCCATATCCAACTTTGATTCTTATTCTATGCCCAGAGTTGATGAACTAATGCAAAAAGTAGGGAATGCCAAGTGTACGTCTACCATTGACCTTATTAAAGGATACTGGCAGATACCCCTGACACAGACAGCAAGGGAAAAAACTTTTCTCCACCTCATCAGGACTGTACCACTTCAAGGTCCTTCCCTTTGGGCTCCATGGCACCCCTGCTAGCTTCCAACGCTTGGACATCATACTAAAAACATATCAACAATACACTGCTGCTTATTTAGATGACATCGTTGTATTCAGTCCTGATTGGGAAGTACATCTGGTATACCTGGAAGGAATCCTAGCCACCCTCACACAAGCCGGCCTGACCCTCAATCTAAAATAAAAAACCTTCTCGCCAAAAACCATATCAATTATTTAGGATATTCAATCACACAATGGCACATCCATCCTCAAATAAATAAAGTAGAGGCCATACATAAAATTTCTCAGTCCTCTACAAAAAAAGAAATCAGATTTTTCCTCGGTTTGGTTGGTTATTACCGTCGATTCATTCCCCATTTCTCCGAACTTGCATGCCCCCTCACCGACTTGTTAAGAAACCATCACAAAAATAACCACATTCAGTGGTCTGAAGAACAGAATCATAGCTTCCATAGCTTAAAAGATGCCCTTTGTAGATACCCTGGGCTCCACTCAATCTGAGCAGGTTTTATTTTCTCAAAACCCTGCTCTATCAAAGGATAAGAATGTTTTCAGTCTTCCACCAGGCATTCAAGCGCCACATGCTGAATGGTGTCTACATTGAGTGCACAGCCGCAGCTATACCACAGAGTGATTTAAAAGACCTTGTAGGAAGATTTTGGGCCTTCCATGCCTGCCATGGCTGTAGCAGGAAGGAAGAGAATTCTGCGCTGGAAAAGGATTTATATTTGTTCTCCTTCTTTTGCCAGTAGATCAATGAGGACTCCTATGTACTGTCTGAATGTAGGTGGGGCATATACATTAAAATAAATACCCAAATGTTTTCTTCTACGTAGCCAGACACTCTAATGTATCTTCCAATTCATCTTCTTTGGACAGCGTGATTGGGAAGGAGTATGGGGCACATTTGCTGCCCCTCTGGAGCTCCTGGTGAAACATGTAGAGCTTGATACACCCATACCCTATTAAACTGCAGTTTTTACTTAGCAGGGGCATCTCTTGTGGTAACAACACTAGCAAGCTGTAAGAACCCTCACACCGCTTGTGATCCTGTAGTTGAGGCCTTTTACATTCCATGACTAGACCAAATATTCTGTCCGCCTTTTGAATTACTCTATAGTGACCATTGATTTGGGCCATAACGGAGTATCCAACTGTACCCTATTCCACTGCAGTGAAACCAAGAAAATAATTGTTCGCGAAAGAACCCCAATGCCCCAACTCCCTCCCTACCCAAGAAGAATCTGTAACGCAACATGACATCCATTCTATCAAAGAAAATGTTAATGTGTATTGTACTGAAACAACTTGACCCTCCAGACAGTTCTCTTTCATTAGAATACTACCAATGAAATGTCATGTAAAGCATGACATTTGTGTTTTATCATAGACCCCAGAACACCTCAGTTGAGAAAATCTTACATAATAGGGATGCTTCTTGAGCATTGAAATGTATTCTTTGAATGTCAAAACATCTTGAGTTTTACTGTTTACCTAACCGGAACTTAGCCTGGCCACAAAGCTGGAGAAGCCACTAATGCTATTTGTATGGTCTGTGTGTTTCGAAAAAAATATGAAATTGGAGTGACTCACTCGCCTCGATTTCATTGTCATTCCGCCAGAGAAAATCTTTTCCAGGTTTGGGACTAGAAATTTGGAAACGTCTGAGGATTGCCAGGAGACGTTGTCTGGAATCTGCTATGAGGGAGACAGCTGACCAGCTGTTCAGCCTGGGAATAAGTTGTGCCCTGGCATGAGGGAGATGCCGCTCAGAAGTAGAGGGTTGTAAAGTTGCCTACGTGGATCGAAACGGATATCTGCTGTGCGCTATAGAGAGATCTGCACTACTCCATGCGGATAAATGCTTAAAGTTCCCTCTCAGCATGACTAAATTGTGTGCCTCCATAGTCCGAGGATAGATGGGATCTCAAGGTTGTCGGAAGTTCCCTGGCATCAGCTGAGCACAAGAAAGCACTTAAAGAACACTGGTCTGTAACCTGCAGTCTACCCCAAAAGACAACTCGTTTAAACCAGAGGAGAGCTGCAGCTACAGAGGATCCGACATTTGGATCCAAGTTTTTACCTTAGCTGTATTGCTGATGGATTCTGTGTCTTGGCATGACTGTTTCCTGAGCTGCAGAATTCACTGAGTCCTCAACACTACAGCTCCCACTCTGACTTGTGCTTGCATGGCCTCTGCTACCCTAAGACCTGTGCCATGAAAAGCCCCTACACACAAGGAAATTGGGCGGGGCTATGTCCATACTCACTGATTGCCAGAGACAGACCTTCCCTGTCCATTCACTAACCCCTATAAGATGGCCGCCACAATAGGGAAGACATGTCCCTCTATGGTTGCCTGACGCGCGCTCAAGCCACTGCGCATGCGCAGCCGAGGATGTCTTGGCCACGCCCACCATCAGAGCGCGACGCGGCAAAGTCGCGGTTCAACAGCATATAGCCCTGCCGATCCCGCTGGGGCGGTACCAGCTGTTTCGCGCTACCGGTCGGAGCGCCGTGCGTGGGGGGTAGGTCTTTCCACCTCTGCTGTTTGATGCCAAGGTAAGAGCGTGTGTGTGTGTGTAACCATGTGGAGCGTCATGCATTGGACATGGTGCTTGTGTGATTGGCCTTACCTTTGAGAGCGTTGTCTCGGGTCTCTCTCCCCGCTCTGTGACCAATGGATATTTACTTGGCGGTCGGGTGCCCGGCAGGGACGGCAGACATTGGGACCAATGGGGGCATGGCCCTCCCGGGCCTCTGTGATGGGGTGCGGGCGGGGACAACCGGTCCGGTCCCATACCGGCCCCGGGCGCGGAGGCGGGGAGGGCCGTTCTTCATGGCCTGCGGCTGCATTTCATGTTTGGCCACCCACTGGCAGGGCAGGCCGACAAGTCGAGAGTGACGGATGGGGGTTTGAGATGGCTCTCCCGGGCCCTCCCCTTCACTCAATCACAGTCCTGGCAGTCAGGCCCAGTGTCCGGTTACCAACCTGGCCTGGCTGCACTCAACCACGTCATTTCCCACCTATAAATAAACCCCTTTGGGTTCCTGTATCTGTTCTTCTTGTCACAGGTATTAACCTCCTCGAACAGCCCCACGGGAACAGACTGCGGGGCCCTCCCGGGTTATATTGTAGGGTAAGCTAAAATCCAGTCAAACATTACTGAGTGTTGTGAATACCTCGTCTTCTGTTTTTTAATTTTCTTTCAATTATGATCGGTTTAATCCTTCATTACACTGCCACAAATTCATTGAATGGACATGCTAATTTAATCATGCCTATCACTGTGTTATTGTGATTTAGACCTCATAGATCATTGGTGTATGGGCTATGGAGCACTTTTTCGGATCCTAGGTCTAATTTGGATTGTATCCACCTAATGCTAAAGTGGTATCCCTGTATATATTTCTTCCAGGTTCCCCCTTAGAGTAGGACCTGTTGGCTTGCTCCCTGATTGACCCAGTGAGGTTGTATCTTTTTAATTTTTTATCTTATTACTTTTCACTGTGTAGTACATTTGTTTTGAGGTCCTGAAGAATTGCCATACAGGCATGAAACATGTCGACCTTTTAGAGGGTTGAGTCAGTCCGCTGTCATTCAAACAGTTCCTTTCTCCCCTCTCACCCTTTTAATAAGGGAGTCAGCCACCCGAATAAAATCCCTTGTGGACTGACTCACCTCCTTTTAAACCTCACTTTCCCTTCACGACTACACCACCACCAGACCCCTCACACGCATACAAACTATTGGCTGGAACAAAAGATCTCCAACAAAGCGCGCCTACGGCACCCGTCAGACATTGCCAATGATGAAGCATGACACCTAGATTTCTGGGTGTGTGAGGTCCCTTAGTTCCAACAAGGGAACTCCCAGTTCCCTGACTATAGTTTAGTTCTGTCTCCATTCTCCCATACCTCCCTTTGATCCCCGGGGAACTCAGTATCCTTCTTTGGTTACACATACTCACTGAATGCCGTGAGCCAAGTGGAGTAGATTAAATGGACTCTGACATAGCTGACCACCTTCCCAGGTCTTAACCCCTTCAGTGCTGATGACAAAGCCAGCTCGTCATGGGCGTTACCTGCGCTACGCGGATGACGAGCTGGCTTTGTCATAAATAAGCCATTTTTTTTTGTCAGCGCACAGCGGGAAAACGGGGTAACGCGGTAGGGGTTAAAGTCTGAAACAAACCACCATGAAGAGCTCTAGAGATTAAGTGGAAGTTTATGGCACAAAATTAAGACACAAGGTTGACCCACAGGAGTAGCCTATTCTACCCTCCGGTGTAATTTCTGAAAAGTAATATTAGAGCTCACCCTTTGATGTATTTCTTCTTAACTAGGTATGTACAGTATTACATTGTGTGTAATTTAGGTTAAGAGCTATTTGTTATCAAAAGGCTAAGCATTGGCTGATCATTATAGTACTGACTTGTGTTAGTTGGTTTGAGTTCTGAGTCTCTAACCCCACACCACTTCATTGCACAGGTTGGTACTGCTCGATTTCTACTACCTAGATTGTCAAGTGCTTAAGAGGCATAATTTGTCACAATGGGTTCAATAGTAAGGTTCAGCCGCAGGACACCAGTGTTAAGAGGCTGTGATTGACACAGTCTTAGCCCACTTAACCCTGGCTACCATGCTACTCCCGAAAAATCCCAACCAGAGTTGTATATCAGTGAGTACTGAAACAGCCATACCCTCATTGACACCCACTTGGGAGGATATACATCATAATTATTCTTACTGTTTCATGGCAGATTAAAGAGTATTTCACCTATTTGCTGATTGTCTGGTGTTACAAATCATGTGTTTTGGGGTTTATATCTCTCGACAACCCTTCATACATTGCGATTCAGTTTAATGATGTTCGTACTAGGGATTAGAATTACTCTAGGACATTTCCAGATAGAAAATGTTTCTTTTCGTTAAAGGCTTGCCTACCTTAGTTTTCCTATTACATACGGAAATGCCGAGATGTGCTAATAGTATTATTTGTCCCTTGGCTGTAACCAATAGCACAGTTTATTCTTTGTTACTCTTTTCAGAATGATCTTGCAAAATGAAGGTGCTCGTTCTCTTTTCAGAGGCCTTGGACCTAATATAGTTGGCGTTGCTCCATCCAGGTAAAAAACATCTTCTACCTTTATAAAACATTACTGTCCATTTTCTGTAACATGGAGCAGGTGTTGGTTGGACTATAAAACTTCCTAGTAATTCTGCATGATTGTCAATCATTATCACAGGGTTTCCTCTTGAAATAGTGGAATGGCTTCATGTTGTTTTGGGATTCCCTGAGCTTTAAATATGATGACATATGGTGATTTTGGTTGTGATAGAAATCTGTCACTAGAGTTTGATTTTCAGAATGGTGGGCAGCTTGCTCCATCTTGACTACAATATCACCTGCATTTTCAGTTAGAGTACTACTGGAGTCCCTCCTCTTTTAAGTCAATCAAATCTTTCACATTTTAGATGTTTCTACTATAGCCATTGAATTTTCATATTTACCTCCGTGGCCGATTTTGGCATTGTATTTTGATGAAAAATGATTTTATTGACATTAAAAATAACAAAATAAGACAATTATATAGGTTGAAAATAAAGCAATTAAAAATAAAGCAAGAATGACAATGGGGTTTGAGCTGGCTTTGTCCATTGTGTGAATGAGGTAACATGGCTGAGAGGGGTAAACTAGAGGGAGAAAGGTATCATAACAAAATATGATTCCAGATTCATGGGGGTTTGGATTTTTCATAATATCAATCAAGTTTGTTCCAGATTGGGCAAGAGCTTGATAAGGAAGGTTGGTTGTATATTGAGTTAGCAGCTGCACTCCTGATGAAACAGATTGCTTTAGTTTTATTTTAATAAAGTTTTATTGAAACAACAAATGATCTGTGTATAAAATGTTAGCATCATGTTGTCATGCACATAGTCATTCGGGATACATTTTCACAGGGACCACAGCACGTATATGACCGTTGTAATATTATATGTCCTCATCTGAGTCTTGATCCAACCCCGAAGGTGTACAGATGTTCCCTCTATATATGTTCCATTTGCCCCACACCCTTCCCCATTTCTTTGGCCATTTCCTGTGAATGAATGTGGCCTTCTCTGCTACCATGGCTATATCCATATCTCTACACCAGTCCAGTAAAGTTGGTATACTTCCTGCCCCCCATTTTTGTGCTATGTTTCATTTGGCTATTATCATGCCTGTCGTTGCCCACTGTTGTTCAGCGTGATTAAGGTCTGTTGGTCCCCAGACGTTGAGGAGGCAGCATTTAGGTTCAGGCGGGGCCTGCTTCTCAGTGACCTCCGTGATGATTCCCATCACTGCCGCCCAGTATGGTGTAAGCTTTGTGCATTTCCACAAGGTGTGATAAAAGGTACCTACGACGCCACAGAGGCGCAAACAGTATGGATGAGAAGTTCTTCCCATCTTGTGCAATATTACCCGTGTATAGTAGGTCCTGTGTAATATTTTAAAATGTACCAACCGCAGTCTAGAGGATATTGCCACCGTCGGGGTCGTCAATTTCTCCAACTGCTGTCTGCCAGGGCGCCCTAAGTCGGTCAAATGGGTCTGTCTGGTTATTGATGATTTTTTTATAGGTGAGTGAGGTCTCTTTTTTGTGTCGATATTCGGTAAGCAGTCTGTCCTCTAAAGGGGATGATTCAGGGACTACTTCTGCTGTTGGGAGGGCTGCGTCTATCGCATGTTTAATGTGCATATATTGGAATTGTTCGCCCCAAGCCATTGTGTAGTGTTCTTGTAGGCAGGCAAAACTGACGACCTCTTTATTGTGCCAGAGGTCCCCCAGCCGGGAGATTCCTAGCAGATCCCATTTTTGAAATGCTTTGCTTTTTCCCAATGTTCCTAATTTGCCTGTGTCACACAGAGGAGTATGTTGTGTCAGTCTGTCTGACCAGCCCAGATGTTTGATAACCGTGTGCCATATATGAATTGTGTGTGCCGTTGGGCCCATGAGGTCATGGGCTTTCCGTTTATTGTAAAGTTCCCCATTAATGCCTCCTTTCCCCAGGGTCATTTTGTCTAGGTGATAGGCAGGATCTGTGTCGGGTACATGAAGCCATTGATTGATGACTGTGAGTTGCAAAGCCCAATAGTACGTCTTGATATCAGGTAGGGCAATCCCACCATGATACCAACTTATGACTAGTTTATTAGCTGCCACTCTTGCTGATTTGTTATCCCACAGGAGAGCAGCGACCTCCGAATTTACTGTTCTAAAATATGAGTCGGGGACTGGATAGGGCATGTTGTGCAGAGCATATAAAGATCTGGGTAAGGCCATCGTTTTGAAAAGAGCCGCGCTACCCAGTAGGGGGGGTTGCAGTGCTCTCCAATGCTTGATGTCTCGCTTCAGCCTTTGCAGTGGGGCTTGCAAGTTAAGTGTTATGAATGTGTCCGGATCCAACATTACGTGTATGCCGAAGTATTTGAAACTATCCGTGACTATCTGGACCTTGCATCCCTTTGGGAGACGTGGAGGCTGTCCATGTATTATGTAGAGTACGGACTTATCCCAATTAATGGCATACCGTTCTGAACACTGCGCAGATGTTGAGTAGTTCGTGGAGGGATCGCGTGGGTGAGGCTATATGTAGTAGAACATCATCAGCATAGAGGGAGATACGATCTTCCCATCCCTCCCTCCATTTTAGAACTCTGACCATGGAATCCCACCTAATCCAAGCCGCCAGCACTTTCAGGACCAATGCGAATAATAAGGGCGACAGTGGGCAGCCCTGTTGCGTTCCCCTACCCAGGGTAATCTCCCGTGATATGTGTACATTGGCGACTACAGGCGCCACAGGGTTGGTGTAGAGTAGGTGTATCTAGGAGCAGAACTTCGGTCCAAACCCTAAATGTTGAAGGACCGCAAATAAGAAGGCCCATTCCACCGAGTCAAAGGCCATTTTTGCGCCCAGTAAGAGGACTGCAGAGTCTTCCTGAACTGTATGTTTCCGACCCAGTACGCTATGCAGGCACCTGAGATTCAAGGCTGTGTTTCTGCCTGGCATAAAGACGGTTTGATCCGGGTGTACCAGTTTGACGAGATGGGGTGTGAGCCTAAGCGCCAATGTTTTGGTTAGGATTTTTACTTCTGCATTGATTAATGAAATCGGTCGACATGATGTGCATTCTACCGCCGGCTTGTGGATGGTTACAATGGTTGACCGGAGCTGATCTTTGGGGAGTGTTCCTGTGGAACGACTCGTTTTGAAAATTTTCAGCATATATGGGGCTATCTTGTCCGCCATATGTTTATATAGTTCTATTGGGATGCCATTAGGACCAGTGGCTTTACCCGATTGTATCTTTGAGATGGCCGCCTTGAGTTCGTCCACCGTAATGTCTGCTTCTAGACCCACAGTTTCTTGAGGCGTGAGCCTCGGCATGCGGATGTCTTTAAGGCATGCAAGTGCTTCCTGGACAGTAGTGGTATTCGTGGATGTGTAGACTCGTTCATAGTGTTGCGCTAGTGCAGTCACTATTTCTTGTGGGTCTGATGTGACATCTCCAGCTTTCATTGTAATCTGCGCTATCCATCTATTCGCCTGTTCCCTCTTGTCTAACCAGGCAAGAAGTTTGCCCGCTTTGTCCCCAGATTCAAAGATCCGGTGTTGGACTGCTTGTAGATGGGTCTTGGCCTCCTCCCAAAGGTATTCTTTGTATTCCTGTCTTTTCATTCGCAGTGTATGCGCTGTGGCGTCAGTGGGACCCATGGCATGTTGGGATTCTGACTGCTGTACCTCCTGCTCCAAGGCTTCTATTGCGTTTTTCTTTTCTATGTTATGTCCCTCGATGAGGGAGATGGCCTGTCCACGTATCACTGGTTTGTATGCCTTCCACAGCGTTAACGGGGAGGAGACTGATGTCTCATTTTCTTGGAAGCATTGCGTGGTTGCAGTGACTAAACTTTTCTTGATTTTTGAGTTTAGTATAAATCCTGGATATATATATGGGGTACATACGACTTTAAATAGTGCAGTGCGCTCGAATCTCTGCCAGTACCGGGGAATGATCAGAGATCCCTCTGGGTAAATGTGTGGTCTTCCCCATCCTCCCCATGTTGTCTAGTGCTGCGAATATGTAGTCTATGCGGGAGAGGCTATTATGAGCTCCCGAGTGAAAGGTGTATTGTCTCTGAAGTGGGTTTTGGAACCTGCATATGTCCAATAGACCATGGGCTTCCAAAAAGTTGGCCAGCGGTGAGCTTAAACGATGTTGGGGGCGGGCAGGTGTACAGTCCAGTACATCATTTATGGTCATGTTGAAGTCTCCCCCTAGTATTAAGTCCCCTTCCGGCAACGTTAGGAAGAATTTACCCAGATCTTGGAAGGCAGGGGAATGTAGGGCGGTCGGGATATAGACAGTCACTAAATTAAGCAGACGACCCACACTTTGAATCGAGATTGCTGCAAATCAGCCCTGGTGATCTTTAAAAGTGACATGAACAATGTGGGGGAATCACATTCGAACTAAGAACCCACCCCGAGACCCTGTGGTGAACTCTGAATGTACTGCCAATTGAAACCCCTCACTGGTCAAGGGCTTTAGACATGGATCCCATCAGGTGCGTCTCCTGTATCAGCATGACTGCCGGGGTCATGCGTTTCAGATATTGTAGCACTAGTCCACGTTTTATCTTGTCCCTCAGCCCATTGACATTCCAGGAGAGGAACGATAACGTTGGCGTTGTGGTGCGATGTCATTGGATCAAGCGAAGCCATAGAAGGTGTGAGTGTGACATGTTGGATAGAAAAGGTCAATGTGAGCATAGTCCCGTAATGACTGTGTGTCAGTGTTTGCAGATCGGTGTCTTATCAAACCGTTAACATTCAAGAAAACCCTGTATTGCAGATATACATTATTTACATCTGAATTTGTCACTCTTCCACCCCTACTCAGGTGGAGTAATGGCCTAAGCATAGAAATACATTTCCCGTTCCTACGGGGGCTAATTGAGAGTTCCATCATCATGACCATACATAGTAAGAACATTACCCTCCCTACCCTACCCATGAAGAACAAATTCCCCCCTCCCTGCATCCCTGCCTAGTAGGTTCAGAACTACCCACCACCCCAATAGCAGAGTGCTTATGATCCCAAGAATAAAGAACATTAAACGTAGGATCGTGCGATGTTAACGCCCAATAGTCCCTCCCTCCCAGGCCCGCAACAATGCCCCAACAGTTTCGAGGGTCAGTAACACTTTCTAAAGTTCCAGTGCTCATTCGGCATTATGCCAGTCCAGTATTGAGTTGGCAGAGAGGAACATATCGTGTCCAAAGGACGGGAGACCCCTACCCCCACAATGCAAAGGGACAATAAGATAAATAGCTACAGACCAGTGGAGTTCATGCAGTCTTTCATTTTCCAGTGCGTGCTGTATCACTGCCAGGGCTGCCAGAGCAAGAACTTCTGGATCTTGATGGCAAGCGCAGTCTGTCTCCACGCCAGTGTAGAGAGTCTTTAGGGCGTTGGCCAGTGTTCCCACAGTCTTTCTCTTCTCTGCGGCGATGCGTCTGGAATGGTCTTTTGTCGAGACAGCATTGTGCTTTCTCCGGCGTTAGGAAGAGCCAAGATTCGTCCCTGTCAATTACTTTCAACTTAGCTGGAAAAAAATCTTGTATTTAAGCCCTTTGTCCCTTAGAGCCCGTTTGATCTCTTCAAAGGAGCTTCTTTCTCGCTGTACTTTAAGAGTGAAGCCCGGTAAGAAACAGATCATCGCATTATCGTAGGGGAGGTACCGTTGACTCTAGCTGCTTGCAGGATTGCATCCCGGTCGCGAAAATTTAGAATGCGCGCTATGATAGTTCGAGGCGGCGCACCGGTTTCTGCTTCGGGATTGGGGTTCTATGTGCCCTTTCTATAGAGAGCAGTGGGGACAGGCTTTTGGGCTTGAGGTGATACAGGAAGAGGTCTTCATGGAAGAGATCCCTACTGGGACCCTCCGCCCCTTCAGGTAGCCCTACCATCCGTGTGTTGTTGCGACGGGCACGCCCTTCCTGATCATCCAGGTGTAGCGCCATTTCTTTATGTTGGTGGACCAATTTTTGAACCTTTTCTTCCAGCTTACGTGTTGCAGCCTGTATCTCCCCTATATTTTCTTCTGTGGCAGTGTCCCTTTCAGACGTTTTCCTCATATCAGCTCGCATAAGGTTCATCTCGATTGTGACCTTGTCAATTTTCGTTTCCAGGTTAGTTTCAACTGTTTGTATCGCCGCCATTATTGAACTGAGGGATGGTTCTTCCGCAGTTATGGCTTCGTCGCGCGCCCCATCTTCTGCAGCGAGCTGCCGCGGTACCGCTTATTTGTCCATCTTGTTGACTTGGACGGAGGCCGTACCTCCCTTAGGCTTCGTCATAGTGCAGTGCGATACCTAGGCCAGGCATCGCGTAGTGGGCAAGGATCGTCGCGCCACCCCAAGCCAGTATCTGTTGCCGTCCAAGGAGTCTGCTTACGAGAAGGGTTCCGGCCTTCCTCAGGGCCGGAGAGCAACGGCCTTCAAGGAACGTTGATCTGATATTGTAATTGGCCACTCTCAGACAAGCAAGGGGGGGCCCCTCAGATCACATCTATACACTCTCTCCGCTTGGGTCCAGCGGTTTGCCACGTGCGTCACTCCTTCCCCCTCTGCATCGTCCCAAGCCACCGTCTTGTGTCTGTACTGCACAATCTGAATATCTTATAAAGTTCAATGGTCTATGGTTGCCGTTCATAGGCGGTGATGTCCGGCTGCAGGCCAGGTTCTTGACATTGTTCGTCCTCCTTTAGCACCCCCGATTCAAGCTAATTCGGTGTTCTTGCTTTGTAGCATCACGCGTTATGCGGGATCAGGCGTTTCTAACGTGTTGGGGGGAGGGTGAGCCGAAGGTTTCACTAGGACTCACCTCCCCATATGCGATGGCTGAGTCTTAACACTGTGTAGGCTGTCATTCACGGTAATAGGCGCTCCGGTGGTCTGAAGCTGCCGCTTATATGCCGGAGTATCTGGCTGCATGCCAGGTTCTCGCGTACGGTTACTGCACTTTAGGACGTTCCCATGGGTGACCGACCCCCCCCCCCCGCTCTATCTCTGGTGCCCCTGCACTGCATCGTTGCAGCGCAAGGCGGGAACAGGCGCTTCCTGGGGGTGGTGGGGGGGTTGTAGACAGTATCCCATGGTCACACCTCGTGAGGTATTATGGCCGAATAGAGCTTCTCGGGGGCCGCCGCCTGCAGTGATGAGCGCACCTGTTCCAGGCCGCAAGCTGCAGACCTCGCGCAGTTTAGAGCCCCAACCTCACGATCTCACTGTAGGCCGGTGTGTTACACGACCCCGCCTCCTTCTCTCTGACGGGATTTTTTGCCGCCTTACCAATGTTCCCTTACTGATTAAAAACGATATCGTTTCCTGAATGGTTCGGACATTGAATCCCACCTTCAGAGGTATGATACGGTTCCGTTTTTTGTTTATGTGGTAAATGAGAATGCAATTAGAGCACTAAATCTGCATCCCCTTTTCACTCGTTTTCACAGTTTTTACCCTGAGTGGCATCAACGAACCGATGGTCCTTCTGTGAGAACAGCAAGTCTGTTAAAGCACCCCGGTGTTTCTCCCCAATTGTGGAGGTATGCCTTATACATTTTACTTTAATTTGCTCACCACTATGTCACATATGCGGCATGTTTAGAGAAACGGCATGCGGATTTGCCAGTAGGGTCAATGTAATAAACGCGTGTATGGTAGTCGTAGGTGGGTTTCGACTCATCCATGCCCTGTTATCCATCTGTGTCATTGCGATTTAAGTGAATTGATGTTTTGAGTACAATGGTGATCAGTGACATGCACGCACCATTTATGAACTGTTGATTTTTTGTTCTTCTCTGTAGTTGTGAATATTTATCGGTGAGACTGATCACGATATTCTGCGTGGCATCATCTCCTGTCCTAAGTTTAGAGCCTTTTTGGCCTTTACTCCATGGTAATTTTTCCTTTCATGAGTATTTAGAGCTTTAGATGGTTGGATTCAGGCCACCCTTACTAGACTAAGTGCCATTGTTCTTGTTTTTAATTTTTCAGATACTACTGCCCCAACCTTCCCTCCCCAATTCCCGCCCGCATGTCCTGATGAAGACCCCGTAAAAGGACTCAAGATAGCCTATAGACAGGGGTCGAAACGTCGACTGTTTTTTCCTCGGACTTCCGGCACATGCCCCAGACTTTTTTCAAAAATCTGTGTGTAACCGTCGATTGTCATTGTTCAATTGAGTCCCATTGTCTGCCCGGATTCAGGGTTTTTGTATTTTGCATACCATGTATTGTGATTGATTTATAAGGTTACAATTGATTTTGTCTATTGACTGTGCTCACCCTCCTTTCATGTGCACTTATTCTCCTTTCCTTCCCTCCTTCCTGCCCTCCTACGGGGCCATTTATTTATTGTGAATTGTGATTGCCCCATGGCAACTATATGGTGTTGACCAATAAATGCCAATACTGGATATATAGTATTTATGTTGTAATGTTTTGAGTTTTTCTAGTGTGTGTAGGTTACAATACACTGTCCTTGCGGGGACCCCTTTGTTCATGTACCACATAGCGCCCAGGTCCCCGTGACTGCATGGGTTCAACCCCCCTTTTTGTAACGTCCTTCTCTCTGGGGACGCTGCGTCGCTGTCGGGTGGAGTGCCGGTTCAATGTTGCAGCTATTTTGCACCACTGAGGCTCCAAAGAGGTTCCCTCCACCGCACCTTGATCTCGGGGACTGTTTTCTGTGTTCCTCTCCCCCTCAGGCTGCCAGAGTCATGTCGGATTTTACGGGCTATGACGCAGGCCCTGACTGAGCTCAAGAGCTATGCCGCCATCGTAGTCGGCGCCAAGCCATGCCCCCTGCTTTAGGTATTTGAATCCCCAGACTGAGCATAGGATCTGAAAGATAATTATCTGCTGTATTGAGGTTGTGCAGTTTTGTCATTAAACGTGCATCTAATGATATTGTTAGGAAATTGATAGAACATTTTCCAGAATGGTGTCTGAAATATAGGTGTTGACCCCATGACTGAGCATAGGATCTGAAAGATAATTATCTGCTGTATTGAGGTTGTGAAGTTTTGTCATTAAACATGCATATAATGATATTGTTAGGAAATTGATAGAACATTTTCCAGAATGGTGTCTGAAATATAGTTGTTGACCCCTTACCAAAAGTCTTTCAATTGCAGGCAGCTGTAAAGTCTACAGCTCACTTTAATTTCAGCAATAATTAGACGAAAGATAAAACATATATGGATGATAAAAGAGTCCAATTAACTCTATACAATAGGAGTAGTTTTGTTTGGGCTAGTGTTAGGGTAATTGTAGCTGTAAAGCAAGACTTCTCAACAAAAGGTCATTTTTCCTGAGGGAATGGGTCAGGCTGAAGTCTCAACCATCGTGATTCTGATTTTGATTAGGCGTGATGGCATAGTAGTTTATAAAGCCAGGATACCAAGTGCCCATGTTTGATGATAACACAAAGTTTGGAGAAATATTGGTCTGTTTCTAGATTTAGGTTCGATGTTTCAAATTTTCATTTTAAAATGTTATAAAACTCTGACTGTTGCAGGTTGTTACAGGAGTGAAGTTGATCTTTAGTGCCCACGTCTTTTAACCAGAGCATCCTAGTGACATCCATAGGGCTAAGCGGTGAAGATCCTTTTGGAATTTTTTGTTCAGCCATAAGGATGCAAACTTACATTTTCTCAATCTGACTTAGAGTTGCTCTCTCAACAGTAAGGTCTTTCTACTGTAGATGCACTGCTTTAAAATTTTAAAAAAACTGAATAAAAATAAATAACAGTAAGGACTTGGGGCCTCATTTAGAGTTTGGGGGGTGGCCCCCAATCCTCCAGGGCGGCGGAAGTCCCTCCACCACACCACCTCCTCCTCTGCACATTCACTATATTTTTTCTTCTACACAAGAAAAGTGCTAATGACTCGGACATACAGGGAGTTTGCTCCCAGATAGGGTACGGTGAGGAGGGGGTTAATTGGAGGGGGGGTAGATTGTCTTCTTTCTGTGTGGGGTTCCCAGGCTTTCTTTGGCAGTCCTGAACAGGAAAAAAATACATCAGACCACTCTAAATAGAGCAGACTGTCTTATGCACTTACACCCACATCCCCACGATTTTCACGTCATTGCCGTAGGTTTTCTACTAGCAGAGCCAGTCGGGGGGCACCACTGGTGGAAACATGATAGTCCTCACATCTCTAAATAAAAGGTTATAAAGAAAGAGAGTGGCCCCCCTATCCAAGGTTACCGTTCACAGATAAAGTAAAAAAAAAAAAGGGGGTTCTCTTGGATCACAATATCAAGAGTATTACAAATAATCCACACTCAATCCTTCAAGGATCATTCAAATACCCTCAGTCAACTATCAAATCAGGACCCAAAAATCTATTATAAAGCTTTTTTCAGTATGTTACAAAAGCACATTTATTTAAAAACAATTATGATAATTTAAGACACAATTCATCAATACAAAGAATATTTCAAAAAGTAAAAAAATCTCACATACACGAAATTTACACTTAAATGAGCATACAAAGCGAGAGACAAACACAAGTGACAACTTTAAATCATCACAACCAAATCAATTTGAATGAATCAATGTTACTGAAGTCTGTAAAGTCTTTTTAAGTTAGACTTCAATGTTCCTCGAATTTTACCATAAAAACCAGAGCGTCGACGCTGGTCAGACACTCAGTTTGGCCAAAAGAGTCTTCCATTCTACATGTGGCAGAGTACCCTGGCCTACCCATTCTTTCAACGTGGACCATAAAGTTTGACTGAGTTGCATAGATTTGTTATGACTGATGTATTGAGGACATGAATAGTCTGATTAAATGTGACGCAGGTGTCCTACCCATTGGAGGTTACTAAATTCAAACCCATTGGAAATTGTAAAAATTGCGTATTTATTAATATACTCTGGAATACAATTGAATGTACTTTAATTGCTGTGTTTTATGCCTTAATTTGAGCAAGAATAGCTGATATTATGTTTCATTTTCAGGTTTTTCCCCTGACGAAGGGACTGCCTGTCCCGAAATGCATTGGGCGAGGGCGAAGATTAACCTAAGATATTATGTTTTCCCATAGATATTGGGTCAATTATTTGTTAAATACATTGACTGTTTTTTTAATTATAATTGTTTTGGGAACAATGTGCATCATATTATGATGATGTGAGGTTTATGATGATAAGAATAGATGAGAATACATTGTGTTAATGAAAGTACAAAGATATAAAACAAATTGTAAATAAATGGTGTATATCAACACAGCAGTGCATGTTTGCGTCCAGGTGATGAAAACCTGGCCACTTTGACACATAGTAATACATGCTAGGCAGGCAGATGGCAAGCTTAGCACGCAAATAAGGTTTAAGTTCTAGTGAATTTTTAATTCAATAGGCAATATCAGTGATAAATAGGAGTGCATAATTGTCCCCATTATTATAGAGTACCCTGGAAGCCATACTCTAAATGAGTTCCTTAGTTGTATCTTGGTGTTACTTGCCCGACTGCACATTTTCTTACATTGTCCTTTTTCTGCACAATAACATTTTACTGTAACCTTTTGCACATATCTTTGTGTGTGACAATGTTGGATTAGTTTCTCTGAAACTGCTTAGCTTATGAAACTGCTTAGCTTATACATTTCGCTTCGCGCAACAATATCAGGGTGCCTTGAACACGAAGTACAAGGCCTTTACACACACTGAACAATGCTGTTCTATCTTCTTACACGAGGCGATAGGGCTATCTGTGATTCTTGGCTAGACACACACACACACATACACACACATACACACACATACATACACACTCCACACACACTCACTCACTTCACACACTCACACTATCTCGCACACACGCACACTCTTTTATATGCCTGTGTAAATACACTGTTCTTAGCACCATGGTGGAACTGCACTTGCTATTTACTATTTTAGTGCTCACAATCACTTTCATATACTTATGTGTAATGATTATCGCAGCACCTGTACTCTATACAAGAATAATGTTGGTTCAATAAATATATCGAATGCCCCGACTGCAGCCAGACGATGCAACAAGAAGAAAACGCCTTTTTAAAACGTCTTAACTCTGCTGCCTTCAGCACCTACTGAGTTAATAGACCGGGGGGGGGGGGGGTGGATCTGACATGCTAGCTGATTTAACTGCTATGCAGCGGCTGCTGGCATGGAGATCTATCTGGGCTAAAGATGAGACTACTTTTACTTAATCTATTAAAGATTGTTTACTTATTGAAAAAAAAAAACACAAATCCCATGGTTAAAATACATTAGTGATATATATATTGTACATTATTCAACATATAGATTTATGTTAACCCGGGGCAGGTTGCTTTTTTTAAGCAAACAGGAGATTAAGGACTCATTTCTGGCTTACAAAATAGAAACCCATAGGATAGCCATAGAGAAACAATCAACTTTAATATTTTATCAAATCATTGAATCTATAAGGGGAATCCAAGATTATTTAATCACAGTGACTAAATCTTCTCACCGTTCCGTATTGAGTAGATTGAGATTAGGTATAGTGCTTCATCTAGTCGGTTTCCCTGTAATGAAAATGTGCCCCCTAGATTCTAGGCCCTGTGATGAGCTCTTTAAGCAAAGCACAGTGCACTTTATGCTCTTCTGTAACTTCTATCTGTAATAGGCGTTTTTATCTGAAACCACTTTTTATAAAACATAATGTGAGATCGTACCATGCTGCTATGAATTTGCTTGTTGTACTGAATGATCCTAGAATATGTTTTTATGTTGCATCATACATTTAAAAAGCAATTGATTTAAGGAAAGGTATTGTCCCTGTATATTGAACAAGAAATAGATGTTTTTATAAAATATAATGTGAGATCGTACCATGCTATTTTGAATTTACTTTTTGCTTTTAATGATTCTGGAATATGGCATTATGTTGTGTCATATATTTTAAATTAATGTTTTTAATTCTGTAATCGCTTTTATGGTTGTTTTGCACGCACCAAATAAAGTACATTGAATTGAATTGAGTTCCTGAGTTGTATCCTGGTGTTACGTGCCCGACTGCACAGTTTCTTACATTGTCCTTTGTCTGCACAATAACATTTTACTGTAACCTTTTCCACATATCTTTGTGTGTGACAGTGTTGGATTAGTTTTTTTAAATGGCTTGGCTATCAGGGTGCCTCGAAAATGGAGTACACAGTCTTTACACACACTGTACAATGTTATATCTTCTTACACAGGGCGACAGGGCTATCTGCGATTCTTGGCTAGACACACACACACACTACACACACACACACACACACACACACACACACACACACACACACACTCACTCACTCACTCACTCACTCACTCACTCACTCACTCACTCACTCACTCACTCACTCACTCACTCACTCACTCACTCACTCACTCACTCACTCACTCACTCTCTCACTCTCTCACTCTCTCACTCTCTCACACTCACTCACTCACTCACACACTCACACACTCACACACTCACACACTCACACACTCACACACACACACTCTCTCACACTATCTCGCACACTCTTTTGTGTGCCCGTGTATGTACACTGTTCTTAGCACCATGGTGGAACTGCACTTGCCATTTACTATTTTGGTGCTTGTAATCACTTTCATATGCTTCTGTCTCCTGATCATCGCAGCACATGTACTCTATATAAGAATGACGTTGGTTCAATAAATATATTGAATACCCTATTATTGTATTGTAATTGCATTTATATATCGCTTACTACCCCTGACGAGGCGTTGAAGCGCTTTTTCGGCGTGTAGCACGCTACTCCGGCACCCATAGAGGATTAGTGTTGAATTAGTATAGTGAAACATGCAAGTACATTTTAAGTGGTGGACAGGTCAGTCAATTCTTTGGATTCGGAAGGATAGCAGGATAGAAGACGGGGGAAACAAAGGTTTGTATTTATATTGCGCTTGTTACCCCTGATGGGGTGTTGAAGCACGCCACTCCGGAAACCCATTAAGGATTAGTGCTGAATTAGTAAGGTGAAATATGAAAGTAATTTGAGTGGTGGATATTAGTCCGTTATTTGGAGTGCGAAGGGTAGCGGAGGGATAAAAGGGAAGAAAGGTTTGCCTTCATGTAGTACCTGTTACCCTTGATGGGTGTTTAAGCGCTTTTCTGGTGGGTAGGACGCTATCCTGGAACCCATAAAGGATTAGTGTTGGAAATTAGTTTAGTGAAGTATGAAGAAATTTGAGTAATTATGTATTCTTTGTATACTTACCTGAGAAGAAAAGCGCACGAGTGACTGAACAAATGGGTTTCTAGTTCTGTTACCACGATCCCTGAGGGGTCAGGATTGCTATGTATAGGGGGTTGCCAAAAAGCATTTGCTCCCTGTTTAGCTTAAGGGGAGGCTTATGGTGGCACTGTGAGCTAGCGGGGTTGTAGGCAAACATATACTACGGGGTGTATGTAATTAGTCTAGGCACCTTACCCAAGGTTTACGCTGTCCACAAACGCGTAGAGCCAAATGATCTAGTGGAAAAAATACACAACACTGGAAGATACATTTTGATGGTTTGGTATTAGTTTTTTTATGGGTTACAGGAAGGAGAACAGCAGGATTCCTTTTATTGACGAACACTCCATTTACAGCCTGTTTAGGTTGGTAGCATTGTTCAGGAAGAAAGCAAAATGTGTCTTGTCTTATAGGGACAGCTGTTTGGTAAAAGTGAAAGTCTGCCAGGTGAACCCCACTCATGAGTTTGGGTAAGCCTAATCTCTTTAATGAAATGTGTGGCTTTTTCCATTCCCACACAAAGTCTGAGGGCCAGTGAAGCATTCCGGGCTGGGGAAGCTAAATCACAGAGGTGTGCAGCGACTGTCTCCTCACCTCCAATATGGCCGTCATACTATCACCATTACCGCACCGGCAGCTCGTGCTGTCCCGAAGACAGTTTGTCCCTGCTTGAGTTCATCTACTTCTTGTGGGACGGGGACATGCCGCGCTAGCAACAGGCTGATCACGTAGGCAGCCAGTTTCAGCGCGGTCAGAGTGGCAACATGCGTGACAATGCATTTCAGTGTGGTGATGCGGGAACATCACACTGAAATGCGTTAGTGTCACGCGTGACACTTGGCAGGCCCGGAGCTCCCGACTGGTGCTCCCTAGAAGTCGGCCATCTCCCTTTCACTGTGGAGTCTGGTGCCTTCAGTGATCCCAAGGTGACTGTATGCTGGTTGGGCACTGAGCGAGAGCTGGTCTGATTTGAAGTTGCTGGAATGCTGATAACCAACCAGCAGGGTTTGCAACACTCGGGTTCAGATAGACTAAAAGTTCGGTCTGTGAGTCTGACATAAAGGAAGAGGCTTTGGCTGCCCACTACAAACACACTCTCGCTGTCATCGAGGACAGTGTGAGTCCTGGATGCCCTATTTAAGGGGTGTAGCTTGGTCAGTAAGATTAGGGGGTGGGAGGCAGGCAGGCGAGCTTCATATTTCACAACAATCACGCTTGTACATAATGTTAAAATATATTATGTGACAATCGGGGAGTATGAGAGGGGCAGGGAAAGTATAAGGAATAAATGCAGTTTGTAAAAATTTTGGGCACTTTCAAAACCAAGATGAGTGTATTTTTTTCCCAGGATGCATTTAAAAATCCCAGGTGAAATTCGACACACACCATACCTGCCTGACAGCACATGTACCCGTCTATTCATCAGAAAATAATTGTATTAGGGAGGTGTAACACTGTGCACGATGATATCTATGTACTACAAGGATCTCGTAAAACCTGTATTTCCCAGCTCCCCTTTCCACGCTGCAGTCAGACACTAGAGTCTTGCAAATGACTTAATCATTAAATAACTTCAGCCTTGCTCTTTAGTATGTTTTGATGCTGGGCAGCAGAAAAATCAGTCAAATGGAGAAAGAGGTATGGTTCAGCGGCCAGGGCGACGGACTCCAGAACCCGGGAGCTCACGGTTCGATCGGCGGCGGCAGCTCGACCCAGCACCATGTGACTCGGGGCAATAGCTCCCTTAATCTTCTCGATGGCCCTCTGTGCCATCGAGAATATTAAGGGATACAAATACTGGACATATACATTTGCAAATAAAGAAAGTGAAACATTAGATGACCAAAGAAATTCAGTGACGAGAGAGATTTAGGACTGCAAAATATGAAATAATAATACAAGAGTGGAACAGACTAAAATATACACAAGATGTTGAGAATGAAAGAAGACTGTAAAGGCCAGGAGAGGGGAAGAAAGTTCTACTGATTTCCATTAAGAGACCGATATAGCAAACACTAAAACAGCTCAAACTTCACTTTAATATCGTGAATATGTTAATATGGATGACAAAAGCCATCCTTTCTCATATGGGTCCGGCATTTTGAACCTAGAGCAAGTTGCATTCCGGGGCTTAGAATTTGTAGTTTGTTATTAAAAGTAGAGCCTCACAAATTGCAACAACCTTAGTTCAGTTCAGAAAAACTTTATTTCGGTCGGTACGACCTAAAAAAGTACAGCTCCTAAAATCATATACAACATACATACATAAATGCTTACAAATATCAATTTAGAACATTAAAAAGGCACAGTTCACAAAACAAAATCATTCCAACTGTCTTCAAGCCTCGTGAGTAAAAGACTAATCAATAGGGATACTAGGGGTAGGCGAACTATACAATTACATATCGGAAAGTGCATGATACAATAAATAAATAAATAGTTAAAAAACAGGAGTGTTCTGTAAGGGGAACTAGAACCATAACACAGTAATAAACTTAATCGTAAGCTATATAGTATAACATTATTAAAAGAATTACATTAATATCCTTGCTGCATGACCTAAGCCTCGTTGGATAATTTCAGCAGAGCCCTTCTAGTGCACCACATGGAAAACAAATATCTGGAGACTGAAAACACAATCGGGATGCTGAGATCAGATTTCAGTATCCGAAATGCCTCAAGATAGTGCCTTCTGCCAATGTTCCTGCAGATCTGGACCAACCAGCGCTTCCGTGCCTTATGATAGCCGGAACAGCTTAAAAACACATGCCGCACTTATTAGTCAGAAAAATCACAGACAGGGCACTGTACCTTTTGGTCCTTGCTCCACTTAGCTGTATAACATCGGAGCGGAAGGACCCCACACCTAAATTGTAAAAAAAAGCTTTCTTGCCTCCGCCGGTGTAATCAGATCTAATATTGACTCGAAGCAGGCAACATCTTTAACTTCCAAGAAGGCTAAAGATAAAGTGCCCGTCTTGGGGCGAGAGTAGAGTTGAGCCCTTCTATACTCTTCATACTGGGCCTTCATTTGTTTCCTTGTGGTTTGGGGGCAGGCACGGTCTGGATCAGTCCAACAATCACCCAAGCCCATATTGGTCAGTAAAGATTTTATGTGTGCAAACCAAGGGAGTATAACTGCACCCGGACTGACATAACCTCCAATAACTCCTCCCTATATGTCAATAGTTCAGTGGTGGGCCATAGGCGACGCCAATACAATAGAGGTCTAAGACTCGAAGTGTCTGCAATCGCCATTAAACCTGAATCTAATCGCAACAGGATCAGCGGGGTACTCGTTGGTAATCTGTACAGCTGGCTAAGGTATTGATTTTCTACCTTTAAATGGGATTCTAGTTTGGAATGTCCCCATAGCTCGGCGCCATATAATGCGCCCCCTCGTGCTTGAGCCTTATAAATTTCTAGTGCTGGGCTGACTGCTCTCTTGCTTGATCTACTAAAGACATTCATTATGCCACCTGTCGATTGAGCTAATTTTAATGTAGACTTAGTAATATGAGCCCCCCAATCCAGATTTTCAGTAATGGTAAGACCCAGATAGATGAAGGATGAAACTCTTTCCAGGGGTTTCCCATTTAATTGAGGGTTTGGACGAGAACTTTTAGAACTGTTGAACGCCATATATTTAGTTTTCTGTAAGTTTATATCTAGACCTCTTTCCTTACAGAACAGCTCAAATTTATCTAGAACCCTCTGAATCCCCATGGGAGATTTTGATACCAAAAGAGTGTCATCAGCAAATATCATTGCTGAAATTCGGCGGGACGCTAGCTTAGGGGCATCAAGGTCTTTTTCAGCTGCCAGTTCATCGATCAGCCCGTTGATGTAGAGACTAAATAACGTCGGTGCTAAAACGCATCCCTGGCATACACCATGTTTAACAGGTATTGGAGCTGTGAGTTTTCCATCCCTTCCAAATCTTATTTGTGCATAATTATCTTCGTGCAATCTCTTGAGAAGTTGGATCAGATATACCGGGACCCCCATCTCGTTAAGAACTGACCATAGCTTTTCCCGTGGCACCAGGTCGAATGCCGACCTCAGGTCTACAAAAATTAGATATAAACTACCCCCCCTGGAGGCAGACAGTCTTCCAGTACAAGAGCTGTAGTCTTAGTACTTGATCCAGGGTTGATATCTTTTCCCTGAACCCTGCCTGGAGGGGGGACAGTACCCCTTTTTCTTCCATCCAGCGACCTTGGAGTTATTGACTAAAACGCCAGCTCTGGTTGGATGGTGTCACACATGCCTAGGGTTGCCACCTGGCTGTTTTTGTTACCGACATGATCACTGTTTTAATCTACAGACGGTACAAACATTCGTAAAATGACTAAAACCGGCATTTTGCCCTTACCAGTATGTACCAGTAAATCTAAGACGAAATTACTTTCAAATGTGATCCACAGCTGTTTTAATGATCCCTGACTAATAATTAAAGTAAATAAAGAAAAGCTGTATTAAAGATGAATACTGGCAATATTATATTAAGCCCTTTTTAAATATCGTATCATGCAGGAAGCCTTTGCAGATTCAGAAAACTGTACAAGTGCCGGAATTTTTCCTCTGGGAATAGTGGCAACCCTGCACATGCCATGGTGTCCTTGGAAGATGCTCTCTGCTCACACAAGCATGTATAAACTCTGAATGGTTCAGCATATGACGTAATATGACATGAAGACAAGTTCACAATAAGCTCCTTCCTTTGGAATATACCCATTGATTACCTTGTGATTAACCACACAGCGTTTTTTTTATCGCGTTTGGTGGATTCGAGATTCTAACTTCACACTGCGTAAGGTTCTTCTTGCAAGTCTTCAGCCCAGTACCTCATGGCCAGGAGGTGATCATCTCGAATTCCCATATTTTAATTTTCCAGTATTAACCAAAGATCATTGTAATCACCCAGGAGTGCAGCGGTTCTCTTGTTCATTCTCTGTTCACACAAGCAATATGTGTGTGCTCACACAAGCTGTGTGTGTGTGTATATATATCACACATTTCCTCAACAAGAGACCGGTTTGTATGTTGGAGCACAACAAAATGCTTATGGAGATGTTGGAAATGTGTTTAAAGAACAATTATTTTCTTTTCCAAAACCAAGTGTTCCAACAGTTGAGAGGAGTGGCAAGGGGGGCCTGCTTCTCCCCCAGTTACTCGTGCTTACACATGGGACTGTGGGAGGAGCAGGTCCTGGGTGTCGCCTTTGCAGAGGTCATGTCCAATAAAGTAGTGTCATGGTACAGATTCATAGATGACCTCTTTATAATTTGGAGGAGGTCATCTAGAGAAGCTGAACAATTCATCTTGGACATCAATAACAATGAACTAAATCTCAAATTTACAGGTACAATCAGTAACAACAAGGTTAATTTCTTGGACGTAGAAGTGCACGTTGAAGGAGGCAAATTACAGACCAAACTACACCGCAAGGAAACCGCGGGCAACATGGTTCTCCATGCGTCCAGCCAGCACCCTAGTCATCTGATCCGAAGCATCCCTTATGGGTAGATGCTGAGGATCAGAAGAATCTGCAGTACAGATGAAGCCTGTTTAACCGCACAAAATGACAGCAAATTAAGGTTTCTAGAGAGAGGCTATTCGGAGATCTTGGTGCAAAAAGCAATGCTAAGGGCAAATAAAGCTAATACTCTTCCCAGCGCAGAATGCAGTACTGAGGTAAAAAGTACAGTGACAATCAGTGAGGGTAGCCAACCAAGACTCATTACAGAGTATAGCCGCCAACATAGACAACTACAAAAGATTGTCAGAAAGAACTGGCCTATAATCACAGGGGATCCAGTGATAGGCAAGACAATGGCGAATTACCCAGCAATAACTTAGTCGTGCCAGATCGATGAATGACATGCTGGTGAAGAGTAGCCCGGAAGTAGTAAGCAGAGACAATTGGCTCAAAAAAAGTAAAGGTTTCATAAAGTGCGCTGTGTGCAAGGCAGGCACCATAGGGAAAAACAAAACATCTTACATGTCCCCATTCAGTGAGGCCCCGATCTCAATTACCAAAAAAATGACATGCAAATCAGACTATGTCATTGATGTGTTGGAATGTATTTGTGGGCTATGCTACGTGGGTAGCACAAAGCTACAAGTACATAAGCGTATACTCCAACACATGAGAGCGGTAAACAACAAGGATGAAGCATACCATGTGGCGAGACATGTCAATCTTTGCCACAGAGGGGATCTGAATTGCCTCAGATATTACGCTATAGATATGGTGCTGCCGCTCCGCAGAGGGGGCAACAGGGAAGCACATTTAAGACTACTAGAAACCAGATATATTCTGGAGCTCGACACCAAATGGCCTCAATGCGACGGAGGACTTGTACACATGTCTATAAATAGCAAAAGTAAATGACAATCTGTAAAGACTTGTCCAAGTCATCCCATACCAATCAGAAATGAGTGTAAGCTAGGTCATCAAACTAAAAAGAAAAGAACTGCTTTTTCAAAATGTTGTAATTTAATTTATCACCATGGGTAACCACACAATTTTTTCTTAATTATGAACGTACAGGGTGTAAATTGACCTTCTGGGCAGTGTAGTAGCAGTAATCCACAGACCAACCAAGCCCACTGGGGCGCTTTACCATCTATCCTCCCTTTCTGTACAATAAGATCCAGACTAAATAGATTTTAGATCAGCGTATATTTGCACATTAAAGGCAGAGTTTGCACAAGTTTTTATCAAAAGTGAAAGTAATGAATTCAACGTATTGTATATTGGTATTCAGGTGCTTGATAATTATGAAAGTGTATATATCGAATGAAATATTGGTATATAATCTTTTATCGCTAACGAGATGGAGGTTATTCAATGTTTTGCAATTTTGTAACCATGCACATATATATCTATTTTATCTATTTATTGTGAATTTTGCACACAGGTCTGGAGTCATATTAATATGGAGGTTGAAAACTATAATCATAATGTATTGAAAATACTTATGTAACATCATATAGTACACTGATTACGGCCAAATGCTGTGGAGTAGGCAGAAGTATGTTGTTTATGTCTATAGGCCCGGGGTCATGTGACCACCACTTGTACTTTAAAAATCATGAGGTGAAAAAGACCATGTCATGTGATCAAGGGCTTTAGGGCCCGAAACGCGTCATGGCGGACGAGAGATTGCACGAATAAAATACGCGCTAAAAATACCTGGTTGGGTCCGGTTAGTTTTTTACTTCCAGTTTCCTGGTTAATCAACGGAGTTCTTGACATATATATCCATATCCATATCCATATCCATACTAATATTATAAAGAGAGAGCCCAAACTTTTGAGGCGGGTAATCTCAGTAACCACAGCACCAATCACAACACCCAATACAGCGTTGGAAAGGGCAGTTGCAGCAGAAGGACATAGGCTATGCAGACGGGCACCATATTCTTTTTTCTTTGCAGAGTTTTATATAGCGCGAACTTGACCCGAACTGAATCAGTTATCAGAGCGCTTTACATAGCACCAGTTACGTTACCGGAGGACACGCATTCATTTTTGTTAGGCACGGGGAGATTAAGTGATTTGCCCAGAATCACAGGATGTTTGGCGTCGTTACCAAGACTCGAACCCAGGATGGAAAGGGGCGGGGGAAGATGGCGGCCGGATAGGACGTCCGGTCGGAGGCTCCTGACTGCACTCGGAAAGTCTTCTGCATGAAAAGCGCTTTTTTACACAAAATTCTCATAAAACTATGACGAGAATCGAGAAAAACTGATGATACGAGCGAAATGATTTCCTACCTCACAGGTGACATCGAGAAAAGCTGGTCGCTGCAAGAGCGGAAAAAGTCAGGGACGCAAGACGCTGCAGGCGGGCTGCTCCTCAGGTCCTGGGCAGCTGCTGCTCTAGCGAGGAATAATCTCCGGAGCATTGCAGGAAGACTCTGCTTCCACTTCCGGGGCGAAAGCGGCAGAGCTCGCTGGGGACAGGCAACGCAACCAGAGTGCTCGCAGGGGAGCCTGTTTACTCCGGAGATCCGCGTAATTGATCACAGAAGCCACAAGCGTCAAAACGAAAGCGGTGAGAGTCCCAAAGCGGCGGAGGTTGTGGCAGAGGAAGTAAGTGCTCTGGCGAACAAAGTAATATTTAATTGGCATTACCCCAAGGGAGCGGACCATTTTGATGTGCCAGTAAAAGTAAACCCCTTGGAAGTAAGGGAATTTAACACTGGCTATCAGCCCATGAGCAGGGCATTCGGCGAGGGGGGAGGAAAGGGGGAGTATAGGGGAATTGGCTTCTTTACTGCCCCTGATTCACACGCAGCTATTGAGGGAGTGGAAGCCCTCAGAGAAGCCCCCCGAGTAGAAACTGAGAGCAGAAAAGAGAAGGTCGCTGATACACCAGCTACTCCTACTCCTTTAACTACATACACGCAGGAGGGGCCGAAGAAAGGTATCAATCCCCAAATAGAACAAAACAGACCTGCAAGGTCTTGTTACAATCTCAGGAGCAAACAATACCTCAAGCAGGATTATAACCCCTCTACTATAAAGGGCACAACCCCGAAGAAGTCCGGTAAGAACCCCAAGAAGATACGTCCCATACCTAAGTTCCGAGCAGAAAAGATAAATCCAGAGGAGAAGAAGGCAAAAATTACTCCATCTTTGAAAACCTTCTTCAAAGTCCAACATCTCACAACAAGGCATTTTTCCATCCAGCAAGGCTCAGAGAGAACAACTTACCCAACAGGGATCAAGTATAACCCTCTTCACTGCATCAGGAGAGCAAGATTCAAACCTAAAAACTCAGAGCTTCGAAAATCTAGAGAGCATTGAAACAACAAATATGGAGGAAGCAAATCAAACAATTCAAGCAGGGATAGGAGAAGCGCCACAATTGAGCGGTGAAAAGGAAATAACAGAAGAGGAAGATGAAGCTGAAATAACCAGAAACGGCTCTGAGTCTCAGGCGAGCCATATGGAGAAATTCATGGAGAGAATGCTAAACGAAATGAGAGACAAATTCGCGATCTCAGAGGCCAATCAGGGTAAAATTCAAGATGCGTGCGAGGCATTGGACTGCAAGTTGAAGGAGCTTGGCAACAGAGTAACAGCAGTGGAAGAAGAGGTGGGAGGTCTTAGCAAGAAGGTAGACGGCCATCAAAAGGAGATCAGAACCTTAAGACAAGAAGGGAAAAACATGAGCGAGAAACTCGAATCTTTGGAAAATCAGGCCAGAAAAAACAATTTAAGGATTTTGAATATCCCGGAAAATCAGGAAGGAACAGATATTAAAACATTTGTAACCTCACTCCTTGCAGAACACTTCCCATGGGCTAGCGAAGAAATCCTAGAAGAGGACATACAAAGGGTTCACCGAGATCCATTTGGAAAAGCAAAAGAAAGGAAAACACCCAGGAAAATCCTCATCAACTTTAAAACATACACGTTGAAGGAGAAAATACTTGGAGAAGCTTTAAAAAAGGGAGTTTTCAGCAAGGATAACTGGTCCTTCAGGATAAGGTCAGATATGTCCAAAGCCTCGCAAGACCGGCAGTGGGAATTGGGACAATTCATGACAGAACTAAAGTCCCTGGGGGCTGTGGTGCAAATGAAGTTCCCCCCATCGCTTAGAATCATGTGGAGGAATAAAATGCGAAACATACGTGATCCTGAGGAGGTCAAAGAATTTCTCGAGATGGCCCGAGTCAACATAAGAACTGAAAATTCCACTAACCACTAGAAATATACAAAAAATATATCACGGAAAAAGCAGAAAGCGTAAATACAGGCGCAAACAGAAAATAGAAGAGTCAAGGAGCCTGAAAGGGGCAAGAGAATAGCCCTGATAAAAGAAGAAAAAGGAGGCTTCCCCAGGGAGGGTAAACAAGACACACCTGAAACAAAATCAAAATATACAAAACCGAACACGGGTGGGGAGCAAACTAGGGGGAAAAAAATCCTCAAACTTTCATGAAAATTGGGCGTGCAAGGTCTCAGCTAGTAAAAAACATTATGACTACCAGTACACAATATACAATTCGGATAATTGATGGGGTCAATTAGCAGAAAGTTTAATATACTCTCATGGAACGTAAACGGGCTCAGGGTGAAAAATAGAAGAAATAGAATTTTAGAGTATTTAAAGACATCAGATAGTGAGGTTATTATATTACAGGAAACACATCTTTTGAAAGAAGAATGGAGTCAGATAATGAAAAATCTTGGGTGGGTGGACATGTATGTATGCACGAATCAGGAATGCAATGTAAAAGGGATAGCAATTATTTTCAAGAAAACTCTCAAAATCAAGCTTGAATTTTCTGAAGTGGACAGCAAAGGTAGATGGGCAATAGTCAGTATAAGAACTGGAAATGATTTTTACACAATAGCAGGGTATTATGGCCCAAACATAGATGATTCAGGACCATTACAAAAGCTATATACCCACTTACTGTCAGCCACCTCTACAATAATATTAGGAGGTGACTTCAATATAATTATGGATCCTAAAGTAGATAGATCACCCCCGGGAAGACATAAAAACCTCCCAAATATGAGAGAGTGGCTTGGAATTTACAAGAGAGACCTAAACTTATTGGATATTTAGAAAATAAAAGGGGATAAAAGATAACCTTTTACCCTACACAATAAGAAACTTGGACATAGATCGAGAATTGACTATTTCTTAACGGATAGAAGCCTGACAGAAGATGTAATAAAACTAGAACACCTTCCTGCTCACCTATCAGATCACTCTGCAGTCCAGCTTGTGGTACAAAGGACGGAAATTAAAACACAAAACAGAATGACAATTGAACGAGCTATACTGCTCGACGAACAATGTATAGAAGAGCTTAGGGCAGAAACAGAACTCTTCTTTGAAAATAATAAAGTAGGCACATCAAAACAAACTACATAGGACACCTACAACGCAGTCATAAGAGGGAAATTATTAAATCAAGGCGCATTCAGATCAAAAACAACAAATCATAAGATAAGGGATCTGGAAAACTCCATAAAGCTGCTAGATGCACAAATACTGGTCGAACATAGAACAGACAAAAAAGAGGAGTTGGAGAAGGAAAGACAAAGACAAAAAGAATGCCTTGTTGACATTTTAGAAAATAGAATAAGAACAAAGTGGGAAGCGAGCAAACTAGCAAACCACTAGTACGGGGAAGGTTGCGGAAAACTTCTGGCCTGGAAACTAAAGTCAGATCTAGCCAGGAACAAGGTAGTAAGTATACTACAAGACAGCCAGTCATCCTCTTCATTTAAAGATACGGTAATCAGGCAGGAATTCACAAACGTTTTTGCCAAGTTATACTCGGAAGATGTAAACCCATCGGAAGAACAAATAGAAGGCTACTTGAATACTCTACCCACCCTTGCCCTAACAAGGGAGGAGAAAAATGCCCTAAATGAAGAATTCTCTAAAGAGGAAGTAGAAGAAACAATAAAGGATTTGAAAAAAGGAAAGGCTGCGGGACCAGATGCTCTCCCAAATGAACTATATATGGCGCTTAGAGAAACGCTGTCGCCTCAAATCACAGACCTACTCAATCTGGTGTATAAACATCACGAAAAGATCCCAGATTCTTGGAACAATGCCATCATAACTATAATCCTAAAACCTGGAAAAAAGCCAACACTATGTGAAGCATACCGGCCAATATCATTGCTTAATTGTGATTATAAGATCTGCACAAAAATCATAGCAAAAAGGCTAAGGAAAATGATGACCCAGTTGGTTCATATTGACCAGAAAGGCTTTATCAGAGGAAGACAACTTCAAGACCTGACTCATGAGTTGTTTGGGGCAATAGACGTTGCTACTTCCGAAAAAAAACCCTCTTACAATACTCACTTTCGATGCCGCAAAGGCATTTGACCGGGTGAACTGGGCTTTTCTGAATGAGGTAATGAGAAGAAATAATTTGGGAGACTCCTTTTTGCATATAGTAAAAGATCTATAGAACCCCGAGATCAAGAATTCTGGTGAATGGGTGCTTAACCAATAACATACGAATTGAAAGAGGTACTAGGCAAGGTTGCCCACTCTCGCCCCTACTTTTTAACTTGTACATTGAACCTTTGGCAAATTTGTTAAGGAGAAACGGTAAAATACTTCCATTTAAACATCAGGAATGGTCTAAAAAAGTGGCCCTGTATGCCGACGATTTAATGATCTTTACCAATGACTATCAGTCCTCCATACCCGAAATTAAAATCACTTTGGAGACCTTTGGGAAAGTCTCAGGTTACCTGGTTAACCACTCCAAAACTGAAATCATGACATGGAATTCAAATCTTTCCAGTCCAGGTATTAAGAAGGAAATTAAATATTTAGGAATCACAATAACCCACGATCTGGAAAAAATACCGCAAATAAATCTAAAAAGAGTGGCAGATGAAACAAGAAAACTTTTAAAGACCTGGACCAGCCTCCCGTTAAGCTTCATAGGTAGATCAAACATTATAAAAATGTCTATTTTACCCAAATATACCTACCTTTTCAACACAATTCCATAAGAATTTAAAAAGAACTCACTGAAAAAACTACAAGGAGAAATTGCAAGCTTTATTTGGGCATCTAAGGGAACCAGAATATTGTGGAAAAAAATCAGAAGAAGAAAAGAACACGGAGGGATAGCTAGTCCCGATCTGTGGGAATACTATAGAGCTTTTTCATTTAAAAACATGAGACCACTGTTTAGAGTTCATCAGTATTACCCTGAATATCTTCAAGCAATGACCATGAAAACCGACCACTTCTTATATAAATTCGGCCACCCAAAATTCTTCAAAAAAATCAAATTGAAGGTCCTGAAGGACGCAGCCAGAATATGGGCCCAGGTCAGAGGGACCCTAAATATTTCATACTATAGCCCCCTGGCTCCTATATGGGACTCCCCAGGTACCCCAGACTGTTTAAAAGATAGTTTGGCAAACCCGTTAAAAATATCCAACATCGAGCATTCGGGTCAGCTACTAAATGGATCATCACTGATCTCGTAGGAGGATCTTCAAACCACTACTAACTTTACCATCTCCAAATTTAAATACTATCAGCTTTCAATGGGGTAAATACTCTCATACATCAGGAAAAGGATACTGAAGAGCTGGAGAAAGAAATGCAGAAAGTTCTACCCATAAAGAAAGAGATAGCCAGATGGTATTGGGCCCTAATAACATCAGAAGAGGAAGATGCCCAGATCGCAGAACTAATGTGGGGGAAGAACCTACATATTCCAGATCTTGAAGGGGTGTGGCTTAAATCAATCGAGAAATGCTGGGCTACACTAAAATCAGCAGCTTTAAAAAGGAATCACATCTTCACGATCCATAGGGCCTACTGGACCCCTAAAAAATTGTCCAAATTCAAGGGCGCCCAAATCAGGAAATGCCCGAAATGTGGTGAGGAGAAGGCAGATGACATTCACATCTTTAAAGAGTGCCCATCTCTTGAAGAGTTCTGGTCTGAAGTGGGTAAGACCTTAACTTCAATCCTCCAACAGCAACTAACTGTAAGTACCACTCTTGTACTTTTTGGGATTGACAGTAATATAGGAGCGGGTCAGCTAACAAAAGAGCAAGAAAATTTGTTTTTTGTTCTGATCCTCCTCGCAAGAAGGGATATTTGTATTAAGTGGGTTGGCTCAGTACCTCCAACGGTCGGGGAATGGATGAATTCAGTCTAAAAAAACAAACAAACTAGATAGAAGGGGAAAGCATACTAAAAGAAATAACTTCTGGGGAATATGGGAAAATCATTTTAACCCTAACTAGTGGTCGAGACGGAATGACGATCCTATGATTAAGCGATGGTAACATCTGTTGATGGGTATAATACTCATCGAGTCAATGGTGGCTAGCTCTCCCCGATTAACGAAAAAACAGAAAAGTTATTTATGTGTTGGTTCCAAGGGGGATTCCTCTGCAATATCGATCGGAAGGGAAACTCCCCCTGCACACTCGTATTTTGGGGCAGTGCTGGTACACACATTGAGAGGCTGAACCCTGGTATTCCCAAAAAAAACACAAAAATCGCAATATGAGGATAAAAAAAAAAAAAAGACTCGAACCCAGATCCCCAGGTCCGAGGTCGAGCGCCTTATCCGTTAGGCCAACTCCTCTATACATTTAAAAGGTAAAAGAACCGTGCCAGCAAAGTAGTCCCTTGTGGGCGTGTCTGCGTTGTGCTGTGGGCGTGGGCTGGGGGCATGACTAACGCTGGGGGCGTGTGGTACAGCCATCACATTGTGGGCGTGACAAACGCTGGGGGCATGACAAACGCTGGGGGCGTGTGTCCGCCCTTCATGCCATGTGAGTCGTACATACAAGCGCCAATTACGTTGCTGCGCAGCATCAAGGGGCACGCTGGGGGCGTGACACGGTGGGGGCGTGAGAAACGCTGGGGGCGTGTGTCCGGCCTTCATGGCATGTGAACGCAATTACGCCGCATAAAGGGGCACGCTGGGGGCGTGTTCTACGTTCCGCCCTTCATGCCATGTGGGTCGTACATTAATCAGAAGATCGTCTGCTGTGGCCGTGTGCTGGGGGCGTGACAAATGCGTTCACCTGGAGGCCTGGTAAGTAACGTTACTGCAGCCTCTCCTGCGCGCTGTTACTGAACTCTCTCATTCAACGAAATTACACGCGCCTGCTACCATCAACCAGGGCTCTAGCCGGGCTCAGGCGGCGGATCAGTACACTAATTACACGCGCCTGATAACATCAACCAGGGCTGCAGCTGGGCCTCAAGCGGGGGAACACGCGCCTGCTAACATCAAACAGGCCTGCATCTGGGCCTCAAGCGGGGGAAACACGTAAATGAGCGTGTCTGCGGGGACAATTACTGCTGCCTCTCCTACTCGCTGTCACTCAACTCTCTCATTAAACGGATTTACCCGCGGCTGGTAACTCTCTCATTCAACGACCTTACACGTGCCTGCTAACATCAACCAGGGCTGTAGCCGGGCTCCGGCGGCGGATCACTACACCAATTACACGCGCCTGCTAACATCAACCAGGGCTGCAGCTGGGCCTTCTCCGTCCCTATTCTAATGAAACAAAAAATGTTGTCTACCGCGAGATTTTAAAATAAATTGCCCTTGCCAAATACACACATTCTATTTCATACCCGGACAACGTCGGGACAGGCTGCTAGTATATATATATATATATATTCACTGAAAAAACCATAGGTTATAGACCATATATAGTTAGGAATTAGCATTTAAAAAACCTTATTTTACTCACACAAAACCATTGAAATTCCATATATAGTTAGTTGCACTAACTATATATCGCGCACCCGCAATCCACTGCTGATCATGTCACATATTACATCATTCATGACATGGTCAGTGACATCACTGATGACATCTCAAATGACATCACTGATGACATCACTGATGACATCTCAAATGACATCACTGATGACATCACTGATGACATCTTATTTGACATTACTGATCACATCACTGATGACATCATTCATGTGATAATACGATGAACCTCTTCAGACTCTAATATAACCTTAGATACACTCAGTGTAAACAGACACTCAGACTGTCACTCATCCATGGAGTTACTCAGACACTTAGTCAGTCATGCAAAGAATCAATCACACCTCCATTTCCTCAACTATACAGTTATACACACCTTACTTATTCAAACATATACTAAAACATATTTACTCACTTATACAATCCTGGATACAAGTTCACAATGATCCATACAGCCACTCACACATTCACTGGCTCTTATGCACAGTTATTTATATATGTCAACTCTCACATGTACTGTATTTTACATATGTACTTACTTTAACATGTAGCACTGAGATATCCATTCACTCACCAATACACTCATGCACACAGTCAACCGCCCATACAGCTGTTTCCACATGCACTTTTGAACCCATACATCTAGTCAATCAACTGCTCACACATCTATGCACAGAGTCATACACCTCCCAGCCACCCACACACACACTCAGTCTCCCATACAAATGCTTGGGCAACCAATCAATAACCCATACAGTTAATCATATAGCTACTGATCAACACATGCAGCAGTTTACAGAACAACAGACATAATGATGCACAAATTAAGACAGTTTAGTCACTAACCCATGCACTCAGTGAGACACATTTAATCAGTCACTCATACAGTCAGTCATGCCCCTACTAAATCCTTCATCAAGACACTTATACATCAAATTAAGACAGTTTAGTCACTAACCCATGCACTCAGTGAGACACATTTAATCAGTCACTCATACAGTCAGTCATGCCCCTACTAAATCCTTCATCAAGACACTTATACATCCACTCATTCTTCAATATGTAAGACATATTTTAACTTTACACATTTATACAGTCACTGAATGTAGTCATCAGTGATGTCATCAGTGATGTCATTTGAGATGTCATCAGTGATGTCATTTGAGATGTCATCAGTGATGTCACTGACCATGTCATGAATGATGTAATATGTGACATGATCAGCAGTGGATTGCGGGTGCGCGATATATAGTTAGTGCAACTAACTATATATGGAATTTCAATGGTTTTGTGTGAGTAAAATAAGGTTTTTTAAATGCTAATTCCTAACTATATATGGTCTATAACCTATGGTTTTTTCAGTGAATATATATATATATATGTATATATATATATATATATAAACATTTCTATGGCAAAATGAAACCCCTTATTTTGTTCCTTTTCAAATTAAATGTATTAAGTGTTACCACTTTATTCCAATCAAGATGACTTCAGGTGTGCCATACTTTTGTCATAAGTAAGACTGTTAGCGTTCTAGTTGTTCTTTAAAACACTCTGGGACATTCTGTCACTGGGCTATAGTTGGGCTACATCTGGCTGATATTTGGGCTACATTTGTTTTTTTTTTGTCTCTGGCGGCCATCTTTGGGCTACATTGGGCTTCATTGGGCTTCATTGGGCTACATTGGGCTACATTTGGGCTCCAACATATATATAGCCCAATGTAGCCCAATATATATTTATCAAAGTTAATTTTCGTAAAAACCACTGGAGCATATATCTTGAGACATAGCAAAGGCACATCGGGCTACCAGTCCCTACAATTTTGCCAAGTTTCGTGGAAATCCATTCAGCCGTTCGAGCTAAAAGTGAGTCCAACCGCCCTATGGAAAACTCAATGTTAAAAACACGTTTTGGGACCCCCCTTTTTTCTCTGCCCCCGCTTGACGAAACCCCCCCAAATTTTCAGGGGCTGCTCAGAAACAAAATGTTCCATTTTCCAGAACATTTCAGCCAATTCCGTCCTCAAACGCCAAAGTTATTCAACATAGAATTTTCAAAAATCCCATAGGAAAAAAATCCTAACTATATATACCTACTGGCGACCGCCAGTATGTAATATATATATATATTATATATATATATATATATAACATTTCTATGGCAAAATGAAACCCCTTACTTTGTTCCTTTTCAAATTAAATGTATTCAGTGTTACCACTTTATTCCAATCAAGATGACTTCAGGTGTGCCATACTTTTGTCATAAGTAAGACTGTTAGCGTTCTAGTTGTTCTTTAAAACACTGTGGGACATTCTGTCACTGGGCTATAGTTGGGCTACATCTGGCTGATATTTGGGCTACATTTGTTTTTTTTGTCTCTGGCGGCCATCTTTGGGCTACATTGGGCTTCATTGGGCTTCATTGGGCTACATTGGGCTACATTTGGGCTCCAACATATATATAGCCCAATATAGCCCAATATATATTTTTCAAAGTTAATTTTCGTAAAAACCACTGGAGCATATATCTTGAGACATAGCAAAGGCACATCGGGCTACCAGTCCCTACAATGTTGCCAAGTTTCGTGGAAATCCATTCAGCCGATCGAGCTAAAAGTGAGTCCAACCGCCCTATGGAAAACTCAATGTTAAAAACACGTTTTGGGACCCCCCTTTTTTCTCGGCCCCCGCTTGACGAAACCCCCCCAAATTTTCAGGGGCTACTCAGAAACAAAATGTTCCATTTTCCAGAAAATTTCAGCCAATTCCGTCCTCAAACGCCAAAGTTATTCAACATAGAATTTTCAAAAATCCCATAGGAAAAAAATCCTAACTATATATACCTACTGGCGACCGCCAGTAGGTAATATATATATATATATATATATATATATATATATATATATATATATGTTTATATATGTTTATATGTTTATATATATATATATATATATATGTTTATATGTTTATATGTTTATATGTTTATATGTTTATATGTTTAAGCAAAGTGCCCTGGAGCTTGGAAGAGCACACAACCATTTCCAGCCTTCCAGCTCTATTGGTGCAGCCTCCGATTTTCATCCGTTTTAAAATTCGTATTGCCAACGCGTTTCAGGGCTTGACGCCCCTTCTTCCTGGGCAGAGAAAAACGAAATGAAGCCTGCATTGCTTATTTACCAACTTTTATTCAGAGCCTTCCCTTCCACTGGGCGTGTCTTCATGTCACATGCCAGTGGTGCATCATGGGGAATGGAGTTCGTCATGCAGGTATGTATTTTGTCTTTAAGTAAGTTCATTTTCAGTGTTCCCATTTCATTCTATATAGTCATTAATCCTCTGAGTGAGTTTACAGATGGAAACCGGTAGGCTAATCCGCACTTCGAAAACGGTGCTGCGCTGTCATGAAGGTTCCGACAGCAGCCCACTCGCTGTTGATTGCTGTATTCTTCAGCTTGCAGTGGTGCCTCTCCCCGCGGCCAGGCAGCCGCGTGTATGTGTTTAAGCAAAGTGCCCTGGAGCTTGGAAGAGCACACAACCATTTCCAGCCTTCCAGCTCTATTGGTGCAGCCTCCGATTTCCATCCGTTTTAAAATTCGTATTGCCAACGCGTTTCAGGGCTTGACGCCCCTTCTTCCTGGGCAGAGAAAAACGAAAAGAAGCCTGCATTGCTTATTTACCAACTTTTATTCAGAGCCTTCCCTTCCACTGGGCGTGTCTTCATGTCACATGCCAGTGGTGCATCATAGGGAATGGAGTTCGTCATGCAGGTATGTATTTTGTCTTTAAGTAAGTTCATTTTCAGTGTTCCCATTTCATTCTATACAGTCATTAATCCTCTGAGTGAGTTTACAGATGGAAACCGGTAGGCTTATCCGCACTTCGAAAACGGTGCTGCGCTGTCATGAAGGTTCCGACAGCAGCCCACTCGCTGTTGATTGCTGTATTCTTCAGCTTGCAGTGGTGCCTCTCCCCGCGGCCAGGCAGCCGCGTGTATGTGTTTAAGCAAAGTGCCCTGGAGCTTGGAAGAGCACACAACCATTTCCAGCCTTCCAGCTCTATTGGTGCAGCCTCCGATTTTCATCCGTTTTAAAATTCGTATTGCCAACGCGTTTCAGGGCTTGACGCCCCTTCTTCCTGGGCAGAGAAAAACGAAATGAAGCCTGCATTGCTTATTTACCAACTTTTATTCAGAGCCTACCCTTCCACTGGGCGTGTCTTCATGTCACATGCCAGTGGTGCATCATGGGGAATGGAGTTCGTCATGCAGGTATGTATTTTTTTTTTTTTAAAACAAATTTTTATTGTCAGGAAGGAATAGTGGTTAAGCAGTTTCATACATTCAATCGGTGAACAGTATACTTCGTACAAGTTATCATTGCAGTAACTTACGGGCTACATTCTCGTATCCAAGACAGAGTTCTGTTTCGGCACGCGTTCCTTTTGTGCCCCCGATGTAGAACATCACTCCCTCTTAAAGTGCATACCCCTGATAACCCCTCCTCCCAACCCCAGTGATGGCTACATCTCTTTCCATTTAAACCATTAACAATAAACTTCCCAACACACCCCCCTAACCCTGTGTCATCATCACCCGTCGATCTCTCTCACAACTCGGAATAGCCTGTGTCGCCATTCGCATTGCAGTAAAAGGCCAGTTCAGTGTCGCCCATGTAGCCTTGCCATGTCCCCGAGGCCATGCCCCGTAGCCGTTCAGTTACTCTTCCTCCCCCTCTGAGTCTGATTCCTCTCCCTCCGGTAAGAGCTCACAAAGTTCCCCTCTGTACATGTTCCATGCCGCCCACACTTTGTTCCATTTCCGGGGCGCTGCTCGAAGCACATAAACCGCTCTCTCTGTCACCATTAGGATGTCCATGTTTTTAGCCCATCTACTGGCGGTGGGCACTTCCGGCGCTCCCCATTTCTGTGCTATATCCCGTTTAGCTACTGTCATTGCCAGTGACGCCCAAATTAGCTTATATCTACCCAGATCGTTTGGGTCCCAGATGTTTAGAAGGCACTTACGCGGTTCGGGTAAAATGGAAAGGTTGAGGGCCTGGGAGATGGATCGGAGCACCTGTCTCCAGAATTCGCGTATTTGTGGGCATTCCCATAGTGTGTGGAACAGTGTCCCTTCCTCCCCGCAGCCTCTCAAACAGAAGGGGTGTGGTGCTCTTTGTATTTTGTGCAGTGTAAGATTTTAAGTTGTACCAGTCTGAGCGTACTAGAGATTCCCACCTCCTTCGGGGAGGCCAGGGCCTCGTTCCATTCAAATTCGTCTGTTTCACCTAGTTCCTCTTCCCATTTTCCCTTAAGCTTTAGCGTCGGGTCTGTGAGATTGTTGATCAGCTTTTTGTACGTAAGGGAGGTGGCGCTTTGGAGCATGTAATCTGTTAGCAGTCTATCTTCCAAAGGAGAGGATTCCGGCAGTGTGGTGCCGGCAGGGATTGCCTGTAGTAATGCATGCCTAATCTGGACACACCTAAACGTTTCTGTGGGTCCGAGGTTATATTGCTGTTGCAGTTGTGGAAATGATATTACTGTGTCAGTGTCCCAGAGGTCTCCTATAGTAGAGATACCTATTGAGTCCCACCGTTCAAACCCCTTACAGCCTCTCAGGGTCCCCAACGCCTTCGTGTCCCACAAGGGCGTCATTTTAGTGAGGCGGCCTGCCCATCCCAGACGGGCCTGTGCCACATGCCACAGTGCCGCCGTGTTTGGTCGGGCCGATCAGGACCTTCAGTTGCGATTTATTGTAGAGCACGGACAGCATACAGTCCGTCCCAAGTTGCGACCAGTCTGCCCGATAGGCCGGGTCGTCCTTCGGGGCGTGGATCCAGCAGTTTATAATCTTGAGTTGGGCCGCCCAGTAGTATAGCTGAATGCTGGGGAGCGCTATGCCTCCCTCGTACCAGCTGTTTACCAGCTTGTCATATGCTATGCGCGCCGGGCCTGTGTTCCAGAGCAGGACAGTGACCAGCGCCACAATCTGTTGGAAGTAACGTTGCGGTACCCGATATGGAGTATTTTCCAGGACGTAGAGGAGTCGTGGGAGGGCCATCATCTTGTATAATGCCGCCCTGCCCAGTAAGGTCAGTGGTAGGGCCGCCCAGTGTTTAACATCCGCACGCAGACGATCTATGGGTGGTTTTAGGTTGTTCACAAAAAAGTCTGCTTCCCCGCTCGCGATGACAATACCTAGGTACTTGAAAGAGGCCGACGTCGTAAGCATAGGACAGTTCCCCTGCAGCCGTGGCTCCGGGCCTTTTAACGTGTAAATGGTGGATTTCGACCAGTTGAGAGTGTATCCCGACGCTCGCCCATGCGTGTCACAGAGATCTAGCAGGGCTGGGATGCCGGTCTCGGGTGCGGTCATGTAAATGAGCATATCGTCTGCGTATAGTGAGACTTTGTCTTCCCATCCCTCCTCCCATCTGATGCCCGCGAAAAGTGGTGTTGATCTGATTTGGATGGCCAAGGGTTCAAGCACCAGTGCGAAGAGCAGGGGGGACAGAGGGCAACCTTGTCTGGTCCCCCTGCCCAGTGGGAATCTCTGCGATGTGTGGCCATTGGCCACCACTTGTGCAACGGGTTTCGTATAGAGCAGCCGTATCCATGATATGTATTTCGGCCCAAAACCCATGCGTTCCAGTACTACGAAGAGGTATTCCCACTCTACTAAGTCGAATGCCATTTTGGCGTCGAGAGAGAGGATCACCGCCTGTTCCGTAAGAAGGTGTGAACGGGCCAACACTCCGCGGACCCTTCTGAGATTCAACGCAGTGCTCCGGTGGGGCATGAAGCCCGACTGATCAGGGTGTATTAGGGTATTGAGATGGGGCAACAGGCGGGTAGCTAAAAGCTTAGCTAGTATTTTGGCCTCGATGTTCAGTAACGATATCGGGCGGTACGATGTGCATGCCGTCGGTGGTTTCCCGGGCTTGGGTATTGCTACAATCGTGGCCGTGCGTTGATCTAGTGGCAGCTCTAGTTTGTCCCTACTCTCTAAATACATGGCCAGTAATGGGGCACTGAGGTCTGCAGCCATGGTCTTGTACCACTCTACCGGTATCCCATTAGGGCCCAGTGCCTTACCCGACTGTAGCGCCTGGATTGCCAGCTGGATTTCTTCCCCCGTTGGGTCTAGTTCTAGGGTGTCACTATCCTCTTGCGCAATGCTGGGGATGGCAATGTCTGCGAGTGTTGCCGTCGCAATTCGTCGTGTGACCCTCCCTTCCGGTGTATAGATCGCCCTATAGTGTCGTGCTAATTCGCCAACTATTTCTTCAGGATGTACCAATGTCCGCCCACCCTCTGTGACGAGCCTATGAATACCTCGCACTCCACTCCCTCTCCTATCCAGCCATGCCAGCATACGACCCGCCTTATCGCCCACATCGTAGATTCTATGTCTAGTGTGTGCGATGTAACCCTTCTCTGTCGTTGTGAGGTGAGTTAGGTATTGTTGCTGCCGGAGCTTGAGTGTGTGTGTCGCTGACGGGGAGGGGTCTGTCATATGAGCGTTATTGGCTGTGTCAAGTGCAAGTTCCAGGTCTATGAGTTCCTTTCATGAGTCCCTTTTGTGTCCCGTAATCGCCGCAATGGCCGCCCCCCTGAGGACAGTTTTGTATGCCTCCCACAGGGTGGAGGGCGATTCTACTGTGCCTGTGTTTTCAGCAAAATAGAGTGACGTCACCAGTTTGAGTTTCTTCCGAATCTTGGGGATTTGCAAGAAATTGGGGTAGATTGGGTAGAGCCGAGCATTCCGCTTCCCTCCAGTGGTCAACGATAGGACAATTGGAGAGTGATCCGAGACCCCCCTGGGAAGTGTGTCCACTGATTCGACCATGTCAAGTCCCAAACCCAGCGTCATGAAGTAGTCTATGCGAGATAAGCTATTATGTACCGCTGAGTAGTAAGTGTAGTGGGTGTTCTCAGCATGTAGTTGCCGCCCGAGGTCTACCAGGCCTAGGGCTTCCGCAAAGTCTGACAGAGGTGCAGTACCTCGCGGTCGGGTTCTGGTGGGAAAAGTGTCCTTAAGGGGGTCCATGACTGCGTTAAAGTCCCCCCCAACAATCGTGCCACCATCGGGGAGATCAAGAAGGAATTTGCCCAGTGCTGGCAGGGCCACAGGGTGCAGGGCTGGAGGAATATACACTGAAATCACATTTAGGGCCCTGCCCTCCCATTGCCCATGGATCGCGGCAAAGCGGCCCTGGTCGTCTGCCATACGGCGGGACACCATAAGGGGGGAGGAACGTCTCACCAGTATGCCTGTCCCCCTGGATCCAGTAGTGAATTCGGCGTGGACCGCCATCGTGTACCCACGTCTGTCAAGTGCTTTGCACGTGGATCCCGTGAGGTGGGTTTCTTGTAGGAGGACCACATCCGGGTTTTGTCGCTTTATGGCCTGGAGGACCAAGCCTCTCTTAATTTTGTCACCCAGGCCCCGGACATTCCATGTCAGTATGCGTAGTGGGGGAATCCTCCCGGTCGTGGAGTGGCCCTCGGGGGGCGTGTGACTAAGTGACCTGGCCATTAGGCTGATGAGTGAGTCTAGCACACAGCGCGCGCTGTGTCCCAACCCATGCTTTGACTAGTGTCGTGCTGTGTAGGAGACATGCAGGCGTCAGGGTGATATCATAATGTAGGCAGTGAACGATGACTACAAACAAGAGTAAACATTCCAACATATAAACTTCAATCCCATCCCCCCTCCCTGCTACCCTGCTCCACGGACAAAATCCCGCCCGCTTCCCCAACTGTGCAGAGTGCTTCATCCCTCCCCCAGTCATCTTACTTGCTCGTAGGGTTGGTGAGTCCCCTCTGGGCACCGCCTGTGCCCACCCTACTCAGCCACGTCCGAGCCACGGTCCCGCGGCCCACACAGTCTCTAACAATGAGTACAGTTAAATGTTACACCGGAGCCAATTGCCCAGAGTCCAGCGGATCCCTCTCGAGGTCCGATTCTATTTCTGTCCCTTCTCCCTGGGGTGGCGGGTGGGAGGACTGATTGGGTGGTGTCCGTTCCGTCCGGTGTCTTGGTCGGTCTCGTTGTGAGCGGTGCCGTTGCCCTGCCGGTCTCCAGCCCTCCAGCCATTCTTGAGCCACCTCCGGCGTGTCAAAAAACCAGGTTTTCCCCTCGGCCACTATCCGCAGTTTAGCAGGGAACATCATGGAATACGGCAGTTCTCTGTCGCGCAGTGCCTTCTTAACCTCCGTGAAGGACTTACGTCGCCTGGCCACCTCTGCCGTGTAGTCTGGGAAGAACGCTAAGGTTGCGTTGTGGATGCGTACTGGTGGTGAATTCCTCGCAGCCTGTAATATTGCATCCCTGTCCCTGAAGTTGAAGATCCGGGCTAGCACCGGCCTTGGAGCCGCCCCCGTCTTGGGTGGGCCTCCCGGAACTCTGTGCGCTCTTTCCACCGAAAAAAAGTGCGACAGTCCCTTGGGCTGGAGTTTGCTCTTGATGAGGTCTTCCACATAGAGGTCCATGGCCCCCTTCCCCTCCGTCTCCGGAAGTCCAAGGATGCGCACGTTGTTACGGCGTGACCGCCCTTCTTGGTCGTCCAGTTTGTCGTGCAGGAGTTTGGTGACTTTTTGCATCCTTTCCATGGCCAATTGGAGCTCCGAGGTGTCTTCCACGAGTGATTTCGTGACCACTTCCACCTGTGTCACCCTCTCTGCCATTTTGTGAAAGTCCGCTCGCAGCAGAGATACATCTGAGGAGATGGCGCCCACTGTAGTTTTCACTTCAGAGAGAGTTTTCATGATGTCTTCTAGCGTTATTTTCGTCGACTTTTCTGCTTCCTGGGCCTGGCCTGAGGAGGGTCGCCCTGTAGCTTGCTGTTGACCCTGATGTCCGTAGGCGAATTTATCCAGCTTGGCTTGCGTGGATCCGCTCCTGAGGCCTTTTCCCGCCATGGTGTTGGGGTCCGCGAGTGCCAGAATTATTTCCCAGGCGACCGTGGCCTGCGAGTCTATGGTGGTCTCTGGTAGGCGGTATCAGTCAGATAGTGGTTGGTCTCACTGGTCGTTTGTGCGGGAGTCTAAGAGCCACTGATGCGTTCCGTGTCTTCGCCCCCGGTAGTCTTTCTTTGGGATGGGGCGGCCACTGTGTTCCTCCCCTCGCTCCTCCGCACTGCACCGACCCTCTCTAACGCAGCGGCTAGTGTAGATGTCGGGCTCGGGCTGCTGCCCTTTCTTGCGCACCGGACAGGCCGCTGCGTGTCGGGACACTGCCGTTGTGTCGACGCTGCCGGAGGCGTCTAGTAGGGCGTGGGCCTGGGGGGTCCCCAGCGCTCCCGCGGTTATGTCTGGCAGAGCGTCGTCCCCCTGGGGTACCGTCAAACTGGCATCAGTGCTGGTATGATATGCGGGTCCACTGCTCCCCGGCTCCCATGCGATGACTGATATTGCCCCCCGTAGTGGTGTGCCGCCAGGTAAGTTCTCGCGTAGGGGGGGGGAGGGGGTGATGCAGGACGCCGCCTCCTTCCCGCGCGGTCCAGGCTGGGGTTGCACTGACCTCTGCACTGTTCAGGTCCCGCTAGGTGATCGCAGCAGCACCGGAGGACGCCGCCAGGAGTTTCAGGCTTGTTCGGAATGTTCCGGCAGGCACCGGGGTGCGATCCCTTCCTTTGGCCGGCTCCGCTGCACTTCCGGTGGGGTCCGGGTGTCACGCAAGGTCGGTGCTTTTCCACCGGTTGTAGGCCCCAATTCGCCACACGATGCAGCTCAGGCTCCGGTGCATCGATTTCTTCGAAACTTGGACCGGTGACACCGCTTGGGTCCCGGACTCAAACGCCGCCGCTTCAGGCGTGCGTGTTGGCGGATAACTGTGACGGATATGTTGAAAGGCTGCAGTGCCCTCGGGAGCTCTCACACTATGCGGCCGCCATGTTTGGCTGCTAGCCACGCCCCCTGCAGGTATGTATTTTGTCTTTAAGTAAGTTCATTTTCAGTGTTCCCATTTCATTCTATACAGTCATTAATCCTCTGAGTGAGTTTACAGATGGAAACCGGTAGGCTAATCCGCACTTCGAAAACGGTGCTGCGCTGTCATGAAGGTTCCGACAACAGCCCACTCGCTGTTGATTGCTGTATTCTTCAGCTTGCAGTGGTGCCTCTCCCCGCGGCCAGGCAGCCGTGTGTATGTGTTTAAGCAAAGTGCCCTGGAGCTTGGAAGAGCACACAACCATTTCCAGCCTTCCAGCTCTATTGGTGCAGCCTCCGATTTTCATCCGTTTTAAAATTCGTATTGCCAACGCGTTTCAGGGCTTGACGCCCCTTCTTCCTGGGCAGAGAAAAACGAAATGAAGCCTGCATTGCTTATTTACCAACTTTTATTCAGAGCCTTCCCTTCCACTGGGCGTGTCTTCATGTCACATGCCAGTGGTGCATCATGGGGAATGGAGTTCGTCATGCAGGTATGTATTTTGTCTTTAAGTAAGTTCATTTTCAGTGTTCCCATTTCATTCTATACAGTCATTAATCCTCTGAGTGAGTTTACAGATGGAAACCGGTAGGCTAATCCGCACTTCGAAAACGGTGCTGCGCTGTCATGAAGGTTCCGACAGCAGCCCACTCGCTGTTGATTGCTGTATTCTTCAGCTTGCAGTGGTGCCTCTCCCCGCGGCCAGGCAGCCGCGTGTATGTGTTTAAGCAAAGTGCCCTGGAGCTTGGAAGAGCACACAACCATTTCCAGCCTTCCAGCTCTATTGGTGCAGCCTCCGATTTTCATCCGTTTTAAAATTCGTATTGCCAACGCGTTTCAGGGCTTGACGCCCCTTCTTCCTGGGCAGAGAAAAACGAAATGAAGCCTGCATTGCTTATTTACCAACTTTTATTCAGAGCCTTCCCTTCCACTGGGCGTATCTTCATGTCACATGCCAGTGGTGCATCATGGGGAATGGAGGGCACTTTGCTTAAACACATACACGCGGCTGCCTGGCCGCGGGGAGAGGCACCACTGCAAGCTGAAGAATACAGCAATCAACAGCGAGTGGGCTGCTGTCGGAACCTTCATGACAGCGCAGCACCGTTTTCGAAGTGGGGATTAGCCTACCGGTTTCCATCTGTAAACTCACTCAGAGGATTAATGACTGTATAGAATGAAATGGGAACACTGAAAATGAACTTACTTAAAGACAAAATACATACCTGCATGACGAACTCCATTCCCCATGATGCACCACTGGCATGTGACATGAAGACACGCCCAGTGGAAGGGAAGGCTCTGAATAAAAGTTGGTAAATAAGCAATGCAGGCTTCATTTCGTTTTTCTCTGCCCAGGAAGAAGGGGCGTCAAGCCCTGAAACGCGTTGGCAATACGAATTTTAAAACGGATGAAAATCGGAGGCTGCACCAATAGAGCTGGAAGGCTGGAAATGGTTGTGTGCTCTTCCAAGCTCCAGGGCACTTTGCTTAAACACATACACGCGGCTGCCTGGCCGCGGGGAGAGGCACCACTGCAAGCTGAAGAATACAGCAATCAACAGCGAGTGGGCTGCTGTCGGAACCTTCATGACAGCGCAGCACCGTTTTCGAAGTGCGGATTAGCCTACCGGTTTCCATCTGTAAACTCACTCAGAGGATTAATGACTGTATAGAATGAAATGGGAACACTGAAAATGAACTTACTTAAAGACAAAATACATACCTGCATGACGAACTCCATTCCCCATGATGCACCACTGGCATGTGACATGAAGACACGCCCAGTGGAAGGGAAGGCTCTGAATAAAAGTTGGTAAATAAGCAATGCAGGCTTCATTTTGTTTTTCTCTGCCCAGGAAGAAGGGGCGTCAAGCCCTGAAACGCGTTGGCAATACGAATTTTAAAACGGATGAAAATCGGAGGCTGCACCAATAGAGCTGGAAGGCTGGAAATGGTTGTGTGCTCTTCCAAGCTCCAGGGCACTTTGCTTAAACATATATATATATATATATATGTATGTATGTATGTATGTATGTATGTATGTATGTGTATATATATATATATAGTTAGGATTTTTTCTCTATGGGTTTTTTGAAAATTCTATGTCTAATAACTTTGGCGTTTGTGGACGGAATTGGCTGAAATTTTCAGGAAAATGGCACATTTTGTTTCTGAGCAGCCCTTGAAAATTTGGGGGGGGTTCGTCCAGTGGGGGCCGAGAAAAAAGGGGGGTCCCAAAACGTGTTTTTAACATTGAGTTTTCCATAGGGCGGTTGGCCTCACTTTTAGCCCGAACGGCTGAATGGATTTGCACGAAACTTGGCAAAATTGTAGGGACTGGTAGCCCGATGTGCCTTTTGTAGGTCTCAATATATGTGCTCCAGTGGATTTTGAGAAATTAACGTTTAAAAAAAGATATATATCTGTAACAGCGGACCGGTTAGCGCTCTGGTTCGCGGACTTTTCGCGCAACGGAGCTTTGTGAAGCGAAGCTGATTGGTTCTCCGGCGTCTGTCAACATTCCAAACAGTCCGTAGCGGCCGCCATCTTGTCTCTCGGTAGGATCGAGAGACAAGAGGAGGTCAAAACAAAGGGGGAAATAACTATAAGGGGGCATAGTAGATCCTCGCTGACCCCCTAGGTTTGATGTGGAGGTTTTAAAAGGGCCCCGCGGGGCAAAAAAAAATAATAAAAATAATAATTGAACGGCTGAATGGATTTGCACGAAACTTGGCAAAATATTAGGGACTGGTAGCCCGATGTGCCTTTGCTAGGTCTCAATATATGTGCTCCAGTGGATTTTGAGAAATTAACGTTCAAAAAAAGATATATATCTGTAACAGCGCTCCGCTTCGCGTAACGGAGGTTTGCGAAGCTGATTGGTCATTCTGTCACTGGGCTATAGTTGGGCTACATCTGGCTGATATTTGGGCTACATTTGTTTTTTTGTGTGTCTGGCGGCCATCTTTGGGCTACATTGGGCTACATTGGGCTTCATTGGGCTACATTCGGCTAATTAGCAAATAGCTCATCGCAAACTAGGAATGGTAAAGAATCGCTATTTATTCCTTAAAGTTCGCTATTTAGGAAATGCAAATAACTTTGATGATACATATGGCGGTTCATCTCTAACAAGATAAGAAGCATAGGGATAGATTTATGATGACTGGCGCATCACCAGGGATGTGTTAGTCATTCTGTGCCGCTGTTCCGTCACCTATGGTGTGCTGCATTTACAATGCGGCGCATCATGGGGCAAAAACAGCACAGATGCGTGATGTATCTGTGCCGTAAAGGTGGCGCATTGCTGGAGTTGTATCGCAAGTGTGATGAAGGTCCAGCAAGGGTCGGGGGTGCCCCTGTCGCAGGGTTTCTGTTCTCACACAGAACTGTGGACAGAGGATTGGAACCTCGGCGAATTAGGGTGTCCCAAAACTCACGTTAGTAATCAAAAACTATTTAGCAAGCTAGGTACAGTGTCACATTGGATATAACAAACTCTCAATGTTTAGACAATCCAGAATATGAACTTATAGTACCTCAGGATACGTGGAACTCATGAACAGTCGGTCGTTATATATTTCTTAGAAACCAGAACATGGAGTTAAGAAGAACACATGTGTATTTGAAATGTTTATTTACTAATGCCGTCTTCTCAGGCGTAGTACCTTAGATAATAAAAGTACACATATTATCAGTAGCAAAATTACCAGCATAGTTACTAGTACATAAAAAGTGAATGGTGATAGTATGTTAACATGCTGTAAATGAATAAGAGTTAGCAACACTTATAAGCAGCCGCGGGCCGTGGAGGGAGTTACGGTGAGGCAGGGAGGCGGGGAGGGGGAGAAGCAGGGTGGAGAATACAAGTACACATATTATCAGTAGCAAAATTACCAGCATAGTTACTAGTACATAAAAAGCGAATGGTGACAGTATGTTAACATGCTGTAAATGAATAAGAGTTAGCAACACTTATAAGCAGCCGCGGGCCGTGGAGGGAGTTACGGTGGGGCAGGGAGGCGGGGAGGGGGAGGGGCAAGGTAGAGAGGGCTCCACCCTGCTTCTCCCCCTCCCCGCCTCCCTGCCTCACCGTAACTCCCTCCACGGCCCGCGGCTGCTTATATCTCACCCTCCCTAATACACATATTATATTATTTGCTAAGAAGGTCTCTTTGTGTTGGTTTAGGGCGTGCCCATACTTTAGTGTCTTAGATTTGAAGGAATCACATCAGCATACACCAGCTCTCTCTTCATGTGAACCGCATCAAGTGTTGTGTATGTGTGTTCGGCAAAGCAATATAAAACCCGCCTCATGCCCAGAATTGGCAGAAGTTGCACTTATGTTATGAGTATGAAGTCGTGGAGATCAGACCTCATAACAATTCTGTATCGTGTTGTTCTTGAAACTTTAGCACTCGCTGTACAGATATAGTTTAACAAGTAAAGCAGATAGTAGACCAATAACATATTATTCTCATGTAAACCACGATGAACTACTAGGTGGAAAGCTAAAGCAACAACTAAGTGTCGTGTGCAGAAGTTGCAAAAAAGGAAAAATGGCGTTTAAACCGGTAATGAGCCCATGCTAACTTAACACGGTGTAAAGATATCCAGGACCTAGATGACACCTCCTCATGATCCGGAAACGAACTGAATAAGATAATAGAAGTGCCATCTCATGAGAGCAGATTGCAAGTTTATATGTGGACGGTCCGCAAGGTAAAGCATTAAAAACTAGGAAAATTCAATGCTAAAGAAAAACTAAAACAGCCAAGTACTTTATCGAGTCTTAAGCCAATAGGCAAGGTAAATAATAAAAACTTGACAAATAAGTCAATGAATTGTCAATGAAATGCTAGTACTCAGCATATGAAACATGAAAAAGGTCTATGACATAACTGTGTATGCAAAATAAGCTGCAACAGCCTCCAATAGGAAGTCACCGTCTTCATCCGAAAACAGTTCAGCCATCCAATTTAAAAGCGGAAAAGAACATACGTGCTCTCCCAGCACCGGATCCTCTATCACCATCAGAGGACAGCTCGGTGGGTTTTCAAGAAAGCTGTGTTCCAAGAAAGACTGTGCTGCCGCCAGTAAATTCCAGGGACCAAGTAGTCCATGCATCAATGCCACAGCCATAATCCTTTCGCCAGGACAAATCAACTCGTGAGTAATGATAGGAGTCATCAGCTGATTAAAGTCGACGTCAGGAGAAACCGGTCCGCAGAGACACAAATCAATGGCCCAATCGAAATCACAGGTCAGGCAGTGAAATACAGGCTGGACACAGGTGAAGTAGGAGAACCGAAAAGATAATCCATATGCCGTGCTTAATATCGCCAACGGCATTGTGCCATAATATTCTAGCATGCGATTGCGGAACAGTGTCAGCAGCTGCAGGGTCGGAGGTTGCATAGGAGGGACATCCATATTTAAAAATGTAAAAAAGCACAAGAGCGTCCGCTGGTAATGCAAGTAAAAATGCAATCCACGAACCAGAGTGGAGAAAATGGAATGAAAGGGAGCAGGGATGACTCCAAAGATTTTCTCAAATGAAGTCACGAGACCACTGGTAACAACTTTAAAAAAGTGTGCCAGGGATTTTGTGGAGGATGCGTTAAAGATAGTCGGAAACATGTTGCTGAAATTGAAAGGCAAACCTGTGTACGGGTGTTCGCTATGTGAAGTACGAAAGTTTCACGGGCCGAACTCAAGGCCACCTCTCTCTGAGACAAAAGAGCTCTTATTCTTGTCATGCCGTTGAAACGTGTCCCAAGGTTGGTATTTGTGGCCAGATTGAAAACTCCCTATGTTCATGTGTGGGAGGAAATAGAACATTTCTGCAGCAAATAACCCGTTCACTTACTGTTACGATAAAAGGAATACTTTTAATTAACTCAGAACAATCTTCATTATTGAGCATCAAATAACTACCATTTTCCAACAACTTGAACGTGGGGATGATAGCAGGAACTGGCGTGCCTTGCAACACGCAAGCCATATTTGGTCGGTGTTTGTTGCATGAATCGTGTAACTGTATGTGCCTACACATTAGTGAATGATCTGGCGTCTCAGTGCATTCCTCTCCATTCAGATAAACTTCTTGATCATCTTTGAAACATCTGTATGTGTATGGAAGCGACCAGACCTCATGAACAAAAGCACTACCTAAAGGTTCATAAAGACCTATTGGTATATATTTCATACAATTTGAAAACTTATATAAAGCAAAAGGCAGCGTTATTAAACCGTGGATAAGGCATGTTGCCAAAAAACCCGCAATCCTCTGCTGATGATGTCACTGAGCATGTCATGAATGATGTAATATGTGACATCATCAGTAGTGGATTATGGGTAATAGTATCTCTAGTTTACTCCCCTATAGCTGTCTTTCTTTTAACATAAGTGTGTGTTTCCTTCCCTTATACTTACTGTTTTTGGTTCGCTTCCAGTTCGCGTACCAGCGAGCGAACTAGGAAGCGAACTAAGAGAAATAGAGGTTGGCACAGTTCCAAATATTGTACCAATTTTGTAATAACGGGGAGGTAGTTCTGAAAAGAACTTTTTTTTTTATTTTTCTGAACATTTTTTTACTGTTTTTGAATTTTTCGGAACAGTTTTATATTTTTTTGGGTTTTTCTTGGAGGGGGCAATGAAAACGATTCATTGTAAAGGGCTCAACAGGAGCAACAAAACAAAAAAAAGAAGTATTTATTATTTTGGGCGTTTCGGACAAACTTGCATATGATAGTCAATAGCTCTGTTGATCAGAGTGATGCTTCTTTCTCCGTAGGAAATGAATCCATCGCAAAATACGCAGGTGTGTTTTACTTCACCAAATCTCATTTGTATTTTTGGCACCATCTCCCTGCCCTCTGGTCCCGTTACTTCCGGTACAACAGATCTTCTGGCCATAATAGGGAGATTATCTAGGTCGTTCCGAAACTGTGCAGCACTGTAGTTGTTAGGATGCCACCTAGTCATATGGCGATGCATTGTGTAGTTTCCGAAACTGTATTTTTTGTCGGTCCCTCTGGACAGTCTATCTTGACATATAAGGCAAGTTACGTATCTTGCATTTACTTTTTTCTGACCTTTGGGAATTTAAAAAAATTGCCAAATGAAGTTTTCTTTCCGGTGAGACGTCTTGGGCTGCTCAGGCAAAAACTGCCTCTCTTCGTGCTCGTCCTCCTGTTCCTCTTCTTCTTCTTCTTGTTGAATTACAACTTGAGCAGGTGGTCCACTCTTCCTTGGATGTGGTGGAGGTGGTGGGGAAGCACCAGCTGAAGCTACTAAAGAAGCCATTGCTCAGTGATCACAAAGGGTCTTTCTCTCACAATGATGAAAGTCAGAGTGAGGAAAGAAGGAGGGATTTTCATCATTTGGGAAAAACAAGAGTTCTCAACCAATCAAAAGTGTTCATTTTAGATTATATGACCTACCGCTATATGTATCAAGCTATTTAGCATTCGCAAAGGCCGAAATTCTGCGAATTTCGGCCTTTGCGAATGCTAAATAGACAAATGGAATGTATCAAACAAGTTTGATGCAAAATAAGGATTAGCAAAATTTGCTAATCCTTATTTTGCGATTGCACTTAAGGAATTGCAAATTTTGCGATTCCTTAAATGCAATGTATCAAACAAATAAAATGCAAAAAATGCCATTAAGGAGTAGCAAATTACCACCAACTTCTAGTTGGTGGTAATTTGCGAATTCTTATCAAAAATCTTTTTTGATAAAAACCAAAGGTGCCATATGACGCCCATACATGCCCTTAGGGCATGTATGTGCGCCATATGCCCCCAAATGTCTTTTTCAGGGGTGCAGCAGGGTGTTCTTGAGACACCCCTGCACCCTTGGAAACATCCCTAATTTGCGATCAGCAAAGTGCTAATTGCAAATTGCACTTTCATTCCTATGGGCCTCCTGGCCCATGGAAATGAAGGGGTAATTTGCGATTGACAATTTGCTAATCTCAAATTAAGGAATGCTAAGGAATCGCTATTGGAAAGCGATTTTGTACATACATACCGTTTTGCATTTCCTAAATAGCGATTCCTTAAAATTCGCTATTTAGGAAATGCAAAATGGTTTGTTGATACATATAGCGGAAAGTCTTACATCATTAGGAAACCAAAAGTGAAATGAACCAATGAAAAGTGTTATTACCAAGTCACATGACTTGCTGTGTTTACGTTAAGCGCTTTGCAGGGCCTCCCTGTTTGCTTCCAGAAACCTGCGCTTTGGCACTCGCTTCGCGTACCAGTTCGCTAACGTAGCACGTCATATGACGTATCAAGCGACAACGTGGAACGTCATGCGGACGGGAGGCGTCACGATGTTGTTTTCTAACGCGGCACTTGCGGTAAAGAAACGTTTACCGGCTCGCGGTCTATTTCGCGGCATCAAGGTCAGCTAACGGGAAGCTTCCTGATTCGCGAAGCGGGAACGAAGAAAAAAAAATATTTTAAAAAAAAAATATTCATAAACATATAAAATATATTTTTGGATTTAAAGAAGAATACATTTTACAGCTACAGATATTAGCTGTTAAAAAACCAATGAAATTCACAGAAAAAACCATAGGTTATAGACCATATATAGTTAGGAATTAGCATTTACAAAACCTTGAAAATTCACTGAAAAAACCATAGGTTATAGACCATATATAGTTAGGAAATAGCATTTAGAAAACCTTATTTTACTCACACAAAACCATTGAAATTCCATATATAGTTAGTTGCACTAACTATATATCGCGCACCTGCAATCCACTGCTGATGATGTCACATATTACATCATTCATGACATGGTCAGTGACATCACTGATGACATCTCAGATGACATCACTGATGACATCACTGATGACAACATCCAGTGACTGTATGCTTCTGTAAAGTTAAAATATGTCTTACATATTGAAGAATGAGTGGATGTATAAGTGTCTGGATGAAGGATTTAGTAGGTGCATGACTGACTGTATAAGTGAGTGATTAAATGTGTCTCACTGAGTGCATGGGTTAGTGACTAAACTGTTTTAAATTGTGCATCATTGTGTCTGTTGTTTTGTAATCTGATGCATGTGTTGATCATTAGCTATATGACTAACTATATGGGTTATTGATTAGTTGCCCAAGTATTTGTATGGGAGACTGAGTGTGTGTGTGGGTGTCTGGGAGGTGTATGACTCTGTGCATAGATGTGTGAGCAGTTGATTCACTAGATGTATGGGTTCAAAAGGGCATGTGGAAACATCTGTATGGGCGGTTGACTGTGTGCATGAGTGTATTGGTGAGTGAATGGATATCTCAGTGCTACATGTCAAAGTAAGTACATATGTAAAACACAGTACATGTGATAGTTGACATATATAAATAACTGTGCATAAGAGCCTGTGAATGTGTGAGTGGCTGTATGGATTATTGTGAACTTGTATCAGGGATTGTATAACAGAGTAAATATGTGTTATTATATGTTCCAATAAGTAAGGTGTGTATAACTATATAGTTGAGGAAATCGAGGTGTGATTGATTCTTTGCAAGACTGACTAGGTGTGTGAGTAACTCCATGGATGAGTGACAGTCTGTGAGTGTCTGTTTACACTGAGTGTATCTAAGGTTATATTAGAGTCTGAAGAGGTTCATTGTATCATCACATGAATGATGTCATCAGTGATGTGATCAGTAATGTCAAATGAGATGTCATCAGTGATGTCATCAGTGATGTCATTTGAGATGTCATCAGTGATGTCATCAGTGATGTCACTGACCATGTCATGAATGATGTAATATGTGACATCATCAGCAGTGGATTGCAGGTGCGCGATATATAGTTAGTGCAACTAACTATATATGGAATTTCAATGGTTTTGTGTGAGTAAAATAAGGTTTTCTAAATGCTATTTCCTAACTATATATGGTCTATAACCTATGGTTTTTTCAGTGAATTTTCAAGGTTTTGTAAATGCTAATTCCTAACTATATATGGTCTATAACCTATGGTTTTTTCTGTGAATATATATATATCTATATCTATATCTATATTTCAACTCCATCTCGCACTAGCTCATACGTGATGCACTCCTTGCAATAAATATCGCCAGTCAGAGATAAAGCTTGAAAGACTTTATTTCACATCAAGCCAAACTGCAAAAACCCAACGCGTTTCGGCGATACACTCGCCTTGGTCACGGGTAATCGTATGTTTGTCTAAACGACATTAAATAAAGATAAAGTGCTCAAAAAAAGTGTTTCCTGTGCATAAACATAAAAACAGGACTAGATATACGTCAGCCATCTTTGCATGGTGAATTACGAGACGCCTCATTGTTTACCAACAGTTTAAAGGTCTTTAAGTGAACCCATACCATATATATTTTTACAGTTTTTGTGTTTCATACTTTTTACAAATCAATAACGGTGAAATGTGTTATTAGACAATGATAATTATAATATACATAAACATTTAATGTGATGTCTAAAAACATAATAAGATTTCAATCATAATCAGATGTACTCCCGAAATTATTCACAAATCCCAAGTGGGCAATTATTTCATATTAATCCACAAAGTAAATTGGCAGATTATAACTCTAATATAGACAACCCTAGTGGGTATTTCTCGTGAATACTTCTTCTCTTAAATATCACTCGTAAATATTTGTAGCCTTTCCCAAGTGGGTAAGTCTATACACTTATATTGTCTCTGAGTGGCCATAGTGGACATGATTGTAATCTTTCAGGAGTATCACAGGACTCCATAGAATCCTGGCACGTTTTTTCTTCTTATATCGTCACCTAGAAAAAGATGAAACATGTATTGGTGGCTGATCCTGTGTTATTGACGTTTATGCAAGATTTAAAAACAATTAAAATTCAAATTATAGGAAGCAAAAGAAGGAATGAATGTTAATGTATATTATAATTATCATAGTCTAATAAAACATTTCACCGTTATTGATTTGTAAAAAGTATGAAACACATGAAAACTGTAAAAATATATATGGTATGGGTTCACTTAAAGACCTTTAAACTGTTGGTAAACAATGAGGCGTCCCGTAATTCACCATGCAAAGATGGCTGACGTATATCTAGTCCTGTTTTTATGTTTATGCACAGGAAACACGTTTTTTTGAGCACTTTGTTTATCTTTATTTAATGTCGTTTAGACAAACATACGATTACCCGTGACCAAGGCGAGTGTATCGCCGAAACGCGTTGGGTTTTTGCAGTTTGGCTTGATGTGGAATAAAGTTTTCCAAGCTTTATCTCTGACTGGCGATATTTATTGCAAGGAGTGCATCACGTATGAGCTAGTGCGAGGTGGAGTTGATTTGGCAGGACGCCGAAAGAGTCCCGGTCTTTACAAGGATTCTGGAAAGGTGATATATATATAATACATATTATATATATATATATATATATATATATATATATATATATATATTTCCAAAGCTCGCGCTGTCGTCGGGGGCCCCCGACCCTGCAGGGCGGGCTAGGCTCAGTGGGAGACAGCAATTCCCACCAATTAATTCCAGGAAACAAAGCGCCAAGCCCCGGTTCTGGAAAAACAGCATTTATTTCAATTGCGCAGGCACAGACAAGGCATGATGAACCTGACGCGTTTCAGCAAACTGCTTTTATCAAAGGTTTTCTCATCACGTGAGTGCAGTGTCCCAGGTGACGTTAATGATGATGTGTGCCTCACTGCCACCAAACTTCATTTCCCATAATCCTATGTTGAACCACAGTAAATGTCAGTATAGTACAAAGATGTAATTCATACCGCCAGCTCAGGAATGATATCAGCAGGTAAGTTTGGCCAGTGAGACTAAGCTGGTGCACGAAGTATTCTCTTGTAAGTAGCCCCACAGTGTCCATAGTGCGCCGCTGTCCAGAACCTGCCAACGGGGGGAGCAACCGCTTTCAGCTCCCCTCCAGCTCCCTTTCTCAATTCCAAAATGCAAAAATCGCCGGTAATTCCGAAGGCTTGCATGTGGCGAGCGGGTCATGCTCCCCTAATTAAAGTTTCCAAAGCTCGCGCTGTCGTCGGGGGCCCCCGACCCTGCAGGGCTGGCTAGGCTCAGTGGGAGACAGCAATTCCCACCAATTAATTCCAGGAAACAAAGCGCCAAGCCCCGGTTCTGGAAAAACAGCATTTATTTCAATTGCGCAGGCACAGACAAGGCGTGATGAACCTGACGCGTTTCAGCAAACTGCTTTTATCAAAGGTTTTCTCATCACGTGAGTGCAGTGTCCCAGGTGACGTTAATGATGATGTGTGCCTCACTGCCACCAAACTTCATTTCCCATAATCCAATGTTGAACCACAGTAAATGTCAGTATAGTACAAAGATGTAATTCATACCGCCAGCTCAGGAATGATATCAGCAGGTAAGTTTGGCCAGTGAGACTAAGCTGGTGCACGAAGTATTCTCTTGTAAGTAGCCCCACAGTGTCCATAGTGCGCCGCTGTCCAGAACCTGCCAACGGGGGGAGCAACCGCTTTCGGCTCCCCTCCAGCTCCCTTTCTCAATTCCAAAATGCAAAAATCGCCGGTAATTCCGGAGGCTTGCATGTGGCGAGCGGGTCATGCCCCCCTAATGAAAGTTTCCAAAGCTCGCGCTGTCGTCGGGGGCCCCCGACCCTGCAGGGCGGGCTAGGCTCAGTGGGAGACAGCAATTCCCACCAATTAATTCCAGGAAACAAAGCGCCAAGCCCCGGTTCTGGAAAAACAGCATTTATTTCAGTTGCGCAGGCACAGACAAGGCGTGATGAACCTGACGCGTTTCAGCAAACTGCTTTTATCAAAGGTTTTCTCATCACGTGAGTGCAGTGTCCCAGGTGACGTTAATGATGATGTGTGCCTCACTGCCACCAAACTTCATTTCCCATAATCCAATGTTGAACCACAGTAAATGTCAGTATAGTACAAAGATGTAATTCATACCGCCAGCTCAGGAATGATATCAGCAGGTAAGTTTGGCCAGTGAGACTAAGCTGGTGCACGAAGTATTCTCTTGTAAGTAGCCCCACAGTGTCCATAGTGCACCGCTGTCCAGAACCTGCCAACGGGGGGAGCAACCGCTTTCGGCTCCCCTCCAGCTCCCTTTCTCAATTCCAAAATGCAAAAATCGCCGGTAATTCCGAAGGCTTATATATATATATTCTGCTCAATTCTTCAGATACCAAAGAATACCCGCACTCACGGAATTTACGATTTTCCAGGGTTGCTTTATTTCTCAAACAGACAAAGACAGACGCCCTCGCGTTTCGGCACACAGCCTTTTTCGATGTCGGTAGCCACCGGACATCCACATGTTTTTAAACACATTCACCTCATTAAAGGAAGGACTACTGGTCAGCTGAATTTTTCAGCGCCATCTTGGAGTGGTGTCAAAACATTTTGAGTGTAATCACATTCTGTTAACCTGTTATGCTGTTAAATAACACTGTTAGACCACTCAATTAAACGAATATGCTGCGGTACGAGAATATATCATTCTCCTCTCACCAATACATTTTTTATACTATTTTTTGCATATTTGTTAATATAACGTAACAAAATTTAGCCGTGGATCGGCCATTATCCTTCCTAAAAAGCTTTTCAAGTCTGTTTGTCTAAGTAAGTCAACAGGTAAATATTAGCTTTCTATACAGTATATACATTCCTATAGTTTATCAAAATCCATGTGACGCTTTATGATGTAAATATTCTCCATATTACAATCTTAGTTTTCATCTTTCTTTTTTCATGTGCTTTACATTTCTATTTTTTACCAAAATTATACATGTTTAGTTGATTCATGGACACACCTAGATATATATTATGACCCCATTTTTTCACAAAAATCATATCACAGAGGTCATATATCATTCAATATCCAAACAAAATTCTTCGAAGCAATTAATCATCTTACACTCTGAAAGTTCTCAGAAAGCCATGCCTATGTACATATATACAATTATATACATATAAACATACAAATTGCATGGAAATCTTATTTTATCTTTGCAAAACACCTTGCTCTTGTCTACATAGTTCTAAGTGCCTATGTGTACCATCAGATCTTCACCACCGTTCATACCCCAAGGTGTTTTGGTATGCAGATCTATAATATACCTTGATTCAAGTCTACGAAGTTTCTTAAGTCTATCCCCACCTCTGATGTTATCAGGAATTGAATCTAAGCCATAGCACATTAACTTGTTACGATCGCTTTGATGTACTTCGGCGAAATGCCTGGCCACTGGATAGGCCTGGTCTACCTTGTCAATGGCCCTCATGTGCTCTAAGATTCGAATTTTGAATGGGTGCACCGTGCTGCCTATATACTTTAGCCCGCACGGACAAACCAGACAATACACCACATATGGTGTGCTGCAGGTGATGAACTTACTGATCTTCCTAACTATGCCTGTGTCTTGAATAGTGTAAGTTAGTGTTCTTTTACTATTACTACATGCCTTACACTTGTGGCAGGGAAAGAAACCTCTCATGTTTTTCAGGGTGTTCGTTTTGGGTGGTACTTTGTCTAAATGGCTCCGAACCAGGTGGTCACGAATAGATCTTGCCTTTTTAAATGTGACCAGTGGGTGGACAGGGACATCCTCACCTATGACATTATCTGCTCTTAAAATATGCCAATTTTTCTTAAGCATACGCTTAAGGTGACTTGCTTCTGCCGAATAGGGTGTAATTAATCTGAATTTCCCTCCAGCAGTTTTCTTGTTGTCTCTCTTGTCCTCAAGTAAACTTTCCCTGGTTATTGCACGTACCTTGCAAAGTGTTTTGTTCAGAGTGATTGGATTATAGCCCCTAACAATGAACCTGGCTACACTCTCAGTGGCTGCAACTTCAAAAGCATCATCACGTGTGCAATTTCTCCTAAGTCTAAGTAATTCCCCATAGGGGATACTTTGTACAAGTTTGGTGGGGTGACTGCTGGTTGCATGCAATATCGAATTGCCAGCAGTGGCCTTTCGATATAGCGATGTTTCAATCTTACCCTCAATAACCTCTATTCTCAGGTCCAAATAGTCCACAGAAGTCGGGCTGATTGTCCCCGTGAAATGCAAATTGCAGTCATTGTCATTTAGGTATGTAATATAATGACGTGCTGTTTCTTCAGTGCCATGCCAAATGATGAAAAGATCATCGATATATCGATGCCATTTCACCACCGAGCCACTGGACATAACGTCCCTGTAGGTTCTGGACACCCGCTCCTCCCACCAGCCTACGAACAAGTTCGCATAGCTGGGAGCGAAGCAGGTGCCCATCGCCGTGCCAGACACTTGTTTGAAATAGGTGTCCTCGAAGAGGAAAATGTTGTTGTTCAAGCAGAATCGCAGAAAATCAACTAACATACAATTATGTTGTGCATATCTCAACTGTCTCTTTTTGAGATATGAAGTTACTGCTTCAATTCCCCTCGAATGCTCAATACAAGTGTAAAGACTTGTGATGTCCAGAACAATGAGTAAGTAGTCAGGTTGCCATTGTACATTTTGGATTTTTGACAAAAAATCTTTCATGTCCTTGATATAGGAAGATAATTGGATTACCAGACTGGCCAGAAAAAAGTCAAGAAATCTAGAGACATGTTCGGTTAGTCCTTGGACCGACGAAACAATAGGTCTGCCGGGGGGATGCAAATTGTTCTTATGTAATTTAGGAATGTGGTAGAATGTTGGGCAAATGGGATTCGAGCTCCTTAGGTAAAGGTGTTCTTCATTACCAAGCATGCCTTTCTTATACCACTTATTTATTAGTTCGTCATATGCTTGGATGCTTTGTTGGTAAGCCTTAAAAGTGGTTTTTTGATAACACTTTACATCTGTTAATTGTCTCATTGCCTCAGTAAAATATTGTTCTCTAGTCTGTACTACCACATTGCCCCCCTTATCCGAAGGTTTTACAATTATGGACTTGTCGTTGGCCAAGGTGTGGAGTGCTTCCATTTCTTCCTTGGATAAATTGGAACCAGATTTTCCATTATGTTGTTTTTTCCGGAATTGCAGAAGATCTTTTATCATTACCTCCGAAAAAGTGTCCAGGGCATCAAATGGCATTTGCGGGTTAAAGGTTGAACATGGTTTGTATGGACTTTCTTCTTTATCTTGTTCAATCCCTGCATCTATTGCCCGTAACACCACATCTTGGCCATCAGCATTGGCCATAGTTGACTCGTTTCTTAGACTCTCAAGTGTCTCTATACCTGAAAGGTCGTTTACTGAAAGACTATCCGTGGCAGTTAGTCTCACATCTGGCCTTTTCATCGATTTGAGATGAGTTCTGGTCTTGAAGTATTTATGTAATTTTAGCTTTCTCACGAAGCCAAAGAGATCGATCCTTGTTTGTGTGTATTCTAAACGTGCATCAGAGCAGAAGGTAAGACCAAGGCTTAAGACCTTGTTTTCCGCATCACTCAGTGGTCTGGTAGTGAGATTTACCACTGTTAAATTGGTTGTTTCTCCTATCCCCTGTTGTTTCGCCTGCGATTGGTCCAGGCCGGATTCTTTGATTTTCCTCCCGCCGCCTGATCTTCTTGTCCTCCTGCGCTTGCATTTGCGCTTGTTTCTGGGGGCTTGTTCTCCCCCCCCCCCTCGTAGCCAACAGTGTTTGATGACCTGGAATTCTGTCTGAAAAGGGGTCTGCTTACTTGGCCGACTCTCAGGCTGCACTGTATGTTCGTCACATGACTCATTGCCTGTTAGATCAGATTCAGATGTTTCAACTGTTTGGACTGGTGTTGTTTTTTTCGAACTTAGTTCTTTTCGAGACAAGTCAAACTTTTTTGCGTAGGTTAACACTCTGCCCTGGCAGTAATCCCTTTCATCCCGTTGGAATTTTTCTTGTTTCCGGGTTTTGATTTTTTGTTCATACTTCAATAACCTTGGTTTCATTTTATCCATAGCTTCAGTTATTTTTTTGCCATCTTCCTCTTTGTGGAGTTCTTCTTCAAGCTGTTTTATCTCCGCTAATGTTTTCTCCCGGTCGCTCCAGGCGTATTTCACAAGCAATCCCAATGTCCCTTTGCAGTAGTGGGCCGTGTGTTCCGCCCAGTCCGTGAGTAATTGAGGATCAGGGTTCTCATACGAGGGGACAGTGTACACCCGTAATCCTCTCGGGACCCTGTCCACCTCGATGTAGCCCTGCAGACTGGTTGCCTCCCACCATTTTCTTACTTCGCGCTCATACAAGCGCTCCAGTTTCAACATCGTTTCATTAAACTTTGTTTTGGGTTGTTTGGGACCCGGTGCGGTTACTTGAGCTTCACCTCCGTTGGATTTTCTAAACATGCCTTTAGCATCCTCGTGCCTTGTTGACTCACAAAACATGTCTATGTCTGATGGTTGTTGTCTGGGACAATTTAATGAAGTTTGAAAGCTAAAACCCCTGGAAATGAAATTCCTTACGTCGCGCAATCACACATTGCTGCCGTTTATTTGCAGGACAGAAGGAGAAAAGACGCTGTTGCTCACCCAAATGCAGGTCTTACGACTCGCCGCACCTCCTTCGAAGTACCGCTACTCGCCCCCCCACAGCTGGTGTGGCTGTACACGGCTTTTTCAATTCTCTCCTCGTGATTCGCGCGGTGCACCAAAGGGTCCGTTACGGAGTTTCCGCTCAGTTTCTCCACAAATTCGGTGCACTCAACAACGGGTGCGGGTAGCGGCTGTGGACACCGCCAATATTCTGCTCAATTCTTCAGATACCAAAGAATACCTGCACTCACGGAATTTACGATTTTCCAGGGTTGCTTTATTTCTCAAACAGACAAAGACAGACGCCCTCGCGTTTCGGCACACAGCCTTTTTCGATAGCCACCGGACATCGACATGTTTTATATATATATGTATGTATATATATATGTATATATGTGTATATATATATATATATATATATTACCTACTGGCGGTCGCCAGTAGGTATATATAATTAGGATTTTTTTGAATAGGGATTTCTGAAAATTCTATGTTGAATAACTTTGGCGTTGATGGACGGAATTGGCTGAAATTTTCAGGAAAATGGCACATTTTGTTTCTGAGCGTCCCCTGAAAGTTTGGAGGGGTTTCGTCAAGCGGGGGCCGAGAAAAAAGGGGGGGTCCCAAAACGTGTTTTTAACATTGAGTTTTCCATAGGGCGGTTGGACTCACTTTTAGCTCGAATGGCTGAATGGATTTCCACAAAACTTGGCAAAATTGTAGGGACTGGTAGCCCGACGTGCCTTTGCTATGTCTCAAGATATATGCTCCAGTGGTTTTTACGAAAATTAACTTTGAAAAATATATATTGGGCTACATTGGGCTATATATATGTTGGAGCCCAAATGTAGCCCAATGTAGCCCAAAGATGGCCAACAGAGACAAAAGAGCCCAAATGTAGCCCAAATATCAGCCAGATGTAGCCCAACTATAGCCCAGTGACAGAATGTCCCAGAGTGTTCTAAAGAACAACTAGAGCGCTAACAGTCTTACTTATGACAAAAGTATGGCACACCTGAAGTCATCTTGATTGGAATAAAGTGTTAACACTTAAAACATTTAATTTGCAAAGGAACAAAATGAGGGGTTTCATTTTGCCATAGAAATGTTATATATTACCTACTGGCGGTCGCCAGTAGGTATATATAGTTAGGATTTTTTTGAGTAGGGATTTCTGAAAATTCTATGTTGAATAACTTTGGCGTTGATGGACGGAATTGGCTGAAATTTTCAGGAAAATGGCACATTTTGTTTCTGAGCGTCCCCTGAAAGTTTGGGGGGGTTTCGTCAAGCGGGGGCCGAGAAAAAAGGGGGGTCCCAAAACGTGTTTTTAACATTGAGTTTTCCATAGGGCGGTTGGACTCACTTTTAGCTCGAACGGCTGAATGGATTTCTATGAAACTTGGCAAAATTGTAGAGACTGTTTGCCCGATGTGCCTTTGCTAGGTCTCAAGATATGTGCTCCAGTGGATTTTGAGAAATTAACGTTAAAAAAAATATATATATATCTGTGACAGCGTCCCGGTTAGCGCCCCGGTTCGCGTACCAGACGCGTAACGGAACTTCGCGAGGAGAAGCGGATTGGCTCTCCGGTGACTCTCAACATTCTAAACAGTCCGGAGCGGCCGCCATCTTGTCTCTCGGTAGGATCGAGAGACAAGAGGTGGAAATAAACGAAGGGGGAAATGAATGAAAGGGGCAAGGTAGACCCCTCCTGACCCCCTAGGATTGATGTGGGGGCTATTAAAGGGCCCCGCGGGGCAAAAGAATAAAATTAATTTTTTTTCCGATTTTTCACGGTGGAAGCGCTACCCGGTACGCGAACCGGGTAGCTCACCGGTAGCGTAACGGGAGTCCGCCATCTTGTGTTTCGGACGAATTTAGTCACAAGATGGAGGATAAACAATGTTGGGAATGGGTATAAGGGGGCACGGGAGACATATCCTGACCCCCTAGGTTTTCTGAGGGTGGCTGAGGAGGCCCATATATGTAAAAAAACAAAACCTTTTTTTTTCAAATTTTCGCACTGTTAGCGCCCGGACCGCGCACCGGGTAGCGTTCTGGAAAGCGTAACAAGGGGAAAACCAAGGGAAATAGTAAAATAATATTTTAGAGTGCTTTGAGGTAGGGTAGCTCTGAATGGAGCTGTTGTGTTGTGTGGGTGATGTAAGTACCAACATGTAGGTACCAATGAAGAGTCTAAAATTCAATGTACACCGTCTCCTCTGTAGATATTTTGTATGTTATAATATGGGTTATTTAAATGTAAATGTGTGGAAAAGCGCTTCATGCTTTAAAGCAATTGTATTTTTGAACTGATTGTTCTTTCCTCTTAGTCCTCCTCTTTGGTTTTTTTCCCCCACACTCTTCTTCAGCATGATAGTTGATAAATTTGTTCCCTCAAAAAATTTATATACATAAAAAAATTATATTAAATACATATAAAATATATTTTTCCTTTAAAAGAAGAATACATTTTACAGCTTTTGATATTTGCTATTAAAAAACCATTGAAATTCACTGAAAAAACCATAGGTTATAGACCATATATAGTCAGGAATTAGCATTTACAAAACCTTGAAAATTCACTGAAAAAACCATAGGTTATAGACCATATATAGTTAGGAATTAGCATTTACAAAACCTTATTTTACTCACACAAAACCATTGAAATTCGCATATATAGTTAGTTGCACTAACTATATATCGCGCACCCGCAATCCACTGCTGATCATGTCACATATTACATCATTCATGACATGGTCAGTGACATCACTGATGACATCTCAAATGACATCACTGATGACATCACTGATGACAACATCCAGTGACTGTATGCTTCTGTAAAGTTAAAATATGTCTTACATATTGAAGAATGAGTGGATGTATAAGTGTCTGGATGAAGGATTTAGTAGGTGCATGACTGACTGTATAAGTGAGTGATTAAATGTGTCTCACTGAGTGCATGGGTTAGTGACTAAACTGTCTTAATTTGTGCATCATTATGTCTGTTGTTCTGTAAACTGCTGCATGTGTTGATCAGTAGCTATATGAGTAACTATATGGGTTATTGATTGGTTGCACAAGTATTTGTATGGGAGACTGAGTGTGTGTGTGGGTGGCTGGGAGGTGTATGACTCTGCATAGATGTGTGAGCAGTTGATTCACTAGATGTATGGCTTCAAAAGTGCATGTGGAAACAGCTGTATGGGCGGTTGACTGTGTGCATGAGTGTATTGGTGAGTGAATGGATATCTCAGTGCTACATGTCAAAGTAAGTACATATATAAAACACAGTACATGTGAGAGTTGACATATATAAATAACTGTGCATAAGAGCCAGTGAATGTGTGAGTGGCTGTATGGATCATCGTGAACTTGTATCAGGGATTGTATAAGGGAGTAAATATGTGTTAGTATATGTTTGAATAAGTAAGGTGTGTATAACTGTATAGTTGAGGAAATGGAGGTGTGATTGATTCTTTGCATGACTGACTAGGTGTGTCAGTGATGTCATCAGTGATGTCACTGACCATGTCATGAATGATGTAATATGTGACATCATCAGCAGTGGATTGCAGGTACGCGATATATAGTTAGTGCAACTAACTATATATGGAATTTCAATGGTTTTGTGTGAGTAAAATAAGGTTTTCTAAATGCTATTTCCTAACTATATATGGTCTATAACCTATGGTTTTTTCAGTGAATTTTCAAGGTTTTGTAAATGCTAATTCCTAACTATATATGGTCTATAACCTATGGTTTTTTCTGTGAATTTCATTGGTTTTTTAACAGCTAATATCTGTAGCTGTAAAATGTATTCTTCTTTAAATCCAAAAATATATTTTATATGTTTATGAATAATTTTTTTTTTAAATATTTTTTTTTCTTCGTTCCCGCTTCGGGAAGCTTCCCGTTAGCTGACCTTGATGCCGCGAAATAGACCGCGAGCCGGTAAACGTTTCTTTACCGCAAGTGCCGCGTTAGAAAACAACATCGTGACGCCTCCCGTCCGCATGACGTTCCACGTTGTCGCTTGATACGTCATATGACGTGCTACGTTAGCAAACTGGTACGCGAAGCGAGTGCCAAAGCGCAGGTTTCTGGAAGCAAACCGGGAGGCCCTGCAAAGCGCTTAACGTAAACACAGCAAGTCATGTGACTTGGTAATAACACTTTTCATTGGTTCATTTCACTTTTGGTTTCCTAATGATGTAAGACTAGGTCATATAATCTAAAATGAACACTTTTGATTGGTTGAGAACTCTTGTTTTTCCCAAATGATGAAAATCCCTCCTTCTTTCCTCACTCTGACTTTCATCATTGTGAGAGAAAGACCCTTTGTGATCACTGAGCAATGGCTTCTTTAGTAGCTTCAGCTGGTGCTTCCCCACCACCTCCACCACATCCAAGGAAGAGTGGACCACCTGCTCAAGTTGTAATTCAACAAGAAGAAGAAGAAGAGGAACAGGAGGACGAGCACGAAGAGAGGCAGTTTTTGCCTGAGCAGCCCAAGACGTCTCACCGGAAAGAAAACTTCATTTGGCAATTTTTTAAAATTCCCAAAGGTCAGAAAAAAGTAAATGCAAGATACGTAACTTGCCTTATATGTCAAGATAGACTGTCCAGAGGGACCGACAAAAAATACAGTTTCGGAAACTACACAATGCATCGCCATATGACTAGGTGGCATCCTAACAACTACAGTGCTGCACAGTTTCGGAACGACCTAGATAATCTCCCTATTATGGCCAGAAGATCTGTTGTACCGGAAGTAACGGGACCAGAGGGCAGGGAGATGGTGCCAAATATACAAATGAGATTTGGTGAAGTAAAACACACCTGCGTATTTTGCGATGGATTCATTTCCTACGGAGAAAGAAGCATCACTCTGATCAACAGAGCTATTGACTATCATATGCAAGTTTGTCCGAAACGCCCAAAATAATAAATACTTCTTTTTTTTGTTTTGTTGCTCCTGTTGAGCCCTTTACAATGAATCGTTTTCATTGCCCCCTCCAAGAAAAACCCAAAAAAATATAAAACTGTTCCGAAAAATTCAAAAACAGTAAAAAAATGTTCAGAAAAATAAAAAAAAAAGTTCTTTTCAGAACTACCTCCCCGTTATTAAAAAATTGGTACAATATTTGGAACTGTGCCAACCTCTATTTCTCTTAGTTCGCTTCCTAGTTCGCTCGCTGGTACGCGAACTGGAAGCGAACCAAAAACAGTAAGTATAAGGGAAGGAAACACACACTTATGTTAAAAGAAAGACAGCTATAGGGGAGTAAACTAGAGATACTATTACCCATAATCCACTACTGATGATGTCACATATTACATCATTCATGACATGCTCAGTGACATCATCAGCAGAGGATTGCGGGTTTTTTGGCAACATGCCTTATCCACGGTTTAATAACGCTGCCTTTTGCTTTATATAAGTTTTCAAATTGTATGAAATATATACCAATAGGTCTTTATGAACCTTTAGGTAGTGCTTTTGTTCATGAGGTCTGGTCGCTTCCATACACATACAGATGTTTCAAAGATGATCAAGAAGTTTATCTGAATGGAGAGGAATGCACTGAGACGCCAGATCATTCACTAATGTGTAGGCACATACAGTTACACGATTCATGCAACAAACACCGACCAAATATGGCTTGCGTGTTGCAAGGCACGCCAGTTCCTGCTATCATCCCCACGTTCAAGTTGTTGGAAAATGGTAGTTATTTGATGCTCAATAATGAAGATTGTTCTGAGTTAATTAAAAAGTATTCCTTTTATCGTAACAGTAAGTGAACGGGTTATTTGCTGCAGAAATGTTCTATTTCCTCCCACACATGAACATAGGGAGTTTTCAATCTGGCCACAAATACCAACCTTGGGACACGTTTCAACGGCATGACAAGAATAAGAGCTCTTTTGTCTCAGAGAGAGGTGGCCTTGAGTTCGGCCCGTGAAACTTTCGTACTTCACATAGCGAACACCCGTACACAGGTTTGCCTTTCAATTTCAGCAACATGTTTCCGACTATCTTTAACGCATCCTCCACAAAATCCCTGGCACACTTTTTTAAAGTTGTTACCAGTGGTCTCGTGACTTCATTTGAGAAAATCTTTGGAGTCATCCCTGCTCCCTTTCATTCCATTTTCTCCACTCTGGTTCGTGGATTGCATTTTTACTTGCATTACCAGCGGACGCTCTTGTGCTTTTTTACATTTTTAAATATGGATGTCCCTCCTATGCAACCTCCGACCCTGCAGCTGCTGACACTGTTCCGCAATCGCATGCTAGAATATTATGGCACAATGCCGTTGGCGATATTAAGCACGGCATATGGATTATCTTTTCGGTTCTCCTACTTCACCTGTGTCCAGCCTGTATTTCACTGCCTGACCTGTGATTTCGATTGGGCCATTGATTTGTGTCTCTGCGGACCGGTTTCTCCTGACGTCGACTTTAATCAGCTGATGACTCCTATCATTACTCACGAGTTGATTTGTCCTGGCGAAAGGATTATGGCTGTGGCATTGATGCATGGACTACTTGGTCCCTGGAATTTACTGGCGGCAGCACAGTCTTTCTTGGAACACAGCTTTCTTGAAAACCCACCGAGCTGTCCTCTGATGGTGATAGAGGATCCGGTGCTGGGAGAGCACGTATGTTCTTTTCCGCTTTTAAATTGGATGGCTGAACTGTTTTCGGATGAAGACGGTGACTTCCTATTGGAGGCTGTTGCAGCTTATTTTGCATACACAGTTATGTCATAGACCTTTTTCATGTTTGATATGCTGAGTACTAGCATTTCATTGACAATTCATTGACTTATTTGTCAAGTTTTTATTATTTACCTTGCCTATTGGCTTAAGACTCGATAAAGTACTTGGCTGTTTTATTTTTCTTTAGCATTGAATTTTCCTAGTTTTTAATGCTTTACCTTGCGGACCGTCCACATATAAACTTGCAATCTGCTCTCATGAGATGGCACTTCTATTATCTTATTCAGTTCGTTTCCGGATCATGAGGAGGTGTCATCTAGGTCCTGGATATCTTTACACCGTGTTAAGTTAGCATGGGCTCATTACCGGTTTAAACGCCATTTTTCCTTTTTTGCAACTTCTGCACACGACACTTAGTTGTTGCTTTAGCTTTCCACCTAGTAGTTCATCGTGGTTTACATGAGAATAATATGTTATTGGTCTACTATCTGCTTTACTTGTTAAACTATATCTGTACAGCGAGTGCTAAAGTTTCAAGAACAACACGATACAGAATTGTTATGAGGTCTGATCTCCACGACTTCATACTCATAACATAAGTGCAACTTCTGCCAATTCTGGGCATGAGGCGGGTTTTATATTGCTTTGCCGAACACACATACACAACAGTTGATGCGGTTCACATGAAGAGAGAGCTGGTGTATGCTGATGTGATTCCTTCAAATCTAAGACACTAAAGTATGGACACGCCCTAAACCAACACAAAGAGACCTTCTTAGCAAATAATATAATATGTGTATTAGGGAGGGTGAGATATAAGCAGCCGCGGGCCGTGGAGGGAGTTACGATGGGGCAGGGAGGCGGGGAGGGGGAGAAGCAGGGTGGAGCCCTCTCTACCTTGCCCCTCCCCCTCCCCGACTCCCTGCCCCACCGTTACTCCCTCCACGGCCCGCGGCTGCTTATAAGTGTTGCTAACTCTTATTCATTTACAGCATGTTAACATACTGTCACCATTCGCTTTTTATGTACTAGTAACTATGCTGGTAATTTTGCTACTGATAATATGTGTACTTGTATTCTCCACCCTGCTTCTCCCCCTCCCCGCCTCCCTGCCTCACCGTAACTCCCTCCACGGCCCGCGGCTGCTTATAAGTGTTGCTAACTCTTATTCATTTACAGCATGTTAACATACTATCACCATTCACTTTTTATGTACTAGTAACTATGCTGGTAATTTTGCTACTGATAATATGTGTACTTTTATTATCTAAGGTACTACGCCTGAGAAGACGGCATTAGTAAATAAACATTTCAAATACACATGTGTTCTTCTTAACTCCATGTTCTGGTTTCTAAGAAATATATAACGACCGACTGTTCATGAGTTCCACGTATCCTGAGGTACTATAAGTTCATATTCTGGATTGTCTAAACATTGAGAGTTTGTTATATCCAATGTGACACTGTACCTAGCTTGCTAAATAGTTTTTGATTACTAACGTGAGTTTTGGGACACCCTAATTCGCCGAGGTTCCAATCCTCTGTCCACAGTTCTGTGTGAGAACAGAAACCCTGCGACAGGGGCACCCCCGACCCTTGCTGGAGCTTCATCACACTTGCGATACAACTCCAGCAATGCGCCACCTTTACGGCACAGATACATCACGCATCTGTGCTGTTTTTGCCCCATGATGCGCCGCATTGTAAATGCAGCACACCATAGGTGACGGAACAGCGGCACAGAATGACTAACACATCCCTGGTGATGCGCCAGTCATCATAAATCTATCCCTATGCTTCTTATCTTGTTAGAGATGAACCGCCATATGTATCATAAAAGTTATTTGCATTTCCTAAATAGCGAACTTTAAGGAATAAATAGCGATTCTTTACCATTCCTAGTTTGCGATGAGCTATTTGCTAATTAGCCGAATGTAGCCCAATGAAGCCCAATGTAGCCCAATGTAGCCCAAAGATGGCCGCCAGACACACAAAAAAACAAATGTAGCCCAAATATCAGCCAGATGTAGCCCAACTATAGCCCAGTGACAGAATGACCAATCAGCTTCGCAAACCTCCGTTACGCGAAGCGGAGCGCTGTTACAGATATATATCTTTTTTTGAACGTTAATTTCTCAAAATCCACTGGAGCACATATATTGAGACCTAGCAAAGGCACATCGGGCTACCAGTCCCTAATATTTTGCCAAGTTTCGTGCAAATCCATTCAGCCGTTCAATTATTATTTTTATTATTTTTTTTTGCCCCGCGGGGCCCTTTTAAAACCTCCACATCAAACCTAGGGGGTCAGCGAGGATCTACTATGCCCCCTTATAGTTATTTCCCCCTTTGTTTTGACCTCCTCTTGTCTCTCGATCCTACCGAGAGACAAGATGGCGGCCGCTACGGACTGTTTGGAATGTTGACAGACGCCGGAGAACCAATCAGCTTCGCTTCACAAAGCTCCGTTGCGCGAAAAGTCCGCGAACCAGAGCGCTAACCGGTCCGCTGTTACAGATATATATCTTTTTTTAAACGTTAATTTCTCAAAATCCACTGGAGCACATATATTGAGACCTACAAAAGGCACATCGGGCTACCAGTCCCTACAATTTTGCCAAGTTTCGTGCAAATCCATTCAGCCGTTCGGGCTAAAAGTGAGGCCAACCGCCCTATGGAAAACTCAATGTTAAAAACACGTTTTGGGACCCCCCTTTTTTCTCGGCCCCCACTGGACGAACCCCCCCCAAATTTTCAAGGGCTGCTCAGAAACAAAATGTGCCATTTTCCTGAAAATTTCAGCCGATTCCGTCCACAAACGCCAAAGTTATTAGACATAGAATTTTCAAAAAACCCATAGAGAAAAAATCCTAACTATATATACCTACTGGCGACCGCCAGTAGGTAATATATATATATATATATATATATATATATATATATATATATATATATATATATATATATATATATATATATATATATATATATATATATATATATATATATATTTTTTTTTTTTTCAACAAGAAGGCACCGCACTCAGGAACTTGATTTTCTTTTTACAATTTATTCAACAGAGCCCAGTCTGCACACTGACGCGTTCCAGCTATATATATATATATATATATATATGAACCAAACGATCTTCAAATAACCACACTCCTGTCGTGGAAAAAACGAAGACACGGACCCAATGGCTGTAGTCACTGTCTCGGTCTTTCGGTCGGGCTGAGTATATATATATGAGTATATATATATATATATATATATATATATTTGTATATATATATATATTCACTGAAAAAACCATAGGTTATAGACCATATATAGTTAGGAATTAGCATTTACAAAACCTTGAAAATTCACTGAAAAAACCATAGGTTATAGACCATATATAGTTAGGAATTAGCATTTAAAAAACCTTATTTTACTCACACAAAACCATTGAAATTCCATATATAGTTAGTTGCAGTAACTATATATCGCGCACCCGCAATCCACTGCTGATCATGTCACATATTACATCATTCATGACATGGTCAGTGACATCACTGATGACATCATCTAGTGTCTGTGTGTTTTTGTAAAGTTTAAATATGTTTTACATATTGAAGAATGAGTGGATGTATGGAAGACTGAGTGTGTGTGTGGCTGGCTGGGAGGTGTGTGACTGTGCATATCAATGTGTACTTGTATCAGTGATTGTATAAGAGAGTAAGTATGTGTTAGTTTATGTGTGAAAAGTATGGTGTTCTGTGTTTAACTGTATAGATGAGGAAATCGAAGTGTGATTGATTCTTCACAGGACTGACTAGGTGTATGAGTGCATATGATAGTGTTGTAATAATGAGTGACTGTATTTATGAGTGATTGTATGGGTGAATGAGTGAATGTGTGTGTAGACGTAGGAATCAGTGAGTGCGTATGTAGTAACTGGTATTGGTGTGTCATGATGTCATCACTGATGTCATTTGAGATGTCATCAGTGATGTCATCAGTGATGTCACTGACCATGTCATGAATGATGTAATATGTGACATGATCAGCAGTGGATTGCGGGTGCGCGATATATAGTTACTGCAACTAACTATATATGGAATTTCAATGGTTTTGTGTGAGTAAAATAAGGTTTTTTAAATGCTAATTCCTAACTATATATGGTCTATAACCTATGGTTTTTTCAGTGAATTTTCAAGGTTTTGTAAATGCTAATTCCTAACTATATATGGTCTATAACCTATGGTTTTTTCAGTGAATTTCATAGGTTTTTTAATAGCAAATCTTTATAAAAATAATACATTTTAAATCTAATTTTATATTTTATAATTTTTTTATTTTTTTTTAATATTATTTTTAGTGCGCTCCCGGGGCGCGGACAGGTGAACGCACGGGTAAGCGCAATCTGGCGGCGCGCCCCGAGGCGCGTACTAATGCGCGTCCCGGAAGCGCTATTGTCGAGAACGAAAACAACATCGTGACGTATCGCGTAGCCGCCACGCCTTGCGTCATAAGACACGTATCGCGTAGCCGCGAGATGCGTCTTATGACGCACCGCGTAAGCGCACCCGGAAGCGCATACGATCGCGCAACGTAAGCGCCCCGATGCGCTTACGATACACGCCCGGGACGCGCCCCGGGCGCGTAGCGTAAGCGCGTCAAACCATGTGACTTTAAAATAACACTTTTCATTGGTTCAGAACTTTTTTTTTTCCAAATTGTGTGAAACCCACCCATTTCTCTCACTATTGCTTTGTACTTGGAGAGAGCAAGAGCTGTTGTGTCTACTCTATCTCCTACTTTTCTGATCTCCAGCAATGGCTGCAAGAGAGTCATCCAGCAGTGATTCAGAGGGATTTTTGGATGAGGACCCTCCTCAGCAAAAGAAAAAAACCCATTTCATTTGGAAATTTTACGACATCCCAGAAGGACAGAAAAAAGTGAACGCTCCCAAAGTAACATGCAAAATATGTGGGAGTAGTTTATCCAGAGGCAATCCTCTGAAAAAATATAGTTTTGGCAATGCCAATTTGATCCGGCATGTCAAAAGAAGACACCCTAACAACTTTGCCAGGGAGAGTGTCAGAGAGCTGGCACGGAATGTACCAACAGATGGCGGCAGCACCTCCACTGGTGGAGCAACACCTTCGGGACCACCCCGTGGAAGAATGATCCCTAACATTCAGCCGGTGTTTGCGGGCATCAAATTTTTGTGCGCAGAGTGTGACGAACTGCTCTGCTATGGGGAGCAGAGTGTTGAACTGATTGCCCTAAAGAAACAGCAACACCGCTGCTCTTCCAGTCCCTAAATTTTCAATTTTTTTTGCTCCTGTTGAGCAGTTTTGGAATCCTTGTTTTTGTTTTTCCCTTGAAAAAAATACAAAAAAAATATAAAATTGTTTTAAAAAGTCTAAAAAAATATAAAACAAAAAAAACAAAAAAAAAATATATATAAAACAACAAAATGAAAAAAAAAGTTCTTTTCAGAACTACCTCCAATTTTTAAAAAGAAGCTTTATTTTTTTTAAAGTCTGTCATTTTTAATCTCCATGGTACGCTCCCCCGTACGCTCCCCGGTGCGCGTACCGGGCGCTCACCCCCGCGAAAATCGAATTTTTTTTTATTTTTTTTTTCACCCGCGGGAGCCTTTTATGGCCCCCACATGTAACCTAGGGGGTCAGGGGGTGTGTACCCTGCCCCCTCTTGCTCATTTCCCCCTTTGATTTTTGCCACCTCTTGTGTCTCAATCCTACCGAGACACAAGATGGCGGCCGCTGCGGACTGTTTCGAATGTTTATAGACACCCGAGAACCAATCAGCTTGCCGTGCGCAGATCGCGTGGCGCGCCTGGAGCGCTCCCCTGTACGCGTACGTGGGAGCGCTCCAGGCGCGGCTCTAGATATATATCTTTTTTTGAACGTTAATTTCTCAAAATCCACTGGAGCACATATATTGAGACCTACAAAAGGCACATCGGGCTACCAGTCCCTACAAATTTGCCAAGTTTCGTGCAAATCCATTCAGCCGTTCGGGCTAAAAATGAGGCTAACCGCCCTATGGAAAACTCAATGTTAAAAACACGTTTTGGGACCCCCCTTTTTTCTCGGCCCCCCCTGGACCAACTCCCCCCAAATTTCCAGTGGCTGCTCAGAAACAAAATGTTCCATTTTGCTGAAAATTTCAGCCAATTCCGTCCACAAACGCCAAAGTTATTAGACATAGAATTTTCAAAAATCCCATAGGGAAAAAATCCTAACTATATATACCTACTGGCGACCGCCAGTAGGTAATATATATATTTATATATATATATATATACTCATATATATATATATATATATATATACTCATATATATATACTCAGCCCGACCGAAAGACCGAGACAGTGGAGCACTGTACAGGGCATATGCAGTTATACAGTCAGATCTGAATTCTGGGAGTAAAAGTGTACTTGTATGTTGTGATGTATACTGTTCTTTAAAAAGGTAAGTCTTGCCATTTGTATAAAGAAGATTGGGGTGTTGCTGATGGATACGGAAATTCCGTTCCAGATACTGGATACATAAATGTAGAAGGCCTGTTGCCATACTCTTTCTTTTTCTTCTCCAACATAATGGTGTCCTTGCTGCAGGAAATGGTGTTTTCAGCTTAATAGGGATGTGTATCATGATGGCTTTGGAGGTGATTCTATTTGTTTTGAAGACTGTGAGGGCTGGCCAGGGAAAGCAGTTGAGTTCTATGAGGGTAGGGTAGGGGTGATATGGTCATATTTCTGTAACCTCTTGTTAAATTGTCCTGTGGCGCCTAGAATGCTTTAAAAAGGCAGTCTGTGTGGTGTCTGGAAGGCCATGGAGCAATGTATGAAGTACCTTTCTGGAAACAGATTTGTCAGAACACAGTTCAGAGGGCTAGCAGGGGTTACTGGACCCAGCCATGAGGGTGAGGCTTTTTACTCCTGATGTCCCTGGGCCTTATCTACTATGGATCTTGAGCAACTTGGCCAAGAAACCCTTAACTCTGGTAGTGTGGGTCGAGCAGTCCAAAGCTTCTCTGGTGGGGGGGAGGGTGGTAGTTAGTTTCATGTAGGTGACACAGACTCACAACTCCAAATACATGACACAGCAGCAATAAATGATTGCGAAGACACACATGCTTTTATGAAAAAGGAGTATTTATATAAAACCGCAAATTTAACATTCACAAACTATACACACCATCCCTTGAGGTCAGGGCTCTAGTTTTTGACATGTGGTCCCTTAGTCCCACTTTTTTCAAGTGCCCGTCAAGCTAGCAATAGTTGTTATTCCTCATTCACAATATGCAACATTAATGTTAAGCTTCACTAGTAGTCTGAGTCTCCATAGTTCCACTCTGACTCATTATTAAAGTAATACGTTTTCAGGTGCTGAAGTGCTGTCTGGCAAGCCCTGGGGGACATCTGGGCAGAAATCCGTCTTACCTGCACCAGCAGGATCTGAGCGACTGGAGTCTGAGCCCCTGAAACAGCCCCCCCTTGCCGACACTGAGGCTGCAGTGCCTGTCTCCAGGAAGTCTTTCATATGTGGCCTGCAGTCGGCTCTCCTGGAGATCATCGCATGCTAACCTGCAGCCAGGAGGTTCTTGGTGCTTCTCTATTGCTGGGTAATTTCAATGGCGCCTTTTAAACGTGAAGGGGGAAGAGGGGGGGGGGGGTCGGCGACAATGCTTGTACTGGTCCTCAGTCACGGTTAAGGCCTGCTAGGGTCACCACGGCAGCCTCTTTTGACCGTTGATGGTCTTGACCAGACCACACTTCTTTCTTGGTCCCAGTGGCCACCTCTGGCATATTTGGGTCACCATTCCTCCTCTGCGCACGCGCTACGCCCGGAAGGCATGGCAGCAATATTCATGGTGGCCCCACCTAGCATATTTGGTCGCCGACTTGATACAGCACAAGGGCTGCAGCTCAATCGGCTCAGCAGCAGTCGGCACAGCAGCAATCTTCATGGCAGTCACACCTGGCATACGAAGTCACCAATTTGACACTCCAAACGGGCGATGACCTGTTCAGTGCAACAGTGTTCACAGCTCAATTCAGGATGGCCCTCCTCTGGTATACAGGGGTTGCTGACTTTTCCTTGCAGTTGGGCAACAACCTGATAGGTGGAGCAGCTGTCTCTTTGCACCTCGCTATGGTGATCCACTCACCGTGATCCCCATCACCGGACCTCGCTCCTACCAGTGTTCTCCTTTACCTCACGGGGCACACTGGTCTTGACGAGCAGGCAACTGCTGGTGCCCCAGGCTCTAGGGCAGGGGGACTTGGATTTCCTTGTTGATGTACCTTAACCCAGCTGGGAGATTAACAGGCCTTGGCCCTGAAGTCTTGTAGAGCTGGCCCACCTCACAGAGCCCAAATGGCTGCTTGATAGTTGACGGGTCTTTGTGTCTCAAAATCCCCTTTTTATAGACCGTTTCCAGACACCAAATGTGAGTTAGAGTAGGAGCCTTTTAAGCGTATATTTGCGGCTTGCTTCCTTTTAAAGTTCCTTATCCTTTTCCTGCTCTTCCTCCTGAAAGCAGTCTGTCACAGCAGAAGAGACTGGAAATTTAATAGCGCCACAACACAACCCATAGGAGTGACTAGAGGTTTACACTTAGATGTCAGCCACGGTGATGTGTACCAAAGTGTTAGCCCAGGACTTAAGCCCTATTCCTTGATTTTCCCCAGCATTGTATCTTTTATAGATTCACATGCCTAAATCTTCTCCTTCATCATGGTGGGAGTCCCACTGTAATAGTAGAAATAGTAGTATTGAATACATCACATAGTTCTCCATAGAAAGAAAATTCAATTGAGTACTCTGTCAACCTCATTTTATGACATCCAAAGTTCAGCTAATCACAGCAGAGACCTCAGAGTAACCCTCTCCACAGAGCCACCACACCTCAGATTTCTTACCGCACGTCGTGTGATTGAGAGTCTCTCTGAGCTTTGGTCAGTGACAGTTGGCTCTTCAACTTTTGACCTCCAGCTTCCAGCTCAAGGTATTCCTTTCTATGACTTTCACAATGCCAGATAAACAAGCATTTGCAATGCAATAGGTCTCGCATTAGGAAAGTTTGAGCTATTGGTATTGTAAATGACATTTTTTATTTATGTGTTGGTTTTGAAAATAACAAAATTAATAGCTTTTTCATTTACAATGCCAAAACTTTTAACTTTCGCAAATGTGACACTTATAGCATTTGTAATGCAATATGTGTTGTATTTACGTGACTTAGATGTATTGATCTTACAAATAACAATTGCTTAAACTTTTGTAAATAACTTTTGTGAAGATTATGTTCAGTGTATTTTATTGTGATGAAAATCCAAGAACAGAAGTGAAATATTAACATCTTTTTGTGACATTTGTTATAAAGCTTGAAACATTGAGAGAACATATTTGAACCAGTTGTTGTTGAATGGTTGCACAGATTGATTCTGTGGTGGCGACGAGTGATGCTGTGGCGTTCAGTGATGCTGTGGTAGCGCATAGTGATGCTGTGGTGCCCCTGAGTGATGCTGTGGTGGTGCTGAGTGATGCTGTGGTGATGCGATAGATAGTGTAATTATGTGGCACTGAGTGGTATTTGGAGTGTATGTTGCGTTGAGCGCAGTGTAATTTTGTAGCATATAATTATGTGGCACTGAGTAGTATTATGAGGAGTTTATGTTGTATTCAGTAGAGTGTAATTGTGTGGCGAGTAATTATGTGGCACGTAATTATGTGGCACTGAGTGGTATTGTTTGGAGTGTATGTTGCATTGAGTGCAGTGTAATTATGTAGCATATAAGTGTGTGAGGGTGCAGTGTGTGTGAGGGTGCAGTGTGTGTGAGGGTGCAGAGTGTGTGAGGGTGCAGAGTGTGTGAGGGTGCAGAGTGTGTGAGGGTGCAGAGTGTGTGAGGGTGCAGAGTGTGTGAGGGTGCAGAGTGTGTGAGGGTGCAGAGTGTGTGTGAGGGTGCAGAGTGTGTGTGAGGGTGCAGAGTGTGTGTGAGGGTGCAGAGTGTGTGTGAGGGTGCAGAGTGTGTGTGAGGGTGCAGAGTGTGTGTGAGGGTGCAGAGTGTGTGTGAGGGTGCAGAGTGTGTGAGGGTGCAGTGTGTGTGGCCTAAAGTAGTGTGAGGGCGCAGTGTGTGTGGCCTAAAGTAGTGTGAGGGCACAGTGTGTGTGGCCTAAAGTAGTGTGAGGGCACAGTGTGTGTGGCCTAAAGTAGTGCGAGGGCACAGTGTGTGTGGCCTAAAGTAGTATGAGGGCACAGTGTGTGTGGCCTAAAGCAGTGTGAGTGCGCAGTGTGTGAGTGCGCAGTGTGTGTGGCCTAAAGTTGTGTGAGTGCGCAGTGTGTGTGGCCTAAAGTTGTGTGAGTGCGCAGTGTGTGTGGCCTAAAGTTGTGTGAGTGCGCAGTGTGTGTGGCCTAAAGTTGTGTGAGTGCGCAGTGTGTGTGGCCTAAAGTTGTGTGAGTGCGCAGTGTGTGTGGCCTAAAGTTGTGTGAGTGCGCAGTGTGTGTGGCCTAAAGTTGTGTGAGTGCGCAGTGTGTGTGGCCTAAAGTTGTGTGAGTGTGCAGTGTGTGTGGCCTAAAGTTGTGTGAGGGCACAGTGTGTGAGTGTGCAGTGTGTGTTGCCTAAAGTTTTGTGAGTGTGCAGTGTGTGTGGCCTAAAGTAGTGTTAGGGCACAGTGTTTGAGGGCACAGTGTGTGATTGTGCAGTGTGTGTGGCCTAAAGTAGTGTAAGCAAACTGGAAAAATGGGAAAGGAGGAATAGATATCTGAATAATTAACTAAAATAGGGGACTGCTAATTCTCCTATACTGGTGGCACTAGTCCACTAACCTTTTATTTTATAAATCAACATACCATCACGACTAAAGGAAAATGTGATTACACATTTTAATTATCATAATCACACGAAATCAATTATCAAAAATTTCAGTAAATTTTGAATTTACATTATACACAAATATACATACATATGTACACAATTATATACAGCAACAAAGGACAAAATACACAAAATTAGTACAGGTAGTACATAATCACAAACAAATCCATCTTCACCCATAGAAAATTATTAAAGCAAAGGCTAGGTGTCCTCCTATTAATTCTAGGAAGTACACTCCGAGGTAGTCCGACACAATTGGTTCAAAACGGAAGATATAGAACCTAGAAATAAGAAATGTGTCAAATGGTATAATTCCACTTTAATTTCAAGGTGAAATCAGACTCCTCTTTAGGGAAAGTGTCGACGCGGTCGCGTTTCGGCCTACCAACAATTCTGGCCTCCTCAGGACAGGGTGATAAAAGAACCTAAAGAATACGTACAACAAAGTATATACCATCTTCTAGTAATCTGTCATGTTCTCTGTGCCCCTCATTCACCAGACACCAACTCCATCACCAGCAGAGAAACAAAAAATATGTGAAAAAAATAATAAAGAAAATATAGGAGTTCAGGTGGCCAAAAGGTGCCGAAAGAGAAGCAAACCAGATGAAGCAAAAGTCTCAGGCCCCCCACCTCTCCAAGATAACTAAACAAAGAAACAAGAATAAAGAAACTGCATTGAGCTATAATCTGGTAAGGGACACTCAGTCACACATTAGGTCCCTGGTATCCAGTATTCACCACAAAACAATGCAGTGGATTGAACTAAAAAGGAAAAAATAGGACAAGGTGCGAATAATACTACTAAACCGGCCTAAAAGAGCAGGTCACATGCAGTGTGGCAAAGGAAAGTGCACAACGGGTAACTTACAGGGCTAGATCCGATCTTGCGGCACCCTTCAAAGTATCTCACATAAAGGAGCAATTCTACAGGGGAAGCAACGGAAAGGTGCGTTCAAGACTCCTCTAATATATATAAACAAGCTAATCGTACACCAAGGGGAACCCCATGTACGGGGTATCATACCTTATAAATGGCGAGGTACGTCGGTGTGGACCATTCTCACACGTCGCTTATGGAAAAGGAAACCAATCCCAGGTTCAAACAACTGCAAGGGAAACAATGAAATAATTTGAGCGTCAACTCCAACCTGCGTACAATGGAGCATCTAATCATCTTCCCCTACCATGAACCAAATGGGGAGGACACTACTAAATCTCCTCACCTGTCGCTAAGTCAGCTTCGGTTTGCCCAGTCACTCCGAAGATTCTACGCTCTACACGGCGGATCGTTAGCGTGTAACCGCTGGGGATCTCCTCTCTAAGAGGGAGCGCGACGCGTCGCGTCCCACGTAACCAGGACGTGCACGCATAGGGGAATGGACCTAGAAAGCAGACTATAGCATGGGGCTGGCAGAACAGTGTCCTCCATAGAAAAAAACAGAAAAGGACATTGCAGGTTCACTATAGGCTCTTCTCAATCCAGGAAAGGAACGGAGTATAAAGTGCTCACTGTGGGGGCGCCTTCCTAATAGGCAGAAATCGGCCAAAACTACTATAAGGGAGGAAGCTCGGGCAAAATAAAAAATATTGAAACAAATCCACGGGACAACTTAAACAAAAGAGGAAAAAAGTCAGGGGTCCACAGAACCCATAAACTAGAAATGAAAATAGAGTGTGATCACTGTAAGGTCAATAATGACCTCATGAACAAAGTACTGGTGGCGAAATGGATCCGGGGGGCAACAAGAGCACAGAGGCAGACTAACAGTCCTAAGTACTAAGAATACATTGTACATAAGTCTCTGACCTCCAGGAGAACTAGAGAGGATCAAGAATAGTTAACACATATATACAAAAGCATACAGAAAAATATGTAGATACAAACAACATTACAGAGTCAAAAATACAGACAAATGTTCATAAAAGCATATAACACTATTGCACGGGAAAGACGAGCAAAATCCAGCTAAAAGACAAAATCAAACATATGTACAACATACATTCAGATAATCCAAGCACAGTATACGTTATTTATGATCTTATAAGTGCCCACATTTCATCACGATCATTCAAACATACTCTTGCAGTTTGATATTTTTCACTCATCCGTGCCTCTAGTTTGTTAAGGGTCACTTTACTCTGGGCTCTCACCACCAGTAGCACAGACCAACTGATGTCATTTTCATTGTGGTTAAGTTCTGAGTAATGTTGCACCAACGGAGCTCCCTGCGTTTGGCACCTAATTCTCGACTGACTATGTACGTCTTATCGCAAGGACACCTGATGCAATACACCACATTTTTGGCGTTACAGTTCGAGAAATTAGTTTGGGTATGTTTCTTACCACTGATCATCACAGATTTGGAGTTGGTTGTATGCGTACAAACCACACATCCATTACATTTAATGTGCCCTGCTACCGGAGGAAGCCTTAACATGCTTCTCAGGTTCCCTTTCTCAGGGCGAGTGGCTTTCACCAGGTGTTGTCGGATGTTTTTACCTTTGCGAAACGCAAAAAGGGGCTTGGGAATATCAAACTGTTGTATTAGTCTCCAATTCCTAAGGATAATCTGTTTGATTTTATTAGCCTTGGGGTTATACGTTAGAACACAAGTCAACCTATCTGTGTCTTGTTTTTCCTTTGGAACGAGTAGAGTTTCACGTGGTGTGAACCACGCTCTCTTGAGAGCTGTTCTCACCAATTTTCTTGGATATCCTCTATTACATAACTTGATTTGTAATTTCTCAGCATGTTAAAAAAAATCAGCTTTGTTGGTGCAATTCCGCCGGATCCTTAAGAACTGCCCATGTGGCAAGTTCTCTTTAAGGGTCCTGGGGTGTCCATTGGTAAAATGTAATAGGGTGTTGCGATCTGTGGGCTTAGTGTAAAGACACACCTCTAGTCTCCCTTCCCCATGTGAAACACACAGGTCCAAAAAATTAATTCTTGAGTTGCTATGGGAAATGGAAAACTTTAAGTCAACTGAGCGTGCATTGAGCCAATTGTGAAATGTCAGGAGTTGTTCTACGGTCCCATACCATATCATAAAGATATCGTTGATAAATCGACTCCATCGGACGATATGAGATTTAAAAGGTGTAGTCTCAGGAAAAATAAAGTTTCTCTCAAAAGTATCCATGACTAAATTAGCAATCTCCGGTGCAAAGCAACAGCCCATGGCTACACCTTTTACTTGTATAAAGAGCTTGTCTTTAAAAGAAAAAAAGTTATTCTTAAGACAAATTTTAGCCAAGGCTGAAATGAAATTTGTAGGTACTGGGTGTGGTCTAGTTCTCCCGTCAAGTACAGAGTCTAATACGAGTAAGGCCTCCTCTTGGGGTATATTAGTGTATACATTTTCAATTTCAAAAGTGACCAACAACTGCTGGTCACCTTTGAATATTGAGTCTTCAATTTTGGCAATAAAGTCCATTGAGTCCCTAATGTAAGCTTCTGTTAAAGGCACAAAAGGTTTTAGGAACACGTCTATATATTTAGCCAGTGGTTCCAATAGGGACCAACATGCTGCAATAATAGGACGGCCCGGAGGATGGCTTGTGTCCCTGTGGACTTTAGGAAGAATGTAAATATTAGGAATTTTTTGTGAAGTCAAATTAAGATAGTCGTATTCCTTCTTGCAAATATACCCTTCTTTCAGGGCTTCTGTAGTAAGGTGCGAGATTTGAGCCTTCAATCGTGGTGTGGGGTTTTCATTAATGGGGCGATAATGTTGTCTATTGTGGAGTTGATGCATTATCACATTATCATACTACTCTGTGTCCCATAAAAGGATTCCTCCCCCTTATCCGCTGGTTTAATTACAGTAAGGGGGCTGTTGGACAGGTCATTTAATGCTGCCATTTCTTGTTTAGAAAAGATAGGCTGAAAGAAAGTTTTCTTATGACTAAAATCGTCGATTTCCTTCAATATTTGCTCTTCAAAGAGGAGGACTTCATCAGGCATGGCTGCACTATCAGGGCAAAAAGTAGATTTATTGTGCAGTCCACTATTATTGACTTCACTCGTATCGTCGAACTCGGAGAAGAATATTTTAAGCCTGATTTTACACAGAAATTACAGGACTTCTGTTTTGGTATTTACTGGGTCCTGCAAAGTCAGCAGGACAAAGGATAAACCTTTATGTAGAACTCTCTGTTCAATATCAGTCAGAGGATGTTTTGAGAGGTTATAGATGGGAATTAATTCATTGCCATCCAAGTGGTCCTCAATATCATTTATCTGTTGTACGTTCTGCGTCGTGTCCTGAATATTCCCTGATCCGGGGCTGGTGGTGGGGGTGCCCTCCATTCTCCTCGGAATCCTCTCCGAATCCCCTACCCCTGTGTCCTCTGTCTAAAAAAGGAAGGGATCTGGGGTATTGGAATTAGGTGAGGTATGGTTGGAAGTGTTTGTAATATCCCGTAGATCCTTGATCTGAGTCAGAGGACGACCCCGAAAAAGTAATAACGTTTCTGCGTGATCTACCTCTGTATTGCAGGTTCAATTTGCTCGGATTATTGTTCTTAAAAAAGTCTTCCTTAAGGTATGGGTAGACAACCTCGATGTTAAAGTTTTTAATGTCCCTGGTGACTTTAGTTGTTTTCAAATTTACTGTATGTATTTTAAAATCTGAGATCGTTTTTTCAATAGAATCCAATAATGCTTTTGCATCAGTAATGCCAGTATCAGCCCCAATCTCTTCCTTCAACCCTTTTTTCTCTTTTAATTCTTCCTCGCTAATTCTTAAGGCCGTTTGAATGGACAGAACTATCCAATCACGGGAACATTTCGTACCAACCCCACTGAAGTCAAGCAAGTATGACTTATCATTCACGAAAATCACCTGTATATTTTTGACCTGTAGTCCTACAGGGATCGTATTGCTTTTAAGATGGTCCATCAGGACCTGAGCATGTAATTACGTTCTAGTATTCTTTTTGCCCAATTGTATAAGGCGTTCTCCTTTATCCGAACTGTATGTGCCTGTCGCCACCTGATCTCCACCTAACAAAGAGGGGATCTGTAATAGTGTAGTGATATCTTCATCAGAATACTGTACCATATGCTGTTCAGTCATGTCAAATAATCGTTCAGCTGAATTATCTACTTTCCCACACACATACACAAAGACAACACAAACTTTCACTATAACACACAATTAGGTCTCCAAAATACGTGATGGACACAGTCACTAATCTCTGCGAGATAGGTCGTCACATAAGCACTTCAATACCCTCACACTTCAAGAAGTGTAAAACAATTATGTAAGCCAAAAGATATGGGGGTTTACCCAAATATCCCTCCTTTACCTGGGAAAAAACAAATGCAAGCAAACTGGAAAGATGGGAAAGGAGGAATAGAGAGGGGTTTATGTTGCATGGAGTGCAGTGTAATTATGTGGTGTGTAATTATGTGGCACTGAGTGGTATTTGGAGTGTATGTTGCATTGAGTGCAGTGTAATTATGTGGAGTGTAATTATGTGGCAATGAGTGGTATTTGGAGTGTATGTTGCATTGAGTGCAGTGTAATTATGTGGCACTGAGTGGTATTTGGAGTGTATGTTGCATTGAGTGCAGTGTAATTATGTGGCGTGTATTTATGTGCCACTGTGTGGTATTTGGAGCGTATGTTGCGTTGAGCGTAGTGTAATTGTGTAGCATATAATTATGTGGCACTGAGTGGTATTGTTTGGAGTGTATGTTGCATTGTAATTATGTAGCATATAATTGTGGCACCAAGTGGTATTGTGTGGAGTGTGTGTTGCATTCAGTAGAGTGTAATTATGTGGTGTGTAATTATGTGGCACTGAGTGTTATTTGGAGTGTATGTTGCGGTGAGCGCAGTGTAATTATGTAGCATATAATTATGTAGCATATAATAATTTATGTGGCACTGAGTGTGTGAGGGTGCAGAGTGTGTGAGTGTGCAGAGTATGTGAGGGCGCAGTGTGTGTGGCCTAAAGTAGTGTGAGGGTGCAGTGTGTGTGGCCTAAAGTAGTGTGAGGGTGCAGTGTGTGTGGCCTAAAGTAGTGTGAGGGCGCAGTGTGTGTGGCCTAAAGTAGTGTGAGGGCGCAGTGTGTGTGGCCTAAAGTAGTGTGAGGGCGCAGTGTGTGTGTCCTAAAGTAGTGTGTGGGCTTAGTGTGTCTGGCCTAAAGTAGTGTGAGTGCGCAGTGTGTGTGGCCTAAAGTAGTGTGAGGGCACAGTTTGTGAGTGCGCAGTGTGTGTGGCCTAAAGTAGTGTGAGGGCACAGTGTGTGAGTGTGCAGTGTGTGTGGCCTAAAGTAGTGTGAGGGCACAGTTTGTGAGTGCGCAGTGTGTGTGGCCTAAAGTAGTGTGAATGCACAGTGTGTGAGTGTGCAGTGTGTGTGGTCTAAAGCAGTGTGAGGGCACAGTGTGTGAGTGTGCAGTGTGTGTGGCGGATGTATGACGTTACAACGCATACTTTTACAACGCCTACCTTTACATCGCAAGTTTTACAACGCATACCATTACAACGCATAATGCTTTTGGGCGCTGGATAGTGAATAGTTTAATTTACTATTTCAACTCCAGTCCCCGTGGATAGTAGGGAAGGTGTTGGATAGTACATTAAACCTATTCCCAATCCTAGAGCGCCCCCCAGCGCTATGCGTTGTAATAGTTTGCGTAGTAAAAGTTGCGTTGTAATGGTAGTTCGTTGTAAAAGTTTCGTTGTAAAGGCTGTATACCGTGTGTGGCCTAAAGTAGTGTGAGGGCACAGTGTGTGAGTGCGCAGTGTGTGTGGCCTAAAGTAGTGTGAGGGCACAGTGTGTGTGTGTGCAGTGTGTTTAGGCAAATTAGACTCTTGTGACACAGAGGTGATTCCTTTGGCAATATGGTTAAAATATATGACGTCGGGAGAAGGGCGTCAACTTCAGCAACAAGTTAGCTCCATGTGCTGTGGTATAAGCATGTAACAAGGCGTGTAACAATTAAGTGGATATGCTAGTAACATTAAAAGTGAAACCCAAACTACCATGACTGTATGCGGCAATTCTCTAAAATACAAAATTCCCAGTAAAACAAGCAAACCAAGAAACAGTGGAAATAGGGGCAGTTTCTCTACTCTAGAAAGACATGTAGACATTCTGGGATATTTATATTTTACAGTGTATCAGTCAACCGCAGACAGTACATCGTAGCAAATGAAGGGCAACATATCAAGAATACAACTGAGGAGGGAGCACTGGGCAATGACAAGTGGAGGGCTACTTAGTGTAGAGTAGAAATGGTGCGAGTAATGTAGCCTCCGAGCAGAAAAAAACTCAGGTGAAACACAATACTAACAAGCAAAGCAGTAAAGGGCTTCGGATGGCAAATGGTGATTGATCACTTTCGCGGCTGCTTTGATGTTCTCAGTGGCCGCGCGGCTCACTGAGAACATCAAAGCGGCCGCGAAAGTGATCTGCAGGCGGACAAATGGTGCGCGCTCCCGGCGCACATGCACTTTGCCCCATCTGCACTTTGGGAGCATTTTTTAAGCCCCACTAAATATCTCACCAAAGCGATGGCTTAGGCGAGACCTAAAAAGGGTTGTTTAGGCCCTGTAAAACTTGTTGGAAAGCTAGATTTTTCTCAGAAGATCCCATAAGCAATGTCTTTATTGCCTCTACCCTGACCATAAACCCAGGGAATGCAAATACTTCCGAACCTTCTCGGCCAAGAGCCTCAAGGATAGGGAAGGAAACTGCTCCTCTGGCTCCAGACAAAAAAGGCTATTTCTGACACTGAGGAAAAACCCCATTCTTCCTCCAGGAAAAGAAAGGAAGGCAGCTCTGCTTCTCATCAAGGGGACTCCAAGAGATCTAAATCACAGGAGCAGGAAAAATCTGAGGAGAAACACCACAGAAAACAGGTAGAAGGGACTTTAAAATCATCTTCTACTCCAGTCTCTGCTTCTCCTACTCCTGTGAGAGATCTTCCTTCTCGTACGTCTATGGCGTTGTCGATGAGAGCTATCACTGTCGGTAGACCTAAGGTGATTTCTACGCCGCCAACAGCTTCTACAGCGACGGCGACAACGTCGTTGGTCACAACGTTGATGGCTGCTGCGTTGACAGGCCCGCAGTTGCCTTTGACGGCGGCATCATCGTCGACGAGACATTCGTCAACGAGTCTTCCTCCAACAACGAGAATTTCTCTGTCTACTACCACTCCGTTGACGACGCTGTCCTCCTTTCCGCCGACTGTGGTGATATCAACGTTGACACTGTCGACCGGCCCTTCGACGGGAGAAAAAAATCCATTTGGGACCTTCAAAGATACAGGATTTTTCCGTAATAGTTCCGTTGCCTCGAGCACGTTTGCTTGACTTTCAGGAGTCTGAAAATGATAGCATGTTTGGTCCTGCCTATAGTCCTTCTTACCTAATAGTGTCAGGACTCTGATGATGATGAGGACTTAGAGACATTAACCCTTCCTCTTTCCATGCAGGGGAGTATTCATTCACTGATACAGCTACTGTACAACAGCCAGACTCTTTTCAAGAGCGTTATACCTATGACGAAGAAGATCCTCGCCATTTTAGGGAACCATGTATAAACGTTCCAATATAGTTGGTAACAGACTTGCCTCATATGTTAAGTAATTACTACAGACGCTTTCTCAAGGCGAATGCTCCGCAACAACCTCCGCCTCTTCAGCATGTTCCTGTAGAGCACGCAGGACAAGTAACACCTAGGCCCATAAGGACCTGTGGACCAACAACAGGTAGAGGACTGCACACTAATGTTGACACCCAGGATGAATGGGATGATAGTTCCCACACCATCATCTCCTATCCCTCCTCCAGCAGACACTTCCCTGCTGACATCGGGAGCTTTCATGACCTACTAGAATGTGCCTCAAAGCGCTTATCTACCGCTGCCAGTTAAACAAACTGAGTGTTTCTTGTATGACTTTAAGCTAGACACCTTACGATCCATTAGGGCATTCCCCATAGTGGATTAGTTATGGCAATAAGGTCTAAAACTGATGCGGACACCAGCTTCTAGCCCAGTGGTAATTCTGAATTGGACAAGAAGTACAAAGCCCCTGATAATTCACCCACATGCCTCATCGGTCATCCTAGACTGGATTTTGTTGTAGAAAATCTTTATTTCAGTTGTAAAACCATAAAAGACAGCATTTCATGTCAACAATTAAAAAAAGATTTTAGCAGAAATAATTAAAAGAATAAAATATGTTAATAAAAAAGATCTTTCGCAATTTGTCAGTGTCCACGGATAAAAAATACATTTCATTGAAGTTTTAAAAATTGTAGACGAGCCCACCGCATTGCAGCAAGAAATCGTGAGGTAGCAAATACTATGTGCATGCTGGTGTCATGTTTTAAAAGCCTATAGACATCTATGCAATGAATAGCACCAAGATTCTTACGTAATTACTGTAATTCTCTTCTTCTAGTCTTAGAGTAACTTTGGCAAACAAAAAAAGTGCAGTTCTGTATCCTCCGCTAGTCCACATGCGGGGCAAGTAATGGGAGCATCCTTAGACTATTTATTAGCAAATGAATGCAGGGGGAGACAACCATGACGAAACTGCAGATAAAGTTTCCTGGCAATGGTTCGACGTATGAAGTCCAAGCACGGCTCTAGTTGGTAAATGGCTTTTACATCCAAGAACTGGCGAGTCACAGAGCCAATCTTGGGATCCTCTAAGATGTCATCAAATTTTGCCTTCCAGTACATGGTAGATAAATATATTCGCGTGACCCCGGTGTGGGCAATTAGAGGACTTGTCCATAGCTCGGGACAGCCTATCTTATTTAAGCTTTTCTTAATATTTGAAAATAACAACCTAGGCAATTAACAATAAGCTTGTAAACTATTTTTTATTAGTTCCGTGGAATTAGCAAATAAAGTTCAGCGTTAAAAAATATACATTATTAAAACATTATATAGCTCGCGGGAGCGTGAAACAATAACGACAATAAAATTCATAAATTCATACAATTACAAAGAACAAGGATTTAATATATAGACACACAAGTGGCACAGTATTGTTATCTCGACGCGCGTTTCGGCGACCAGCGCCTTCTTCCAGAGTTGCCACGTTCAATAAGGTTGCATGATAAGGTACTTTAATAAACTTTTTTCCAACAGGAGATTAGGATTTCTTATTATTTCACTTGATTTCAGAAACACTGGTACCGACTGAAATGGTTCTTCGTGATTTGTACGGTTACTATTCAGGTCTTCATAGAGCTTGTTTTTCTGGTACGTATTAACATTCGGAGCCCAGTATTAACCTCTTTGTACGGAACTCTTTATGATTTAGCGGGTACCGATTGAATTAACTGGGCTAAGGTGTCTGAGATCTGAAGCTCCAAATAGAACGTTTTCAAATATATTCGAGCGATATAAAATCTGCGTACTGCGATATTTAGATTTGCCGCCTGGTCTGGATACAAAAATACTGAAGGTTTTCTTCTTAGATTTTCTGATAGTGTGTATCACGTGATGTCCTCCTGATATGGGGATCCACTTCACCCTTCGAGTCATCAAAATGTCAACTGCGTTGGTATAAGGAAACTGATATTGTCTGGCAAGCAAATGGAGGCATTTGTTTTTAAGTTCCAAATGAGTTTCAATTTCATCTTCACCCAGTGAGGGCACGCCAGCAAGGACTAGTACATATGGTACACTAGCGGGAGTGTGGCGGCGTGACAGGAAGGGACCGGAGACTGGATCTGGGGATATATGGTTTTATTTTTATGAAAGTCTTTTTATAACTGATAGTCTTTCTCTCGCAAAGCATGCAGGATCCGGTCTCTGTAAATGGGACGCCCTGGGCTCTCTGGAGATTCTTTGGTGAAGGAATGATACAGTGAGGGCTCTCTACATGCGCCTTGCTGTTGTGGTGCACTGCCCAGCACTATCTCACCGAGCGCCTTCCCTCACTAGTGTTTGTTTGAGGGGCACCATTGGCGATTGCTGGGGGACCTGCCGCAACTGTTGGAACTCTGAACGGCTCTATCCTTTGATACCCCTACAACCCCTGGCTATCCGTGTGGCCTGAGTTGGGGGTGTTGAGAGGGGCCCTGATCATTGTGGGGATAGACTGTTGCTCCGCTCCCCCCTCCTGCGGATTGCCCATGCTTATCCACTGCGAAGGCCCCTAGCATCCTACTGGGGGAGGTGCTCGACCTACAACCTATTTCACCTGCCCTGGCTCCCCCTTCAGCGTGTTGGGATTGGAAGGGTCATGCCACACTCTAAGGTTGGGAAGGACATTGTTGCACCTCCCAAAGATAACCCTGTGACGGCCCTGTGGAGTAAACCTGGTTCTGCATCTCCAGTAGCTATGGTGTCTGCGAAGGAGGGCTCCTCCGATCCCCTCACCCAATCATTCATGGCCAATTTTCTGCAGGAGATCATGTCCGAAATTGGGTCTCTTCGTACTGAGGTCCAAACCTGCACTAAGGAGCTCAGGAGAGACGTCATGGAAATCAGAGGACGAGTGGATGACCTCGAGAAGACGGTTGATGCCCGCACAGAGGATCAAGAGCAACTTTGGCAGCTGTAGGCTCTCCTGGAAGAACAACACATTGAACTTCAAATCAAGTAGGAGGACTTGAAAAAACGGAGTCACCGCAACAACATACGCCTGAGGGGTGTTCCGACAGGGGCCAAGGGCTCGGACATGGTAACTTTTCTTGCGGAATTGTTCCGCGAAATCAGAAGGGATGATGATGCCTCCCCACCTGCGCTGGATCGGTCTCACCGAGTGGCTGGTCCCCCTGGTCGTACTGGCCTGGTTCCCGACATCTTGGCCAGGGCTCATTTCTTTACAGAGAAGGAGGCCATCTTAAAGGCAGCACATTCTAAATAAGATTTAACATGCAAAGGTTCTCCCATCCAACTCTTCCAGGATCTTGCTCCAACCATGCTACGGCTTCGCAGGGACTTTAAACCTGTCACCGATAAGCTCCGAAAGTTGGGCATCCAGTATCAGTGGGACCATCCCTTTGCACTCATTTTTCAGTGGGAATCCAAATGCTGTGTGCTGTGATCTCTCCGGGAGGCCCCTCAGCTGCTTCGCCTTCAGGTCTCTTCTCCTCCATGTCTCTTCTACTTCATCTAGCCCTTCACGATTCCATCCTCTGGACCGAGAACCTGCGAAGCCACAGTGGACTAGAGCACTCAGATCGCGGCAGCTATCTCAGCATGGAGGGCAGTCCTCCTCTCAGGCCAAACAGGACATTATCCATCATCTGCGCTCTCTTGAAGGAGGGCGGTCGCCCACTCGTTCCCAGCCGAAGAAGACCTGATCGGCCTGCCCTTTTTTGGAAGACCATTGTTCTTCCGATCAGCGGTCCCCCGTAGAGACGGGGATGGACTCTCACACACTCCCTGTTCTCCTCCTTCGCCCTGAACATAGCGTGGCAGCGGTGCTGGTGTGCGCCTCCCTATAGTGATGCTGACTTTCTGCGACTCGCCCCTCTCTATTCCTAAGAGAGTGACATCTCTGGGATGGCTTGTGCCATTGAGCCTAGCCTACTCCTGGACTGGAATAGGTCTTGTTGGTCATTGTTCAATTTTGACAATTTGCTCTCCTTTCTTTTTCCTGCTTTCTCTTCGCTTTCCAGTCCGGACGGAGGAAGGGCTCTGATATTGGGAATGTACTGTTCCTCAACCGAATAATGTTCATTGGCGCGTTGATTTTTTTCTTATAACATACTGGGCATTGTGATGCATTATGGATGTGTTAGCTTTCCCGTGGAGGTCTATAGGGGGTGGTTGGGGAGCTCTGCATTGCATTTTGTTCTCTGTATATCTGATGGCGGTTGCTTGTAATCGATATTTAACATGACCTCTATATCCTGTTTGAAACTCCTTTCTCTTCCCCTAATAAGCTGCGCCAAGTATGGTGTTACCTATTACAACAGAACCCAGACATTATCTTCTTACAGGAGACTCACTTGGTAAAGGCAGACACTTCCCATATGGACCACCCCAAATAGCCCCTTCAATACTGGGCATCTGTGTAGGAGAGTAGGGTCTGCTTCCTATGGTTAGCCCCACTTTTTGCTGTGATTCTCTGGTTTTTCAGCTTTAGTCTGGCTGTGGCCCTGCTAGTCAGACCCACAGCCTAGCTGTTCTCTCTCTAAATTGATACCATGTACTTTAGGTGCATACCAGATTGGTTACCGGGTCACCCTTGTTGGCCCCTGTATAGTGTACCCTAGGTACCCAGGGCATAGGTGCACCCTAGGCCTACCAGGGGCTGCAGCATGTATTGTGCCACCCCTGGTTTGCCTTCCAAACTGACACCACAGGTCTGTTCACACACCCTGGGTAAGGTGGTGTAATCACCCCTTACTTAGATATAGTATACCTATATCTATATACCTATATAGACACATATGCACCTACAAGCCACTCCTAAGGCAGACCAAGACAATCCTGGCGGTAGAGTGCTTGGTTTCATTTGAGAGGGTGCCCTAGCATGAGTTGGACCCCTCTGCAGCTTTCAAAACCATCTCCTTATAGCTGTTCTATGATATAGCCATACCATATACTCTTAAGTGCATTATAATCCTTGTGGTTAATGCTAACTTTGGTTTGGCTTTATCAAAACATGTCATGTAAGGTGTCAAACACTTTGGAATACTTCCCCCCCCTCCGCCAGTCCTGGCGGCGGGGGTAGCATTCCACACTTCTAGAGGAATAAGACATGTAGTTACTTGTAAACACGGTTAAAGTTAAACAGAGCCTCAGCATCACAAAATGGATGCTGCTGCCACAGACACAAGTCTGCCCTCCTGCTCCTGGACGAAACTCCGGCAGGGGAGGCCTGGACAATAGGTTTCCTGTCCAGGGAGGTGCTGGCACCTCCCCAGACAGGGTTTTGTGTATTGGGGCAGGGAGGGCTGCATTCAGTGAATGCTTTCCAGACACTGCTTGGGGCACACTAGGTGCTCCATGCATTTCCCAGTTCAAACCGGTTGCTGGGGCACTCTGCCCCAGCTCTGGCGCGAAACTGGACAAAGGAAAAGGGGTGTAACCACCCCCTTCCCAGGTCCACCCATAGGAGGGACCGTAAAGGTAGTCCAGCCCCTAAACTTATTCTAAGTATAGGTACCCAGTCCCTAGGACTTTAGATTACCCTGGACAAAACTCTGAATCATAAATCCTGGACCTTCGACATTCCATTTCGACTGGAAGACGGAAGACATCTCCCTTGTGGTCAAGGAGTGACCACCCTGTTCAAACAGGCACCAACAGCAACTTTGCCAGTCTGCATTTTCGAGGCTCCCGCCGGATCCCGAAGAATCTGCGACACAGGGCAGGGACTTCCAGACATCCCTGGCCCGACCTTCGCTCACAGCAAAGCTGAGACCCGTGGCGGACACGAGAGACATGGGACCAGAACTCCTTGACATCCTGCATTTTGCAAGCTGCACTTACTTTACAAGGTATCTCGAAGTTGTGCATTGGGGTGCTTGAAGCCCCAGCCCCGAGCACTATTTGCACCGAAGCTCAGTGGCCCACACTCCATGAGTGTCACGTGGGCCCCCCTTTTGCATTTCAGCTCGACGCGTCTTCCCGGTTCGTGGGACAGCTCGAATACAGCTCCTGGTCGTCGTCGACGCCTCCTGGATCTCGTGGCTGAAGAGACCAACGTCACCTTTTCACCTGAAATCACCCGACAGCGGATGGCAGCTTTCCATCACCATTCCTCTTCACTGGCAAGTGACCCAGACTCTGTCCCTACTGCTTTCAGGTTCTTCAGATCTTTGATCCACCCTTGGATCCACCCGAACACTTTTCCTCTGGTCGCCTGCAGCACTTCTTTGCAGATCTCCATTGAAATCGACGACGAAACCTGACACCAAAAGACACCTATGCACCCGGCTTTCGTGGGTGAGGTAACCCGAGTACTCTGGTAGTCTCGAGGGTATTGGCCCTCCTAGTGTCTAAGTCTAAAAGGGTTCCATCGTAGTCCATTCGGAAGTATCCTTAAACTGTAAATTTGTAACTTGTTTGTTTCCCATAGAAAGTCAATGGTAACCCGCGGTTGTGTTTAGACACTGCACGCATCTCCTGCGGGGCTCCTACATCCTAACCTTTGGTTGTTCCTAGAAGCCCCAGCGATTCCCTAGGCCTACTTTCTAACTCAGACGTAGTTCTTATACCACTATTTTAGTATATGCTTTGTGAAGCCCCTAGGGCAAAACGTATACTGTGCAACTTATCGTATGCTAATTGAGAACCTTGTAATGTACTTTTACCTCTGACCTCATAAAGAGTGCAGAGGGGTTGTGTTTAGAATAAATACATGTATATTTGATATATACTTTGTGTTGTGTGCTTTCATTTGGTACTCAAGGGATTATAATTGGTAAAACAACTTGCTTAATACGCTCTCTGAAGTCTTAGCCTGACGACTGCTGGTCCATGCTACCAATAGGATAGCTTTCTTTAAGGTTGACTTTACAACCACCATCAATAAGGGTCGATTAGACTGGTGCAAGTTGCCCACTAGAACTAGTGGACATCATATGCCAGGCTAACTTCTCACATTGGTGTGCAGCCAATGGGATAAGAGCTTACATTGTTTTGCCAAATAATCTTGAGAATATCATTAGAAAAATCACATCTGTAGGTACATATAAATCAAGTCTTATAATACATAAGTTCTACTGAACTTAGCAGTTGTAGGTGGTAAGGGCTTAGCACACCCTGACTACAACTTCTAGAGAGGTACTAGTAGGAAACCAAATAGTGTAGGTAGGTGCACACACCACACCACACTAGTCATGTCTTTAATAGCAGGAGGTAGTGCCTCTCTGCCAGATGCCAGCCAAGTGCAGACATCCAAGTATGACACCTTCACTTTTCAAGATTTGAGAAGCTTGTGTGTTGTCAGAAAATTAAGACAAGGACAGAGTCCCACCACCCAGCACCCAGTAAATCTTTTAGTGGCAGATGACTTGGAAAAAGCATCAGACCAAGAGGCACATGGTAGTAGGGATGGGGGCCATCCATCATCAGAGGAGGATCCTAGTGGGGCTCCCCAGCAGGATTCTGAAGAAGAGGATGAAGACCAGAATGTGGTTCCTGAAACCCATCTGGAAGACACAGGGCTACCTGGAGATATGGATGGCCATGGTGGGCCTGCCTTTATCCCCCCAAGTAGACCTACTGGTGGACCCAGAAGACAGAAATCTCCCTCAGGAGAATCTCACCATTCTGGTTCATCAATGGGGTCCTCTGCCTCATCTCACAGGAGAAGAACATCCCCTGAGAGAAAAGCGCATGAAGCTAGAATGAGGGAAGTAAAGCTTAGGATCAAGAGGCATGAAATTGCCCTTGAGAAAGAGCTCCTGGCTCTTGAAAGAGAGAGAAAATTGTGTGGGCTAGAGCCCACTGGTGGCAGCAATATACCTAGTGGTAGGAATAGGTCTCATGACCATAGAAACCTGAACAAGAATGTCCCTCCCTATCAGATTGGGGATGACCTCCACAAGTGGATAACTGCTTTGGAAAGGGCCTGCAAAGTACAGCAGGTACCCCAGAGTCAATGGGCAGCAATCTTCTGGCTCTCCTTTGCAGACAAAGGAAGAGACAAGCTCCTCACTGTTAGAGAAGAGGATGCTGAAACTACACAGTCCTGAAGAGTGCTCTGATAGATGGGTTTGGCTAAACCACTGAGCAGTACAGGTTGCTGTTCAGAGACACCCAGAAGACACAGACTCAGGACTGGACAGACTTTGTAGATTGTGCTACTAAGGCTCTGGAAGGCTGGTTACTGGGCAGTAAAGTAAGTGACTATACAGGATTGTATCACCCTATAATGAGAGAACAGATTCTTAATATTTGTCAGAACCAGTTATTGCATCAACACCTGGTTGACTCTGATTTGACCTCTCCACAAGAATTGGGTAAGAGGGAAGACAAATGGGTCAGAACCAGGGTGAAGCAGAAGGAACAGAACCAAGGTGGTGACCAGAGGAAGCAAGACCAAAAGGGTGGGGAGAAAGCAAAAGACCAGAAGTCTTCTCAAGGTCCCCAAAAAGCTTCTAATGGTGGGGGTTCCCAACAATCCAAAAGGAAATAAGGTGCTAGAAAACCATGGTGCAAAGTTTGTAAAGTAAATTCTCACTGGACCAGTGATTGCACCAACAAGGAGACCGCTCCAGCCACCATTGCCCCTAAGGCAACTGTTCCCCCTAGTTCAGCTCCAAGTGGTGGTTCTCATCAGAAGGGTGTATTAGGGTTAACCCTGGGAACTGAGATGGATGCTGGCCTAGTCAGAATACTAAGCCAAGCTGTTTTAATCTGTGATGGGGACATAGCCATGTCCTCTACTGTGAGTCCCAATAACTTGGGCAAGTACAGACAAACTCCTTTAATCAATGATAAAGGGGCTCAGGCCTACAGGGACACATGTTCTAGTGTCACAATGGTGACACCCAGCTTTGTGAACCCTGGGCAGATGATACTAGGTGAGAATTACCTAGTGACCAATGCTAGCAATGTCACTACCACACACAGTATGGCAGTTGTTAATTTCTCCTGGGGAGGAGTAACTGGCCTTAAGAAGGTTGTTGTTGGCTCAGACCTCCCTGTAGAATGTTTGCTTGGCAATGACCTAGAGACTTCAGCCTGGTCTGAAGTGGAGTATAGGACACATGCAGAAATGTTAGGCATCTCAGCACATTTGCTTGCTTTGACTAGATCTCAGGTCAAAAATTGCAACACTGAACAGGCACTGGATTCTGTAATAATGGACCAGTTGCCTACCAGGAGGAGAAGCAGTAGGGTTAAGGCAGTGCCTTCCCCCTGCCTCAGGATGATGATCAGCCTTCTGAGGAAGCTGATTGTGAGCCTGAAGAAGGAACTGTCCTAGAAGAGCTTGAGCCTGATCAGGTTGAGTTTCTTGGGACAGGGGGACCTCCCAGGGCAGATCTGAGGCAGGCGCAGTTGGACTGCCCTTCTCTTGAACCCCTCAGACAGCAAGCTGCTGCTGAGGCTGCTGGGAATGCTAGTGGAACCAATAAAGTTTACTGGGATGAAAGACTCCTGTATTCAGAGGCTAGAGACCCCAAGCCTGGTGCTTCCAGGAGGTTGGTCATACATTTGGCATTCAGGGGCTTCCTTTTGACACTAGCCCATGATATTCCCTTAGCAGGACATCTTGGCCAGAACAAAACTTGGGACTGGCTTGTCCCTCACTTTCACTGGCCCCACATGTCAGAAGACACCAAGGAGTTTTGTCGCTCCTGTGTCACCTGCCAGGCCAGTGGCAAATCCGGTGGCACTACAAAGGCCCCCCCTTATACCACTACCTGTGGTGGGGGTTCCCTTTGAAAGAGTAGGAATTGACATTGTTGGACCAATGGATCCCCAAACAGCCTCTGGGCACAGGTTTATTCTAGTGGTAGTGGCTCATGCCACCATATACCCAGAAGCTATTCCCCTTAGGACCACTACAGCAGCACCTGTTGTGGCAAGAGCCCACTTGGGACTTTTCTCAAGAGTGGGTTTCCCTAAGGAAGTTGTATCAGATAGAGGTGCAAACTTCATGTCTAGTTACTTGACTGCAATGTGGAAGGAGTGTGGAGTGAACTACAAGTTCACCACACCCTATCACCCACAATGCAATGGTCTAGTTGAAAGGTTCAACAAGACCTTAAAGGGCATGATTAAGGGTCTCCCTGAAAAGCTCAGGCGGAGATGGGGCATCCTACTGCCCTGTCTTTTATTTGCCTACAGAGAGGTCCCACAGAAAGGGGTTGGCTACAGCCTTTTTGAACTTTTGTTTGGGCATCCTGTAAGAGGACCCCTTTGTCTGGTGAAGGAAGGATGGGAGTTACCTCTCAAACTTCCCAAGCAAGACATTGTGGACTATGTACTTGGTCTCCGCTCCCAGATGGCTGAGTATATGAAAAAGGCATCCAAAAACCTTGAGGCTAGTCAGGAATTGCAAAAGGCCTGGCATGACCAAAAGGCTGTATTGACTGTTTACCAGCCAGGACAGAAAGTGTGGTTGTTGGAACCTGTGGCCCCAGCAGCTCTCCAAAACCAGTGAAGTGGACCCCACACTATTGTTGAACAGAAGGGAGAAGTCACCTATTTGGTTGATCTTGGAACTCCCAGGAGCCCCCACAGGGTGCTTCATGTCCACAGACTGAAACCATATATTGACAGGGCAGACATGGGCTTGCTCATGGCTACTGATGAAGTACAGGAAGAAGAGAGTGAGTGATGAAAAGTCCAGATCTTGTAGTATTTCAAGCGCCAGCTTTAATGAATACAACCCCCAACAAGTACTGCTCCCAACTGAATAATTTCCAAATGGAATGATTCACCACAAACTGTGATGTCATGCACTCCATATTCTACAAGCAGACAGCTAATTATAACACATCCCCCTTACAAAGTAATTAATAGAATAAATAACAAGTCATCAAAAATATTAACTCAAAAAAACTAAAGAGAATGTTAAGTGAACTAAACAGAAAAACACATCAATACAGGACACAATCTTTGAGCTTCTCTGGTTAATGATTGTCCCGCCTGCTCACATGTCCAGTGTTCAGGTTCTTATTTGGAGGAACAAAATGCTGAGTAATCACAGAACCATTATTAGATTCCGTGAACTTTGTCAATCTGGACATGTTCCAGATACAACCATTGTCCAAGGTTACAACATTTTTTTTAATTGCAGTAAGGATGAAAGGACCACAGAAATTAGAGGCACCCTTGTCACCATGCTTAGGCTTCTTCACCAAAACACGATCACCCAAGTTTCATTTCTTCACTTTGACTGCCATCCTGACATCATAGCGTTGTTTATTCTTTCGTTGATATTTAGCAAGTTTGTCTCTCCCACTCAAGTCATCGGTCACACCATCATCACTATTCCTCACAGGAAGCCAAACTGGGTTGAGCTTAGAGTTCGCCACCCTACTCCACAAGGCTTCAAAAGGAGATTTCTGCATAATAGCATTGGGAACAGTGCGATGTGCCCACCAAGTTTCTCTCAACCCACCACTAAAAGAGGTCCTAGATTCCAATGCTCGTTGAGCGCAGCTCTTTACAACCCTGTTTATCCTCTCTGTAAGACCATTGACCTGAGGATAATACAGAGCCATCTTTTGATGAACAATACCAAGATACTTAAGGAAAACATCCATTTCATTAGAGGTAAATTGTACCCCATTGTCCGTGACTAAGTACTTAGGAGTCCCTTCTGAAACAAATACATCCTTTAAAAACTCAATCACAGACTTGGAATAGACAACACTCATGCACTTTGAGACCACCCATTTTGAAGTGTAATCAACCAAGAGGATCACAAATCTCTCATGAGAAGGCATCAATTAAAAGGGCCAGCTATATCCAAACCAACTTTAGTCCAAACTGCATCAGGAACTTCCACAGGTAAAAGAGGAGAATGGCTAGTGGTGCGAGATTTATCATTAAAAGCACATAAATGGAAATCCTTAACTATAGACTCCACCATCCGGTCCATCCCAGGCCACCAATACTTCTCTCTGACTCGTGCCTTGGTAAGACTTATTCCCAAATGTCCCTCATGAGCCAAGTTGACAAATCTATCTCTCAATTCACTGAGTGGAACTATCCTGACACCCCTCATTAGATTGTCATGACAAAAAGCAAGGTTGTTCTTTACTGTCCAGTACAATTTCAGATCACAATCAATATCTTCATAAGCAGGCCAACCTCTGGAGATAACTGTTTTAAGTGATGAAAACACCTTGTCATTCTTGACACACGATAACCATTCCTCCTTAGATACGGATGATTCCATCACCCAGTTCACACTTTCAACATCCTCTAGTTTTTGTTAGGTCTCTGTGGGTAGTCGTAACAAACAATCTGCAGGTTTGTTATTCTGACCTGGAATATATTGTACAGAAAAATTAAACTCTTGTAAACCTTCACTCCATCTCTTTAGTCTAGGAGTCATGTGATCATTGTGATGACATGAAAAAATTTGCACAAAGGGGCGATGGTCAGACTTCACAACAAACGGAATCCCCCACAAATAAAATTTAAAATGATGTACAGCCCAGAATACCCCCAATGCTTCTCTCTCAATACAAGAGTAATTTATTTCAGCTTCTCTAAGAGCCCTAGAAGCGAAAGCTACAACAATTTCTTCTCCATTCAATATTTGAGAAAGGACTGTTCCAAGTCCTCTAAGGCTAGCATAGGTTGTCAAAATAGTTTTCAACTTTGGGTCAAAGTGACCCATAGTTGGCATTTTTCCAATTTCCAACTTTACAGTATTAAAAGCCTTCTCACACTCAGTCGACCAAGCAAACCGCACACCTTTTTTTAAACTAACTCTAATAGGTTCAACAACACTCGCAAAACCTTTGACGAATTTAGAGTAGAACTCTGCCATACCCAAAAAAGATTTAATCTGCTCCTTGTCTTCTGGTGCAGGAGCTTTAACAATGCTCTCCGCAAGTTCCATCTTTGGTTGTATACCATTCCCCGAGATCAAATGACCATGATAAGTAACGGATTCTAGACCAATACAACATTTTTCTCTCTTAAGAGTAAGTCCGCTCTCCCCCAATTTACTCAAAACCGATCTCAACACATCATCATGCTCATGCTCATCCTTCCCATAAACCAAGATGTCATCTTGAAAAAACATCACATTCCGTATACTTCCAAGAACCATCTTCATCACTCTCTGAAAGCAGGCTGCCGCCGAGGCTAACCAGAAAGGCATCCTCAGGAACTGATATGCCCCCAGAGGAGTAACAAAGGGTGCCGCTCGGAGTTGAGAGGAGCGTGCTGGGAGTTGCTTGGACATACCCCGACCAGAGGGGCTGCCAGAATCCCCGGAATTGCCTCAAGTCACCGGCGCAGCGGCGGGACTGCGAGTCCCAGGGTCACAAGCGGTACTGAGACGAGCCGCACCTGGTGACTCTTCCCGTTGGCCGCGCCCCCTGCTCTGGCTGCATAACATCGCGACTCGCGGCCCCCGCTCCGCGGGAGCCGCTCGGAGTTGAGAGGAGCGTGCTGGGAGTTGCTTGGACATACCCCGACCAGAGGGGCTGACAGAATCCCCGTAATTGCCTCAAGTCACCGGCGCAGCGGCGGGACTGCGAGTCCCAGGGTCACAAGCGGTGCTGAGACGAGCCGCACCTGGTGACTCTTCCCGTTGGCCACGCCCCCACACGCCAACGGTTACAATACCACGCCCAAGGACGCGCATCGAGGGACGCGCGCGGGCAGATGCCGGGCTAAGCCCGGGCAAAGGGCAGGCCGTTTGAGGCCGTTAGAGAGCGGTAGAGACCGGGCCGGGCAACCCCCCTAACGCCCCGGCCCCTTGTCTCTGTGCATTGTCCAGCTGGTTGCCCCGAAGCAGGACGTTACACTATGGCCAGCAGGGAAACCAGAAGCAAGGCTGCTTCCGCGGTGTCAGGTACTTTGGACAAATTCCTCTTGAAAGCTAATCCTGTAACTAACAAGGGTATTATAGTGCTTGATAACCTAATTGAGGAGGGTGCAGAAAATTCCTGTCTATCCTCGCCAGGCCTACTAACAAACACTAGTACACCACTGTTGCTTGATGCCACCCACTTATCCCTAATGGACAGTATTGACCAAACAATCGAGTCAGTGTTACAACTGTTAAGGACACCGTCATCATCGCTTAGGGATAGAGACACATCGCGCATCTCTAGTGTTGTAGAGCCCTCCCCTGTTGCAAAGCCCGCACTGTCCGGGGATCAGGGTGTGGTTGAAAACTCGTTGCTGCTTACGGGTCACAGAGAGGATCCCGTAATGAAAAGGAAAAGATCCAGAACGGGCAAAGGTGCTAAAAGGGCAAAAACTGACCCCCTTAACACCCACTCTGGAGGTAAATCTGGGTGTACCCGAGACACTAAGTATGGAAAAGGACAGGGTAACGTTAAGCGTCCCATCTATTGTATCTGCACCTGTGCTTACTCAGCCATTTATCTTTGGTGGGGCTACCCCTAATACTACAGATCTCCTTATTGCTTCACTCACCGCTGCCCTCAAAAGCCTCTTGAATCCCCTTTTTCTTAAACTGGACTCTATAGAATCGAGACTGTTAGCGATTGAGAGACTAAGTGTGGGCAATGGAGGTCAGCCTGGGATAGGAGCAAGTTCAGATGGAACACACTGGGTGGTGTTGGAGCTCCCCCAGGCCCTCCGGTTACTGCGGTCCATCCCCCACTATTTTCTACAACCCCTATTGGGCAAAATGGTAATATCAGTACAGTTCCCGTGCCTCAAACCGCACCTGTACCACTTCCCAGGTTAGTGCCCCCGATTCCACCCCCTAGGAGGTCGAAGCAACCAGCTCCGGCCAGTCTACCCATTCAGGGAAGATTACCAAATGTGCTAGCCCATAGCTCCAACCAGCAGGATAGCCCCAAATCTAGGCGCAAGGCAGTTAACCTGCCCCCTGAGGCGGCGGGCTATACTGAGATACTGATGGGGGTTCCAAAGCTGGCCAGTGGCGTAATGGAATCTTATGATTCTTTACGCAACAAGGTAATCAGCTGGCTAAACATCCAAAGGCCTCTACCATCTAACCTAAAAGGAGATGTTCTTATGGTTAGAAGGGTCCCGTGGGTTGGGTACACTGCCAAGAAAAGTGTGGGGGACTGTATAATTGTTAGTTTTAAGAGCCCTCAGGTCGTCACCTACATTTGCAACTGGCTTGGTAATGCAGGTAACACATCCATTGAATTGGTCCCCCTCTCGTATTTCTATCCTAATTCATTTAAGCCACCTATGAGGAGGGACGATGGTTGGACACGGGTGGGTTTTGCTGTGGACGTGTCCAGATATAGGCCCAGGTATAACACTCATTCTGCCACTGTAAATTACGTACATCCCAATAGATTCAATTGCCTTGACGAAGTAGATTGACTTCGAAGGGGTTCTTCCTCACAATCCTGCCAAGTCATCGCAACTGAATCTGTAGAACAGGGGATGGGAATTGTAGCGATTGACATCGCCAATGGAGAACCGGATTCACTCCAAGGTGGTACTTTGAAGTCCCCTTGCCCTGGGGGCCTTGCGGATACCTCATTCTTGAGCCAAACGGGGAGCATTCTGATTCCACAAGCCCCCTGTGTCCCAAATATAACATCTACTGCCGAACCAATTAAGGAAACACAAGAACGGCTGCCCATATCTCCATCTATGAGCACTGATAGCGACCACAATGGAACAACTGAGGGGCCCTCTCCCAAATCTACTATTGAAACCCTGAAGGTCCTCTCCTGGAACGTGGCAGGCATCGCAAATAAAATACACACGGCGGAGTGGAATCTTCTAATAGGCACCAGTGATGTATGCCTCTTCCAGGAGACGTGGGCCAGGGACCCTTTGAGTAGAGTGGGTTTCGCAGTCTTTGAAATTCAGGCTAGCTGGAGTGGGAAGGGGAGACCTTCGGGGGGTTTGGCGATTTGGGTAGCCAGTCACATTGGATGTGTCGCGGAAAACGTTTCTACGTACTCGCAGGACATCCAATGTGTACTTCTTAGGTGGCCCAATGGAGTTAAACTGGCGATTGTAAATGTTTACTCTCGTCCAGTCAGTATAGCCAAGGAATCGCCCACTACGGAAGACCTTTCGTCTTTTCTGGGCTCACTGCCAAGTGACTACAAAATTGTGATGGGCGGCGACTTTAATTGCCATTTTGAGCCACTGGAAGGCCTAAAGGAGGGTGCCCTCACCGCCGAAGATGACTTCTGGGGTGTCCCACCTTGCTCATCCCCTCATCCCAAATCTTGGTCCCCACTTGCGGTGCAAATCATGTCCCTCACTTTGAACTACGCACTGAGGGCTTGTAATGGTCGCACTCCGTCAGATAGCCCCTCATTCTGTACTTTCAATAGGAAGGACCGCGAATCGAGGCTGGATTACATCTTTGTTGACATTGGCTTGTGGCCTAAGGGCCAGGACTTTAGAGTATCTCCTAGAACAGATAGCGACCACAATGCACTTCTGCTAGATCTGAATCACCCTGCACCCATTCCTGAGTCACCAGCTACCAATCCCAATGATGACCCAGGAAATCTGGTCCTCAGCTCTAACAGGAGAAGGGTAAAATGGGGGACAATAATTGGCTCAGAGGAAAATACAAGAAAAATCTTTGATATAGCACTCCCGATGTTTGTAGAAATAGATGAATTAATTAATCAGCCTAGATCCCCAGATTTTAGCGATAAACTGGGACACATCCATGCAAACCTAGTGGGATCTCTAGCTGAGGTTTTTTATCCTGTGGCAGCTCCACGGCGTAATCAGACCCGAACATCAACATGGTACAATTCTACCTGCAAAAAGGTGAAGACAGAGTTAATTGCCACAATTAAAGCAGGTACAGACAAGGGCTTAGTCGCCAAACTTAGGCGCGAGTACAAGGAAGCCATGGCTTTGGCAAAGTCAGAGTGGGACTGGAATCATTGGCAGGATCTCTCCTCTGCATTAGAAACCAGGGACTCGAAAAAATGTTGGTCCCTGGTAAATAATTAAGGAGACCATCAATATGGAGCAAGAAACGACTTCACTTAAGGCGTTTAGAAGAAAGCCCTCACTCACCACCTAGTGATGACATGCTTCATCATCGGGCCCCACAGAGGGGATCTAGCATCCCCTCTGTGTGCTGCAACGCCAGATCTACTGCGAAGCGGGTGGTGGGTAAGGACAGTGCTGTGCAAAGAATATTAAGTGAGTGATGTGAGGTTTAAAAAAGTCTGTAGTGTATCAAAATTAATTTTATTAGGATCACTAAGGACTTATCAATAAAATGATGTGTAGGAAATACGTCCACAATTATTCAAGTGGTAGTTTCCTTAAGTCAGTCGACATGTTTCAGCCACGAAACGGTGTGAATTTACCTGGCATTCTTCAGGACTTGGTGTGAGTAAACCCTGGCGGTATGGACTCTCTAAGGTCCACCCTTACCTAGGGACGTGAAAGTGAAAATAAGTAATGAAAAAGTGCAAAAAATTAGAAAGAAAAGCTGTCTTTCTAATAACTCCTGGTTTAGGAGGCTTCCGATATTACGGTTTCTGCACCTGTTAGGGAAAGAAAGGACAAGGACAAACAAAGAGACAAGACATAAAATCAGTTGTATTGATGATCGCCTATTTACAGTCCATTGTGCTCCAGTTGGTGGTATCAGAGACATCATGTGGTTGAATAACAGTATAGTTAACACCACCTTGGTCCCCAGAGTATAGAGCGTTATGTGTAGGTAGTGCTAAGTGCTATACGTGCTATGTACAACGCGTGATATTTACAGGGGTTGTGGGTTTAAAACGCTATCAACCTAAAAATATTGGCGCGATCAAAATCGTGCCGAAAAATTAAAATCAGGGTAATTTCTCACTTTGATAGTGTGATGATTTCACACCATGGGTCACAGGAGGGGGGTGTGCGACTCTGGCACTCAAAGAAAACTTCTTCTCATATCAAGGTAATCTGTATCTTCAATGTACCGGGACCTCGATGGGCAGTACCTTTGCCCCGAGCGTGGCAGGACTTTATGTAGCAGACTTCGAGGCTAAATACATCCTTCCCGTTACTAACCCCTTCTTCCAGTCAATACAAATATGGCGCCGTTACATCGACGACGTCTTGGTCCTGTGGACAGGCGACGAGGAAAACCTCCAGACATTTCTACTCTGGATCAATAACCTTGACCCCAATCTGAAATTTACTCATGCAACCAGTAAGACTGAGGCCACATTTCTGGATGTCACTATCCAGATCTCAGGAACCAAACTTACAACCAAAACTTACCACAAACCGACTGCAAGAAATAACCTCCCTGAATACACCAGCTTCCATCCTCGCCCGTTAAAAGAAAACCTACCTTACGGGCAATATTTACGTCTGAGACGCAATTGTTCCGAGCTACATTGTCATGTATTCCTATAGGTTCTGAATCGATCCCCCTATTCCTGACCCTATTCTGGTTAAACTAACTATCAAGTTAACTAACAGTCAGCCCATGAGGCAAGAAAAGCCCCCATGATGCAGATACCGTTATCTGACGCAGTCACACTACGGCACAGGAACGTGTTATCTGATTAGGTCATAAGGCTTGAGATCTAATTAGACAAGCGACATTCCTCCAGCCCCTGATAAGGCATACGACGTTCTCATAACAAATCAAACCTATGACAACCTGGAAAATCCGTGCGGCCATTGTTTTGATTTCACAGAGAACTTCAGTAAAAGAATGTGCTAACGAGCAAGTCGTATGACATCTTTATTGACGTATCTATGTCCATCCTTACGTCAATTTTGGCACCTTTAAGGTATAAATATTGCCGATCTTGCCCTATGCAAACACACGCGTGGTGACGAGACGGAGCAGCCATACTTGCCGAAGCCGAGAGAGGAAGCAGACCCCGCTGACAGCAGCCCCGCCTTCCTGACGCGCTGAGAGACGCGCTGCTATCTTAAGCCGAGAGACCCAGCACCGGCGCTTCTGGGCAGCCCTCGCAGGCAGCCTGGAATATCGAGAGCAGAGAAAGAGATACCATTCCTCATTCATCCTAAATTCCAGGTACAGAACTGAATAACCCCTCACAGAGAATTCTTTAGTTATTCACTTGGCAAAAACAAACTTAACTTAAACTGTAACTTTCTATTCCCGCCCACGCATTAGACTTAGGTCAGGTACACGGGGTAGGCGTATTTAGAAACACCAGTTGAGTACGTTTAGTCAAATGTATATGTGTATGTAAATATATTTTAATCATTTCAAACATCATATGGCTCAGAAACCATATCAATGTTTTTACAGTATTATTTTATACTATTGCTTTTAATGTATGCACTTTACTTAACTATAAGTATTGCAATAATATCGATCCATTTCTCTTGTACGAGAAAAGAGACTGATCAATAAATAACACCTTTTTATTGAACACGCCCGTCTCTTCCTTTCCTCTACAATCTGATGAGACTAAGAATGCACGTACTGACTGAGTAAAATAATTGCCTTGTGCTCACACGACTCTCGAGATTGACTCTTGATTAGGGGAGAGCAAAGTTGTCATGTTCTATGGTTGTCAGAAACTAAATCCCTTCTTGTCTAATCAGGGAAGTTAATTCCTCCTTGAACATTCGAGAAAGTTTCTAGCGAACTCTGAGCTACGCTGGCAAACCCAAAAATTAAGTCTAGTATCGACAGTAGTAGACCTAGTTAACGTCTGGTCTAGGCCTTTACTGCTGTAGGTATTATTCCAATGCGCAGAGCCTATTGGGAAAATAGGAGCTACACTACATGGCGCCCAACGCGTTTGGAAAGGGCGATAAAGCTAACGTAAGACATTTAGAGTAACTCAGTCGTGCTTTCTCACTCAGACCCCTTTTCCCATTATACTCCAAAGACGTCTGGAGTGGGTGAAAGGTTATATCCTCCAAAACCTCGCAGGAGGGAACTCCTATGTATGGTTCTTGGTATAGTCAACGTTGAAGGATACACTGTTCCAAAATATTGTGCATCTAATCTCTGTTTCCATAAGAAACCTGATCTGCAAACAGCTATAATACCATCCGGTCAGTAAAATGACTGAAAGTGATGACGAAAGAGAAGCAGTTAGATTAGCAACTGAACTCGCAGATGCTGATGCTACCATGCAAGCAGCAGACCCGAATATAACACTCATTCCGGTCATTAAAAGGAGATCTATAACCTTAAAACTTATAGAAAATGGACTGACACCTAGAGGTGGCACAGTCATATTCGTAATCGAGGCACACGAATATCGGCAGACAGAGGTATATTATTCATGGATACATTTTCCAGCAGCTAATGCTGTAACAAAGTACTTCCACTATTACAAAGTAGAGGAACCTCCTAATGAGTACACTCCTTTCGAGGAGGTGGAAGTACCACTCAAATTCCAAGAGCATTTGCTCTTATTTGATGGCGCCCTAATACATAACAATCACATTACAAGGCTCGGTCCTTTAGGAAGACCAGGAGCAACGTGGCCGGTCTTAGCCGGATACACACCACATCCAGACATCGAAAGAATGCCTGCAGCAGAGCTGTTAATACAGCTAAAACAACTACTAAAAATTCATAGACAATTAGTTCAGTATGTAATGCGGACTTCAACAATTCAGCCAGCGATTAAACTTCCACAGCTGACCCCTCACCAGGGGAACACAAATAAAATTACACCACAGAACATCCAATCCTGCCTAGGTAAAGTTCCAGCTAAACGGGAACAAATACCATTCTGGTTGGCACAGAAAATTACCCAAATAGAGGCGGTGTTTCCTGACACCACCCCATTAGAAAAACACAGGATTCTGACTATATGTCTCCCAATGGGAATCGCACCACACATTGAGGACTGTGACACTTGGGGTACAGTCTTTGCTTCCATCTACACAAAAACGCACGGTGTTCCATCCATTTCGGTAATACCAGATGTGCTAAAACAAATTCAAGATGAATACGGTCCAGAACCTGCTTTAACTCTTGGTATGAAATTACTAAAAGACTTCAAGCAGGTCTCGGCTATATTATTAGCCAACATAAAAGGTGAAGCAGCAAACGTGGCGATCCGCCAGAGGTTAAAAGAAACAGATAAAGCAGACCAACCAGCTGAAATTGCCAGAATCATAGAAAAATCCTATGAAGAACTATGCAGAGATAGTCTAGGTGGAATACCAGTAAAACCGCAACTGACTACAAGTCCAGAAAAAATATTTTTTAATAATAATTCACCAAAAAAGAACTGGGATGGAAACAAACAATCCAATCCTAAAGAAAAGAAATTCCAGTCCCGAGGGAGGTCTCCCAGGCGAAGAGAGAAATCTCCAAACCAAAGACAGAGGTCACCGCAGAGTGACCCCTCTGGGAATAGATATAACCTTAGAAATAGGGATAATATTAAAAAACCTGATAGATATCAAGACATTGATACACGTCCCTCTCAATCTTTTCAGACTTCCTCGCAGAAATCGCAAAGAAGAGGACGATCAGAAGAGCACGCCAAGTCCAAAGACAAGGAACCTGCTCAGCTAAAAAAGAAATTACAATTTCCAAAAAAGAAGGTAGCCAGTATCAAGGTAGTTAACAATGCCGAGAATACTGAGGACACAACTGAAAAACGGAGAGTGGGCGCAGACAATGCTAGACAGCGCAGCAGAGGTGAGCATAGCTCGCAAAGTCCTTATGAATCATCTGGAGACAGTGGACACAAATGAATATCTTCAAGTGGAAACTGCAGACACCAGAGTTAGCAAACCCCACAAGATATACGAGATAACATTACGTATAGAGGGAGATAAGACTAGGAAAATAAGGGGACTATTTTGGGATAATCTCTCCAAGGGCTATGATATCCTTCTAGCTGAAAAAGACTGGCCACCAGAGTTTGTCAGGGAGTGCCCTCATGGCGAAGAAGTAATTATGCCTGCCTTCTCGAATCAAATCCCGATTCATAAAAAATACACACTTGCTAGAAAGTGGGCAGTGGCCTTAGCACCTGCTTTATATAAAAATCATGTAGGATGGGATGAGGATTCTCCTCCTCACAAAATCCAGTTAAAATCACAACCTACTGCACAAAGACAGTACCCAAAAATTAGCAAGAAGCTAAAAAACAGGTAAATGAAATACTAGATCAGCTAGAATACCAGGGGGTGATTGAAACTTGCACCTCACAAATGAACAATCCTATGTTTCCGGTCTCCAAACCAGACAATTCATATCGTCTAGTTTTGGATTACCGACACCTTAACACATGTTGCAAAACCTTTGCAGTGCAAAACTCACACAGTGCTGCACTAATGAATAACATAGTGCGCAAAAAATACAAAACAACCTTGGACATCTCCAATGGATTCTTTTGTCAAAACATAGCACCAGATAGCAGATATTTAACTGCATTCTCAGTAAATGGCACTCAAAAGCAATTCTGCCGGTTAGCCCAGGGGTACAAGAACAGCCGGGGGGTATTCTCAGCGAGAGTAACAGAATTACTACAACTATGTGATGATGAAGCATTATCCTATGTCGATGACATTTACTTAACAGATGATGACTTGGAGACTCACTTGAAAAGGGTGAACACCATAATACTTGGGTTCGCTGCAGAGGGTTACAAATTCAACTTTAAAAAGTCCAGAATTGCCCATCTGACAGTCCTATTCTTAGGATATGAGTTATCAAGTGAAGGCAAAAGCCTGGCAGACAATTTCCTAGAGAAATGTGCCGTAATCCAGGCACCTAGAACACTAAAAAACTTAGTCGATTCTAGGTTTCCTAAATTTCGGAAGAACATACATTGCAAATTACGCAGAAAGGGTCAAACCCCTTTATGATCTAATTAAACCAGACTTTAAAAGATCCAGTTGGACTCAAACACACACAGAAATTTTGAGATCCTTACAAACAGACATGCTAATTAAAACAAAATTAGAAACACGTGATAACACACGCAATCTTGTGATTCGAGTCATCCCAGGGAGATGCGGATTCACATACCTAACCTCTAATGAGGGAGAAAAGGTACCAATTGCATTCAAATCACACTTGTACACTAAGGCTGAAATGAAATTTAGCCCAACGGAAAAAATTCTTACAGCAACACAGACAGCTATAGCAAAAGAACGAGCCCTGGCACAAGGTAAACGAATAGTAATCGTGACACCAATACCAGCCTTAGAGGCGGTAACAAAAGCAAGCATTCCAAATGCTAAAGCACTCCATCCGAGATGGATACAATGGGCGAACTCTCTTGCTGCAACAGACGTGGTGTACGAATTTGATCCTTACTTAAAAACACAAGAATTTCTCCAATATGAATTTGAATGTCCTCCGCCAACCGAAATTCTGCCTCTAGATCACTACGGCTGTATAATATATACAGACGGATCAGCACAACCCGCAGTAGGGGGTAAACAAGCTTACAGTGCTGCGTGTGCGATTGTTAAAGGTCGTTGGCACGAAGGGAAATTTAAACCAACCCTCACTAAAACACAATCCCTAGGAGATTGTACAGCTCAGCGAGCTGAACTACTAGCATTCAAGATGGCGCTTGAAAATACCGATCGAGAATTCCCCACACTCATAGTGTGCGATTCGTATTATTGCGTTCAGTCTTATAATGAATACTTGCTGATCTGGCTTCAGAACGGTTTCAAGGATGCGAAAGGTGGCACAATCAAGCATAAAATGCTCTGGGAACAAGTAGCTCTTTTACAAAAAGAACTACCAAAGACTCACGTGATACATACACTGAGTCATCAACGTGATGGCGTTCACGTTGCAGGGAATTCATTGGCTGACGAGGCCGCGAAGGCAGCTGTGCAAACGGCTTCCGTAGCTGCCGTAACCCGGTCAAAAACAAAAATAGACAGCGAAATATTACAAGCTGTCAGCGCTTCAGAAAAGGATTCGATAGAACCACTCCCTAAAGGCTTTCCAGTAAAATACTCATACATAACTGATGCATACAATGTTCCTTTTGCTCAAATCCCTGGAGTGGGGGAGAGGGCAATTCCAAACATGGAACATAGGTTAGGACTAATAATAGCGGCACACGAAGGGCTTGCTTCTATCCATGCTGGCGTCTCAGCCACAGTATCATTATTAAAACAGAGATACTGGTGGCCACAAATGAGAAGACAAACAAGGAACTATGTTCTAGAATGTGAAATATGTCAAAAAATGAAAGTATCAACGGTGAGACGTCCAGCTCAGACGCCCCTTCTAATCTCGGATAAACCATTAGCCTGTGTTTATCTAGACCACTGCGGTCCCTTACAAAGGGATGGTAACTATAAATATATCTTGGTTGCAGTGGACTCATGCACGAGATTCATATGGATGTGGCCCCAGCGAACGGCTGACGCCAGAACTGTTATAAAAGATTTGCGAGTCTTTATCGGCACATACGCAATTGGCATGCTGCATTCGGACAATGGTCCTGCTTTTAGCTCTCGGGCTTATAAGGAGGCCATGGTCAGCATGGGCGTGCAATTGCGGTACTCTTGTCCATTTCACCCTGAGGGGAACGGAATTGTTGAAAGAAAAAACCGTGACATAAAGCAATCTATAACGGCAAAGGTATTAGGTTCGGGAGCTGGGTGGGTCAAACATCTAATAAGTGTCCAACGTAGTCTAAATAACTTGCCAAGAAATTCTCTGAAGGGATTCAGTCCGTACGAATTATTATTTGGAACTAGGATGATGATCTCTGACCTTGATAGTCAGACTTCAGTGGTGAAAGAAAAAACCTTTGATGTCAAAGACCGTTTGGCTATTTTGCAGGACTTAAACAAAACAAGAAAAGACCTGAGCAACATACAGTTGAAACAACAGCCAACAACCACTGAAGAATCACCACCTGTCCCAGCAAGACCTGTCTGGATTCCAAAAGTCGGGGATCTAGTCAGGGAGAAGATCGCGGTAAAGAAGGAATTTGGGCCTTCCTACAGAAAAGCAGTTCCTGTCTTGTCTGTCAACGGGACAAGATCAGTTGTACTACCGCCACTTGCTGGAAAAAAGGAGAACCGAGTTGTATCCATCGACCTGGTAAAACCACAACATGTGGCCGATAACAAACAGTAGGCCAAGTGGACTCCCAATAAGTAGCAGAACACCAAGGTTTGCTACCAGTACAGAGGTCCTAACGAAGAGGCTCATCACATTCGAAACGCCTACAGAAGAACAACAAGGACTATGCAACAATGCAATAGAACTCAGACCTCTGACAACCCAAATAAAAACATTTAGCAGAGACACACCAATCTACAATGAAGTACCAAGTGGCAATGCAAGAAACAAAAATCCTGAAGCAATTGGAACAATTGACAGAACTGCATCCGGGTACTTCATCAACTTCGATGATTCCTCTGAAGGCTTCAGTGAATCAAAGACACAGCCATCATCAAAATCCTTTAAAGACAAAGCTAAGGAACTTTTGAACCAACTGAAAGAAACATATCTGATTTCTCCATGGATTGAATTTTGGGTGGGTTTTGGTGCATTTATCCTCATACTTTGGCTCATCATGGTATTTACTTTGGGACGCTTCATTGAGGGAAAATATGCTAAAATGGACACAGCAAGTCAGAACATCAACTTGGTCCTCAAACCACACACATCTTCACACGTCGAGAAAAGAGAACTTTCTTCAGCCAACTTCACAGCCAATCCGATACCTGGTGGGGTAGCCTGGGACAACACTGACTATGAAATTTATGGTCCGGTCGAGATCCTGAAATATCCACACCAAATCAAGATCTCCTTGAGTGACTTTGCAAAACCAAACTCATTTGCTGATGATTGGGACTTTCAAAGTATTAACAACATGATGTCTGACTTAGTAATGTCTGCTAAATTTACAAAACATGATTATTTGCAAGGTTCTACAAATTATGATAGTATGTATTGCTATAACCATTATGGTAACCATTTTTTACATAAATCTGCACAACCTAGAAATGTTTTAAATTATAATCAATGGGAACATTGTGCTACACCTCCAAAAGGGAGCTCTAGAACCGTGTATGACAAATATTCATATTTTTCAGGTTTTAACACAAGTAATGCTGAAACATTTTATTTTAAATTGTCAAACAAGACAGGGATGAAAACCATGATAACTAACACAAAATTGATTTATTCAGACTCATTCTTTGAACAAATGAATACTTTTGGATTTGATTATTGGGACAAAAATGTTGATTTGAAAAGTGTTTGGGGTACAAAAGAATGGCAAGTACAGGGTATAGAAGCTTTGTTTAGAGCCTGCATGATCCCAGAACAAATGATATTTTTAAATGACACTGTTCAACAAACCACCTGTCTTGGCTTAGCCAAAATCAAAGATTTAAATAAACCGTCTATTCCAAAGCCAACAATGTTTAGCAATAGCTCTGATACAGATGAAGAGATAGACGTAAACCAGATATTAAACCAAAACAGAACACATCCTGATTGGAAACAATGGTTGATCTGGCCCACAGATACAAATAACTGTCAAGATAGATTCCTGAACAAAACACAGGGTTTCAAAATGACCAGGCCAGACCCTAGATATCCCCAAAGACATCACCCAGGGATAATAACAACCTACAGTGTGGGCAAATTATGCCTTCAGTGGCTACAAACTTCCACACTGCCTGAAATTAAGCAACACCTAACTTTACTTACTGATGGTGCTGACTTGCGTGATTTCATAATGGGACCACGCAAACAGCGTCAAAAGCGTTTCATAGCAGCCTCTGTATATGCAGCATACAATGAGGCCTGGAAGGTTACTCAAATTGAGACAGCAGAGAGAATACGGGAAATTGACCGTATTAATTTGGAAAAATCACTTTCTGTAGTGGACAATGGGTTAATGACTCTGTCCTCCAGAATTTTTTCATTGGACAGCATTGTGTCTTCAGCAATCGATATATTATCGCAAGACTTACTGTTATTACAACATGGTCAGTCACAATTGCGTTCTATTGTACAGCTTGGCTGGACGTTACAAAATCTGCGTTCAGGCTATGTGCCTTGGCGTTTAATCAACACAACGTCACTATTCCAAATCTTTAACCTTATCGATAGACAAATCGGTATGGCACAAAAGGGTGCTGATTATACAATCTGGAGCATTGAAAAACTAGAAAGATTACCAATGACAATGTCAGAACGACCTGTCAGTGAATGGATAATCCACGGAATCATAAATATTCCAATCTCAACCTTCAGGTTTCAATACTGCCAAAAATATATACAGGCTGGCATGTACGAGAAATTGGGAAAGGGGTACCTTAAAACAACTTGGAACCTGCCCTATTCACATGCATGTGTCAGTAATAAAGGACAGAAAGTGTTTCTTAGTGGCAACAATTGTGCTATGTCACTAAGCGGCACGCTTCTGTGTAACGGAATTAGTTTGCATGGAGCCTGTGAAGGGAATTCATTCAACCTTTCATGTCACCAGCAAGGCGCACCTGCAACTGAAATAGAACCATTCTTTCAAAGACTCTATAATGGGAGTTACATTCTTATTGTAGACCGCAAATGTTGTAGTCTTATGCCCGGGACTCCTTATCTAGTCACTACGACAGCGAAGGTCAAGTGCTGTGGACGTTCTTTGCTCCCCAGCTCCTTTCCAGACAGGGAGGCAAGGGCATGGCCCAGTTTGAAAATTACTTCTATTCGAATAGATACTTTAAGCAGAATGAAAACAGTGCTTCTTCAGACGCCTACAAGGCTCACGTCATCAAAAGAAACGTATGATCTACAAGTCGCAAGGACGACTGCAGAGATACATACATTATTATCAACTAATTCCCCCGTACATTTCGCGGAAATCCTGAGCGAAATCTTAAATATTTCTGATACCAATGGGATCTCAGGGGTATTTAAGACAGTATTTTTGATGGCATTAACACCATTCAAAGCCATACTGGGTATTTTTCCAGATTTCGTCCATTCGATTTTTGGCGGACTTCCCCTGATCCTGGGACTAATTGCAGGAATCCTATTTTTAGTCCTTATTTTTCGTTATGGCAACCCATGTCACAGATCAAACTCTCGCGACAATGGAAGATACAATCCTAGCCATTGGATACCGGGACCGGATATCAAAAATCCTGGGACTCTCCCGGCTTAGAGACCTAAACATGACTTGGTTTCTATCATTTCGACCAATGTGGCAAAGATGTGTTTTACCTGTATTGAGATGTCTGCTATGCGGAGAAGAATGTGTGTTAGACACCTGTCTGACGCTACAATCGGATGCGCCAGTGGATGCAGATACATTGTTGGTTCCTACCAAGGTTCACGCTTTGTGCTGCCCTCAAAGGCTGCCAATCCTGATGACGGCATTCGTGGAATCTTCACCACTACGATTGAAGAGTAGTGAAGTTCAAGATGAAAGCAGCATTAATCAGGTACGACCTTCTGTCAGCAATGCGAATCAGAATGTCAATGGAGACAATCATGCGCACGAATGCATGGTTACACCTATTTCCGACTTAGTGGAACTTTCCCATGAAGCTGTTGACAGTTTTTTCGAAAGCCTTAATGATATGATGTTCTCTCCAGAACAGAAATAGAGACTTTTGAGCAAGCTCGCACACGGCGTTCCCTGAATTCGGCCTTCAACTTTAAAAATAAAGTCACATGAACAATTTTTCCCCCCAGTTCACGGACAACAATTTTTTAGCAGCCCCAAATTATTTTTTACAAAATTTTCGGGACACTTATCTTCTGCTTAAAGTAAGAAACTATTCCTAGAGAACTAAGATTTCTATTTTTAGATACTTTATAAAATTTAGTTGCCCGCTGGGATGTTCACGAATATTTTATTATGTGATGAAATGGTCTCGAACTTTCTTTCTGTATAGCCATATTAAGAGCCATTTCATGTGTATTTCTCATATACCAAATAAGCAATAATGCATACAAATGCGTGTTTACTTTAGCGTTTAATTCATAGCTTAAGTGCATACAATATATATGACTGCAATTTTTCAGTATATTTGAAAATTTCAGAATGCATTAATGTATTTTGGGGTGGTAAGATATACACTATACTCTATAGTATGTTGTACTATGTTATACTATGCATAGATTAGTAAATATGACCATAGTTAGCGTGGAGTGGGTGTCATGTATTCCTATAGGTTCTGAATCGATCCCCCTATTCCTGACCCTATTCTGGTTAAACTAACTATCAAGTTAACTAACAGTCAGCCCATGAGGCAAGAAAAGCCCCCATGATGCAGATACCGTTATCTGACGCACTCACACTACGGCACAGGAACGTGTTATCTGATTAGGTCATAACGCTTGAGATCTAATTAGACAAGCGACATTCCTCCAGCCCCTGATAAGGCATACGACGTTCTCATAACAAATCAAACCTATGACAACCTGGAAAATCCGTGCGGCCATTGTTTTGATTTCACAGAGAACTTCAGTAAAAAAATGTGCTAACGAGCAAGTCGTATGACATCTTTATTGACGTATCTATGTCCATCCTTACGTCAATCTCGGCACCTTTAAGGTATAAATATTGCCGATCTTGCCCTATGCAAACACACGCGTGGTGACGAGACGGAGCAGCCATACTTGCCGAAGCCGAGAGCGGAAGCAGACCCCGCTGACAGCAGCCCCGCCTTCCTGACGCGCTGAGAGACGCGCTGCTATCTCAAGCCGAGAGACCCAGCACCGGCGCTTCTGGGCAGCCCTCGCAGGCAGCCTGGAATATCGAGAGCAGAGAAAGAGATACCATTCCTCATTCATCCTAAATTCCAGGTACAGAACTGAATAACCCCTCACAGAGAATTCTTTAGTTATTCACTTGGCAAAAACAAACTTAACTTAAACTGTAACTTTCTATTCCCGCCCACGCATTAGACTTAGGTCAGGTACACGGGGTAGGCGTATTTAGAAACACCAGTTGAGTACGTTTAGTCAAATGTATATGTGTATGTAAATATATTTTAATCATTTCAAACATCATATGGCTCAGAAACCATATCAATGTTTTTACAGGATTATTTTATACTATTGCTTTTAATGTATGCACTTTACTTAACTATAAGTATTGCAATAATATCGATCCATTTCTCTTGTACGAGAAAAGAGACTCAATAAATAACACCTTTTTATTGAACACGCCCGTCTCTTCCTTTCCTCTACAATCTGATGAGACTAAGAATGCACGTACTGACTGAGTAAAATAATTGCCTTGTGCTCACACGACTCTCGAGATTGACTCTTGATTAGGGGAGAGCAAAGTTGTCATGTTCTATGGTTGTCAGAAACTAAATCCCTTCTTGTCTAATCAGGGAAGTTAATTCCTCCTTGAACATTCGAGAAAGTTTCTAGCGAACTCTGAGCTACGCTGGCAAACCCAAAAATTAAGTCTAGTATCGACAGTAGTAGACCTAGTTAACGTCTGGTCTAGGCCTTTACTGCTGTAGATATTATTCCAATGCGCAGAGCCTATTGGGAAAATAGGAGCTACACTACAACATGACTTCAAGGAACAATCTATTGAACTCTCAACCAAATTGAAGGCCAGAGGATATCCAACTGCAATCCTTAATAAGGGCTACAAAAGAGCTCGCAATCAGCCAAGGGAGGCCCTTCTGGAGGATAAGACACATGTGGATAGAGACATTCCTTTGACGTGTGTGACAACATACAGTACCTTATCTAACTTAATGAAAAAATCCATCAATAAGAACTGGCGAATTCTAACAAGTACCAAAAAAACCTGGGAAAAACCTTTGTTTTCTTTTAAGAAAGGTAGAAGCGTCAAAGACGCCTTGGTCCACACTAGACCGATATCAACGATCATTGATACTCCAAGGTCAATACCTGACGCCTGGGGTCTCCCTCAAGTGGTGGGTCATTACCCCTGCTCCAATTGTAGTGTCTGCCATCTTACCACACATACAAAAACCTTGGAACTGGAACCAGGCAGAACCTGGACCCAACGAGTTCACACGAATTGTAACACTAACAATGTGGTCTATCTCATCACTTGTCCTTGTGATTTGCGATACGTGGGCATGACTGGGAGGAAAGTAAAACAGAGAATTTGCGAGCATCGCTCAAATATCAGATGCAAAAAATCCACCACGAAAATGAGTAGACATTTCCTGGAACTCAACCATACTACCAACGATATGAAATGGACAATAATAGAACAGATTGGTACTGGTAACAACATTAATCGCCGCCTGTTCGAAAAAGAACAAAGATGGGTCTACAGACTTGGGACCCACCTCCAGGGGCTGAACGATGACATTCCTTGGAATTCTGTCCTTAATTAATCCTGAGGGTGTCTCCCCAATATGGACTATGCCTGAACTGTAACTGTTAAAATTTATTTCTACACACTATTCACAGACAACTTAGTAATGGACATGACGTCCCTGCATTTTGCCGTTGAAAAAATACAGAACCCAGTCAGGTTTCTGCTAACGTCTCTTGTATTCCTAATGAATGCTCTGGCATCGGATTTCCTTTGTCATAACATCTTGATCAGAAATTAACGCCACTGCCGTGTACAAAATAGCTGCGGACCCACGCTGCAGTAATTCGGCAAGGCACATACCACCGGTTGCCATTAACAACGACGCTACCGGCAACCATTGGCCGAATACATTTGACGCCAGAGCGCACTAATTGGTCCGCCATCACGTACTGACGCAGACTGACCGCGCCCACCCAGAAGCAGGATAACGTAGTGTTTACTTAAACGGCCTCGCTGCCTCGAGCGGACATCTTCGGGGTCCAGCAGAGGGTCGCTACAGGTATACCGCGGGTGCCGAACGTCGAGGGCGTGAGTACAAAAAAGCCACAAACCTTCTACCTTCTACTGAGCTAAGTACCGATCTGAGTCGCGCAATTGCCTTATTTTATTTTATTCTATCTCTGATGACCGCAGGGTGTGCCGATTACGCCTCCACCCCCCTCCTGTGACCCATGGTGTGAAATCATCACACTATCAAAGTGAGAAATTACCCTGATTTTAATTTTTCGGCACGATTTTGATCGCGCCAATATTTTTAGGTTGATAGCGTTTTAAACCCACAACCCCTGTAAATATCACGCGTTGTACATAGCAAGTATAGCACTTAGCACTACCTACACATAACGCTCTATACTCTGGGGACCAAGGTGGTGTTAACTATACTGTTATTCAACCACATGATGTCTCTGATACCACCAACTGGAGCACAATGGACTGTAAATAGGCGATCATCAATACAACTGATTGTATGTCTTGTCTCTTTGTTTGTCCTTGTCCTTTCTTTCCCTAACAGGTGCAGAAACCGTAATATCGGAAGCCTCCTAAACCAGGAGTTATTAGAAAGACAGCTTTTCTTTCTAATTTTTTGCACTTTTTCATTATTTATTTTCACTTTCACGTCCCTAGGTAAGGGTGGACCTTAGAGAGTCCATACCGCCAGGGTTTACTCACACCAAGTCCTGAAGAATGGCAGGTAAATTCACACCGTTTCGTGGCTGAAACATGTCGACTGACTTAAGGAAACTACCACTTGAATAATTGTGGACGTATTTCCTACACATCATTTTATTGATAAGTCCTTAGTGATCCTAATAAAATTAATTTTGATACACTACAGACTTTTTTAAACCTCACATCACTCACTTAATATTCTTTGCACAGCACTGTCCTTACCCACCACCCGCTCCGCAGTAGATCTGGCGTTGCAGCACACAGAGGGGATGCTAGATCCCCTCTGTGGGGCCCGATGATGAAGCATGTCATCACTAGGTGGTGAGTGAGGGCTTTCTTCTAAACGCCTTAAGTGAAGTCGTTTCTTGCTCCATATTGATGGTCTCCTTAATTGCTTTGGAATACTCTTGTTTTGTTTATTAGATTGATACTGGGGTGTTAGAGTATCCCACTACCCTACCTCTCCTTTTGTTTTGATATACCCTGGTAAATAATGGCACAGGAGAAGCTAAAGCTGCAGTGGAGCCTAATATTGCACCATCTGCCTGGGAAGCCCACTACGGCAAATTGTATCAGGATAGTGAACAGTCCGCCCATGAAGTGGCCCCTGATGATATATCCATCTCTGCAGTTGGTTTGGAATTTTCTCTCGGTGAAGTGGTTAGTGCAGTATAGAGACTGGCAATGGGGAAGGCCCCGGGATTGGATAGATTGCCCGGCGACCTCTTTAGACAACACCCTGAGATCTGGGGCCCGTACCTCCTTATTCTCTTTAATGCCATCTTGGGAGGTATGGAGATCCCCTGTACTTGGCTGGGAGCTGAGATAGTGCCAATTTACAAAAAGGGCTCTCCTCTTCTCCCAGCCAACTACAGGCCGATCAGCCTCATAGATGTTCCCCAAAAACATTTCTCTCGTCTCCTCCTGGACCACCTCCTTGACTGGATGGAGGAAAATGAAATCTTGAGTCCCCTCCAGGCTGGATTCAGAAAAAACACGTCCACCATGGACCAGATCTTCCGCCTCATCCTCCTGTACTGGAAAACGGTGAGGATTGAGGGGGGGAGGCTATACATGGTGTTCGTGGATCTGAGGTCAGCCTTTGACTTGGTCCCACGCAAAAAATTATGGGAGGTTTTAAAGGAGTTGGGTGTTCCAACCCAACTGTTGCACGCCATAGCTAGACTCCATGATGGCAACTATGCGCAGGTCAGGTGTGGGAGGGATGGAGCGCTATCATCAAGGTTTCATGTTCTTAGAGGGATAAGGCAGGGTTGCGTCTTGGCGCCAACCCTGTTTTGCCTCTTTGTCAACAGCGTTATATCTCACCTTGACAATGTTAAGGATAATGACGCCCCCAGCTTGGCAGGCAGGAGGGTGCCAGCTATCATGTTTGCTGATGACACCCTCCTGCTTTCCAAATCCCCAATGGGGATCCAAAGGATTCTAGATGGATTTGGTCTTTTTTGTAGACAACATGGTCTAGAAATCAATACAGAGAAGACCAAATTCATGATGTTCAATCCATCCCCAAAAACCAGACCTACCCCCACTCTGGGCTCAGCCAGCCTGGAAAGGGTCACAACCTTTCAATATTTGGGGGTAACACGACATGAAAATCTATCCTGGGAGCCCCAAATAGCAAGATCCCGGCTAAAGTTGTCCCAACTATCTGGTCCAATTTTGAAGGTTGTAAATACTTAAACCTTCAAACCCATAAGTCCGGCACTGGAATTGTACAAACTACAAGCCAAAGCGGCGGTATCGTACGGCAGTGAGCTATGGGGGCACAGAGCAGGTCCGGATCTCGCGAGAGTGGAAAACACCTTCCTCAGACGTCTCCTGGCCCTCCCTCGTGGCACACCTCTGTTTCCCCTAAGACTGGACGTGGGTTTACCCTCCATCGCTGCTGAGCTGGAGTCTAAGCCATTAAGATTCTGGCATAGGCTCTGGTCCACCAGTGAGCTTGCACAATATAGGAGTGATCTTGCCCATGTAATGGATTTGAACCAGCGCAATAGAATTCACTGGCTGGCTTTTGTCAAGAAAGAACTGTATCGTTTAAAATTGCCTGAGCTTTGGGAGGCTCCAGAACTAGGATGCCAAAGGCTTTCCCGAAAACGATTAGTCCAAATTCACAAGGAAAAAAGCCTAGATCTTCTCCTGACTGCAACTAATAACAGCACCCTAACCGAACGCTTCTTGCAATCCAAGAATTCATATGAATTTGAAAGTTGTATGGACTTTATCTTCCCCATTCTAGCCAGGAAACTGTTCATACAGTGGAGGTTCGGCACTCTGCCTGTTAAAACCTTCACCTGTAAATGGCTACAGCGGGACGATAAAACTTGCCCAGGTTGTAATTCCCATGATGAGGATGAAACCCATCTTTTCTTTTTCTGTCCTGCATACCACAGACCAAGGAAACGCTGGCTGGTCCCCTTATGTAGGAACTTGGGTTTCAGGAGCCATACGATTGCGTACAGACTATTGAGAACTAGTACTCTGCCCCACATAGTCTTTGCAGTGGCGAAATTTATTATGGCTATGTGGCAGATTAGGAAAAAAGTGTTAAAGGCACAAATGTTAAAAATATAAATTTGCTCCTACAACTAGGGATTGTGCTTTTAATTATGTCATGAAATGTTCTTCCTAACTATGAATTGTTTTTTTAATCTTCATCATGATTGGAATGACCGGGCAATTAATTTTATGTAATGTGTTTTTATAATCACATCTCTTTTAATATGTTTGTTTTAATGTATTATGCTATGCATCTTTTATGGTCTAAAAGACCGAAATAAAGAATTTTTGGATTGGATTGGATTGGTAACAAAGGATGTTAAATGCCGTGAGTCTTTGTGAAGTACAATTTGGTGATATGCTGACGAAAGATCTAGCACACACATTTTTTTAGCTCCCTTCAGCAGACTAATGGACTCGGAAATGTTTGGAAGAGGCTGGTTATCTACCCAGATCCATTCATTTAATCCGCGCAAGTCCAAACACATTCTCAAGGACTTACCACCATCCTTGGGCACCAAAACCACCGGAGCCAACCATTCGCAAGCCTCAATCTCTTCAATCACACCCAACTTTAACAATCTCTCAATCTCCAACTTCAATGGCTCAACCATCATATTTGGCACTCCGCACTTTGTGGACACAAGGTTTAGCTTATTTCTTAAGAATGATTTTGTGCTTGAACCCTTTCAAGTATCTGAAAACACATCAGGATAGTCTTTCAAATATTTGTTTGTATCACTCACAGTATCAACCGATACAGGTTGGGAGTTACCAACCAATTCTTCTAGCAGCATAATAACTTGATCTTGAGGATTCTTAGCACACAGATTAAGAATTATCCCTAAATCATGTTGGTGTCTCCAACCCAGGAGATTGTCTCCCCTCACAGCTACATATACCTTTCCAACTGTTTCCCTTCCTTTGAATGTGATTTTTGCAACTATATATCCCAGCACATCAATTCGAGACCCTCCATAACTTACAGGAGCAATGTCAGGAGGTAAAAGTGTTACATTTTCCAATCCTACAATCTCATCCTAATTTTTGTTACCAATCAAGGTGAATGGAGATCCTGAGTCTGCATAAGTTTAAATACATTACCATCCACACCAATGTTACAAAAGGGCATACTAATTTGTTCAGAGTCAATCATTCCATCACTCACAGCTATATTTGACACCACTACAGTGCGAATAACATCCGAAACATCTTCATTCACATCCTTTTTCCTGGATGACTTGCAAACATGAGCATAATGCCCTTTGATCCCACAATTATTGCATATACTGTCTCTTGCATAACAGTTGGGAAAACTTGAGTAATGCGAGAAACTTCCACATTTATAACAACGGAGTTCGAGGCATGTGGGCTGCTGAATTCATACCTGTGCATAGATCGCCGCCTAGTGTTGGGTCCGGATGATTGCACATTGTTGTCCTGGAAGAGTCTTCGAAGTATCACAAGATAGGTGGCTCCTCCCTTGAACTGCAGTGCGCATGGGCATCCTCTCCATCCTCAGATTGTTTTTTTCCGCCATTGGGTTCGGATGTACTTTCCAGCACTCCAAGTTCGGAATCAACAAAAACTTTTCTAAAGGCCAAAAGGCCTTCGTATCCGTCGGTATTGTTAAGCGCTCGGTACCGATACACCTTTTGAACATCTGTTGCACTCCGGTCCTCGAATCGGGCCGTGAGGCCTTCTCGACGCCACGTGGACCGACCGTCGATGGAACAAAGTCCATTCAAATACTGCCCGCAGTGCAACTCCAAGTTCCCGCACACAGATAAGCATCCAGTGTGCAACAAATGCCTATCTCCAGATCACAATGAAGATAGTTGCCTAGCCTGTGCCCAATTCCAGTCGAAGAAGACTATCCGGAATCGACGGGCGGCGAAGCAGGAAATGCAGAGGTCGGCACCAGAGCCCGATAATATCTTCGACGATGAGGAAGACCTAGATAGCGCCAAAGACTCGGATCAAGACGAAGAACAATACTCGGAGCACGACTCCGAATATTACCTCGAAGAGGAGGAACAAATAGTCGATCTCGAGGAATACGATCAAGACATCGTAGCTGTCGAAGACGACTCCGATGACGACGAGGGGCGAACCGTGAGTACACCGCCCCATATAGACATTACACCAATATCAGAGACTCCGGTCGAGGCATCGCCAACAGGCCTTAGCCAAGATCAACATTCTGGTTCTATAGCCCCGCCATACCGCCCGGCTAAGAACATACAAAAAGAGCCTTCTGAGACACGACATACGACACCGGTTCCATCGAAACCGAAACTCGTCGACAATACCGTCTTCGGACCGAACGTCGTCGAACCGAAGGTGATTAAGCCGAAGGGCGTTGACCTGAAGGCCACAGTGCCAATACACCCTTCGAAGCCAAAGACCGCCGAGTCGACATCGAAGACAAAAGCCGTCGAGTCGACCTTGAAGTCAAAAGCCATCGAATCAACATCGAGGCAAAAACACGTCGAATCGACACCCAAACAAAAACACGTTGACTCGACCCCCAACCCAAAAACAAAGCACGTCGAATCGAGCACATCAGGCTCAACTATCGACAAAGGGAAAAAAACGGTTGACGAAAGCAAAAGACCTACGCCCAAAACAAACGTCGAACCGAAAGTGAAACCTAAGGTGGACCAAAGCAAATCGGTCGAGCCGAAGCCCATCGGTCGGAAAAGGGTCATCGAGCCAGAACCGCAGGCTCCGAAGACACCCATACCGCCTAAAGACACTGCCGAACCGACCAAACCGCTCGGTCCGAAGAAGGTGGTGAAGCCTGCCAAAGACGTCCAACCGACAAAAGCTGTCAAAAAACCTCAAAAACGGATCCAACCACCAAAAACGGTTGAACCCATTAAAAGCATCGACCTGAAAAAGTCAAACCAAAGGCTACGGCACCAAGGCCAAAAACTGTGGAAGAAGAGATTATTCATCCAGACCCCTCCACAGAAGACCAGTCAAAACTATATATTGACCCAAAAACTGGTAAAGTGACTGTTTACACAAAAAAGAAAAGACCTCTGCCTACTGAAAACTTTTCTAGAATCCCACTAAAAAAAAAAAAGAGACTGTGCTACCTCTCCAATACTTTTTGAGCCTATCACTCCAGCTATGCCTACTACTCCATATGCCACAAACTCACCTGCACGCTCTGACTACAACCCAGATGAAGATCAGGATGCAGATGTGGGGTTTGGTTATCCACAAAACCCATATGGAGACCCCAACCCACAGCTATGGGGTGGGGGAGGTGAATCAGGCACTGAAGGGATTCTGCCCATTACAGACACTGCAGTATACCCAACTAAGCCATCACCCACAGAAGATACAGTGGCCTTTAACTCTCTACTAGATAGAGCAGCAAGCTACCATAATGTAGGAATGCATTCTGATGCTATTGAAGAAGACCTTCTCTTTGATACATTAACAACATCGGAAAGACATGTAAAAACACTCCCCATGTTGAAGGGTGTCTTAAAGCACGCAAATGACATTTTTAAGGACACTGCTAGGCCACATGTCATAAACCCTAGAATTTAAAAGAAATGTAGGGCTGCACCTATAGATCCTACATACATCAGGGGACAACTACCCCTAGACTCCCTAGTGGTATCCAACGCACGAAAGCGTGCAAATTCACAGACTACTGGAGAGGCTGCTCCTCCAGACAAGGAGTCAAAGATCTTTGAGGCATCAGGCAAGAGAGTAGCAGCTCAGGCAGCAAACTCATGGAGAATAGCCAATACACAGGCCTTGCTGGCCAGATATGACAGGGCGCACTATGACAGTTTAGAGGAAATTCTACAACACTTACCTGACCCTTACAAAAATCAGGCAGATGAACTTATACAGGAGGGAAAGCTCATCACAAATGCCTCAATTAAATGTGCTCTAGACGCGGCAGACACAGCTGCCAGATCCATCAACACAAGCGTGCTGCTGAGGCGACACGCATGGCTTCGCATATCAGGCTTTAGGAATGAAGTCCAGTCCACTATTCTTAATCAGCCCATAAACCCAGACTTTTTGTTTGGTCCAGCAGTTGACTCAATTCTGGACAAAATGCAAAAGGATGCTGAAACAACGAAGTCCATGGGAGCTCTCCAGTCCCAACAACACCGGAGCTCCTTTCGTCGCTCCAATTATAGAGGAGGAGCGCGAAGTAACACATCACAGCAATCCTCCACCTATAAAAGTAACACGCAATCCACATACAACAAGAACACAAACAGGGGTGGATACAGAGGAAATAATACCAAGGGAAGAGGTCGTGGAGGCAATGCAAATAGATCCTCCACTAACACCAAACAGTGACTTCTTGGCACTACCCAGAGACCATATAACACCGGTCGGGGGAAGACTACAACAATTTCTGCAAGTCTTGTTAAATATCACTACTGACAAGTGGGCCAGGCAAATTATCCAACATGGCTATTGCCTAGAACTCACCTCAACACCACCCAACATACCACCCGTGCACCGTCCAATGTCACAGGAACATATAACGCTACTACAGCAAGAGGTCATCAGTATGCTGCAAAAGGGGGCCATAGAACCAGTCCCACTACAACATCAAGGAACAGGAGTATACTCCCTATACTTCCTTATTCCAAAGAAAGACGGGTCTCTCAGACCAATATTGGACCTCAGGCCCCTCAACCTGTACATTTTGTCAGAGCATTTTCATATGCTCACTCTCCAGCAAGTCTTACCATTGCTTCGCCAGGGAGACTTCCTAGTAACTCTAGACCTCAAGGAGGCATATTTCATATACCAATACACCTTGCTCACAGAAAGTATCTAAGGTTCACCATTCAAGGACAGCACTACCAGTTCAAAGTCCTACCATTTCGTGTCACAGCAGCTCCACAAGTGTTCACCAAATGCCTAGCTACATTGGCGGCACATCTCAGGAGGCAACACATCCATGTGTACCCATATCTGGACGATTGGCTAATACACGCGCCATCAGCCCAGCAATGTGCCAACCACATGTCAAAGACCATCCATCTCCTGCACAGTTTAGGCTTCTCGCTAAACTACCCAAAATCACATCTGCAACCCTCCCACGTCCAACAGTACCTGGGAGCAACAATAGATACACTGGCAACAAAAGCATACCCCAACGCAGCACAGATCAACGGAATGCAAACGTTGATCCAAAGGTTCAGACCCCAACACTCATTACCAGCTCGAGTGTTTATGCAACTAATAGGCATGATGGCCTCGTGCATATTCATAGTCCCTCATGCCAGGCTACATATGCGTCCGCTCCAAGAGTGCTTAGAAAGGCAGTGGAACCAGGCTCAGGGGCGATTACAGGACCTAGTGTTGTGACCAGTCGGGCATACAACTCTCTGCATTGGTGGAATCCACAAAACCTTTGCAAAGGACGACTGTTCCAAGAGCCTGTCCCACAAATAGTGTTAACCGCGGACGCATCCCTACTAGGATGGGGTGCCCATGTCCTACATTACACAGTACAGGGACTCTGGACTGTACAACAAAAGAAAATGCACATCAACCTTCTAGAGTTGATGGCGATCTTTCTAGCCCTAAAAGCGTTCAAAACACACTTATGCAACAAAGCTGTGTTGATCCGGACGGACAACATGACAGCTATGTATTACATTCAAAAACAGGGAGGAACACACTCACCACAGCTGTCGCACCTAGCTCAAGCAATGTGGAAATGGGCCAATCAGAGGAACATGTTTCTCATGGCAGAGCACCTCCCAGGCAAGGACAATCAAGTAGCCGACCTGCTCAGCAGGCACAGCCAACAGATGCACGAATGGGAAATTCACCCCAAAGTGCTCCAACCATTCTTCCGGAAGTGGGGACACCCGGAGATAGATCTGTTTGCCACAAGCGAAAACGCAAAATGCCAGTACTTTGCCGCCAGGTTACCACATCCGCAGTCTCAGGGCAATGCGATATGGATGAACTGGTCAGGCAAATTTGCGTACGCTTTTCCCACAGCTCCATTAATACCGCTGGTGGCGCGCAAAATGCGCCAACATTCGCTGACACTGATCGTAATTGCTCCCACATGGGCGAGGCAACCATGGTACACAAAGTTCCTAGAACTGTCAGTGGTGCCTCATCAAAGACTGCGACTCACACCCAATCTTCTGACTCAGAGCCATGGAGAAATCCAACACCCAGACCCGCAGCAGCTGAACCTGGCGATCTGGCTCCTGAAATCCTAGAGTTTGGATACCTAAACTTGCCCCCAGATTGCATGAATATTATCAAAGAGGCAAGAAAACCCACTAACAGAGCATGTTATGCAGCTAAGTGGAAACGTTTCGTCATTTACTGTAGTAACAAAGATATTAACCCACTTGATGCTTCTACTCAAAACATCATTTGCTATCTCTTGCACCTACAACGTTGCAATTTAGCCTACGCATCCATCAGGATACATTTAACTGCGTTAGCAGCATATCTTCAAAACAGGCAACACCTTTCACTATTTAGGGTGCCAGCAATTAAAGCGTTTATGCAAGGATTTAAACGCGTAATTCCTCCAAGACACCCACCTTCACCAGTCTGGAATCTGAACATTGTTTTAACCAGACTTATGGGACCACCTTTTGAACCACTACACTCATGCGAACTACAATTTCTTACTTGGAAGGTGGCTTTCCTTATTGCCATTACTTCGCTTCGAAGAGTTAGCGAGTTGCAAGCCCTAACTATTCAAGAGCCATTCATTCAAGTAAATGCAAATAGAGTAGTTCTCAGAACAAACCCTAAATTCATGCCAAAGGTGGTATCCCATTTCCATATAAATCAAACCATTGAACTGCCAGTGTTCTTTCAAAACCCACAGACAGTAGCTGAAAGGGCCTTGCATACTCTAGATGTCAAGAGAGCTCTGCTATACTATATAGATAGAACTAAGGCATTTCGAAAGACAAAACCGTTGTTTGTTGCTTTCTCACCGCAACACAAAGGCAACCCTATTTCAAAATCAGGTATAGCCAGATGGATCGTTACGTGCATCCAAATAAGTTATTTAAAGGCAAAACGCACCTTAACAGTTCCCCCTAGGGCGCATTCCACACGAAAGCTAGGGGCATCCATGGCTTTCCTAGGTAATATTCCTGTACACGAAATTTGTAGAGCAGCCACATGGTCAACCACACATGCATTTACCAAACACTATTGTGTAGATGTACATTCACAACAGCAAACTGCTGTAGGACAGGCTGTTCTCAAAACTCTTTTCCAGACTGCTGCAGCTGACACAGGTAGCCACCGCTAGGGGAGATACTGCTATACATTCTATGCACAGATATGAATTTAACAGCCCACATGCCTCGAACGGAATATGCTACTTACCAGTATGCATCTGTTCTTGGCATGTAGGGCTGCTGACATTCATATCGCCCACCCGCCTCCCCGATGCCTGTCGCAACTGCAGCATTCACTCTTTGCATGGACATCTCTTACTGTACTGTACTCCATCTCTGCCACAATGGCGAAAAACAATCTGAGGATGGAGAGGATGCCCATGCGCACTGTAGTCCGAGGGAGGAGCCACCTATCTCGTGATACTTCGAAGACTCTTCCAGGACAACAATGAGCAATCATCCGGACCCAACACTAGGCGGCGATCTATGCACAGATATGAATGTCAGCAGCCCTACATGCCAAGAACAGATGCATACTGGTAAGTAGCATATTCCTTTTTTGATGAACGAAAGAGCGTTGCTGACGAGTGTCACGTTAATTAGATGTTGGAACATCTCTACCAGTTGAGAAACGAGCTTGACCGTCTGAAGAGTTTTTCTGAGGTTGGGAGTTCTTTGGTACAGTCTTATTTTTGATATTCACAGACACCTTAGCAACGCCATCAGGGAACTCCTCGTTAATGTTACCATCTCCCAACGTATGTACACTATCTATTTTTTTCTTCTTTGTCATCATTAGGAGTTTGATTACCACCCTCCCGATTCGTGCTGATTTCTTTAACCCAAGTGGAAGTATTTTCCATACCTTCCACAATGGTAATTGCTTCAAATAACGTGGGATTTTTAGAGTTTTTCTGAGGTTGGGAGTTCTTTGGTACAGTCTTATTTTTGGTATTCACAGACACCTTAGCAACGCCATCAGGGAACTCCTCGTTAATGTTACCATCTCCCAACGTATGTACACTATCTTTTTTTTTTCTTTGTCATCATTAGGAGTTTGATTACCACCCTCCCGATTCGTGCTGATTTCTTTAACCCAAGTGGAAGTATTTTCCATGCCTTCCACAATGGTAATTGCTTCAAATAACGTGGGATTTTTAGATCTCCAAACTTACAAGTACATGGCAGTGTTTTGAAAAAAGCAACGTAAGTTCCCACACGTTCAGCAGGACTTTGTACTCGTGTAAAAAACCTGTGTCGTTCTAAAACGACATTAATTCTGGGCCCAAAATAACGTTCCAACATAATCATGGACATCTCATGTACGTCTGCAGGCTCACCATCACCACCGCCTACTGGTATAAGGTCCATGCTGTCATAAGTGTTTCTACCCTCCACTCCCAAATGATGTAACAAAATTGCCTGTTTCCTAAAGGCTGAGAAATGTTCACCCCCAATGGCTACTATATAAGAATCGAACAAATTCCTCCACCTCTTCCAAGGAAGAATTGGCTCTCCTTCAGAGAGAAATGGTGGAGGTTGTGACATACTAGAAGCTGTGGCCATTGTTAATTGAATATCCAGCACCAACAACATCGAAAATGATGTTCTTATTCTCCTTTGTTAACAATTCAATAAAGTTCCTTCCAACAAAACGATGTAAAAATGAGAATGATGTACAAGAAAAATGATGTACAAGAAAAATGAAAGCTGAAAAGAAATCCTCACCATGTGGTTGGTAAATGCGTTTAATAGAGCTGATTTAAACAGTCAGATCCATTGTAGAAATCGTTTATTATGCTCGTACTGCAATTATGGAGCTTCCGACTGAAAAGAGCTTCTTGACTTGAGAAAAATGGCCGCTGTGTCGTCAAAACGTTGCACCCTGCGTGACCTGACGTGTATTCAAGCATCAGGGTCAGCGTGATGAAGTAGGAATACTCCGCTCGAGCCAGCCAGCCTTCACGAGCCAGCACGTGCAGTTGAAATGCTCCTCTCAAGCCAGCCAACCCTTCACGAGCCAGCACGCGCAGCAATTCAAATGAAAACTGATCACGTGAAAGTGCGAGCGATACCGGAGCAATTAAAAGTAAGTTTAAATGCAGAAAGTTAAAAAAAATAGATACGTTGTATCTGTCCTCCGTCAATATAGAAGTGTTGAGCTTCATTTATAAAACTGTTACTTGCCGAGAATTTCTGAAAGTATTGTTGTAGTCCAACTTAGTCCTAAATCCGAATATGGGTTCACAGGGGAATTGATGGTTGTGAGTGCTTGTCCCCAATCCCACCCTCGTCGCCAGTGATAAAAAGTCCAAATCTTGTAGTATTTCAAGTGCCACCTTTAATAATACAACCACCAACAAGTACTGCTCCCAACTGAATCATTTCCAATTGGAATGCTTCACCACAAACTTTGATGTCATGCACGCTATATTCTACAAGCAGACAGCTAATTATAACAGTGACCCTCTCCCAGACCTGCTCTCTCAGAACCCTGATGATGGGTCCGTTGATGGTGTAGCCTGGGCAGGCAGCCTCACTGACCAACAGCAGAAGGACTGCAGACAAGTTCTGCAGGCCTACAGACATATGTTTTCATTGACTCCAAGTCAGACTACCTGGTGCACTTATGAAGTGGACTCTGGGGACAGTCTGCCTGTTAAAAGTAAGATTTACAGGCAACCTGATCATGTCAGGGACTGTATCAGGACAGAAGTCCAATAGATGTTGGAATTGGGAATCATTGAACCCTCAGACAGCCCTTGGGCAAGTCCAGTGGTCCTGGTGCCAAGACCTCACACTCAAGAAGGATATGAGAGAGATGAGGTTGTGTGTGGACTACAGAGGTCTCGTTGCTGTCACTCATCTGCCCTGGGTATTGGATGGGCATCTGTCTAGATGCCCATCACAATACCCAGGGCAGAAGAGCTCATGGACAGGTTGGCATCTGCCAAATTTCTGAGCACATTAGACCTGAAAGCTGGCTACTGGCATATCAGACTAGCTGATGATGCAAAGCCAAAGACAGCATTTTCAACCCCTAGTGGACATTATCAATTTGTGGTAATGCCCTTTGGTCTGAAAAATGCACCTGCAGCATTTTAAAGGTTGCTGAACCAAGTCCTCTCAGGCCTGGATGACTACTGTGCAGCTTATCTAGATAATGTGTCTGTCTTTAGCTCCACCTGGGAAGATCACCTGATCCACCCGAAAAATGTTTTGGAGGCCCTGTAAAAAGCAGGCCTAACTATCAAGGCTACCAAGTGCCAGATAGGGCAGAGTCAGGTTGTATTCCTGGGCCACCTTGTAGGTGGAGGCCAGGTTCAACCATTGCAGAGCAACATCCAGACCATAATGGACTGGACTGCTCCAACAACCCAGACTCAGGTCAGAGCTTTCTTGAGCCTGACTGGGTACTACAGGACATTTGTCAAGGGGTATGGTTCCATTGTGACACCCCTTAATGACTTAACTTCCAAGAAAATGCCTAAGAACGTTCAGTGGACAGTCAGCTTTCAAAAGGCATTTGATGACCTGAAGCAGGCCATGTGCACTGCACCAATTCTGCAAAGTCCAGACTACTCCAAAGAATTCATTGTTCAAACAGATGCTTCTGAGCTGGGGGTAGGGGCTGTGCTATCACAATTGAATCAAGATGGTCAAGACCAGCCAGTAGCTTTTATTAGCAGAAGGCTGATCCCTAGAGAGAAACGTTGGTCAGCTATTGAGAGGGAGGCCTTTGCTCTGGTTTGGGCCCTGAAGAAGCCGAGGCCATACTTGTTTGGTACTAACTTCAAAGTTCAGACAGACCATAAGCCCCTCTTGTGGCTAAAATAGATGAAGGGTGAAACTCCCAAACTGCTCAGGTGGTCTATTTCCCTACAGGGGTTGGACTTTACAGTGGAACATACACCTGGGAGTAACCATGCCAATGCAGATGGACTCTCCAGATATTTCCACTTAGCACATGAAGACTCAACTGGTCAAGGTTAGTTTAATGTCCCTGCGTTCGGGGGGAGGGGTTGTGTAGGAGAGTAGGGTCTGCTTCATATGGTTACCCCCACTTTTTGCTGTGATTCTGTGGTTTTTCGACTTTAGTCTGGCTGTGGCCCTGCTAATCAGGCCCACACCCTAGCTGTTCTCTCACTAAATTGATACCATGTACTTTAGGTGCATACCAGATTGGTTACTGGGTCACCCTTGTGAGCCCCTGTATAGTGTACCCTAGGTACCCAGGGCATAGGTGCACCCTAGCTCTACCAGGGGCTGCATCATGTATTGTGCCACTCCTGGTTTGCCTTCCAAACTGACACCACAGGTCTGTTCACACAGCCTGGGTAAGGTGGTGTAATCACCCCTTACTTAGATATAGTATACCTATATCTATATAGACACATAAGCCACTCCTAAGGCAGACCTCGACAATCCTGGAGGTAGAGTGCTTGGTTGTATGTGAGAGGGTGCCCTAGCATGAGCTGAGCCCCTCTGCAGCTTTCGGAACCATCTCCTTATAGCTGTTCTATGATATAGCCATACCCTTAAGTGCATTATAATCCTCGCGGTTAATGCTAACTTTGGTTTGGCTTTATCAAAACATGTCGTGTAAGGTGTCAACCACTTTGGAATACTACCCCCCCCCCCCCAGTCCTGGCGGCGGGGGTAGCATTCCACACTTCTAGAGGGAGAAGACATGTAGTTACTGGTAAACCCGGTTAAAGTTAAACAGAGCCTCAGCATCACAAAATGGATGCTGCTGCCACAGACACGAGTCTGCCCTCCTGCTCCTGGACGAAACTCTGGCAGGGGAGGCCTGGACAATAGGTTTCCTGTCCAGGTAGGTGCTGGCTCCTCCCCAGACAGGCTTTTGTGTATTGGGGCAGGGACGGCTGCATTCCGTGAATGTTTTCCAGACACTGCCTGGGGCACACTAGGTGCTCCATGCATTTCCCAGTTCAAACCGGTTGCTGCGGCACTCTGCCCCAGGTCTGGCACGAAACTGGACAAAGGAAAAGGGGTGAAACCACCCCCTTCCCAGGTCCACCCATAGGAGGGACCTTAAAGGTAGTCCAGCCCCTAAACTTAGTATAAGTATAGGAACCGAGTCCCTAGGACTTTAGATTACCATGGACGAAACTCTGAAACATAAATCCTGGACCTTCGACATTCCATTTCGACTGGAAGACGGAAGACATCTCCCTTGTGGTCAAGGAGTGACTACCCTGTTCAAACAGGCACCAACAGCAACTTTGCCGGTCTGCATTTTCGAGGCTCCCGCCAGATCCCGAAGAATCTGCGACACAGGACACGGACTTCCAGACATCTCTGACCTTCGCTCACAGCAAAGCTGAGACCCGTGGCGGACACAAGAGACGTGGGACCGGAACTCCTGGACATCCTGCATTTTGCAAGTTGCACTCACTTCACGAGGTATCTCAAAGTTGTACATTGGGGTGCTTGAAGCCCCAGCCCCGAGCACCATTTGCACCGAAGCTCAGTGGCCCACAGTCCACGAGTGTCCCATGGGCCCCGCTTTTGCATTTCAGCTCGACACGTCTTCCCAGTTCCTAGTCCGTTGGCTATTGAGCCCTCCGAAGACCTCCTTTTGAATATAACTTGCTTTCCTGGCTGCTCCAGGCTAGCTCCAGCTTCCCTACAAAGGAGAAGCGCCACAGGCCTTGCTGGTCTGTAACAAAGGCAATCTCGACATCCTGCATGGGTTGCGTTTGCCAAGGCATGTTGGGTCCAATCCGGATACCGACACCGTAGTCAACTAGATCCTTCGAGGGACAGCTCGAATCCAGCTCCAGGTCGTCGACGCCTCCTGGACCTCGTGGCTGAAGAGACAAATCCTCACCGTTTCACCTGAAAACACCCGACAGCGGCTGGCAGCTTTCCATCGCCATCCTGGACCCAGACTCTGTCCCTCCTGCTTTAAGGTTCTTCAGATCTTCGATCCACCCTTGGATCCACCCAGACACTTTTCCTCTGGTCGCCTGCAGCACTTCTTTGCAGATCTCCATTGAAATCGACGACGAAACCCGACACCAAAAGACACCTATGCACCCGGCTTCCGTAGGTGAGGTAACACAAATACTCTGGTAGTATCAAGGGTATTAGCCCTCCTAGTGTCTAAGTCTAAAAAGGTTCCATCGTAGTTCATTCAGAAGTATCCTTAAACTGTAAATTTATAACTTGTTCGTTTCCCATAGCAAGTCAATGGTAACCCGCGGCTGTGTTTAGACACTGCACGCGCCTCCCTTGGGCCTCCTACATCCTAACCTTTGATTGTTCCTAGAAGCCCCAGCGATTCCCTAGGCGTACATTCTATCTCAGACGTGGTTCTTATACCACTATTTTAGTATATGATTTGTGAGGCCCCTAGGGCAAAACATATACTGTGCAACTTATCGTATGCTAATTGAGATCCTTGTAATGTACTTTTACCTCTGACCTCATAAAGAGTGCAGAGGGGTTGTGTTTAGAATAAATACATATATATTTGATATATACCTTGTGTGGTGTGCTTTCATTTGGTACTCAAGGGATTATAATTGGTAAAACAACTTGCTTAATACGCTTTCTGAAGTCTTAGCCTGACGACTGCTGGTCCATGCTACCACTAGGATAGCTTACTATAAGGTTGACTTTACAACCACCATCAATAAGGGTCGATTAGACTGGTGCAAGGTGCCCACTAGAACTAGTGGACATCATATGCCAGGCTAACTTCTCACAATCTTCATCTACTAAAACGGCTGGGGTAGCCATTCTCTGCAGGGCGGGTTCCCAGTAGGGGGCGGCTAAAGTGACTCGGCCAATGAAGGTAGATTTCTCAAGGTGGAGGTCCAAGTTGGGGCACAGACTCTCACTCTCTGCAATATTTACGCTCCCAATCAAGCACAGGATCTCTTCATTAGGGACCTCCTTTGGAAACAGATTACACATGATGACCATCAACTCATTCTAGGGGGTGACCTCAATTTGGTGTGGGATGCGGGACTGGATCGTAGTGCTGGTACGTTTTATGGGGCGGGCCATGTCTGCCTCCCTTAAAAAGCAGTTTACAGAGTTGGGACTGCTGGATGTATGGCGCTATCACTCTCAATACCGCCAAACACCTGCACTTCCGGATACACACCGACCCCAACACCACCCTCAGAGGAACACTCATCTACAGACCCCCTGGTCTCCGGGCTCAGTTCTGCGACTCCATCGCCGACCTCACCAGCACCCACGCACTCGCCTCCACGGACTACATCCTCCTCGGGGACCTGAACTTCCACCTCGAGAACAACAACGACGCCAACTCCGCCACCCTGATCGCCAACCTCGCCAACCTCGGCCTCAAACAACTCGTCACCGCAACCACCCAAGCCGCCGGCCACATGCTTGACGCCATCTTCTCCACAGGCTCCCACGTCGCCTTTGACCACACCACCGAACTCCACTGGACTGACCACCGCTGCATCCATTTCACCTTCAAGAAACCAACCACGAAACACCGCACCCAACAGCTGCCTCGACGCTGCTGGAGCAAAGTCACCGAAGACCAGCTGATCACCTCCCTCGCCAAGAACCCACCCACTGACTCCACCAACTCAGATGCCGCAGCCCGCAACCTCATACAATGGATCGACGACTGCGCCAACATCCTCGCCCCGCTCAAGAAACCCTCCAACAGCCACACAAACAAGAGAGCCACCTGGTTCACCAACAAGCTCCAGGACTCCAAACGCGCATGCCAGAAACTGGAGAAGACATGGCTCCACGAACGCACACCGGACAACTACGCAGCCCACAAGGACGCCACCCGCAGACACCACAACCTCATCAGACTAGCCAAGAGATCCTCCGTTAATGACCGCTTGGACAACAACGCACACAACAGCAAAGAGCTCTTCAGTATCGTAAAAGGAACTCTCCAACCCCAGCGCCAAGACCAACGACATCCCGCCCTCACAAGAACTGTGCGACTCACTAGCCATCTTCCTCAACCGCAAGATCGCTGACATCCACGACAGTCTCAACACCACGACCAGCCCGACCTCGCCAGACTCCACCCCCCTGTGAACACCACCAGTGCCAACCGCCTGACCTCCTGGTCCAACGTCAACGACAATGAGACACGCGAGGTCATGAACTCCATCTACTCAGGATCTCCGTCTGATCCGTGCCCTCACCACGTATTTAACAAAACAGACGCAGTCATTGCCCCCCAAATACGAAAGGTCATCAACATCTCTTTCGAGACAGCAACATTCCCGGAAATCTGGAAGCTCGCCGAAATCAACGCCCTTCTCAAGAAGCCCAAAGCGGACCCCAAGGACCTACAGAACTTCCGCCCATCTCCCTGCTCCCCTTCCCGGCAAAGGTCATCGAGAAAATCGTCAACATGCAACTGGCCCGCCACCTGGAAGAAAACAACATCTTGGACCCATTCCTGTCCGGATTCAGACAAAACCACAGCACCGAGACAGCCCTCATTGCCGCCACAGACGACATCAGGCGCCAACTAGACAATGGCGAAACATCAGTGTGAGAAGTTGGCCTGATGTATGATGTCCACAATTCTGTGGGCACCTTGTATCAGTCCATACAATCCCTTATGGTGGTGGTTGTAAGTCAACCTTGTAGACAAGCTATCCTAATGGTAGCATGGACTAAGCAGTCTTAGGCTAAACTCAAGAGGGCATGTGAAGCCAGCTGTTTTACCATATGCAATCCTGTAATACCAAATGAAAGGAAACCACACAAGTTATATATTATAAAAATATATGTATTTATTACTAGAAGAATCCTCTGTACTCCTTATGAGTGCAGAGGCACAAGCGTTTAAACAAAAGCACAGTTAAACATACACAAGTTGCACAATTTTGGATGAGCCCGGTGGCCACGCTAACCATATACTAAAATAGTGGTATAAGTACCATCTCTCGAACAATGGTAGGGCCTAGGGCCTTGTGAATCGCTGGGACTACTCGGGACTAAAAGTGATGAAGTCGGGAGAGGCCCGCGGGACACGGGTGCAGTGCCTAAAGCACACGCATGCACCAATGCAAAGTCAATGGTGCGTAAAAGTTAGAAAGTTACTGTTTTTGAAGTCTTCTGACTGGAATAGAGTTACCCCACTTTAAACTAGGACACTAGAGGTGTAAACCACTACAGGAGCACCGGTGTTTGATCGTTACCTCACCCACAGGAAGCGGGTGCATAGGTGCCAAAGTGTGTCGGGTTTCGTCGTGGAGATTTATGGAGCCTGGAGATGAAGATGCTGCAGGCGGCCAGGAGAGAAGAGTCCGGTTGGATCCAAGGGTGGATCGAAGATGTAAAGTACCTGAAAGCAGAGGGGACAGAGTCTGGGTCACTAGCCAGTGACCAGGATGGAACCAGGATGGAACCAAGCAATGTCGGGCGCAATCAGGTGATTGTGGAGAAGCTTGTCTCCGCTGCCACGTGGACTCTGGGGCATCGAGGGCGTCCAGGAGTGGATCACGAGCTGTCCCACGAAGGCTCTCGCTGTCGGCGGTGTCGGCTTCCGGATCGGAGTCAACAGGCCTTGGCAAATGCAACCCACGCAGGATTTGAAGATCGCTTCGAGGGTGCCTCGGGAGCTGCACGGTCAGCACTTCGTAGTTTTTCCAAGATGGCCTGCTCCACGCTTCACGTCGCCTCCACGGGTCTCAGATTTGCTGGGACTGTGGATTGGGCTGTTAGAAGTCAGGGAAGCTGGGTCTTGTCGATCTCTGTCGCTCGCGTTCCGGCGGGAACTGCAACAAAGCAAACCGTTGGGCGCTGGATGGTGCCTGTTTGCACAGGGTGGTCACTCCTTGACCACAAGGGAGATTCTTCAGTCTTCCACGTCGAGTGGGATGTCGAAGGGTCCAGAGTTCTGTATCAAAGTTTCAGTCAGGATAATCTAATGCTCCTGGGCACAGCTCCTACCTTCATTCCAAATCAAGGGGCTGGATTACCTGCTAGGTCCCTCCTATGGGTGGGACCAGGGAAGGGGGTGGTTACACCCCTTTCCCTTTGTCCATTTTCGCCCCAGAGCTGGGGCTGGAGTGCCCCAGAATCGGTTTGACTGGATTTTGCATGGGACACCTTGTGTGCCCCAGGCAGTGTCTAGTTTCATTCAGCCCTCCCTGCCCCAATCCACTATCTCCTGTCTGGGGAGGTGTAGCACCTCCCTGTGACAGGAAACTCTTTGTCCAAGCCTCCCCTGCCAGGTTTCGGTCAGCAGCAGGAGGCCAGACTTGTGTCTGTGGCAGCATTTTGTGATGCTGTGGCTGTGGGTAGAATTAACCGCGTTTAAGTAAAGTAACATGTGTTTTCCCTCTAGAAGGGTGGAATGCTACCCCCGTCGCCAGAACTGGTGAGGGGGTAGTATTCCAAAGTGTATGACACTTTACACGACATGTTTTGATAAAGCCAAACCAAAGTTAGCAATAACCGCGAGGATTATAATGCACTTAAGAGTATATGGTATGGCAATACCCTGGAACAGCTATAAGGAAATGGTTCCGAAAGCTGCAGACAGGCTTAGCTCATGCTAGAGCACCATCTCACATAAAACCAAGCACTCTGCCTCCAGGATTGTTAAGGCCTGCCATAGGAGTGACTTATAGGCATATATATGTCCAGATATAGGTTTAGATATAGGTATACTATATCTAAGCAAGGGGTGATTACAACACCTTGCCTCAGCTGAGTGATCAGCCAGTTGTGTCAGTTTGAATGGCCAGCCAGGGGTGGCAAAAGATATGCTGCAGCCCCTGGTAGGCCTTGGATGCACCTATGCCCTGGGTACCTATAGTACACTGTACAGGGGCTGATAAGGTGTCCAGTACCAAATTGGTGATGTACCTAAAGTACATGTCTGTGAATTTAGAGAGAGAACAGCAGGCTGTGGGTCTGATTAGCAGGCCCACAGCCACATTAAGTCGAAAACCAGTGAAGCAAAAAGCAAAAATTGGGGTGACCATAGGAAAGCAGGCCCTACTCTCCTGCAATCAGCCCTCATCCTCTTGGACCAGTCAGCCGCCTTCGACACGGTCTGCCATCGCACTCTAAAGACAGGCCTCCTAGGAGCCGAAGTCCAAGAAAAGGCTCTCGACTGGACCACGTCCTTCCTCACTGGCAGAACCCAGAGCGTCCGCCTCCCACCCTTCCGAACCGAAGCCACCGACATCATCTGTGGCGTCCCCCCAGGGCTCATCCCTCAACCTGATACTGTTCAACGTCTACATGACCCTTGCACAAGTTGCCCGCCATCAGGACCTCAACATCATCTCCTACGCCGACGACACCCAGCTCATCCTCTCCCTCACCAAGGACCCCCACACCGCCAAAACCAACCTCCACGAGGGAATGAAGGCTGTCACCTACTGGATGAGGAGCAGCCCCCTCAGCCTGGGACGACTCCTGGTGGCCGACCACGCTGGGAACAGCACCAACACCCACCGACCTAGGTTTCATCCTCGACCCCTCCCTCTCCATGTCTAAACAGGTCAATTCCGTCTCCTCCTCCTGCTACAACACCCTCTGCATGCTCCTCAGAATCTACAAGTGGATCCCGGCTGAAACAAGAAGAACGGTGACACAGGCCCTCGTCAACAGCAGACTGGACTACGGCAACGCACTCTACGCAGGAATCCCAGCCAAACACCTACGACGACTACAACGAATCCAAAACGCCTCCGCCCGACTGATCGTCAACATCCCCCGCCACAACCACATCACCCCCTGCCTGAGAGACCTACACTGGCTCACCGTCGACAAGAGGATCACCTTCAAGCTCCTCACCTACGCACATAAAGCACTCCACAACGCCGGACCAGCCTACCTGAACAGCAGACTCAGCTTCCACACCCTCACCCGCCATCTCCGCTCCGACAGCCTCGGCCTCGCCGATGTTCCCCGCATCCAACAGACGACCTCCGGCGGCAGATCCTTCTCCTACCTCGCCGCCAAGACTTGGAACACCCTCCCTACCTACATACAGCAGACCCGAGACCTACTCACCTTCAGAAGGCTCCACAAGAAGTGGCTCTTCGAGCAGTAGCAGCACTTGACTCCTGACCTTAGCACGTGGTCACAAGCTAATTGGCAAGAATGTAAACGGGCCGTGATGGATGATTTACAGATGGGGAGATCTTTGCCTCTTTCCAGGCTGGGCCGTCTCAATGCCGTGAAGATGTCGGTACTACCGAAAACATTATATTTATTCCAAACTCTTCCCACACCATTTCCGCCGCACCAGATTCAGAATCTTCAACGCAAGCTTACCAACTTTATCGGGGGGGAGGGGTCAGGGGGGCACAAGCCACGCTTTTCCAATAAAATACTTATGCTGCCTCTGGACAGGGGAGGGTTGGCTTGCCCTAATTTAATGGAGTATTATTGGGCTTCACATCTCCGTTTCATTTCCGAATGGGTCGCGAGAGAAAGCGAAAAAGTTTGGTTTCATATGGACCGGGCAGTGGCTTGTAGACCTATATGGGATCTCGCCTGGCTCTCACGGGAGGCGCAGCCACGCAGCGCCTACATGGCCATTCCTACAAAAACTGTCTTGGACATCTGGGACAAGTTGGCGTTGTCCAGAGGCACTCACCTCTTTCCCGTCCCCTCACACTCCCATTGCTCGCAACTCCCACCTTCCGCCTGCCATGCACCCGCGCACTGTCCAAGCATAGTCCGAGGGGGGGGGGTTGTCTGACTATCCGGGATCTCTTCGAGGCAGACTACTTCAAATCCTTTGATCAATGCAAACAGGATATACAGCTCTCTGAGGTGGCTAGTTTGCAGTATCTCCAAATTTGGCACTGGGTTCAGGCGTCGTCCTCCGCCCCGGGAGCCACTCATCCTTTCACCCCCTTTGAGCGGCTGGTGTGTTCCTTTGATGAGTCTAGGGGTCAGGTAGGGTTGCCATGAAAAGCTCCCAGATCTAATCTGGTGCATGGGGAAATTCACAGGGTGAGGAATCTGTAGCTACAGTCTCTACCAGAAAAGTTGTTACCAAAAGTAGGTAAGTGCCTTTTTCCTCTGGTGGTAATTGTGAAGGCCTCCAACAGAGCTAATAGCAGTAATACAGCTGCTTGGTCTAGTGAAAACAGATCAATCAGATTACTCCTTTATGGCAATGTCATTATCTAGTTCAATTAGGTATTGTGAGAAGTTAGCCTGGCATATGATGTCAACTAGTTCTAGTGGGCATCTTGCACCAGTCTAAACGACCCTTATTTATGGTGGCTGTAAAGTGAACCTTATCGAAAGCTATTCTAGTGGTAACATGGACCAGCAGTCATCAGGCTGAGACTTCAGAGAGGATGTGAAGCAAGTTGTTTTACCAATTATAATCCCTTGAGTACCAAATGAAAGGACACCACACAAGGTATATATCAAATATATATGTATTTATTCTCAACACAACCCCTCTGCACTCTTTATGAGGTCACAGGTAAAAATACAATACAAGTCACACAGTTAATATACGATAAGTTGCACAGTATACGTTATGCACAAGGGGCCTCACAAACCATATACTAAGAAAGTGGTATAAGAACCACAAGGGAATTAGAAAGCAGGCCTGGGGCCTGTGGAGTCGCTGGGGCTACTCTAAACAACCAAAGGTTAGGAAGTAGGAGGCCCACGGGAGACGCGTGCAGTGTCTAAACACAGCCGCGGTTTACCATTGACTCTCTATGGGAAACGTAGAAGTTACAAACATACAATTTAAGGAGACTTCCGGATGGACTACGATGAAACCTTTTTAGACTTGGACACTAGGAGGGCCAATACCTTCAAGACTACCAGAGTATTCGTGTTACCTCACCCACGGAAGCCGGGTGCATAGGTGTCTTTTGATGTCGGGTTTCGTCATCGATTTCAATGGAGAGCTGCAAAGAAGTGCTGCAGGCGACCAGAGGAAAAGTGTCGGGGTGGATCAAAGGGTGGATCGAAGATCTGAAGAACCTGAAAGCAGAAGGGACAGAGTCTGGGTCACTAGCCAGTGACCAGGAAGGTACCAGGAAGGAACCAGGCGATGTCGGGTGATTTCAGGTGAAGAAGTGAAGTTTGTCTCTTCAGCCACAAGGACCAGGAGGCGTTGACAACAACCAGGACGTGGATTCGAGCTGTCCCACGAAGGATCTAGTTGACTGTGGTGTCGGTATCCGGATTGGACCCAACAAGCCTTGGCTAAGGCAACCTAAGCTGGATGTCGAGAATGGCTTCGGTGCAGACCAGCAAGGTCTGTGGTGCTTCTCCTTTGCAGGGAAGCTGGAGCAAGCCTGGAGCAACCAGGAAAGCAAGTTAGAATCAAAATGGCATCTTCAGGGGGCTCACTAGCCAACGAGCAAGGAACCGGGAAGATGCGTCGAGCTGAAATGCAGGAGCTGGCCCCACGGGACACTCGTGGAGTGTGGAGGCCTGAGCTTCGGTGCAAATGGTGCTCAGGTCTGGGGCTTCAAGCACCCCAATGCAAAACTTTAAGATACCTCGAGAAAGGAGTGCAGCTTGCAAAATGCAGTATGTCCTGGAGTTCCAGTCCCACGTCTCTCGTGTCCACCACGGGTCTAAGCTTTGCTGTGGGTGTGGGTCGGAGTCAGAGATGTCTGGAAGTCCATGTCCTGTGTCGCAGATTCT